>NC_052067.1:81391441-82016441 GCF_015852505.1 Tachyglossus aculeatus
TTTGCATTTGGATTATAAACAGAGGCCAGCAGAAAGCAACATGTATAGTAGAAATCCTAAATACAGGTTTAGAATGAAATTACAGCCAGAATTATGTTTTCAAATTACAGTGCAAAGACGTGCAACTGAAAAATCATAACATACCAAAAAAGCATTCAACTGGGTAAGAAATGCTGCAGCACAGGTTATTGTTATAGAAAGAGAAAAAAAATGCCAGGAACATGATGTTCTTGAATGTGTCATGGCTATTGTGACATCCTTAACACATCTCATTTGTTATGTACAAAAGAGGAGATGTAATCAGCTGCTGCACAGCTATACAGTAGGTTCAATATCCTTCCTCTTTTGTGAGAAAATCTTTTTTGGTAGGGGGTACTTTGCTTAGCACGTTGTAATCGTTCTCCATTAGTAATAATTTACATGATATTACAGCTGTCACAGAACATCAAGATAATTTTCCTGCTTTTTTCACTGTTAATCCTTTGAACAACTCAAGTTTAAGGGAGTCTAAAAATATATTCTTGCCAAAGATATGGCTGAAGACAAGTGTTTCTGGTGGGGGAGGGCAAAAGAGAGAGAAAGAGAGGGAGAGAAAGTGGAGAGGGAGAAAGAATTTGGAAATGTTTTATCGGAGAAGGAACAATGCAAATCAAGTCGATGTTTTCTATGAAGTTTTTGTTTTTGAGTCTCTTTTTCCTTCTCATTGTAACCAGAAAGGTACTGTCATGGATGAAGAATTCAATTGCTTGGGGAATTGTTTCTGAGGAAAACTCATTCTTGTGTAGATTAGGGTGTGTGTGTTCAATTCATTAGAACAGGGGCCTAGGAATCGGAAGACCTAATTCTCTTCTTAATTCAGATGTGTGGATTTTAGCAAACCTCTTACACTTCTCTATCCACAGCACTGTACTGAGTTTTGGGTTTATTTGCACATTTGTCCTTTCCTTTTGTTTTGTTTTAGTGTTTCATCATTACTGCTGTGTTTGACTGGTCCCTTCACTCCATCCTATGTTCTTAGATTGCTAATCCCTTGAGGTCCAAGGACAGTGGCTAATTCTCATCTCCTTACAGTGCACAGCACATGGTAAGCAATCAATCAATCATATTTATTGAGCACTTACTGTGTGCAGAGCACTGTACTAAGCGCTTGGGAAGTACAAGTTGGCAACATATAGAGACGGTCCCTACCCAACAGTGGGCTCACAGTCTAGAAGCACTTAATAAATACTATTACTACTACTTTTTTTTTCAATCTCAGTGTCTCCATCTGGAAGTTAGGTTCGTAATAAGATTCAAAATCCTCAGATGACAATTGCAAATTCTTAACTGACAAATTAGTTTATTTGTGATCTGCTTAGTTATATAATTTTAAATTTCCCTACCAGCTTTTGGAGTTCTAGGAGCAGATGGGGAGGCAGAAGCCTGCATTGACTTCGAATGGAAAATACAGCTTGACTAAGCGATTGTTACTGCCCCATTCACTTCATTCAGGCAATAGTAATAATAATAATAATAATAATGATAGTATTTGTTAAGTGTTTAATTTGTGCCAAGCACTGTCCTAAGCTCTGGGGTAGATACAGGATCGTCAGGTCAAATACATTCCCTGTCCCACATGGGGCTCACAGTCTAAGTCAGAAGGAGAACAAGCATCAAACCCCCATTTCACCTATGAGGAAACTGAGGCCCAGAGAAGTGAAGTGATTTATCTAAGGTCACACAGCAGGCAAGTGGCTGAGCTGGGATTGGGACCTGTCCTTTGAATCGGCTTGTGCCTGAGCTGTGCTTTTTCCACTAGGCCAAGCTACTTCCCACAAAGCATCCAGCAGGTGCTTTCTTCCTTCTACCAGAATCACTTTGACCTTGTCCAGGCTCTCAAACTCTAAATCCCCTTCATGTTCCTATTTCTACCAAGTTCAGGTCCTGGTTTTGTAAGTGAGGGAAAGAATTCTTCACCCTGAGAGAGTAGGGGCTGTCTTCTTGGCAGGGACAACCCCCAGGGCATCCGTCACATACACTATGAACCGGAGGGCAGGCCAGAGAGAACAGACCTCTGCACAAGCGAGCCCCTTGGACACACAAGCGAACAAGTAACATTACCCCTTGAGACCTCACCAAAGAAGGATAGAAGTTGCGAGGGGAACATATCTGTCCCTGCCAGAGTCCACAGGTGAGTCAATAAAACCCACCCAACCAACCTTTATCAAAGGCTGCTGACAGGTCTGAAAAACAAGCAGGGACACCTGACCCATGGCTGTTGACAGGAGCACATCAGCCATGGCAACCCAAGGGTAGATTTCATCCCCTATCCATCAGCCATGACCAAAGAGATCCAGAAAGTTAGAATTCAGTGCCACAACTAGCTCTCTCTGTCCATCTCAAAAGGGAAAGTTTAAAGACAAGAGGACGATTAGCCAGAACGTCTAGGTGAAAACACAACTTCTTTAGTATAGACCTTCTAAACCTATTTGTTTGGAAGAAGTTGGGACTGTTTGTCCACTAAATTGGTGCTTTCCCAACAGTGGGAAGCAGTGTGGCCTAGTGGATAGAGCACGGGCTTGGGAGTCAGAAGGTCATGGGTTCTAATCCCAGTCCTGCCACCTGTCTATGTGACCTTGGGCAAGTCACTTCACTTCTCTGTGTCTCAGTTACCTCATCTGTAAAATGGGAATTGAGACTATAAGCCCCATGAGGGACAGGGACTGTGTCCAACATGGTTTGCTTATATCTACCCCAATGTTCAGTTCAGTGCCTGGCTCTCGCCTGTCCCACCATCGACCCCTGGCCCACGTCCTCCCCCTGGCCTGGAATGCCCTCCCTCTGCCCATCCGCCAAGCTAGCTCTCTTCCTCCCTTCAAAGCCCTACTGAGAGCTCACCTCCTCCAGGAGGCCTTCCCAGACTGAGCCCCCTCCTTCCTCTCCCTCTCCTCCCCCTCCCCATCCCCCCTGCCTTACCTCCTTCCCCTCCCCACAGCATCTGTATTTATGTTTGTACATATTTATTACTCTATTTTACTTGTACATATTTACTATTCTATTTATTTTATTTTGTTAATGCGTTTTGTTTTGTTGTCTGTCTCCCCCTTCTAGACTGTGAGCCCACTGTTGGGTAGGGATCATCTCTATATGTTGCCAACTTGTACTTCCCAAGCGCTTAGTACAGTGCTCTGCACACAGTAAGCACTCAATAAATACGACTGAATGAATGAATGGCACATAGTAAACCCTTAACAAATACCAGTTATTATTACTGGGAGTCAAGAGACCTGAGTTCTGATGCTGGCTCCACCATTTGCCTGGCGTATGATCATGGGCAAGTCACTTAACTTCTCTGTGCCTCAGTTCTTGCATCTGTAAAATGGGGATTCACCCACCTGTTTCCTCTCAGACTGTGAGCCTCATGTGGGACAGGGACTATGTTAACTTGAATCTACCCTAGGTTTTAGAACAGTGCTTGGCAGATAGTAAGCACCGAAAAACTATCACAATTAATATCACCCCACCTCCTAATCCCAAAGGAAATCACATAAAGTACTGTTGCTCAAAAGCTGCTCTCTTTTCTTTGTTAAAATTGAGACAGTAAGGAAAGCCTAAAATTAAAGCAGCAGCTGAGTTTCTGGGTTTCAGGAATGGGTTGAACACACTACGTTGCTTGCCAGCTGTTGTGAAGGGGAAAGGGCTGTCATACGGAGCGACAAATAAAAAGCAGAAGGGATTGAGTTTTTTTTTTTACTCTTCTCTGTAAGCTTTTCCTTGCTCCCTTTCTTCTCAGAATCATAAAAAAAATTCCTGAATTGCTTGAGAACTGATGGGATGGAAATTGTGATTACTCAAGGGGATGGAGGGAGAAGAGCTACAAGAAAGTTCCTGTAACATCATTTTCATTGGTTATTTACAATATATTTATTAGATAATTGAACTGCTCCTTCATCTGCCTTCTGAGGGAAAAAAAATCCCCATAAAACTCTGCAGAGCATAGTGAGAGCCCCAATGCTTTTTGGTGAGAGGCCTAAATCGAATTACCCATGGCCAAAGCATCAGGGGGTCGAAGGTTCAAGGCAATCTTTTCCAAACCTCTTTGGTTTGGAAATTCAACTTGAAACCTCATGAGATCTGAGGGTTTCTGATGAGATTCATGAAATTTCCTGGCTCTGGTTTGGATCAGGAACATTAGGAGAACAGTCACCGTGTGGGATTTCGGAGCTCCTGGGCCCAGAGAAGCCTGGAAGTGCTGAGGTGCCAGAAAATTGGGGAACTTACAGAGAGACATGTATTCAAGCTGCAATAAAATTTTCACATTCAACCATTCAGTCTGGGCCAAACTTTGGATTTTATTCCCGTGTTTAGCCTAAATGGGCCTACAACTCTGACAGTTGTAGCGCTTTGACAGAGTTTGTATGGGGTGCATCTAATGTGAGTTTTAAAATAATAATAAAAACACAAAAAAATTGTAGAATCTGTGTATTGGTTAAAAAAACTCACAAAAACTGCCTCTAAAAAATTGTAGGAAATTTATCACAGTTCATCCCTGAAGGACCAAGAAACCTCAACCTATTAGGTTGAGGTTCTGCAGAGGGCTTATCTCCTCTAAGATTATTTCTTGTATTTGCCCCCTGAATGGCTCAAGACCCACCAGTTAGCATCTGCCAAAGACCACTTGTCTGCTGCTTGATACTGTCCTCTTCCCCTCTCTGCTTCCCTATCATGCACGGTGGCAGTGACTTCAAAATTTCCAAAATGTTACCTGCCACTCAGATGAACCTGCTGGAGTCTGGGTTTCCTGTGTGTGTTTGCAGATGGGATTAGTGGGTTCTGACTGTCAAACAAGAGTTTGGTTTGCAGTGGAGACCTGCAACTTTGAACCAATCTGAAAATTTCCTCTAGAAAACTTCTTTCCACCAGTATGAGTGGCCCAATGCAGGTATGACTCTTGTCTGTTGTCCTCAGATTATTCATCAGATGGAAGTCCACCATTAGTTATCTAGGCACCTCATCTGAGCTGACTGGTGGTGGGCAGAAGTTGGGATTGGGTCAAGGAGTTACCATACTCCAAGCAATTCAAACACTACAACAGGAGATCCTTCTGTACTCTGAACTAGAAAAGGTGCCAAAATTATGCTGCTTGAAATGGTCATATCCAGAACAAAGTTTCTGCTGGACTTGCCATAACTGAAATACGAATGGTATTTGCATAGAAAAGTCTCTGGGAACTCACCAAAGCTACAGAATTCTCATTCATGACACTTCACTAGGCTAATTTCTACCCTCTGAGGATTGCATATTAAGGCAATCACTTAAGGAGCATAAAAAGATTAATTTTAAAGGCTGACCAAGGGTGGGTATTAGTAGAAATTAATAAGAGAATCTACAAGGGTCCCATTATGGATTGCAGTGAATATACTCTACAACTCTAAGGCTAAGTGGCAACAATTCTAACCGCAACGAATACAATGTTCAAGTTGGGGGTGAGCCCTTGGGCTTGATTGAAATGGAAAGCTTCAGTCCACCTCTAATTGGACTCTTTCAGAGCCTGCTTTTAATGTGTTCTGTTCATCAGCTAGACTTCCTTGTCCTTCTGATGTATTCTTAATTTATCAAAAACTCAGTGGAAGGTCAGCTATAGGAAGAGTCCAAAAATCACCATATTTGTCTCACAGTCCAAATGGCTACATCTCAATCTGTTAGTGCTGTGAAGGGGAATCTATCAGAGGAGACATTCCTAGCCCAAGATATTCATCAGTTTAATCATCCCCATCTCTCCCTCTCTCTCTCTCTCCTCTCTCACGCCAGATGGAGTTCAAATTTGCAGTTTGAATGATAAAATTCTTCTAAAGATGACTCACAGTTGATTAAAATCTCTCAGAACCCTCATTTCCCCTCACCCTGCCTTTAAAGAGAGCAGAAGTTCTGTACTATGGGTCTCATTGTTGATAGCTCTGAATATCCTTTGTATTTCCTACCCCCACCTTCAGATTTATTTCTTCTACCTCAGGCATCAATGAAGCTAACTCAAATTTTCTCCTGATCTCACTGTTTAAGCTGTTCGAGACCCTTTTCTTCATGGGGGCTTACTTCGTACTATTTGTGTGAATGATAGGAACATTTCATTCAGAAAAGTCAATTTACCCACTCCCCACCAAAAAAGGTAGTTATTCTCCTTTACTACAACTTAGATATAGCTTTGCATAATTCATCTCTTAAATAACTCTCCATATTCAATGTCCTTTCACTTTTAGCCAAAACAGTTTTCTTTGCCTTGAGCTGTGACCAGAGGCTTAAGTCCTTTTCTAAACACAGCTGCCTTGTGAACCAAAACGGAATGCGGTGGTTTTTTGTCAAATACTCCTTGAGGATCAAACTCCAGGCCTCAGATCCTTTATCTTGGAACTGGAAGCAGAGCTGAGTCTTTATCTCTTCTTATTACTGTATTTGTTAAGCATTTACTATGTGTCAAGCACTGTTCTTGGGTCAAGTGCTGGGGCAGATACGCCTTAATCAAGTTGGACCCAGTTCCCTGTCCCACATGGGGCTCACGTCTAAATAGGAGGAAAAACAGGCACTGAATCCTCATTTTATAGATGAGGAAACTGAAGCTCAGAAAAGGGAAGTGACTTGCCCCTGGTCACACAATGGGCAAGTGGCAGAGCTGGGTTTAAAATGCAGGTCCTATGACTCCCAGATCTGTGATCTTTCCATTAGGCCACACTGCTTCCCCTGCTTCTCTTTGACAATCCATTCCTTCTGCCTGCATAAAATAAGATTCTACAGAAAATTCTGGGTTTTGACGGAATCTTCATGGGGCAAACCCAATCTAGTCGGGATATAATGATAATGTTAACTGTGGAATATGTTATGCGCTTACTATGTGACCAGGCACAGTGTTAAGCACTGTGGCCTTGGGCCAGTCACTTCACTTCTCTGTGCCTCAGTTACCTCCTCTGTAAAATGAGAATAGAGAGTGTGAGCCCTCTGCAGAACTGGGATTGTGTCCAACCCAATTTTTTTTGTATCCACTCCAGCACTTAATATAATGCCTGGCACATAGTAATGCCTGGCACTTAACAAATACCATTATATATATATATAATACAATATAAGCAGACTGGGCAAAGTCCTTGTCCTGCACCAGGCTCACAGTCTAAATGGGAGGGAGAATCAGTTTTTAAACCCCCATTTTACAGATGAGGAAATGGAGGCCCGGATAAATTAAGTGATTTGGTCAAGATCACACAGGAGACAAGTGGTGGAGCTGGGATTAGAAACCAGGTCTCCTGACTCCCATCATCAAGCCCTTTTGACCAGGCTGTGCTGCTTCAGTGTCATGGAATGTAGCCATTAATGCTTCTGGAGTCACTTATGGAATCATTAGCCTGCCCCAAATACCCTAATGAACCCATAGCACTTTAAATGTTTCTGCTCCTTCTACTTTGTGTGCCTTCATTCGTGCTTCTGTTCTCTACTCTGACCCCAGTCATTCTCTCCAGTTAGATTATTGGATCCTTGAAGGCAGGGATGGAGTCTTCTTACTTTGTTGTACTTTCTCAAGCACTTAGCATGCTGCTCTACAAACGGCAAGCACTAAATAAATATCTTTGACTGATTGTTATATTTGGAGGCTGGTGACAGGGCCCAGAGTCCAGGGCAATTATCAGTGTGGTAAGGGGACAACAACTTTGGGCCTCAGCCATCAGTTTAGGGGGGGAGGTATCAATCAGACCCAGGGCAGGCTTGATAAGTTAGATAAGAAAGCACCTCAGGATGAGGTGGGGTGGCAGATCAGCCCCTACAAAAGATGGCAGCTATACAGACCCTCACCAAAATGGCAGAGGCAAGGTTTCCACCCTTCTTTAAAATAGCAGAAGCAGCAGAAAGGTTCTTCAGACAGACATCTGCAAGATGATGTATTTGTCATCAATCAATGGTGTTGACTGAGTGCATATTGATTGAGTGCTTACTGTGAGCAGAGCACTGTACTAAGCGCTTAGGAGAGTACAGGAGAAGCAACGTGGCTCAGTGGAAAGAGCCCGGGCTTTGGAGTCAGAGGTCATGGGTTCAAATCTTCCATTTGTCAGCTGTGTGACTTTGGGCAAGTCACTTAACTTCTCTGGGTCTCAGTTACCTCATCTGTAAAAATGGGGATTAAGACTGTGAGCTCCCCATGGGACAACATGATCACCTTGTAACCTCTCCAGCGCTTACTTAGAACAGTGCTTTGCACGTAGTAAGCGCTTAATAAATGTCATCATCATTATTATTATTATTACAGTATAACAAGATTGGTAGACACATTCCCAACCCACAGTGAGTTTAATCTATGCTGCACTCTGGATACATACAGAATAACGTATTGCATGGAAAGGGAATGGGGGGGTAGCAAATTTTTCCTCACCCCAGGACAGCTAAATTTCTGGTCAGCCTTGATCAGAAGGCCTCAGAATATCAATCTCCCAACAAATACCCCACCAGGTATAGATCAACCTAAGTTTCTTTTTTTTTAAGGTTAAGGTTTTCTTAGACTTTTTAGACTGTGAGCCCACTGTTGGGTAGGGACTGTCTCTATATGTTGCCTACTTGTACTTCCCAAGCGCTTAGTACAGTGCTCTGCACACAGTAAGCGCTCAATAAATATGATTGATTGATTGATTAAGGTATTTGTTAAGTGCTTACTATGTGTCAGGCACTGTTCTATGTGGTGTGGTAGATATAAGGTAATCCAGCTGGACACAGTCCCTGTCCCACATGAGGCTCACAATTGTAATCCCCATTTTACAGATGAGGCAACTGAGGCACAGAGTAGTTAAGTGACTTTTCCTAAAATCACACAGCTGACTAGTGGCGGAGCCGGGATCAAAACCCAGGTCCTTCTGACCCCTAGGCCCATGCTCTATCCACTAGGCCAAACTTATGTCTAAAATGTCAATAACAATATCAAAGTCTTCTACCAATAGACTAACTTTTTATTTCTATTTGCCATTGATCGCTTCACACAGACAAAACCATCAACGCATTATCCAGTCCTGTGGCAGAGGCAATATATTCTCATTGATCATTTGGCTTCTCTGCTTCCAACTTTCCTAAATTGGGTAGTTAGCACCGATCCTCCACCTGTGAAAACGCATTGCGTCCTTGGACCAGATAGTATAACCCTCAAATAGGCTTATATAATGAATTCTGTTTTTAGCAGGGCAACACACAACACACAGTCTGCTGTTCAAAGGCATTTTATGAAGATTTATCTTTGCCAGTCTACCAGTAGTATTTATTCATCATTTCTTGAGCACAGAGCACTGTACTAAGCACTTATAAAACAGCTGTAACTATGACACTACTGCCAAAGATGGTAGTGTCATAAAGTACAGGTCTCCCTTGAATTGTTTTTTAAAGATGAAAGAATTTAACAACAAATTTTTTCCAGGCTGAATTTCTTCCCTTCCCCATTAAAATTAAGAATTAGAAATATTTTTTTGCTCCTAAATTAATGAAAATATCACAGCCGGTTGCCTTCGCTTTACAAGGTCGACCCTTTTCAATAACTCCTAAAGGGAAGTGTGCACTCCTACTCATTTCAAAGGAATGTTTGCAATTTTGCGGTATTATGCAAACCCCAATTAGTGATCCACAAGGTGTGTTGAAAAACAGGGCCTAATGTGTGGCAAACATTTGGTGGCTGACATCCAGCAACTTGAAAAATACCTTCCTTGAAAAGAAATTTCGGGTATAAAGTCACCTCAATATTACTGCTAAATGCTGATAGAAATAACACCTCCAGTCAGTCTGAAAAACAAGAGTTGAAACGAAGTCTGCTTTAATGCAGAGTAACTTCAGGAGCTATTTGGTAGAATATTTTTATCCAGTGTTGGCTCCTGTTACTTAAAAGAGATGTGGAAAAGTTGAAGACCAATTTATCATGTTAGGATATGAAATTTCTTGTGTACAGGACCACTGTTCAAGGTTTTTTAATCATTTAATATTTCTTCACACAGCGGTTGGCAAAACGGGTTTGATCCGAATTGTAATCAATCAACAGTAAAAATTGAGGGCTTATTTGGTGCGGAAATTTGTATTAAGTGCTTGAGAGGATATGGTAGGGTTAATAGACATGATCCCTACTTTCAAGGAGCTTACAAGCTAATAAAAGATGTAAACGCTAAAATAAATTACAGGAAGAAGCAACCAAGATATGTCTGTAAGTGCACTGGGGATGTGTTTGAGTACCCAAGCGCTTAGGGGATGTGTAAGTGCTGAAGCAGCAATTAGAGGAGATACAGGGAGGGTAGATGAGCAATTAATCAGAGAAGGCTTCCTGGAGGAGATGCGAATTCAGAAGGATCTGGAAGATGGAGAAAGCAGTGGTCCACTGGTTGTAAAGGGGGAGGGAGTTCCAGGAAGTAGGGAGCGTGTGAGCAAGAGATTGTTGGGGAGAGAGAATGGGACATAGTGAGTAGGATGATGAGAGGAACAAAGTGTGTTAGCTGGGGAGTTGTGGAAAAGGAGCAAGGATACGTAGTGGAGAGAGAGCTGATTATGTGGCTTAAAGTCAACGGTCAGGACTTTTGGGAGAGGAATGGACAACCAATAAAGGATTTTAAGGAATGTGGAGATGGGCCTAGAATGATGTTTTAGAAAAATGATTTGGACAACAGATTAAAGTATGGACCAGAGATAGGAGAGATGGGAGGCAGCGAGGAGGCTGATGCAGTAGTAGAGTAGAGTAGTAGATGGCACAGGGAAGGGCAGATTTTAATAGTAATAATAATGATGATGACATTTGTTAAGTGCTTACTATGTGTGAAGCACTGTTCTAGAGATACTGTGGAGGATGGACTGACAGGATTTAATAATTGAATTTGGGGATTGAAAGAGAGGAATCAAGAATAATGCCAAGAATCCAGGCTTGACTGATGGGGAGGATGGTGGTGTTGTCAACTGTGATGGATGAGTTAGGTGGAGGAGAAGATTTGGAGAGGGCATGGATCTTGTCTTTCAACTCTATCAAACCCCAGTGCCCGGACTTAATAAAGATGATAGATCAATTGAATGACAGGATTAGAACCCAGTTGCAGTTGGTAAATCCGAAGGTTTCTAGAATGAAGATGGTTAAGGATTGCCTGGGATTCATCAGACCAGGTAAAATGCTAGAGAGTTTGTGAATGGCAACAACAAAAAGGTTTCCTATGCCTGTTTTAAGCTAACTGTGCTCTCACTCGCTTCCTCCAGTTCCAAGATCACATTGTGTTTTTCTGTCATTCTATCAGTAATTCACTGGCATTGCACAGGGAACATAATTGTATCTCTTTACACTTCACTGTTACCTCACTATGGTGTTGTAGACCTAATTTGCCAGTTGTAGATTTCACACACCTTGAGTTTATAAAAAAAAATGCCAATCACTTCAGGGTTTTATAGCTCATGATTTATGATAATTGTGCTCAGAGTCCCATCATTTTTTTTAAAATGTGTAATCCAGTATATTTTAATTTCGCCTCATGTTAGGTGATTTCCACTCGGCTCTGAAAAAAAAAGAGAGTGGGAAAAATTCTATTTTGTATATATGTTCCTTGAATTTACCTTTGGGAAATTAGAGGCAAAGTCATCATCATCATCAATCGTATTTATTGAGCACTTACTATGTGCAGAGCACTGTACTAAGCGCTTGGGAAGTACAAATTGGCAACATATAGAGACAGTCCCTACCCAACAGTGGGCTCACAGTCTAAAAGGGGGAGTCTAAAAGTCTTAGAGGAAACAGAAAAAATCATCTGTAGCATCACTGTACTGTACTAAGAACACTGCAATTACTGCATTACATCACAAAACTCCGTTTGCCATGACTACTGGCCGCACCAAGCTACCGAAGGGAAACCCAAAGGCAACAAAAACTTTTCTCTGGAAGTTTCATGCTCTAATAAATTATACTGACTAAAAATCAGAAATGAGAAATCAATTGCCATCACACCAGTGGACTTTCTGAAATCTACGGTATTTGAGAGGGTGAAGTACAGAAGTGATTAAATGGTTTTCAAGAGCAGTGGAAGCCGGAACAATCCGGAACTCGGCCTGGTATAAAAAACAAGAATCCCGAAACAGCTGTCCCTGGGCAGCGGGCATGGTGGCCATTAGGGACAACCTTGCCTTGTCAGTTTTGCTCTGCCCCAAGGCCTGGGGCTGTATGCCCGATGCTGTTTCAGTGTCTGGCTGGCCCCCTGCCTGGTTGTCCCATCAGAGGAACTGGAAGGGGACCAAGAAGACTGAGTGGAGCCCACACCTCCAATTCCAAGCGCGGGCTGAACAGTCTCTGGCTGGGCCTCCCCCAGCTCTGGGTAAAACCCTTTTGCAACTGTTTGCTGATGTTCCCTGAGCTCCCCAAACCCGCTCATCTTGGACGCTGCTATCCCCCGTTCTCCTCCACCTATCCACCACTGGCCTCAGCTACCACCACTACCCACATTCGGTTAGAAATTTTTTAAACGGGTTTTAAAGCGGCAGTTATCTCCGATAACTGTAGAGCTAGTGATTAGTTTTAGACAGGGTTAAAAAAAAAAAAGAATGAGAAAAGGGAAATAGTGACTAGCCTCATTAGGAAACGACTGTTTCGCTGGAATACCAAATTCATATTGATTCGGAATCTCTGATTTTAGCTTTTTCAGAGAAACGATTTTGGTCCAGGCCCAAGGGATAAGGAGGCATCTGACATTACATGCTGCTCGGGGCTGAACACATTGGCAAGGCTCAGTGAAGTCAGCGGTCATAAACGCAGACAGTGCCATTGCAGGAAACAGTGGCCAGATACTCCTGTTGCCAAGACAACTCCCCAGGAGAAAAGTTGGCACTTTGGGGAGCTGCATCATCTCTTTCAGGCCACCAGAGTACCACATTTAGTTCCCCGAAGCAGAAACTTACTAATTGGCAGCTCTGACCCAATGTGTGTTTTCAGTTTCATTCAATCTTTATGTAATTCACGAGTGTGGGAAAAGATGCCTATTTCAGTGAGGTACCCATTCTGTCTCTAACACCCAGCCGGGCACATTGCCCCTCCCGAGTAGTTTTGCAAAGCAAATACTGAAACCAATGGAGTCCGATTTCCTATGGACTGTTTCCTCTGGGGAAACAGTTAATAAGATAGATGAATTAATAAAACCCACCAGAAGCACTAGGCCAGAGGCCAGGCCTGGCTTGACATTATCCCAATGAAGGGCTCTATTTATAAACATTGCTTTATTTGGGGTGGGTCTCCAAGTCCCTACATTCTAAACCAAAATCAACCCCTTACAACGCTACAAAGGGGGTGAATTTCTTGCTGCTCCCCCGGAGAGGAAAAGGCGGAAGATTTACTTTTCTCAAAGATCCTAGTTAAAAAGTAACCCTCAAGTCGGGCATATTAGGAAGAAGAAGTGAGCAGGATGGAAAGCTGTCTTTCCCATGGGCCGCTTCTTGCTGAAGATGGAAAAACCGGGCCTCGGTTTCCTTGATGGTGGTGTTAAAAGGCGTGGTGAAATGGGAAGAAACCAACTCTGATGACTTGTGGGCAGAAAATGTGTCTGTTACACTGTTATATTGTACTCGCCCAGCGCTTAGTAAGTGCTCTGCACATGGTAAGTGTTCAATAAATGAGATTGACTGACTGCAGGGGGTCAAATTCTGTGCCCTGAGGGGAGGGCCCAGTACCTTATGGATGTGAAGTGTCAACTGAAGATCTGGCTGTGGTTTCTGGTGAAAAGCAGCATGACCTAATGGAAAGAGCATGGGCTTGGGAGTCAGAGGACCTGGATTCTAATCCCAGTTCAGTCACTTACCTGCTGTGTGGGTCTTGGGCAAGTCATTGAACGTTTCTGTGCCTCAGTTTCCTCAACTGTTAAAATTCAGTCATTCAACCGTATTTATTGAGCGCTTACTCTGTGCAGAGCACTGCACTAAGCGACTGGAAAGAGTACAATTCGGCAACAGATAGAGACAATCCCTAACCAACAATGGGCTCACAGTCCAGCAGTGGAGATTTAATACCTGCTCTCCCTCCTACTTAGGCTGTGAGCCCCATGTGGGACAGTGACTATATCTGACCTGATTACTTTGCGTCTACCTCAGCTCTCAGAACAGTGTTTGACATATAATGGACACTTAAATACTATTATTGTTACTATTAAATCAGCAATGAAACCAACATCCTGTCTACAAGAGGGCTGGGGGCAACATAATCAAGAGGAGATGCCAAATCAAGGGATTTGGCTTTACAGTTTGATAACTGTAAATCCCCAATTGAACACAAGTAAACACAGGTCTTACAGAAAGAAAATGATTATGTCAGACTCCTAATTGCTCATTTTCTTTCTCGTTTAAGCATTTATTTAGACCTGTTTGTATTTTACCTTCACAGCTACAATGTCAACACAGCTGCATTCTAGAAACAGTGTGAGCTGCTAATACTGAGTTAGTATTTCACAACACATGAACTCTCAATGGGGCAAAAATCTGTCCAATATGGTGTTCTTCCTTGATTATTACATAATAATACTGGCAGGGCCACAGCCACCAGTATTCTGCCTTTGTGGGGAGAGAAAGTGTCGTGATGACTGCTCTAGCCCCTAAAATCAATCAGTGATATATACTGAATGATTACTGTGTGGAGAGCACTGTACTAAACATCTGAGAGAGTACAATGTCATGAAGTTGGTGAACTAAATCCTTGCCCACAAGGAAAGCCCTAATTTGCCTTCCAGTAATCTACTGTGGGCCCAGTCCAGGCCTGTCTATATGTTTTGTTTTGTTGTCTGTCTCCCCCTTCTAGACTGTGAGCCCGTTGCCGACTTGTATATGTTGCCAACTTGTACTTCCCAAGCACTTAGTACAGTGCTCTGCACACAGTAAGCTCTCAATAAATACGATTGAATGAATGTATTCCAACCTTTCTTGACCCTACTGATATCTTCTGCTTCGCCTTTCTTACTTAAATCATAGGAGAGCAGGTCAAATGATGTCTTGCTTAGGCCCATTGTTGGATAGGGATTGTCTCTGTTGCTGAATTGTACTTTACAAGTGCTTAGTACAGTGCTCTGCACACAGTAAGCACTCAGTAAATATGATGGAATGAATGAATGCTGGAGTATTTATTATGCAGCATGGCTAATTATCTCAAACACTGTGCTCCAGCTGGCAGCAGAACACAAAATGATATGGATGTCCCTGTATTCCCATCACTAATCACTAATAGGTAATCTAATAGATCTAATAGATTAGGTTGCCATAACACAGCATGAGAGACAAGATATTTCTCGTGGAGAAGCAGCATGGCCTAATGATTAGTGCATGGGCTTGGGAGTCAGAAAGACCTGGGTTCTAATCCCAGCTCAGTCACTTTTCTGTTGCTTTTAGTTGATTATTACTCTATTTATTTATTTTATTTGTACAATTTATTCTATTCATTTTATTTTGTTAATATGTTTTGTTTTGTTCTCTGTCTCCCCCTTCTAGACTGTGAGCCCACTGTTGGGTAGGGACCGTCTCTATATGTTGCCAACTTGTACTTCCCAAGTGCTTAGTACAGTGCTCTGCAGACAGTAAGCGCTCAATAAATACGATTGAATGAATGAATGAACGCTGGAAACAGTGGATTTGAGACTCCCAAATTGATGAGAGACTGCGTGGCATAGAGAATAGAGCCCGGCCCTGTGAGTCTGAAGGACCTGGGTTCTAATCCCAGCTTCTCCACTTGTCTGCTGTGTGACCTTGGGCAAGTTGCTTAACTTCTCTGTGCCTCAGTTACCTCATCTGTAAAGTGAGGGGGCGGTTAAGATTGTGAGCCTCACCTGGGACAGGGACTGTGTCTACCCCAGTACTTAGAACAGTGCTTCACACCTAGTAAGCACTTAATAAACACCAGCCTCATCGTTATTCAGCATTATCATTCCGCACAGTAATTTATCCATTACAGTGCCCTGACTCAAAAGAACTATTCGTCTTTATGTAATCAAATTTATTCCATTAGGCTGCAAACTTATTTTTTTAAATGGTATTTGTTAAGTGCCTACTGTGTGTCAAGTACTGCTCTAAATGCTGGGGGTAGGTACAGGTTTAACAGGTTGGACACAGTGTCTCTGTCACACATGGGGCTCACAGTCTAAGTAGGAGGGAGAAAAGTCATTGACTCCCCATGTAACAGTTGAGGAAACTGAGGCACAGAAAAGTTAAGTGACTTTCCCGAGGCCATACAGCAAACAATTGGCAGAGGCAGGATTAGAACTCAGGTCCTCTGGCTTCCAAGACCATGTTCTTTCCAGTAGGCTATGCTGCTTCTCCGTGCTGCTCTGCCTTGTGGGCTGGGATTCTGCTTACCAACTCTATTGTACTGAATTCCCCCAAATGCTTAGTATAGTGCTCTGCACACAGTAAACGCTCAATAAATACCACTGTTTGATATTTTTAAAGCACTGAAAAAGAGACACCTGTGACTTTCACAGGTTCCTTGAGGATTTGTGACGTATTGATATCTATCTACTTCCCTCTTTATGTAGGGATAGATGTGATTTGGGTACATAAGGTCCTTCAACAGAGCTGCTCTATTTCAGTTTTGAGAATGGGGGAACCAGTTGTAGGCTGGTTTCAAATAATGATAATAATAATAGTACTTATTAAGCCCTTTACTACGTCCCTCTAGACTACAAGCACATTGTGGGTAGGGAATATGTCTTTTTCTGTATTGCACTCTTCCAAGCACTTAGTACAGTGCTCTGCACATAGTAAGCACTCAATAAATACAATCAAATGAATAATCAATCAATCAATCAATCATTTGTATTTATTGAGCACTTACTGTGTGCAGAGCACTGTACTAAGCGCTTGGGAAGTACAAGTTGGTAACACATAGAAACAGTCCCTACCCCACAGTGGGCTCACAGTCTAAAAGTGAGTGAGTGTGCCAAGACACGTACTAAGTGCTGGGTAGATACAAGGTAACCAGGTTGGACACAATTCCTGTTCCCTGTGTTATTTTTACCTCTACTGTACTCTCCCAACCACACAGTACTGTGCTCTGCACACAATAGCAACTCCATAAATACTAATGACTGCCTTCTAGGCTGCCTATTCTATTGTACTGTTAATACAGTGCTCTGCAAACAGCAAGTGCTCAATAAATCCCATTGATTGATTTATTGACTTACAAGTGTATTGACTTGCAAATTTGTTGGCAGTATCCACAAATGAGAAATGGGGTCTCAGTCATCCTATAGTGGCTGGCAGCAGGGTTTTCCTTGGAAGGAGCACCTTTGGTGGGCAGGGAGAGCTTTGGGCTTAGACAGAGCATCCGAGAGAATATGGAGTTTACCCACTCTCCAGTGATGCTTTTGCTCGCCCTTGGACGAGTCCTCTTCTGGGCTATACATGTACATTAGTTCACTTTTGTTGAGAACATACCCCATTGATCACTGATGTGGGATCTTGGTTCCCATCAAGGATTCAAAATTGGACTCAATGAGCCAGGTTTTTCTATCTCCATTCATTACTCATTGTTAGACAATTTTGAGTAGTGCCCTGTCTGGACAAGAAGTCTGGGGGGGGTGGTCAATCCTGGCCAAGATGTGCCCTGGGACAGGGCAGAAGGATATTCCTGGTCTAATCCAGAGGATGATGTGATGATGAACCTTTTGTAGATCCTGGGGCTATTCAGAAGCACATAATAATAATAATAATAGCAATAATAATACCTGTGGTATTTGTTAAGTGCTCACTATGTGCCAGGCCCTGCACTAAGTGCTAAAGTAGTAGGGAAGCAGCGTGGCTCAGTGGAAAGAGCATGGGCTTTGGAGTCAGAGGTCATGGGTTCAAATCCCAGCTCTGCCAATTGTCCGCTGTATGACTTTGGGCAAGTCGCTTCACTTCTCTGGGCCTCAGTCACCTCATCTGTAAAATGGGGATTAAGACTGTGAGCCCCTGTGGGACAACCTGATCACCTTGTAACTTCCCCAGCATTTGGAACAGTGTTTTGCACATAGTAAGTGCTTAATAAATACCATTATTACTATTATTATTACAAGATAATCAGGTTGGAGGCAGTCCCTGTCCCACAAAGGGCTCCCAGTCTCAATCCCCCACTGAACAAATGATTGCAGATGGTAACTGAGGCACAGAGAAGTGAAGTGACTTGCCTAAGGTCACCCAGCAGACAAGTGGTAGAACTGGGATTAGAACCCAGGTCTGTGGTCTATCCACTAGATCATGTGGCTGCTGTGCTTCCAGTGAGGCTCCTCCACACCACTATGCATGCTTGGAGGAGTGAGATCTACTTCTCCTTGCCCAGCTGACCTTTACAGGGCCTGGTCCAGGTCTCAGCGGGGCTCTAACCATGGTTACTGCACTTGCACTTTCCAAAATGCTAGTCTCCTTGGGTGCAACGGTTCAGAACATGCCTGAAAAAGTTAGTGCACCCAGGGGAGAATTTATGACCATCTCTCCAGTTGTCTGGTGAAAAGCTAAGCATTTAGAGCATCCTCAGTGAAGCCATGATTAATAACAGCTGAAGTCAGGAGGCCTTTAGAGCCCTTTATAGGCATTTTCAATTACTTGCCATCCAAATGACCCATGTCATTGCTTCAACTCAGGTTGAGAGAGTATCTTGCTTAGAACGGCAGTGATGGATGTCTAGCCCAAGCTGACAAAATGCTGAGCTGGCCTGGGCAAAGTCCAAGTCAAGAGCCTTTTTTTTAATGGTATTTAAGCATTTACTACGGGTCAAACACTGCTCTAAGTTCTGCGGTATGTACAAGTTAATTGGGTTGGCCACAGTCCCCATTCCACATGGGGCTCACATTCTAGAAGCAACACAATGTAGTGGATAGAGCAAAGGCCTAGAAGTCATGGGTTCTAATCCCGACCCTGCCACTTGTCCGCTGTGTGACCTTGGGCAAGTTACTTAACTTCTCTGTGGCTCAGGTACCTCATCTTTAAAATGGGGATTGACACTGTGAGCCACACGTGGGATGAGGGACTGTCTCCAGACCAATTTGCTTTTATCCACCTCAGTGCTTAGTACAGTGACTGGCACACTAATACCATGATTATTATTATTAATTATTATTAAATAGGAGGGAGATCAGGTATCCTCATTTTACAGTTGAAGAAACTGAAGTAAAGAGAAGGTAAGTGACTTGCCCAAGGTCACACAACGAGCAATTGGCAGAATGAATATGTTCCCCCTCTTCCTCCTCCCCATCCCCACCTCCTTACCTCCTTCCCCTCCCCACAGTACCTGTACATATGTATATATGTTTGTATGTATTTATCACTCTATTTATTTTACTTGTACATATTTATTCTATTTATTTTATTTTGTTAATATGTTTTGTTTTGTTGTCTGTCTCCCCCTTCCAGACTGTGAGCCCGCTGTTGGGTAGGGACGGGCTCTATATGTTCCCCCTCTCCCCCCTCTCCATCCCCCCCACCGCCTTACCCCCTTCCCCTCCCTACAGCACCTATATATATGTATATATGTTTGTACATATTACTCTATTTTACTTGTATATATTTTATTTATTTTATTTTGTTAATATGTTTTGTTGTTTGTCTCCCCCTTCTAGACTGTGAGCCTACTGTTGGGTAGGGACCGGCTCTATATGTTGCCAACTTGTCCTTCCCAAGTGCTTAGTATTAAGCGCTCAATAAATACGATTGAATGAATGAATGAATGAACCCAGGTCCTTCTGACTTTCATGCCCTTGCTCTTTCCACTAGGCCATTCTGCTCTCCCTAGGGCAAGACCAAGGTAGATTAGAGCGGTCTGCTCTGATCTCAAGAAGCCCGAGGTGGCCATAGGTCACCCTCAAGTCCCAGGCAGGCCAGGAATGATCAGATCGACTCCAGGGATTGAAATCTGGTTCAGTCTGGGCTTTCCTCTGTGCGGATCCACACTCATACACTGACTCGGTCTCAGACACAAAGTAGGGACAATGTGATGTCTACATGGACCTTCAGGCAGGGAATGTGTCTGTTTATTGTTGTACTCTCCCAAGTGCTTAGTTCTGTGCTCTGTACACAGTAAACACTCAATAAATACCACTGAATGAATGAACCAGGAGGTAACGCCTCCTGACTCTAGAATCTCTGAGGAACTGTGTTGCACTGATTTCCTTGGCACCCCTCTGAAATAGGTGGCTGGCAAATAATGCTTGTTTATTTCTTATCGTGGGCTAGGGTGTTATTTCAAATGCATTCTAGACTGTGAGCCCACTGTTGGGTAGGGACTGTCTCTATATGTTGCCAATTGGTACTTCCCAAGCGCTTAGTACAGTGCTCTGCACATAGTAAGCGCTCAATAAATACGATTGATGATGATGATGATGACCGTCTCTATACGTTGCCAACTTGTACTTCCCAAGTGCTTAGTACAGTGCTCTGCACACAGTAAGTGCTCAATGAACACGATTGAATGAATTCAGATGTTTTAGATTTTTAATGCTCATACTTTCTAACAACAATAATAATATTAATAATGGCATTAAATGCTTCCTTTGCACTGAACACTGTGCTAAGCAATAGGGAAGATAGAGATAGAGTCCCTGTCCCACATGGGGCTTCTAGTGGAAAGCAACATGGACTAGTGGCAAGAGCACAGGCTTGGGATTCAGAGGATGTGGGTTCTAATTTCGGCTCCGCTGCATATCTGCTGTGTGACCTTGGACAAGCCTCTTAACTTCTCTGTGTCTCAGCTCCGTCATCTGTAAAATGGGGATTAAGGCTGGGAGCCCCACATGGGACAATCTGATTACCTTGTATCTACCCCAGGGCTTAGATCAGTGCCAGTTGTTGGGTAGGGATTGTCTCTATTTGTTGCCGAATTGTATTTTCCGGGCACTTAGTGCAGTGCTCTGCACACAGTAAGCACTTAATAAATGAATGAATGAACAGTGCTTGACACACAGTAAGAAGAAGCATGGCTCAGTGGAAAGAGCATGGGCTTGGGAGTCTGAGGTCACGGGTTCTAATCTCCACTCTGCCAACTGTCAGCTGTGTGACTTTGGGCAAGTCACTTAACTTCTCGGTGCCTCAGTTACCTCATCTGTAAAATGGGGATTAAGACTGTGAGCCGCACGTGGGACAACCTGATCATCTTGTATACCCCCCCAGTGCTTAGAACAGTGCTTTGCACATAGTAAGCACTTAACAAGTACTATTATTATTATTATTAACAAATACCATACTTATTACTATTATTATAGAGGCAGGAAGAAAAGGTTTTGTATCTCCATATTTCAGATGAGGAAACTGAGGTACGGGGAGGTTAAGTGACTTGCCCAAGGTCACACAACAGACAACTGACTAGAACCAGGGTCTCCTGACTTTTAATCCTTTGCCATTTCCTCTAGGCAACTTTGCCTCACTAGTTCTACTAGTGAGAACACACTCTTCTAGACTGTGAGCCCATTGTTGGGTAGGGACCGTCTCTATATGTTGCTGACTTGTACTTCCCAAGCGCTTAGTACAGTGCTCTGCACACAGTAAGTGCTCAATAAATTTGATTGAATGGATGAATGAATAGTTGTCAACTCATTTTCAGCTTTGGTAGCATTCTCATGAAAGATCATTTTTGAACATCCCACAGAAGCAAAACCTCCTTATTGCTTCATCGTCTCAATACCATCTGATGACTTTCAGAGGTGATTAACAGAGGGAAAGAAAGAGATACTAATATGCTATCGCAGCCCCCTCCTCAACTGTTCTGATTTGGAGGTGGCTTTTTATATATATCTTAACAAGCTACCTGAGACGTCCAATTATTTGTTGGTGAAATCATTAAAGTCTCCCGCCTGTTTGCATTGCCTTGCGGTGAGGTTGGATTAGTAAGCAATATTAGTAACTCTGAAAGTTCATCAATACTTTTAAGATACTGCCTAAACATCTCAAGATATTCTCAGAGGCCACAGAATTTCACCTGAAGTTTATAGGTGAGATTCGAGTCTTTTTTCCCCCCATCTCCCAAAATGCAGCACAGCCGAGAGAAGTTGCCATTCCAAGCTTAATTGAAGTGTATTTAAGGCTGGGCTCTATTTCAAATTCCTGCTCATGCCTGGAATGGGTCCATCACTGCTCAGATCTCTGCTGCCTGAAGTTTGGCTGACTTCTGATGCAGAGAAAGAAGGTTTGCATCTGCATAGAAAATAAGAAGGCGCCTTTTGATTCTGGCTCTATGGATCTGATTAATTCTGTATAATTACATTACAGCTCCTCTGCTGAGGGGTCCGAGCCAGTAGTGGAGTCTGCTTTCTATCTGAGCGTCTTCTCCCAACCCCAGAAACCAAACACAGTACCTACCACCCAGTTGGCGGGAACCATCGGACCACCTCTGATCCAACGCACAGATCACCTGTGACACGTCAACACACTGCTCACTCTGAACAACTTCTCAGAGTGGGTCATGCATAATTCATGCTCCCTTAAACTGACCTACGTATATTTCAACTGCTGCCTTTTGGAGTTTGTTGCTGATCGGATGCACATCAGGGTTTAAGAGCTTTACTCCTCGGTAGAGTGTGTACTGTGCAAATCACCGTATGGATTGACTGACCTCTTTTTCCCTATGGAAATCCACTCAGATGGGCAATCAATAAAAAGAATATGGATTTGGGAGAGTTGTTTTCTCCCCGGTTTTTCAAGAAACCACCAAAGAAAATACACAGCATGCCCTCCCACATCTTCATCCTCCTTTTCATCTTTTTCAGGATATGTTTTCCAGTCATAGAGGCACCCCACCCAAAGAGAGCTGGGCATGAAGCAGTTTCTCAAACCTTTTGAATAAATCATTGATGAAGTCTTAGAATAATCAGAGACACTGGTTTGGCTAGCCGAAGTGCCACTTTTTTGGGGTTGTGCGGATAGGGTTATTTGAGTTATTCAGTTTTGAGAGGATATAGAACAGGGTAATGGGGATCAGAATCTTACTAGAGTAATATAGAAGAGGTCTTTTTAAGTGAATATTAGAACCCGCCCCGACACTGAAATTTCACTATGAACATAACAGAATCCCCAGAAAGAAACAAGACACTTTCAAAGCTGTTTTTTATGCTCCTGAGAACTTTCAAAATCAGTCTTCTCCCTGTTTGTTCTTATTTCCTAAATCACTTGCACCCATTTTTCTTTTTTTCCTGGTCACCATCTTCAACTATTCACTCCTTGATAGTTTCTTGTCCCTACCTTTAAACAAGTTCGTTTTTCCCATATCCGAAAAGAACCCTTCTCAGCCCCCACTGCACCATTTAGCTATCACCATTTCCCTCCTTTGATTCCTGCCCAAACTCCTTGAACAGGTTGCCTTCACTTCCTTCCTCCTCTTTCACTCTATTGACATTGCTCTCTCTAAGATCATCCATGATCTCCTTTTTGCCCAATCTAGTGGACTCTACTCTGGCCCAATTCCCCTTGACCTCTGGATCACCTCTAACCCTGTGGATCGCTTCCTTCTCTTGGGAACACCATCCAGGTTTGGTTTTTCTGATGTAATATTTTCCTGGTTCTCCTCTTACCTGTAAGGTCAATGCTTCTCAGTTGCTTTCACTGGCTGTTTCTTGGACTTCATGCATTCATTCAATCGTATTTATTGAGTGCTTACTGTGTGCAGAGCATTGTACTAAGCGCTTGGTAAGTACAAATGGACAACATCTAGAGACGGTCCCTACCCAACAACAGACTCACAGTCTAGAAGGGGTAGACAGACAACAAACAAAACAAGCAGACAGGTATCAATATTTCCACTCCCTTACTTGTGGATAACCCTTAAAAACTCTGTTCTGGGTCCCCTTGTCTTCCCAAATTTTCCTTGTTAGTCCAAACCACTCTCCTTTGTAATCTTATGTTCCTTCCTGCCTCCATGACATCTCCAGGTAGACTTCCTTCTAACACCTCATGCCCAATAGAATGTTCAAAACTGAATTTCTTATCTTCCCTCTCAAATTTCCTTCTTCACCTTACTTTTTTCATCACAGTTGGCAAGGCCACCTCTTTCACTTGCAACTCTTAAACTTGTAATTTTGGCATTATCCTTGACTCCTCCTCTCTTTCAACCCTTATATTTAATCGGTCACCAAATTCTGTCAGTTCTCCCTCCATAAATTTCCATCATCTGTCCCTTCCTCATCATCCAAATGGCCACAGGGTGGTCCAGACACTTGTAATATCAAGACTTAACTATATCAGCTTCCTCAGTGCTCTCCCGGTTTCCAAGCCCTTTGCTCAAATTCATCCTTCACACTGTTGTCCTGATTTTTTTTCCAAAATATTATTCTGCACACATCTTCCCAAGCCTCAGTTACCCATACCTCTCTGCATTTCCTTATCCTGTCTCCCATTAAGTTGTATGCTCTTTGAGGGCAGGGATAATGTCTACTAATCCTATTGCCTCTGGAGTACTTTGTACAGTTCTTAGCACATCGTGGGTGCTCAACAAACACTATGTAACTGAGTTTTGCACTGACGTGCACATGTCGACAGCTATGTTTAATGCAGCGTGTTCATTTTTTCAATTCTGCCTTAATTTAGACTGCCCAAAACAAAAGGCTATTCCAGATGTCCTCTAACATAAAGCCATGGGTGAGCACATTTTGACCACAGTGCTACTAGAGGAGATTGTGCTGTAAACTGAATAAGAAATCACATAAGCATTTGATTAGATAGGGGTGTTTTGCTCATTTTCAAAATTGCTGCATGATATCAGAAGCTAGTTGGCTATCACCCAGGTGCCCAGCCTTCCATTAGGCTTGGGCCTAAGAGCGGTGCTGTCTGGGTCAAAAAATAAGAAGTGGATAGAGACCTCCATTGTTATCAGGTGGGGAGAGTTGAAAGGGTTTCCAGTCATTTCTGGGTAATTACATAAAAGGATTGTACTGCCCAAGGAAAAAAGAATGAATTGAATACAAATACCCTAAATGCAAGAGTCAGTGAGGGTTATAAGGAATCATTAACCTTGCCTTAAGCAAACAAACAACAGAAATGAAGGACATTGTGTTCCTCTTATTTTGCTTTCAAAGGGACCCGCAATTTGAACCCCCTATTAGCATAAGCACAGGGGCCCTATATATCCTCTTTGCGCAGTCCTCATTTTCATCCAACAATAGAATAGGAAACTGAAAAGAATCAGAGGAAAGAATACCACTACCTCCAAAGGTGACCCTTCAAGGAATAGCAAGCTGATGCACAGTTCTATACCAGCTAGTGAGCGTTTGTCATTCCGTGCCGAGAGTGCCCTTAATTCCAGTCAAGTCTCTAATAGAAGGGCAAGTCTACTCCAAACAGGGTAGGAAAAACTGTCATAAAATACATGTAAAATGCCACTGTTGATCATTTTCCTGACTTTGGCAGGCCAGAGTGGATAACAGCAATTCACTCCTAAGAAGTCAGAAGAAGTGGCAGGTAACCAATCTTTTCAACGTCAGCAAAACTTCTCTTTCCATGACTTATCTCTGACCCAAGATGAACTTTTTGAATTTTGAGGGGGTTGGTCCTCCTTCTTACCCAACGATAATAATAATGATGGCGTTTATTAAGCGCTTACTATGTGCAAAGCACTGTTCTAAGCGCTGGGGGGAAACAAGGTGATCAGATTGTCCCCTGGGGGGCTCACAGTATTCATCCTCATTTTACAGAGGAGGTCACTGAGGCACAGAGAAGTGAAGTGACTTGCCCAAAGTCACACAGCTGACAAGGGGCGTAACCAGGATTCAAACCCATGACCTCTGACTCCCAAGCCCGGGCTCTTTCCACTGAGCCATGCTGCTTCTCAGACTCCAGCGTTGCCTTTCGCTAGAAGCAGCATTGCAGAAGAAACAGCACGGGCCCAGCAGTCAGGAGACTTGGGTTCTAACTCCAAGTCTGCCCCCTTCCTGCTGTGTGACCTTGGGAAAGTCACTTAATTTCTCCATGCCTCAATATCCTCATCTGTAAAATTGGGATTAAGTACCTGTTCCCCTCTCCCCACCTTTGACTATGTGCCCTGTGAGGGCTAGGGACTGGGTCCGATCTGACTGTAATTTTCTACCCCGGTGCTTAGCACAGAGTAGCCCTTAACAAATACAATAATAATAACATTATATTGTAATATTATTATTATCTCTCTTTTTCTTCCCTGGTCTAGCCTAGAGCCTGAGAGTTCTCTTCCACCCTTCCTTTGTGACTTTTCTTCAGTTCCCTTCACTTATCTTCTTGCTTTCTTTATACAGTTTAAGTCTAGAATACATAATGGATAATGCCTCGTTTCCCATTCGTCCTCGGCCTTGGTCTTTAAGAAAATTCCCAGCTGGTGCCAGTCAGGTTTGGATCCGATCTCCACTCTGGCACGAGATCCTTTGGAAACCATCTCAGCCGACAGTGGGAAAGGCACACTGACAGAGGCTGTAAATTCACTCCTCTCCAAGGCTAGACATCACTGTGGTGATGAATACAACAAAGCCCATTGAAAAACCTTCATACAGAAAGTATTCCCTTTTATGGAATATTTTATGCTTTATTCGTTTACCACACACTTTTCCCAGACTAAGTGTCTTCCTCAGTTTTTTCAAGTTCTTTGGAAACACTAAATTGAGAGGAGAGGGGATGTTTCTGTTCAGAGACATGGAGCCAGAAATGTGGAAAATCATTTGAATTAAATATAGCAAAAACTAGTTCATATGGAGCCAGATCTTACTAGCACTAAAGTTTTATTTTACCATTTTTAAGCTTTCTCACACTCTATTATCATTATTATTATTATTGTGAGAAATATTATTGTGCGATTTTTACCTGATGATGCTATTTTGAGGTGCATATCCAAATTGAACCCTGTGCCATCTGTCAATTGATAGGCCATTACTAATTGTGAGCTCAAAAAAATAAGAGTTTCTCATTGTTCCCCGTAGAAACAACTTTCAGATCTGGCAGGTTTGTTTTGCCAACTCAATCAAGTAATCAGTGGCACTTACTGGACACCCGCTGTGTTTAGAGCACTGTACTAAGCACTTGTAATACAACAGAATTGGTAGACACGATCTCTATCCACAAGGAGTTTACAAACTAGTGGGGAAGATGGACGTTAAAATAAATGAAGCTGTCATAGGTGCTAAACTCCTTTTGCTAAGGAGGCATAGTTCTACTATTGTTTGGAGAATGGACGTTTCAAACTAAGCAGGAATTTTCTCATCCGAGTTAGGTCACGTATGCTGTATGCCTGCACCTTGAGGTGATCCACATGTATTCACAGCTCGCAATGCCCTGAGCAAATTGTATCGCACTCCACGGTTCATTTCTCAGCTGTACCTGTGTGTAATGTCTTAATGTTGCCTAATGTGGAAACTGCATCCATAATTCATAAACTTCAAGGTGCTTTTGTGCGGAAGATGGAACAAGGCATGAAGTTCAGAAAGGCCAAAGGTTCACTTTGAATATTTGGGTAGGCAGCCAGGAGTCCACAGGGTATATATACACCAAAGCTTATCTAAACTATCCAAATCTCTGACGTCAAAAGAATTAGGCTGGAAATCTTGTGATTACAGCTTTTCTTGTGATCTTTTCTGGTATTTCCTGTTTCCTGTCAGGCCAAATATACTGCAAGAGAGGGCTCTTTCGTGGTATTTCACCATTTCTCCTTCTGCTCCTTTTTGCAAGCCAGAGGGGCAGAGGAGCATGGAAATGAAAATAATTAAAGACAAAAAAAAAAAAAACCCAAGAAAAAACCCACACATGGTGCCTGGTGTTTCTTTTTAAACATCAAAAAAAAAAAAGTTTTGTGAAGGTTCAAGAGAGGGTCTTATTTTCCTTGGAATGGGGTTCCTTCTCCTAAAAAGTGGAGAAAGAACCTCAAGTGAGCCTTGGCGGGGTCAGCTTGGGTGGCATAATATAAAAGAGAAATGGTCACTGGCAGAAGGAGGAAGACATGGGTAAGGGGGGAAATTTGCCTCTGGTGCCAACGTAACATAATGTAGTTTTTTTTGCTAGAAAATCCTCCTGGGCCCTGAATCTTCCAGTAATGAAGTAAACGCTAATAGGGATTGTTCTGGGTGGGCAAGCCATTTTTTTTGGAAGCCCTACTGACGTAAGCTCCTCTAATTGACAGGCTACATTTCAGGTTTTGCCCCGACATCTTTCCCGTCTCCTTGGAGGGCCTCAGTTAAGTCCACAGGCTTCAGGCAGATCACCAGAGGGCTAATAGGAAGGAGTAATAATAATGATGGTATTTGTTAAGTGCCTACTATGTGCCGATCTCTGTTCTAAGAGCTGGGATAGATACAAAGTTATCAGGTTGTCCCACGTGGGCCTCACAGTCTTAATCCCCATTTTACAGATGAGGTAACTGAAGCACAGAGAAGTTAAGTGATTTGCCCAAAGTCACACAGCTGACAAATGGTAGAGCCGGGATTAGAACCCACAACCTGTGACCCCCAAGCCCGGTCTCTTTGCACTAAGCTACGAGTAGCCAGGTCACCAATACCCTGAGCAGCAGCCGTCAATCAGACAGACTCCCAGGCCAATCAGAAAGTCTGCAGGTGGTCACAACCTCGCAGCAAAAGTATCGTGTCTGCAATGACTCCACTGGATACATTTTTCTCCCCTATTACACTGAATTGCAGGAGAAAGTAGCAAATCCCTTAACTGTAAGCTGACTAATAAGCCAGACAACATTAGTGCCTTTAGACACAGAAGGAGTCCTGGAAAAATTTTCAATCTGCATTTAATCTTGCCCTATACAGATAATAGCATATCAGCATGAACAACAACAATGAGAAAGCGTTCCATGGAGCTTCCTGTGGGAGATGCTATTGTTCAAATCATTGTCTAGTTTGGAAAGGTTCTAATTATTGGAATTTCTGCTACATACCTCCTAAATACAGCTTACAAATGTGCTCTTACCCCATCATTTGCAAAGAAAATCTTGAGAAACTATGTGGATCTAGATTCACCTAGGCAAATAAATTACCAAAGTCCTGTCAACTAGGAAAAAATAGAAATATCCAACTGAGCTATAGTTACCTCTGCTCTAACTTCTACCATTCATGGCTAGGCATGAAGCATGCCCATTGTACAGGCTTTTAACCATTTCTTTAATTAATGGAAGACATTGTCTCTTGGTACTAATGCTAGAATCCTATTGTCTTTATAAAGCAGTGTGGCTCAGTGGGAACAGCACGGGCTCTGGAGTCAGAGATCACGGGTTCAAATCCTGGCTCTGCCAACTGTCAGCTGTGTGACTTTGGGCAAGTCACTTAACTTCTCTGTGCCTCAGTTACCTCATCTGTAAAATGGGGATTAAGACTGTGAGCCCCCCGTGGAACAGCTTGATCACCTTGTAACTCCCCAGAGCTTAGAACAGTGCTTTGCACATAGTAAGCGCTTAATAAATGCCATCATTATTATTGTTATTATTATTATTATAAAGAATTTAAATCACTGGAGTCCACGTTCTGTGTATCTTCATCACCTTGGGAAGACTGGGCCTATGGATGTGTCCTGGGGAGCCTGAAATTCTACTCCTCTAGTCACAGCACCCTACTGATTTTGTTTTTCTTTTGTGCATTTGTCTGTGTTGTGATTGAACCTTTCATCATTCTCGATGTGTTTTTCTCCAGTCCCTTCCCCCAACTCACACTCTTAGATTGTGAGCCCCCCGAGAGGCAGGGACCATGTCTAAGTCTCATCTGTGAATTCTCTCCCAATGCTTGGGACTGTGCTCAGCCTACAGTAAGTGCTTTTCATTCATCCATTCATTTATTCATTCAATTTTATTTATTGAGCGCTTACTGTGTGCAGAGCACTGTACTAAGCGCTTGGGAAGTACAAGTTGGCAACATATAGAGATGGTCCCTACCCAACAGTGGGCTCATAGTCTAGAAAGAGGAGACAGACAACAAAACAAAACATATTAACAAAATAAAATCAATAGAATAAATATGTACAAGTAAAATAAATAGAGTAATAAATATGTGCAAACATATATACATATATACAGGTGCTGTGGGGAGGAGAAGGAGGTAAGGCGGGATGGAGGGGGAGGGGGAGGGGGGGAGAGGAAGGAGGGAGCTCAGTCTGGTGTGCTTTATAGTACTACTACTACTGCCACCACCATTATCAACCCACTTACTAAGTCTCTAATAGATGTGGCACTTTTTTAAACAGTGGTAGGCAATGTCAGTCAATCAATTGTATTTATTGAGTGTTTACTGTGTTCAGAGTACTGTATTAAGCACGTAGGAGAGTAAACTATATGAGAGTCGGTAGACATGTTCCCTGCTCACAAGGACTCTGACCTCAAGTATTACACAATTAAAGTGGGCAGAGAAATATGCATTGACCGATACAGATGGAAGAATAACATTTACAGGATTTATCCATGCACAGCTGTTTGCTTTGGCAATAATAGAAGGCATCGATTTAGACTTATGCCTGTCCAGCCCATGCATCCTTCTCACAGACAAGTATAGGAACATAATTAGATTGCAAACTCCTTGAGGGCACGGACTGAGTCTTTTTCCTTTTTAGTATGTTCCCTCAAATGCATAGGACAATAATCTGTACATAGCGGCACTCAGCAAATCCTGTTGTTACTGACACAAAGTTTGTAGTGAATAGGTGACTTGAGAGTTGTACACAGAGGATATTACCAATGGCTCAGCTTCTAACTGGGAGGATGGATTCATGGCTTTCCTGCCAGCATCAATCCTGGCATCAGTTTAAGTTGACTTCTTATCTGCTATCCTATATACTAGGAACTGTGAGTTTTCTCATCAGCCTTGCAGGCAACACTAAATTGGGCCAGTTTGTTAGCACTTTGGAAGGCAGAGGTAAAATTCAAAGTGACTGATAAATCAGAAAAACAGTCCCACGTAAACAGGCTGACATTCAATAGGGAACAAGTGCAAAGAAGGAGGCTTAAGAATAAAAACCACCCACAAAGGTAAGATAGGGAAAGACTGGCTAGGAACAATTACAGTTTAGCAAAAAAGGGGCAGGGGATCAGAGTCAACCACCAGCTGAATAGGAAGGTAATACCACTATTAAAAGAAAAAAAATAACAAAATGGTACCAAGTGACTTAATAGAAGGGTCCATTATGGTTTAGTTGCTACCACCATCAAATCACTGAGACAAAAGTTTCCTTAATTTCTTGGCTGCCTTTGACACTGGACCATTTGCATATTCTTGGAGCACTTTGAAATCTTGGTTTTGTATTCACCTGGTTCTCCTTCTTTCTCAATACCACCACCCCTCAATCTCATTTGCTGCTTCCTCTTCTGCCTCTGATCCTCTGTCAATGTCACACAAGGCTCTGTTCTGGGTGTTCTACTCTTTGGCACTTAGTTATTCGGCCGGAGACTCATCTGCTCCCATGGTTTCAGCTACAATCTCTTGGTAGATGACTCTCAAATATATCTCCTTAGCCATGATCTTTCATGTCCCCCTGCAATTTCTTATTTTCTCTTGCCTCCAGGACACCTTCACGTGGATATTCCACTGGTGCCACCAGTGGAATATGGAGAAAACTGAATTCCACATCTTCCCTTCCACTTAACTTTCCCATTACAATAGACACTGCTGCCATCCTCCTTGTCCCCAAAGCTCTAAATCCTGAAATTACCCGTTTCCTCACTGATTTTCAACTCTCATGTTCAGTCTGTTGATATATATTTTTTCCTCCACAATATTTCCTGAATCCTCTCCTACCTTTCCATCCACATGGCCACTGCCTTGATCCTGGCAATTATCTTACCCCAGGCTAGACCATTGCCCCTTTCAAGTTAACTCATTTCCCCTCCAGTCCATGTTTCACTTTGCTCTCCAAATTACTTGTCCAAAGCATCTGTAAGCTCCTCCTCTAGACTGTAAGCTCCTCATTCATTCATTCCTTCAATCCTATTTATTGAGTGCTTATTGTGTGCAGAGCACTGTACTAAGTGCTTGGAAAGTACAATTCGGCAGCAGATAGAGACAATCCCTATCATCATCATCATCATCAATCGTATTTATTGAGCACTTACTGTGTGCAGAGCACCGTATTAAGCGCTTGGGAAGTACAAGTTGGCAACACATAGAGACAGTCCCTATCCAACAGTGGGCTCACAGTCTAAAAGGGGGGAGACAGATAACAAAACAAAATAAGTAGACAGGCATCAATAGCATCAAAACAGATAAATAGAATTATAGATATATACATATATATAGAATAATAAATATGTAAAAGTATACACAAGTGCTGGGTGGGAAGGGAGTAGAGCAGAGGGAAGGAGTAGGGGCAATGGGGAGGGGAGGAAGAGCAGAGAAAAAGGGGGGCTCAGTCTGGGAAGGCCTCCTGGAGGAGGTGAGATCTCAGTAGGGTTTTGAAGGGGGGAAGAAAGCTAGTTTGGCAGTTTCAAGGAGGGAGGGCATTCCAGGCCAGAGTTAGGATGTGGTCCAAGGGTCGACGGCGGGACAGGCGAGAACAAGGCACAGTGAGGAGGTTAGTGGCAGAGGAGCAGAGTGTGCGGGCTGGGCTGGAGAAGGAGAGAAGGGAGGTGAGGTAGGAGGGGGCAAAGTGATGGAGAGCTTTGAAGCCAATAGGGAACATGTCTACCAAAATCTATTCTCCAAAGCACTTAATACACTACTCTTCCCACAGTAAGTGCTCAAAAATACAATTGATTGATTCTTTACTTTTCTCCACTTAAAATCTCCAGTCGTTACCCATTCTTTTCTACATTAAGCAGAAATATTAGTTCATTACCTTAAAGCTCTCTCTAAGCCTCCACTTTCCTCTTCTCCCACTCTCTTCTGCATCACCCTGACTTATTCCCTCTGTTATTTTCCCCTCCCATCCCCACAGTACTTATGTACATATCTGTAATTTTTTTAAAAATAAATGTCTCTCTCCCCCCCTCCAGACTGTAAGCTCATTGTGGGCAGGGAATGTGTCTGTTATTGTAGTGTACTCTCCCAAACACTCAGTGCAGTGCTCTGCATACAGCAAGTGCTCAATAGGCTTGAGTGAATTAATGAATTCCCAAATTCCTGAAACCCTTCCTCTGAACAAACGTGAACAGAGTTAATGGAATTCTAACACTCAGTCTTCCTGCCATTTACACCCTTGCCTGGGTGGGCTCTGAAAAAGTTTCCAGAAGATCCCTGACATGTATGCTCCTCTACTTCCAGCAACTGCACAACTGGTACATCCATAGGCTCTAGGGCTTCCTGGAACATTGACATTGAGCACTTACTGTGGGAAGAGTACTGTATTAAGTGCTTTGGAGAATAGATTTTGGTAGACCTGTTCCCTACTGGCTTCAAAGCTCTCCATCACTTTGCCCCCTCCTACCTCCCTCCCTTCCAGGCATCAACAGGCCCATGCTCTGCTTCATCCTTATAGCCGAGGATGCAGTGCAGCTCAACTAACTGTGGCAGACTGGGCTGTATCCTAGAATTTTCTAAACTGGCCCAAAATACATCATCTTTGTTGGGCTGGAAACTTAAATGGCAATGCTTGGAAAGGACCAGTTTAACTGTAGCAGTGGCAGCAATGGCAGCTACTGGTACTGAAGAGGAGCAAGAAGATGGGCAGCCTTTTCACTTCTCCTCCTCCCTGCTGCTGCCCCATTGATGCCATGGTCTTCGGCCATCATGAAGGCTGAAAGTGGCATCCTAATGAGTCCCACTGGAGGTCTGGAGTGCTCAATAGGTATTATGGTTGATTTTGCAGATGAGGGAACTGAGGTACAGAGAGGTGAAGTGACTTGCCCAAGGTCACAGAGCAGACAAGTAGTGTAGCCAAGATTAGAACCCAAGTCTTTTCAGGTGGCGGGTTACAGCCCCAAAGTTCATGACCGTCTCACCGAATGCGGGATAATGATCATGGTACTCTAAGCCACTGGGACAATCTCCTTAGTGCTAAAAATATGAGGGGAGGATTGTAGCTACCAACTGTATTGTACTCTCTCAGATGCTTACAACAGAGCTCAGAAGCACTGGGTAAATACCATTGATTAATTGATTCTGTTTCTGAATGAAGCATAAACTTGGGTTTATTCATGAGAAGCAGCGTGGCTCAGTGGAAAGAGCACAGACTTTGGAGTCAGAGGTCATGGGTTCAAATCCTGACTCTGCCAGTTGGCAGCTGTGTGACTTTGGGCAAGTCACTTAACTTCTCTGTGCCTCAGTTAGCTCATCTATAAAATGGGGATTAAGACTGTGAGCCCCCTTTGGGACAACCTGTTCACCTTGTAACCTTCCCGGTGCTTAGAACAGTGTTTTGCACATAGTAAGCGCTTAATAAATGCCATTATTATTATTATTATTGGGTCAGACTGCACAGCTAGTCACAACACTTTAGACTGTTAGCTTCTCTTGGGCAGGAAACTTTAAACTGTTAGCTTCTCTTGGGCAGGAACTATCAACTCTGTTGTTCTGTACTCTCCCAAGTGCTTAGTACAGTGTTCTGCATTGAGGAAGTGCTCAATAATCACCACTGATTGATTGAAGATAGGAAAGGGAGCACCACGGATGCCATTATCAAGCAGTGAAATTTATTGAATGCTTGCTCTTTGCAGAGCACTGTAGTAAGCACTTGTATGACTGGGCACAGCTAAGGCATGCAACCGCTCAACATCCACCAAATCCCCCCCATTTCTGCCTAGGAGCCTCGATGTGGAGGAGGTAAGGAACTGTTTCTGAAAATTTCCGATTATCACATTTATATTACTACGCAGGAAAATGTACTGCAACACTCCGCCCCCCGTCCTTCCTCCAAAAGGAATCTCATGTGTACAATATGATATAATTCTGACTATAATTCAAGATAAAAAGGGTTTTTCAACACACAGAACTTCAGCATTCATAGAGAAACATGCCAGAGAGTGGGTGATTTGCTACATATCCTGTTTTACTTCAGTAACTCAGCTAAACTTTTACGGGAGACGGAACTATGACGGGTGCTGAGAAATATGTATATTGGAAGGGGAAGGAGTTGGAGAACAGTTAGGAGAGAGCTATTAGGATAAGAGATTATGGGGTGGATCGTGGACTCTGGTTAATCACTTCCTCCCCACTGTTTTGTGCCTCTGGTTTAAAGTTCCTTGACTTGTCAGCCGGTCTTAATGCTCTTTCTTCCATTTGACAAATCTTTGAGCCTCTCCTCTTTTCTACCATTTGTGTTCTCCTACCTTGCCCATTTCCTAGGCTGGTAAACTCAGAGTAATCTTCAATTTCTTCATTTCCTGCACCCAGATCTTATTGTATACTGGTATTTCTTCATGCCACCATCAACGAATGGCTCTTCGATTCCTTTGCCAAAGTCTAAAGTTAATAATCATCATCAATTGTATTTATTGAGCACTTACTGTGTGCAGAGCACTGTACAAAGCACTTGGGAAGTACAAGTTGGCAACATATAGAGACAGTCCCTACCCAAAAGTGGGCTCATAATCCCATCTTCTCTCCCTGGCCTCACTAGTCACTTCCTTCCAACAAGTTCATACAGATGTCAAATCTTAGACGCTAATCTACCCCAACCTAAGAGATCTCTTCTTTTATTTCCCCTTGTTGAGCAGTTTCCTTTATTCTTTTACTATAAAGATTTCCTTTAAATGTTTCACAAAATCTAGGTCTTGTTTTTGCCTTCTTCATTTACAAATTACTCCCTTCCCCAGCACTTTACTCTTCCTTCAGTTATCCTGTTTTTTTTTTCTCCTCAGTCAGTTTGTGCTTTCACACCACACTCCAAGTCCAGAACATCCCCCACCTCTCTTTGACCAAGGGACCCTAAATCTTCATTTCCGTAAATCTCCCTCATGGAATCTCCCGAGTCATGACCCAAACTTGACTCACTTGCTGTTTTTCATTATTCATTCGGTGTTTGGCTGGATGTCCAAGCTAAATCGTAAACTGCTCATGGCAGGGGACCTAGTCTACACTTTGAAAAGCTGAGTATGGATGATGGGAGTGAGTGACAGGGTGGGGGAGACCAGATCTAATAACGAGAGACATCAGGGGTGAGGGTGGGATGTAAGGAAGACAGTCATGCCAAGGGGAAAACTTTAAGATGAGACAGAGCAGGTTAGTTTAGAGGTTCTCAGAGGAAGAAGGTAGTTGGTATTGAGAGGAAATGTATGGAAAGTTAGGCAAAGGTGGAAGATTACAAAGATAAGATTCCCACAGATAACACTAGGCTTGCTAATGAAGACCCACAAACATTTTGAGATAGAGATTATTTCATGTTTGCGCAGATGTACTAAACAGAAGGGTGAAGAAAAGATCAGATGGGGGTGGAAAAGCAGCTCACATTTTCTGTCACTCATGAACATTTATTTTAATAGCATCTAAGATTTCATAATCTTTACAATAAAACCTCTAACTCTTTCCTTGAAGGGATTAGTCACAAATTGAAGTCAATGTCCTGCTGTCCAGTTAATCCAGCCTTACAGAAAACTGTCTCCAGACAAACAGCAGAAGTAAGAAGTGAGAACAACATCCCCCATTCACTTCAACCAGAAAAAAAAAAAGCTCATTTGTAGGACCATATAAATACATGCTTTTCTACCCTCTATTTTGAAATCATGTTAAGGAATTTACAGACTGGCATCTGGAATAGGAGCTGCTTTCGAACATTTCACTTACGTAGAACATTGCAAGATGCATACTTCACGTAGGAAGAATTGCATTAAAAAGCAGCTTAATGCAGGAGTGAACGGTATTCTCTGGTTCTAAATTATGCAGTTATTAACACAATAATAACATTTATACAGTGTGGTGAAGATGGCTCTTATTAAATGTTGCATAATATTTTATTGGCATTTCATTCCTCTGGGGCTAATATTTTTAGTGCATTAAAAGCTTTTCTTTGAGGGAAAAAGAGTGCAGGGATTCTGAAGTCAGAGTGTCTAATGATTCCTGAAAAGTTTATTAAACAACATAAGGAAGTTATTAGAAATTGTGATTCCTCAGTAATATCAGACTCACGAAGTTGTTTACTGATATACTGAAGATCTCCTTCATACGTCTTACCAATCTGATTCACGCTGCTTAAGAAGAGTGTTTGAGTTTTTTCAGCTTGTCCCATTTAAAGGAAGGAGACTATGCGTGTGACGTAAAACGTAGCCTCTCTTCCTATGTACCCTATGGCAGCTGAGATACCTGGGTGGTTAAATTGCGAAGCAGCGTGGCTCAATGGGAAGAGCACGGGCTTGGGAGTCAGAGGTCATGGATTCAAATCCCGGCTCCACCAATTATCAGCTGTGTGACCTTGGGCAAGTCACTTAACTTCTCTGTGCCCGTTACCTCTGTAAAATGGGGATTAAGACTGTGAGCCCCACGTGGGACAACCTGATCATCTTGTATACCCCCCCAGTGCTTAGAACAGTGCTTTGCACATAGTAAGCGCTTAATAAATGCCATTATTATTATTATCAGCACTTAGAACAATGCTGTGCACATAGTAAGCACTTAATAAATGTCATTATTATTATTATTATTATGATTGAGGGAGCCAGGGGGTTGGAGAGGCTGGGGCAAGGCATGGGAGGAGTCAGAGACCAAGTGTCTCTACTTGGGGGAAACTCTTGGCTAAAACTCTTTGTCTTTCCCTTTCAAACAAGGGCTGAATTGTTTGTCTAGGGCTTGGTGGAAGGCAGATTTCTGAAATTTGGCTTCTTCTTGCAAGGCAGGAACAGTTGTATTGGTCAGGGGATATTCACAACCATGACTTTCTCTGGCTCTGTGTTCCTACACTTTCATACTGTTCATTGTTCCCTAGGGCTATTGAAATGGGAATATTTTCCAGAGTTTAATAAATAAAATATAATCCAAGATTTAGATCACAGCCACCATAAAAAAAAAAAGTTTCAACAAGACTGAACATTTTGCAGTCATTTGGCCCAATTCTGAAATCAAATTAGTTATACAACCAAGACTCTGCCCTGCTCAGAGACCTGCTTAGATCGGACTTGCTGCTGACCAGAATCACAATCAGAATGGCATTGATTAAGCCCCAGAGGTTCTGGAGTCAGCCCGGCGGCTGTACAGAATCTGAGCTGATCAAGAGTCTCCATTCAGAAAGAGCCTACAGTCTAAAATAGCAGACTACATAGATGAAGGAAACATGAGAAAGGCAAATTGCCATTCAAACTCAGGACAGACATAAACAACATAAACAAAGCCTACGGATGGAAAAGTCTATGCCTGTTTGGCTTTTGGTTTCCTCTTTCTTTTGGTAAAAGAGTGGGACCAGGGCTGGCTTCAGATGGAAAGTACACAAGGCCATTGCCCCTGCGACACCAATCGGGGGTTGGAGGCGGGAGTGATGGGGGACAGCAGGAGTTAATTTTGTGAAAGCCGGTTCATAACATTAACCTTCTAGACTGTGAGCCTGTTGTTGGGTAGGGATTTTCTCTATTTGTTGCCGAATTGTACTTTCCAAGCACTTAGTCCAGTTCTCCACACACAGTAAGAGCTCAATAAATACGATTGAATGAATGAATGAATAACGGTGTCCACGTTAACAGGGACTTGGGAGGGAAATGCAAAGCCTCTAGAGGCAAGGCAAAATGGATGGCTGATCAGAGAAGAGATCTAGGTGCAGGAGTTCAAAGCCACTGGATTATAAAACTCCTTGAGGGCAGGGATTAGGTCTACCAACTTCATTGTATTGTGCTCTCCTAAGTGCTTAGTTCAGTGCTCTGCACACAGTAAGCATTCAATAATACCAGTGCTTGACTGGGGAAGCAGCATGGTGCGGTGGATAGAGAACAGACCTGGGAGCAAGAAGGTCATGGGTTCTAATCTCCGCTCCGCCATTTGCCTGCTATGTGACCTCATTCAAGTCGCTTCACTTCTCTGTTCCTCATTTACCTCATCTGTAAAATGGGGATGAAGACTGTGAGCCCGACACAGGATAGGGACTGTGTCTAACCTGATTGGCTTGTGTTCACCCCAGCGCTTACTAAGGTGCCTGAAACATAGTAAGTGCTTAACAAATACCACAGTTACTATCATTATTATTAGTCATGGTGTTCACTAGAGGCTTACCCTGTGCCAAACTAAACTGAGGGACCGCTGGAGCCAGATGAAGTTAATCTCGGAAAGTTCTACTGAGGAAGGAGTTTTGAAGGTGGGGGACCTGATTTGGCAGAGAGAAGTCAAGAGAGCATTTCAGGTGAATGGCCTGTGCAATGGCTTGCTGATGGGAAGCATGTGGTGAGGATGGTGAGCAGGTGAGCTTGACAAACAGACCATTTTGTAAAGAAGCAAGGGGAGGACACAGTTGGTGGCGGGCCTTAAATAACATGGTTAAGAGCTTTATTGCATTTAACTAGCAATGGAAAGTCACTGTAGGCTGCTGAGTTGGTCAGTGGCATGAGCAGAATTGATGCTAGAGGAAAAGAGTTCTTTCCATTACGTGTAGGCTGGATTGGTGGGGAGTCAAAGATGACTTCGAGGTTTCAAGCATGGGGGACGGGAACAACGAAGGGCACCCTTGATCTCTAAAGAAGGATATGGGGATGGGATGGGGGGGGGTTCTCCCCCTTTTAGACTGTGAGCCCACTGTTGGGTAGGGACTGTCTCCATATGTTGCCAACTTGTGCTTCCCAAGCACTTAGTACAGTGCTCTGCACTGCACACAGTAAGCGCTCAATAAATACAATTGATTGATTGATTGATATGGAGATGGTGGTGGCTAAGTGCTCATCTGCCGCCAGAAGTCCAGCAGGCAGTTCACCTATTTTTCTCTGGTTCTCACACCTGCCTGACACACAGACTGATGCTGGACTCAGCACGTCTAGCACGATTCTGAGAGGACTGGCTTTCCCATGGACTCATTTGGAAACGTGATAGGATTCTATCGGATGGTGAAACTATCCCTTAAGTAAGAAAGTCTGGGCTTCTGGGTGGCCTATTAAAAATGGGCTCCGCGCGAGGCTTGTTTTGAGAAGCTTATCCTCTATCCACTTAATAGGACAGTCCAGGCCTTCAGTGCTATTATGACTACTACATCTACTAATAATAATTATTAATAATGGCATCTGTGAAGCACTCACTAGGTGACAAGCACTGGGGTAATACAGAATAATCAAACTGGACACAGCCCCTGTCCCACACAGAATCAGAATGTAAGTAGGAGGGAGAACAGGTATTTAATCCCCATTTTACAGATGAGGAAACTGAGGCACAGAGAAGTGACTTGCTCAAGGTCACACAGCAGGCAGATGACAGAGCTGGATTTAGAATCCAGGTCTCCTGACCCCCCCATCCTGTCCACAGGTTTTGTTTTGTTGTCTGTCTCCCCATCTAGACTGTGAGCCCGTTGTTGGGTAGGGACCATCTTTACATGTTGCCAACTTGTACTTCCCAAGTACTTAGTACAGTGCTCTGCACACAGTAAGCACTCAATAAATACGATTGAATGAACGAATGAATCCTGAAATCTCTCCACTAGGCCACATTATTTTTCAGTCCCACAATAAAGCCTTTTAAACACCTCTTTAGTCTTTCAACAATACATAATCCAGACTCTCCCAGTGCCTTAAGTGAACATAAAATTATGAACATAAGCTCGATTAACTATTTTAAGCCTGTAGGGAACTACTACTTAAGTAACTCACGATATGCGACTCCAGTATGCTGGTGGTATGCAAGAGTTAAAGAACTTTCTAAATGAGCCTAATTTACAACCAGGGGCTAGTTTGCGCACTTGGAAAATTTGGCTCTAAATATATCTTGGGCATGATTTTTCAGGACATCATATGTCATAGTGTAGCCACAGTTGAATTTGGAAAGCCTGCTTGCTTGAGCCTGGGGACGGTCAGATTTGAGTACTATCACGCTTCTTTTGGACAAATATCACACCAGGATTTTCCAGTTATTTTTCAGTTTTGTTTGGGCCGTATGCATGTGCTAATATCCATTACCTGTTGAACAAAAGAAATTTCTAAATATACACATACAAAGAGATGTACTCTGCTCTTGCCAGGCAGAATTATGTGATCTCTAACCCCCTCCACTTTTTCTCTCCACTCTCCCCAGCGCAGACTATTACCCTTCTATCTTGTCTCTATTAAACCCTATCCCTAGCCTCTTTCAAGTTCCCCTCAAGCCTCACTTCCTCCTTGCAACTTTTTCATGCTAATCCCACATGGCTCCAGTCCCTTGATTCACTTTTGCAACCTCTTCCTCTGCTGTTTATAGTGTTTGTTAAGTGCTTACTATGTGCCAGGCACTGTACTATGTGCTGGGTTAGAAACAAGCTGATCAGGTTGGACAGAGTCTAAGTCCCACATAGGGCTCACAGTCTTAATCCCCATTTTACAGATGAGATAACTGAGGCACAGAGAAGTTAAGTGACTTGCCCAAGGTCACACAGCAGACAAGTGGCGAAGCTGGGATTAGAATCCAGGTCCTCTGACTTCCAGATATGTGCTCTTTCCAATAGATCATGCTGCTTCGCACAGTTGACCTGATATTTGTGTGTGTATCTCTTTTCAGGGGTGACTAGTTATGTATATCCTTTGATGTCCGTCATATATTGATATGCGTTTATCATATTATTTGGGTTTTCCCTTCTCTGCCATTAGATTTCTAAAGCCACTGAAAACAGGGGCTCTGTTTTTCTACTTCCTTCATAGCTTCCCACACTACCCAGCACAATGCTCTCCACTCAGTGTTCCTCAATAAATATCCTGGGCTCATATTTTACACTCGCCAGGACTTGCCTCTAAATATATTAAGTGAAGTTGAGCAAAGATTCCTTCCTAGGGAGCTATAATGTGTGAAATTTCCAAAAAGTGCCCTTCCCACAAACTCTCCAATAGCTCATTCCATTCCATTTTACAATCCCAAGCAGCAAGATTTCCCGAAATAATATTTGACTCCAGTTTTCCTAGGACCCTGATGGTCAAAAAGCTACTATGAGAGTTAAAAAGAGGCATTTGTTAATCCCTTACTATGTGCTAACCACTAGGGTATGAACAAAGTGATCATCAGACACCATCCCTCTCCAACAGGGCACTCAAAATCTATTTTATTCAGTGTAGGTAGCAAGATTCTGGTATTGGACACCCCCGTCACACCGGGGGACTAACATGGTCTATTTAATCCCCATTTTCTGGATGAGGAAACTGAGGCCAAGAGAGATTGAGTGACTCGCCCAAGGTTACCTAGGGAGGAAGTTGGGACTGATTATGAATCCTATACTCTTTCCACCCCCTGTCACTGCCAGTGCTGCTTTGGGATTTTTACAGAAAGGCCCATAGCTAGGAGCTAGAAAAAGGAAAAGAAAACTTAATGTAACAACCACAATAATTCAGAGGAACAGAAACCTAATGTTCCTTTCAGATGTTTAACTTGCTCTGTCACGCTCCACAGTGTTTCGTGAGGCCATGGAAGTGTTTTTAATCTCATTACTTGATTATACACGTGAGCACCTTGTACCATGGATGCTTTTAGCTAGGAGTAGGAAGGCAGGAGCAGGGGAAGAGAAAGAAAACAGTCCTCCCTTGGGGAACTGCTTACACCCTGTCTGTGCACATCAGCTTTTCACCGGCCTCCCTGCAGGCAGTTCCCAATGGAAACAACACAACAGAAAGCACCTACACTGGTAACCAAACAGTATTTGAAAACATGCACAGGAAGAAAGATAAAAGCCAAGATGTGTACTGAGAATAAAGACAAGGTGCTTCGTTACGAACAGAGAATGTCTACTTTAACCAGCAAAAGTTATTAGGGAAATCTTTTCCCTTGTACATTTTAAAAATCACACGATGCAAATGTTCTTTTTCCAATGCTCTGAGTAGTTCATAGTAAACATCAGCAAACACATAAGACCCCATCCTATGTTAGCTCTCTTCCTCCCTTCAAGGCCCTATTGAGAGCTCACCTCCTCCAGGAGGCCTTCCCAGACTGAGCCCCTTCCTTCCTCTCCTCCTCGTCCCCCTCTCCATCCCCCCCTTCTTACCTCCTTCCCTTCCCCACAGCACCTGTATATATGTACATATGTTTCTACATATTTATTACTCTATTTATTTATTTATTTTACTTGTACATATCTATTCTATTTATTTTATTTTGTTAGTATGTTTGGTTTTGTTCTCTCTCTTCCCCTTTTAGACTGTGAGCCCACTGTTGGGTAGGGACTGTCTCTATATGTTGCCAATTTGTACTACCCAAGCGCTTAGTACAGTGCTCTGCACATAGTAAGCGCTCAATAAATATGATTGATGATGATGTTTTGGGCATTTGAAAGAAGAAATTTGAAATATGAGTTTTGAACATCTAATTAGTCCACATAAACCAAAACCTGAAGCAGTGAATGTGATAGGCCTGTTTTCTGCATAGGTGGCCCTTTCCCGTTTGCTCTTTTAATAAGAAAAATGTGGCTGCTTTAGCATTAGCACAATTTCCCTTTTGTGGGCATCACTTCACACTTGCCACATAAACCTCAAAATCTCATTGGCTTCCTTCTCCTTCTTAACCCTGGACTATGTTTTTTCCACTGACTTCAGACTTAATGTATGCTTGTTTCCTGATCTTTCTTGTATCCCAAACATTTGACTTTTTCTCTCTCAGATTCTTCTAATTTCATGCTATTGCAAATGGTTTTTGGGTCACTGAAGAGAAAAGGCGGCATTGATATTTTCTTCAGAGTTAGTCTAATGCTTTTGATTTGCAAACAAAATGAGTCAAAAGTCTGCATTTTCATTTGCACTTTTTCCCCTCTGAGAGAAGGAAAGAAGACCCCAGGTTACCTGGAAAAAAGCTGCTTAGCCCAGTATCTCTTTCACCCTCAGCCTAACTGCCTGTCAGCATTGAACAGCCCAGACCAGCCAAAAAGAACACACATTTACATCTTTTCTTCCTGTGTTGGTCATCTCCCCTTTGACCTCCCCCTCCCTACTCCTCCATTTCCCTCCACCTGTGTGCGTGTGTGTGTGTGTGCATGTGTGTGTGAAATCGCTCACATAAGGAATCAGACTCTCACAGTTGGTTTCACAATTCACAGCTGACAGGAACCGTTCATAGAGCTGTACTGATTCTTCAAAAGATCCACTTTGAAACAATCCTCCTGGGTATTAATGCGACTAATGAAAATACTACCAGTCCACTCTACGGTCCCAAGCCCCAAAGGAGTCACACGAGATGACGCTCTAACAGCCTTTCCCTCTAGAGTACTTTCCCCCCTTATCAATGGATTTTTCCTGATGGTATGTAAAAGGAAGGTTGCTGTTATTCTTCTTTCGGAGTGGGAAACGGAGGCAAAGATCCCAAGCAACTCGCTCAAGTTTACAAAAAGGGGTTACAGCCATGAGTCAGTCTCAAGGGAGATATCATCACAAACCCCTGTGGTTGTAGAGAGCAACAGGGAAATGCACCCTTTAGCCAAATAAAAACCTTTCAAAAAAATCCCCCGGTTCCCCCAGAAACCACCTTAAGCCTCTCTCGCTCTCACTATCCTTCCTCGCAACGCATTTCAGTAATAGAGTGTGTCATCAATTATTTCCCAGCTGTCAGAACCCCAGGCTCCATGCTTCGTCCTGCTTTCTCTTGCCATTCCAGTGGCTCCGTTCCCCCATCCGGGAAGCGGGGGGAAGCTGACACATCCCGGGGCTGTCAACTTTTCCACCACACGTTTAGCTTACCTGAGAAGCTGTTCAGAGCATCTTCGCTCTCCAGAAGCCCTTGAGGTCTGGTCCCCTGCAGTTCGCTTTTTGATTTCCACACGAGCTTTACCATCCTGATCATCTCTGGTAAGTACCAGGATAGAGGCCCCTGCTGACAGTCCGGCAGGCTGCCCAGGGAAGAGGGCAGCAACCTTTCCCCTGCCGTCCACCTTCTGCCCAGCTCGGCTGAGTTAAAAAACCGATCTAGCACAGGCATCCTGCCCCGTTCCTCCAGAAGTGCTGCTGTTGCCGCCGCTGCTGCTGGTGCTACCAGAGGGGAAATTCCTCACAGGCAGGGGAAAACGAACACAAGAAAAATCATCTCCAGCAACTGAAAGGGGAGGCTTCTCCAGGTTTAGCCTCTGGACAAACACGGAGGAGAGATTTGCCTCCCAAGATTTCTCACTGGTGAGTGATCTGAAACAGTTTACTGTACTTCTCCTTCCTCAGAGATAGAGTGCAGTTTCCCCCCCTCCCCTCTCAGGCACTGGGTCACAACACTTAATTAATCCCAGGTTACAGCTGGAATGACGGCAAAAAAAACCCAACCAAAACAACAACCAACCCAACGAAAAAACCAACAACCAACCTCCTCCAAAACACTCCCACTGTCGAGGATTAACGTCTCTGTTCCCGTTTCTCCCCTATTTCCCTTACTTTTTCTCCCTTCATCTGCTCCTCCTTTATTCTGGTTTGATTCTTGCCAGGTATCGCCAACTAGCTGTCCCTCTCCAGAGGCTTTGGGGGAAATGCCGCTTTACCCTTCTGCCCCACAACCTGACCACAGAGAGTCGCTATCAGAAACTATCGGGGGAACCGCTGCTGGCTTGTGAAAGAGAAAAGCTTCACCAAAATCATGCCCTGCAGCCTAGAGGAGCCTGTGGTAAGCAGCAAGGAGCTGGACTAGCCCAGAGAACCCGTTCACAGCTGCGTCTCTGGATGGCCTGGCAGCGGGCCATTTCTGCCTTCCACTAATGACTGCATTATGATGAAGATATTAAGAAAGCTGTTTGAATTTATCCACAGTAACGCAATTAAATACACTTCCTCCTCCCCCTCCCCGCCCCTCTTCCTCCACCACCCCCTTCTTCCCTTCTCTGTCATTTGGTTCTCAGCAAACCTAAAGGGTTTTTTTGGCCTATTAGTCAAACCCCTTTGTAACCTCAACTGCCCTTCAGCTGGAAAGGGAAGGAACGTTGATTCACATTCCAAAGCTAACTGGGAAAGAAAGTGCATTAGGAAACCATCAAGATCTGCATGCATAAGTCCAGTGCCATTGTGTAATCTGAACAAACGGTTCAGAATTTTTTTTCTTTTTCCCTTCATCAATTTCTCGAGGAAAAATAGTAATAAGGAGTTCAAGGCATCCGATAGGCAGCAGGGGAAAAAGAACTCAAAGAAAATTATTTTTCCCAGGAAGTAGCAATTTTGCCTTAGTGCTTGGTCTACTAAGATACTGGGTTCCACCAGGGAGCAGTTCATTTGAGGGCAACTGAGGGGGGGCTGGCTAGCTAGCCATGTTCCATGGCTTTATAGCTAGAAGATGACTATTCCGTGCCAACCCTGGTAGTCCAAACCAATATAAAAAGGGAACACACCCCTGGAGGTGTTTTGAAATGCCCTAGCCAACACATAGATGAAGCTCTATTGTATTTGGCACTTCTGCCACCAAATAGGGTGTAGAGGAACATTTTGAACTCAAGCATTCCCGCGGATAGTCCTTGCTTTCCTGTAGGGAGTTACAGCCATCCCGCCTTGCTCCCCTTCTCACATCTCCGCTTTGCAAAATGCTTTATTTGGCTTGGCACTTTATTTTGCTGATAAACAATCTGTCGCTCCTGATCTACATTCCTTGCAGGGCTGGCTTAATCAGATGATCTTTTGATGCTACTTTAGGGGTGGAGGAGGAAACTGGAGAGGGAGATGGCTGTAGGGTATACCTTACTCCCGCCTTTTTTTGTTAAATAATTACAACCACAAAAACTTGCCTAATTTATATTTACTCTTTTAAAAATTTCTCTAAACCACAGCTTAGTAGGCTTGGCTTTTTCTGACTGAATTCGGTGATGGTTGGATTTTCCAGCAGGAAAAGTAAAAGGACAAGCATTCTGCAGCTTTCCTCATAGAGGAAGATACAAGCGATGTGGATAATATGACAACAGCTTGGAAATTCATATTCTTGGGTAAGAACGGATGAATGAATGCAAACCCCCAAAGCATAGGTGCCTACACCATGGGGGTGATAGGGGAAATTCCTCCCAAAGCTAATGGAGAAGTAGCATGGTCTAGTGAGAAGCAGCATGTTCTAGTGGATAGAGTACAGGCCTGGGATTCAGAGGAACTGAGTTCTGATCCCTACTCTGCCAGTTTCCTGCTGTGTGACCTAGGGCAAATCACTTTACTTCTCTGTGCCTCAATTCCCTCATCTGTAAAATGGGGATTAAGACTGTGAGCTCCATTTGGGAAAGGGAATGTGTCCAACCTATCTTGTATCTACCCCAAAGCTTAGTACAGTGCCTGGCACATAATAAGTGTTCAACAAATGCTATATTCATTCATTCATTCAATCATATTTATTGAGCCCTTACTGTGTGCAGAGCACTGTACTAAGCACTTGGGAAGTACAAATTGGCAACATATAAAAGAAAATTGAGCTTGGCTCCTGGACTGGCTAATCTCAAGTCTCCGAAAGAAACTGAGTTTCCATTCACAGCTGAGAAGCAGCCTGGCCTGGTAGAAAGAGTGTGTGACATGGAAAAGTCATTTAACCTCTCTGGGCTGCAATTCTTCATCTGCAAAATGGGGATAAAGTACTTATTCTCCCTCCCTCTTAAAGTTTGAGCCCTGTGTGGGATAGGGAAGCAGAGTGGCTTAGTGGAAAGAGGCGGTGGGTCCTAATCCCAGCTCCACCACTAGTCACCTGTGTGACTTTGGGTAAGTCACTTAACTTCTCTGTGCCTGTTACCTCATCCGTAAAATGGAGATTAAGACTGTGAGCCCCACATGCTACAACCTGAGTACCTTGTATCTACCCCAGCATTAGAACAGTGTTTGGCACATAGTAAGCACTTAACAAATACAACCATCATTATTAGTATTATTATTATAGGGTCTGTGTCTGATCTGTTAATCTTTTATATACCACAGTGCTTGGCACATCGAAGGGCTGAGTAAATACCAGCATTATAGTTGAAAGTATACAAAATGGTGGATTTCTGGACCATTAACCTATTGAAACATGTCCCATTTTCTCCCCCAAGGTCAAAATGATAAGTTGGCACCTATGCACAAAGCATTCTCTCTCTTTAATATTTGTGTTATTTTTAAATCACTTACTGTGTACCAAGCACTGTACTAAGAGCAGGGAAAGATACAAGATAATCAGGTTGGACAAAATCCATGTCCCAACTGGGGCTCACAGTCTAAGTAGGAGGAGGACTCAGTACTGAATCCCTATATTACAATGGAGGAAACTGAGGCACGGAGAAGTTAAATGAATTGGCCAAAGTCCCACAGCAAGCCAGGGGTACAGCTGAGATTTGAACCCAGGCCCTCTGACTCCCAGGCTTTCCAGGCTTTCCCTCTTTCCACTAGCCAACACTCTTGGCCATCATCACCTAAATAGTCATTCATTCAATCATATTTATTGAGTGCTTACTGTGTGCAGAGCACTGTACTAAGTGCTTGGAAAGTACAGTTCAGCAACAAATAGAGACAATCTCTGCCCACAACAGGCTCACAGTCTAGAAGGGTGGGGGAAATATCAATATTTGGATCTATGACATTAGAACTTAAGAACTCAAGACTGCTTGAGGAGCAGTGTGGCCTAATGGAAGGAGCACGGGCCTTGGAATCAGATGACCTGCCTTCCAGCGTGGCTCAGTGGACAGAGCACGGGCTTTGGAGTCAGAGGTCATGGGTTCGAATCCCGGCTCCGCCACAGGTCTGCTGTGTGACCTTGGGCAAGTCACTTAACTTCTCGGAGTCTCAGTTACCTCATCTGTAAAAAGGGGGATGATGACTGTGAGCCCCACGTGGGACAACCTGATCACCTTGTATCCCCCCCTGCGCTTAGAACAGTGATTTGCACATAGTAAGTGCTTAACAAATGCCATTATTATTATTATTATTATTATTCCAATCAAGTCTCCATCACTTGTCTGCTGTGTGACCATGGGCAAGTCAATTAACCTCTTTGTGCCTTAGTTCCCTCATCTGTAAAGTAGGGATTCAATCCCTTCTCTTCTTCCTACTTAGACTGTGCACCTGAGGTGGGACAGATACTTTATCCGACATGATTACCTTGTATCTATTTGTACATATTTATTACTCTATTTATTTAACTTGTACAAATTTATTCTATTATTTTATTTTGTTAATTTGTTTTGTTGTCTGTCTCCCACTTCTAGACTGTGAACCCGCTGTTGGATAGGGACCGTGTCTATATGTTGCCAACTTTTACTTCCCAAGCCCTTAGTACAGTGCTCTGCACACAGTAAGCGCTCAATAAATACGATTGAATGAATGAATAAATGAATCTACCCCAGCTTTTAGAACAATTATCGACAAATACTACGTGCTTAACAAAACAATTACAATTATTATTACAATATCCAAGTACAGTTTGATAAATATCCTTACAAGGTGGTAATATTATTATTACCATCACCTTGTATGGGGATTTATCAAAATGTACTTGGATATTCCACAATTTGGATAACCCAAGCTGTATTTAGCTGACCTCGAGAAGCAGTGTGGCTTAGTGGAAAGGATACAGACCCGCGTTCTGATCCCAGATCTACCACTTGCCTGCTGTGTGACCTTGGGAAAGTCACTTAACTTCTCTGTGCCCCAGTTTTCTCATATGCTAAATGGGAATTCAATATATGTTGTCCTTCCTACTTGGACTGTGAGCTTCCTGTGGACAAGGACTGTGTCCAGCTTGATTATCTTGTATTTACACTGCTTATTACACTGCTTGACACACAGCAGATGCTAAACAAATATCACCATTACTAATTAGCTTGGGGACATTAGTATCCTGAAAAATGGGGTGCTGTGCTTTAGCCCCACCGTATTTATTTGAATCATTCCTAAATAGGCTCTTCAACCTATACCACAGTTCGGCACTTCCCTGACATAACAACTGAAGGGTTTCCTAAGAGTTCTACTGTTTGTATTTTTCTTCAGTTATTTTGCATCACTACTTAACACCAGGATATCCTGACCCTCAGACAAAAGGAATAAGAACAAAGAAAACAATATATGATATAATATGCCGCACACGCTACTAATATATCCCTACAATCTGTGGTTACACATGTGTACAACGACTGTTTTCTCTTTTCCCCAAGGTTATATAATTTCCATTGTACTCCTTTTAATTGTTTCAACCACTTCCTAATAACAAACATCTTGGATAAATTATGAATTTACAGATCATTAAAGATGAGTTCTTTTTTGTCAGGATGGTTGAGCCAGTTGGGATAATATACGAATGAGCTCTGATTTTTCACCCCAGCGAAGAACCAAAATCATTTAAGGGTTAACAAAAGTTATCCTAATTTAAAATAAAAAAAAATGGTATCCTTCATTCAGGGCTCTAATTGCAAAAATTCCACAAGAAAGCCATTCTTATGGTATTTCTGGCTTACACAGAAACAGGAAGTACAGGAAACCTTGCGAGACAGCCTGGTTTGTGAGATTCCTGGCTCAACTTCACTGACCCAAGAGATTGAGATGGTTCAAATGAATTTCAGATCAAGCCAAAGGCTTTTCAGGCGTTGTCTGAATCCACCTCTCGGCCTCACAGGTTCCTTAATTTCTATGACCAGTGGCTAGCTTCTAGTTTCTTGGTTCTGAAGGGCCTTGGGTTATGGGTGTTTCAGTCGCTAGGCAGGTATGTTTGAGAAGAAGACCAACCCTCTAGCCTTTGGAGCACGTCACGGAGGACGTGGATCAGTAGGAAGAAGAGACCGGGCCCAGTGAGGAGCTGTAGTTTAGAAGGACTGTCTGGCTGAGTGGAGATGGCCTAGGAAGAAGAGACTTTGGCATTGACCTGAATCTTCTGTGCAGGACAGAGAGGGGCTGAGCAGATCCATCATCATCACCATCATCATCAATCGTATTTATTGAGCGCTTACTATGTGCAGAGCACTGTACTAAGCGCTTGGGAAGTACAAACTGGCAACATATAGAGACAGTCCCTACCCAACAGTGGGCTCACAGTCTAAAAGGGGGAGACAGAGACCAAACATACTAACAAAATAAAATAAATAGAATAGATATGTACAAATAAATTAAATAAATAAATAAATAGAGTAGATCCAGAAAGAATCTGGGAAGAATAGAGATAGGAGGGTGTGAAACAGCACAGCCTACTGAATAAAAAGAAGCGCTTAGTACAGTGTGTTGCACACAGTAAGCGCTCAATAAATACAACTGATGATGAAAAAAAAAAAAGAACTCACATCTGGGAGTCAGGAGACCTGGGTTCTAGTCAGAGTTTGGCCACTTGCCTGCTTTGCATGACCTGAGCAAGTCCCCTGACTTCCCTGTGCTTCAGTTACCTCATCCGTAAAATGGGGAAGCAGCGTGGCTCAGTGGAAGGAGCCCGGGCTTTGGAGTCAGAGGTCATGGGTTCAAATCCCGGCTCCGCCACTTGTCGGCTATGTGACTTTGGGCTTAACTTCTCAACTTCTCTGAATCACTTAACTTCTCTGTGATTCAGTTACTTCATCTGGAAAATGAGGAGTAAGACTGTGAGCCCCCCATGGGACAACCTGATCACCTTGTAACCTCCCCAACGCTTAGAACAGTGCTTTGCACATACTAAGCACTTAATAAATGCTATTATTACCATTATTATTTGTTTGCTAGGCACTTACCACGTGCCAGGCACCATTCTAAGAGCTGGCACAGCACTGAAGAGAGGCACAGAAAAGTTAAGTGACTTTCTCAAGGTCGCACATTAGACAAGGGGTGGAGCCAGGATTAGAACCCATGTCCTCTGACTCCCAAGCCCATGCTCTTAATAATAATAATGTTGGTATTTGTTAAGCACTTACTATGTGCTAAGCACTGTTCTAAACTCTGGGGTAGATACAAGGTAATCAGGTTGTCCCATGTAGGGCTCACAGTCTTAATCCCCATTTTCTAGATGAAGTAACTGAGTCACAGAGAAGTTAAGTGACTTACCCAAAGTCACACAGCTGACAAGTGGCGGAGCCGGGATTTGAACCCATGATCTCAGACTCCAAAGCCCGGGCTCCCTCCACTGAGCCACATTGCTTCTCCTGTACTCTCCTAAGCGCTTAGTACAGTGCTCTGCTCACAGTAAGCACTCAATCAATACGCACTCAATCAATACCATTGATTGATTGATGACAAATACATCATCTTGCAAATGTCTGTCTGAAGAACCTTTCAGCACTTTGAACGGTCCTTTGCATGTAGTAAGTACTTAATAAATGCCATTATTATTATTATTATTATCATATGTTCTTCCTCCCCCTTAGTCTCCCAGCCCTAAGTGGGATCAGGGCTTTGCCTGATATGATTATTCTGAATCTACCCCAGGGCTTGCATAGTTCTTGGTACATAGAAAACACTTAATAAATACCCCCATCATGATTATTTTTATTAGATAACAAAAGGAAACTGCCCTTCAAGTAACTACAATTGCTCTGAAGGTACAGATGTCTTCTTATTCTTGTGGCTGTCTCAAAGTTAATTTCCAAAATTAAGGCAACACTGATTTGAAGGTACCAGAGAGGCCACATAGAGGCTGCAATTCTCAAAATGCCCTAGTTACTTTTAGAGCAATGTCGGCTTCTAAATTGTGAAGAGAGGGAATGGTGCTTCTTGAGGTGTTTGTCCAACGAAAAATAATAGGATGAATTAGCTGCGCCCAGGGCCAATTCAACCCCTGGGCCCAAAGGGCCAATTCATTCATTCATTCAATCGTATTTATTGAATGCTTACCGTGTGCAGAGCACTGTACTAAGCGCTTGGCAAGTACAAGTTGGCAACATATAGACATGTCCCCTACCCAACAACGGGCTTACAGTCTAGAATTGCCACCAGAACCACCACCACCATCTTCTGCATGCTATTGGTAATCATCAAGGGGGTCTACTATGTTTATCCTAATAGTACACTTCCTCTTACATGGCATGTTACTGGAGTATAAGTAGCCCCATCGGTGTTGCAAAGGGCAATGCATATAGGCGTTCAAAATAAAGATGGGAGGGGACAATGTCTGACCTAGGGGGTCATGGGGTTTCCACTAACTTCAGTCCCCCGTACCTTGTCTCACCTGTTTGTGTCGGTGAGCCAATTTGCATTTTCAACGTCAGCCCTTTATCGTAGGATGGGGGTCAGACAGTATCGTCAAAAATGGTTTCAGTTATAGAAAACTGAAGATCGATGAGTAAGAGAAAGGATGGGGTCAGGAGGATGATTAGAAAGAAGATAATTTGGGGTCTGCTTGTTTCACCGAAATCTTCGAAGTGTTCTCTTAAGATTCTCTCTTCATGCATCTCTATATTTTTAGATTGTGAGCTCCCTGAAGTGCCAGGGACCAGGTCTAATTCCCACTTGTGCATCTTTCCCAGTGCTTAGTACAGCACTCTGCACACATTAAGCACTTACTAATTACTATTACTACTACTACTAGAGGGTCTGACTTACAGGTTCAGTACCTATTGTAGTGCCAGGCAAAGTTAATTCCATACTAAAAATGATGGTGATGTATCTCTACCTATACCAGTATCTGACAAAATTACTGCTTTCTCTTGTCTTTGTAAGAAGAAGATATGGAAAACGCAGATTGGATTTCACCAAGATGACATTCTCCCAAAGGCTCACACCACCAAGAATGATCTTGAATGGACATTTGGGGGACTCTTTAATCTTTTAAATGCTTCTTTGTACTGAACACTTGAGCCAATTTTGTGTATTTGTTTGTTTATCACTCCTGATGTGCCTATCTCAATCCCACCTCCCCACTTCAACTCTTTAGACCATGAGCCTCACAAGTGACAGGGACCATGACTAATTCTCACCTATGTATTTTCACCCAGAGCATAGTATAGTGTTTGGCACACAGTAAGTGTTCAATAAATACTATTACTACTACTACTTCTTTAATTCATCAAGAAATATCCAAAATACAAGAAGGACTCACTAATCCTTCCCAACCCTTTCATTTCCTTAATATTAACATACACCCCCACACACCAACACACATACACACACACACACACACACACACACACACACACTTATACAAGCTAGGTCCCTTCCTCCCTTCAAAGCCCTACTGAGAGCTCACCTCCTCCAGGAGGCCTTCCCAGACTGAGCCCGCTTTTTCCTCTCCTCCTCCCCATCCCCCCCTCCCTAACTCCTTCCCCTCCCCACAGCACCTGTGTATATGTTTGTACAGATTTATTACTCTATTTTATTTATATGTATTTACTATTCTATTTTGTTAATGATGTGCATTTAGCTTTACTTCTATTTGTTCTGATGACTTGACACCTGTCCACATGTTTTGTATTGTTGTCTGTCTCCCCCTTCTAGACTGTGAGCCTGTTGCTGGGTAGGGACCATCTGTATATGTTGCCAACTTGTACTTCCCAAGCACTTAGTACAGTGCTCTACACACAGTAAGCGCTCAATAAATATGATTGAATGAATGAATGAATATACAGTCCTAAAGCATGGCAAACAATAATGGCAAAAGTCATTCCAGTGAACTTGAAAACTTTTCAAGTTCCTCTGAACTCACCTTTGGAACCACCACTGATTTTAGTTTCTCTTTCTTGGAGAATTCTGGTCAGTAAAAAAACCCCTAAATAATGCATCCAATTTTACTTGAAAAACAGAAATTCAGTATCGCAGGGATTAAATAATGCCGGAGAGCAATGCTAGCAAGCTGGTAGACCAATTTATTCACAGAGCCCTTTAGGAGTCAGGGAGTGTTTTCCCAGACATTAGGAAAATGGGGGTTGGGGACCAGCATTGGAGCGGAGAAATATGGGGTGAAAAAGGAAGCAAATGAGCCGACAGATCCACAGTTCTGACTTCACAACAGGTGCCTCCAAACAGCTCTTTCAAATATCCCATTGATTCAAACTACAGAGAGGGCACAGCTTACGGAGAAGCAGTGCATGACAGACAGTGGAGGAAGCACGTTATATGTAGCTTTCCAGTTGAATGAAGCCTGCATGGCCTTCATTAACCCAGTACTCTGGTTTTCCCTGCAAGTTTCTCTTTCTCTCATTACTTTCTTCCTTCCTTCAAAGAAAGAAGGCAGGCCTTCAGCTGGCATGAATCCTGTTTCCTGGCTCTCAGTTTCCCTAGTCAGTGCCAAATCTACTGCCTCCAGCAGTCCTACACCAACAATCAATCAGTCAATTTATTGAGCGCTTACTGTGTGCAGAGCACTGTACTAAGTGCTTGGAAAGTACAAGTTGGCAACACATAGAGATGGTCCCTACCCAACAGTGGGCTTACAGTCTAGAAGGGGGAGACAGAGAACAAAACATATTAACAAAATAAAATGAATAGAATAGATATGTACAAGTAAAATACATAAATAAATAGAGTAATAAATACGTACAAACATATATACATGTATACAGGTGCTGTGGGGAAGGGAAGGAGGTAAGATGAGGGGATGGTGAGGGGGAGGAGGGGGAGAGGAAGGAGGGGGCTCAGTCTGGGAAGGCCTGCAACAATGGAAAAGAGCACGGGCTTTGGAGTCAGAGGTCATGGGTTCAAATCCCACCTCCGCCAATTGTCAGCTGTGTGACTTTGGGCAAGTCACTTCACTTCTCTGTGCCTCAGTTATCTCATCTGTAAAATGGAGATTAAGACTGTGAGCCCCCCGTGGGACAATCTGATCACCTTGTAACCTCCCTAGCGCTGAGAACAGTGCTTTGTACATAGTAAGCATTTAATAAGTGCCATCGTTATAACACAATGGCTGTGAAATACTGACCAAGAGCCTTCATTTACTTCACCTGATTCTCCTCTTTCCTATTATTTTGTTCCCTAGGGTGGTTATCTTCCCTTTTGCCTCCTCCTTCGCCTCCCCTACAGACTCCCTAAAAAAAAAAATAGAATCATAGACCGGACTGTAAACTTCTCTCTAGACTGTAAGCTCATTATGGGCAGGGAATGTGGCTGCTAATTCTGATGTACTGTGCTCTCCCAACCGCTTAGTACAGTGCTCTGCACCTAGTAAGTGCTCAATAAAAACCATTGATTGATTGATTAATTGACTGGACTGGACCCAGGGAGAAGCTATACTACTTTCCCTAGGGCCTGAAGCCTGGGAGACTAAGAATTCCAATTCTTCAAGCAGGCACTCTTAGTATCTACAATCTATGCAGGGGGAAGCAGAAGAAATAGGTCAAATGGGGATGTTTTAATAAGGGAGGGGGATTTCTAGAATTAGAATCCCACTCGATTGTACACTCTTTGAGGGAAAGGATCATATCTACCCTTTCTGTTGAATTCTCTCAAATGCATACCGCAATGCTCTGCACATGTAAAGGGCTCAGTGAATACCACTGATTGATAAATTGACAAGCAGCATGGCCTAGTGGATAGCAGCACATGGGCCTAGGAATCAGAGGACCTGGGTTCTAATTCCCTTCTTGTCACTTGTCTGCTGTGTGACTTTGGGCAAATCACTTAACTTCTCTGTGGGTCAATGTCTCATCTGTAAAAACGATGATTAATATTGTGAGCCCCATGTGGGACATGTACTATGTCAAACCTGATTAGCTTGTATCTACCCCAGTACTCTTTCTTTTTTTTTTAATTGTACCTGTTATGTGTTTACTATGTGCCAGGCACTGTATGAAGTGCTGGGGTAGATACAAGTTGATCAGGTTGGACACAGTCCACATCTCAAATAAGACTCACAGTCTTAATCCCCATTTTACGAATGAGGTAACTGAGCCACAGTGAAGTTAAGTGACTTGCCCACGGTCACACAGTGGACAAGTGCTGGAGCCGCGACTAGAACATGGCTCAGTGGAAAGAGCACAGGCTTTGGAGTCAGAGGTCATGGGTTTGAATCCCGCTCCATCTGCTGTGTGACCTTGGGCAAGTCACTTAACTTCTCTGAGCCTCAGTTACCTCATCTGTAAAATGGGGATTAAGACTATGAGCCCCACGTGGGACAACTTGATCACCTTGCATCCCCACAGCGCTTAGAACAGTGCTCTGCACATAGTAAGCGCTTAACAAATGCTATCATTATTATTATTATTATTAATCCAGGTCCTTCTGACTTCAAGGCCCGTGCTCTCTCCACCAGGCCACATTAATACAGAGCCTAGGATGTAGTGCTTAACAATTGGAAATAGTATTAGAAAATACTATTAGAAAAAATACTATTGTTTTACCATTAGAAAAAATACTATTAGAAAAAATTGATTGATTCTTCCTCCCTATCTGCTCCCTTGGAGAATTCATTCTGTCCTATGTCTTCAACTACCATCTCTACTCAGATGATTTCCAAATTTATCGCTCCAGCCCTGACCTCTCTCCCTCTCTCCTCTGCCAGGCTCTCATTTCCTCCTACCTTCAGGACCTCTCTACTTGGATATTCCTCCAACACCTCCAACTTAAAATGTTCAAAACTGAAGTCATCATCTTCCCAACCCAAACTCCGTCCTCCTCGAGACTTTCCCATCACTGTAGACAACACCACCACCACTCCCTGTTTCACGAGGCCTTAACCTCGGCACTGTCCTCAACTCATCTCTCTCATTCAACCCTCATTATTCAGTCCGTCACTACATCCTGTCGGTTCTACCTTCACAACATCGCTAATATATGTCCCTTACTTTTCATCCAAACTGCTACCATGCTGATCCAAGCACTTGCATCCTACCCTGAATATTGCATCAACCTCCTCATGGTCATTCTGGCATTTGCTAAGCACTTTAGTATGCTTCAAGCACTGTTCTAAATCCTGGGGTAGATACAAGTTGATAGGATTGGACACAGTCTCTGTCCTCCGTGGGATTCACACTTTAGATTGGAGGGAGAGCAGCCACTGAATTCCCATTTTACAGATGAGGAAACTGAGGCACAGATAACTTAAATGACTTGCCCAAGGTCACACGGCAGGCAGTTGGCAGAGCAGGGATTAGAACCCAGGTTCTCTGACTCTCAAGCCCATGCTCTTTCACTAAGCCATTCTGTTTCCCTGCCACCTGTCTCTTCACTTTCCAAATCATTTTCAGACCAAATCATTGCTCTGAAAAAATGTTCAGTTCATATCTCCCCACTGCTCAGAAACCTTCAATGGTTGCCCATCCACTTTCATATCAAATGGAAACTCCCTGTCATCAGTTTTAAGGCATTCAATCAGCTTTCTCCCTCCTATTTTACTTCTCTAATCTCCTGCTAACCCAGTCTGTACACTTCTTCTCTAACACCAACCTCCTCACTGTATCTCAGTCTTGTCTGTCTCACCACCGACCCCTTGTCCATATTCTCCCTCTGGCTGAGAACTCCCTCCTCCTTCGTATCTGACAGACCATTTCTCTCCCCACCTTCCAAGTCCTACTAAAGTCATATCTCCTTCAAGAAGTATTTCTTGACAAAACCCCATTTCCCCACCCTATTCACCTTCCTCTCTGTGTCACCTATGCACTCAGCTCTGCGCCCCATAAACACTTTGATATCCCAGTCCTAGCCCCAAGTACTTATGTATATATCCTTATCCTCAGCTCCTTCCCCTATCTGGAATTCATTTTAATATGTCTCCCCCTCCACCCCCCAACACTATAGATTCCTTGTGGGCAGAGATTGTAACTATATATACCTATATATATATATATATATATATACCTGTATATATGTATATGTTTGTACATATTTATTACTCCATTTATTTATTTATTTATTTTACTTGTACACATCTATTCTATTTATTTTATTTTGTTAATATGTTTGGTTTTGTTCTCTGTCTCCCCCTTCTAGACTGTGAGCCCACTCGTGGGTAGGGACTGTCTCTATATGTTGCCAACTTGTACTTCCCAAGCGCTTAGTACAGTGCTCTGCACACAGTAAGTGCTCAATAAATACGATTGATTGATTGATTGAACTACCAACTATACTGTATTGCAATCTCCCTAGCCCTTAGTACAGTGCTTTGAAAACAATAAGCACTCCATAAGCACCACTGATTGACAGATTGAACAAGCCCTCCTTTGAAAGCCAGATTAGGACAGGCCACTTGAAGGAGGAAGTTCTGATGTCATTTTCAATCAATCTGTCAATCAATAAATTTATTGATCAAGCATCTGTTATGCACAGAAATGATGTTTCCTATGACCTATGTGCCAAGCACTGTGCTAAGCCCTGGGATAGATACAAGTTAATCAGACACTGTCGCTGTCCCAGAAAGAGAACAAATCCTCATTTTACAGAAGAGGAAACATAATGTTAAGTATCAGAGAGAGTACAAATAACCCCTTCCCTCAAGAAAGTCATAATCTAAGAGGAAGGCCATGACAACACAAAATTATTTACACATGGGAGGAAAAAAGATAGATCTAGTTATTAAAAGAGAATAATAATAATGGCATTTGTTAAGCGCTTACTATATGCCAAGCACTGTTCTAAACTATATGCCAAGCACTGTTCTAAGCACTGGGGTAGATACAAGGAAATCAGGTCTCACAGTCTTCATCCCCATCCTCATTTTACAGATGAGGTAATTGAGGCACAGAGAAGTCAAATGACTTCCCTGAGGTCACATAGCAGACAAGTGGCGGAGTCGGGATTAGAACCCATGACCTCTGACCCAGGCTCTTTCCACTAAGCCACACTGCTTCTCTTATGGAATGGAATTCTTATGGAGAATGCAATATGTAAGTAAATTTGAACTTCAGTGAATGAATACATGCTTAAATACCAATATGTGAATCAATATTTACATAAATGCTACATATGGTTGTGAGTGCATAACTGCTGAGGTGGGAGTGGAGGGGAATATGACCTGGAGAGAAGAAGATTAATCAGGAATGCTTTCTGAAGGAAGTGGGAATTCAGGAGGGCTTTGAAGATAGGAAGAGTTATGGTCTGGCAGACTTGAAGAAGGTAGGAGTCCCAGGCAGGAAGAAAAGCATGCACACAGGGTTGAATTTGGAGAATCAAGATGCAGAAAGAAATTTCGCTTGGGTGAAGTGCTGAGCATAGACTTAGGAGTAACAGGTAAAGAGAGCAGATAAGTAAGAAGGATAGAGCTGGTGGGCAGCACTGACATCAATGGTGAGTCGTTTTTGCTTAGAGGGATTTAATAGAAGAGTTCCAGGAATGGTCTGAAACTGCAAGTGAGGCCAGGTGCCACAGTCACCATTAGGCTGAGCCCCATTTCTACACCTGGAACAATGAACTGAGTTTCAAGTTAAACCAAGAGGAGACAACTTAAACACATCCTCATGGGTTATTGACTCCACCTTCATGCAATTTTTATGGTATTTATTAAATGCTTACTGTGTGTACTAAGCACCGAGGTAGATATGGATACAGTATTTGACCCTCACAGGGCTCAATATCTTAATCCCCATTTTACAGATGAAGTAACTGAGGAACAGAGAAGTTAAGTGACTTGCCCAAAGTCACAGAGCAGAAAGTGGAGGAGCTGGGATTAGAACCTAGTCCTTCTGACTCCTAGGCTTGTGCTCCTCAATAAAATAATGTAATAAAAGTGTTCCTAATGAAAGCTCCTATCAAAATGAATCATCATCGCGCAACTGATATTTCTAATGGTTTGAGTGTAGACACTTTCTATTGATGGTTGTTTCACATTTATCTGGATGACTTGTTTTACTGCCTGAACTGTTCCTAGACATGTGAAGCAGCATGGCCTAGTGGAAAGAGAATACATCTGGGAGTCAGAAGGTCATGGGTTCTAATCCCGGCTCTGCTACTTATCTGCTGTGTGATCTTGGGCAAGTCATTAACTTCTCTGGGCCTCAGTTTCCTCATTTGTAAAATGAGGATTCAATCCCTGTTCTCCTACTTAGACTGTGAGCTCCATGTGGGACAGGGACTGTGTCCAAACTGATTAACTTACATTTATCCCAGAGGCTTAGAACACTATCTTGATACATAGTAAGTGCTAAAATACCGTTATTTTATTATTATTTACTGTAGAGCTTTCCTTGATTTGAAACTTGATTTCCACTGAATCCTGTCCACCGTGGAAATGATTTGCTTTGGTGTCCTTTGTAATATCATCCTTGATCAGATAGATCAAGTCTCCCTAGTACCCATTCTGCCATCTTTTCTCTAGAATCAACCAACATAGCTTTAAAACAATCACCCCTTCAGTCATCCTTATCTGTACCCCCTTTAATTTGTCAGGACTTTTTGTAGAACTGTGGTGCCCAGGGTTGGATGCCATTTCCCAAAGGAGGCTTGAAATTGGTTCCTATTTTGGGGCATGGATTCTAGAAACTGCTAGGAATTGGGTCAGGCTAAGGAGACCACGAAGAAATTATAGGAGGGAACACCCAGGCAAAATCAATGAAATGTCCCAGACTCCTTGAGTAAGGTCTTTGCCCTTCACCGTAAATATAAAGAAAAATCAAATTAGACAAGTAATGGGATAAAGAGAGATTGTCACTATCAAACAACCCAAAGTCAATGAAAGAAAATAGGTGGTGGGAAAGAGAAAGTGTACTTGGGTCCACTTTTCCCTGACATGTATTGATGTGTGCCCAGAGGGAATGGCAAACTAAGTTTGGCTGCAGAAATCGGCATCTTCTCTATGAGATAAATCTTGGCATTTCTTCAAATTTTCCCTTCAGAAAATTGACACTCCTTTCGTTTCTTAACCTGCCATTTCCCAGTAGCCAATAAGGATAGAAAATGTTCACAATGTAACTGTTATTTACAGACTGAGACACAAAACTACCTCTTCTGGACATTATCATAGATCACTACCACGTTAGGTGGCTCACGCTTCTTCCACACCAACTATGGATAGGGACTGTTCTCTCATTCCAGACTGGAGCCACAAAAAGCAATAAACCCCAAACATTTCAGTTCCTCCCAGCAAAACTACTCAATTCCCCAGTGAAAGTGTCCCGCTCTAAGAATTAGGAATACTTTACGGTTCAGGAAAAAGAAGTCAGGGGTTAATAATAATGATGGCATTTGTTAAGCGCTTACTATGTGCAAAGCACTGTTCTAAGCGCTGGGGGGATACAAGATGATCAAGTTGTCCTACGTAGGGCTCACAGTCTTAATCCCCATTTTACAGATGAGGTAACTGAGGCTCAGAGAAGTTAAGTGACTTGCTCAAGGTCACACAGCAGACATGTGGCAGAGCCGGGATTTGAACCCATGACCGCTGACTCCAAAGCCTGTGCTTTTTCCACTGAGCCATGCTGCTTCTCTAAGGCACCAGTGGCCTTAAGGTAGTAGAAGCTCTGGACAAGGGAACAGTTTGAGACTCCTTAGAGTTTAATTTTGATGATCTATAACAAATTAGGTGTTTTCCATTTCACTTTGCTCTGTCTAGGGGTTTAGGAAAGAACAAAAATTTTTTTTAAAGTTGGGGAAAGGAAGGGCTTCCGTATTGTGAACAATTCTAGGGTCACGATTGACAGGGCAGAGGGCCACAGCTAGGCACTCCCTCCCCACCCCACCCCGCTGGCTTCTCTTCCCTTACAGTTGTCGCTAGGTTATATGATTTATTTTAATGGTATTTGTCAAGTGCCTACTATGTGCCAGGCACTGTATGGAGTGCTGAGGTAGATACCAGTTAAGTTGGACACAATCCCTTGGGGTTCACAATCTTAATCCCCATTTTACAGATGAAGTTACTGAGGCACAGAGAAGTGAAGTGGTTTGCCTGAGGCCACAGAGCAGACAAGTGGTGGAGCCAGGATTAGAACCCAGGTCCTTCTGACTTCTAGGCCTGTGCTCTATCCACTAGGCCATGTTGTTTCTCAATTTATCCAGGGGTAGTTAAGGCACTGACCCTGATCTACCTGTTCCTTAAAAAATTTGCTTCCTTATGTGCTTTAGCTTCTTTGTCAGAAGGTAATTAAAATCTAAAGTGCTCTGGGGATGAATATTAGCGGTGTGGTTTTCAAAGCTCCACAATGGTTTGGTTGTTTTGCTATGGCCAAGCCAAATCCGACTGAAATTTAGCAAGACATTGTTCCTCTCCTTATAGCATTGTGGCGAACTCTTTTCAGAGAGGGTGGGATATAGAGAAGTTGCCTCTTTGATCTCCATCATGGGGGAATATGACCAGTGATGATCAACACCTTCATTTAATTTAATAAAAGTTCCCGCAAAGCAGGCTGTGCAGACAATCTCCAGTTCTATCAGTGAGACTCCAGTCTGTCACAGAATGAATGTTGACCAGATGACTCCACAGAGGTATCGAGATGGAAAGAAAATTAAAGGCTAATTCATGGAGCTCATAGAGGCCAGTAATCTCTAAGTGGGCTGCGTCCTGGAAAGGATGCCCAAGAAGCGCGGCTCAGTGGAAAGAGCCCGGGCTTTGGAGTCAGAGGTCGTGCATTCAAATCCCGGCTCTGCCAATTGTCAGCTGTGTGACTTTGGGCAAGCCACTTAACTTCTCTGTTCCTCAGTTACGTCATCTGTAAAATGGGGATTAAGACTGTGAGCCCCCCGTGGGGCAACCTGATCACTTTGTAACCTCCCCAGCACTTAGAACAGTGCTTTGCACATAGTAAGTGCTTAATAAATACTGAAATTATCATTATTTATTAACTTCCATCGGGAAAACTCTAATTATGCAGAGCCTAGAAGTCATTTGTTCCAAGAATCCTGAAGAGGATATAAAAGAGAGGACTCAGTTGAAATAAGAAGGGGACAGCCTCATTGGGAGCATGAGGTTGAAACGGCAGCACGTACGTATGCTAAAAATGTATGCTTGCTAACTAAACAAGAACGCCTGGAATAAATAAGCGAGTCTGTTCCTAACTGCTAACAGCGAGTTCCTGTAGCTTGTTTTTTCCATTCTCTGGTCTGGAACTTATCAAACTAAAAGCAACAGTTATTCTGGAGTTTACAAACACCTGTAGTTCCTGTCAGAGGGAGTGCAAATAATGCAATTAGAGGGAAGAGCTAAGAGGGAAGGAAGAGCTCTGCATAATTACCTGATTTAAACATTCACACATTTCACGTATATCTGTCACTGCAGACATGCTGAGATATTCTGTGAGCAAAGACAAGGACCTGTCCATTTGATGGCACGGCTCAGTCTGTTTTGTTGATTTCTGTGAAATGTTCTAGTGGTGCTATTATATGATATTTATATTTATGCTATGATATTTATTGAACACTTGGCATAATAATAATAATTATGGTATTTGTTAAACACTTACTATGTACCAGAGCTGGGTTGATACAGGCTAATTGGGTTGGACACAGTCCCTGTCTCACATGGGGCTCATAGTTTCAATCCACATTTTACAGATGAGGTAACTGAGGCACAGAGAAGTGAAGTGGCTTGCCCAAAGCAGATAAGTGGTGGAGTGAGGATTAGTACCCATGATTTCCAGGCCTGTGCTCTATCCACTGTGCCATGCTGCTTCCATGTGCAGAGCAGTAACTCAGTGGTATTTACTGAGTGCCTATTTTATGCAGAACACTGTACTAAAGATTTATTTCATTTGTACATATTTATTCTATTTATTTTATTTTATTAATATGTTTTGTTGTCTGCCTCCCCCTTCTAGACTGTGAGCCCGCTGTTGGGTAGGGACTGTCTCTATATGTTGCCAACTTGTACTTCCCAAGGGCTTAGTTCAGTGCTCTGCACACAGTAAGTGCTCAATAAATACGATTGAATGAATGAAAGTGTTCCCTTCAAAGCCCTACTGAGAGCTCACCTCCTCCAGGAGGCCTACCCAGATTGAGCCCCCTCTTTCCCCTCCCCCTCCTCATCCCCCCATCTTACCTCCTTCCCCTCCCCACAACACCTGTATATATGTATATATGTTTGTACATATTTATTACTCTATTTTACTTGTACACATTTATTATATCTATCTTATTTTGTTAATATGTTTTGTTTTGTTCTCTGTCTCCCCCTTCTAGACTGTGAGCCTGCTGTTGGGTAGCGACCGTCTCTATATGTTGCTAACTTGTACTTCCCAAGTGCTTAGTACACTGCTCTGCACACAGTAAGCGCTCAATAAATACAATTGAATGAATGAATGAATGAAGTGTTCTGCGTGGCTCAATGTAAAAAGTGCAGGCTTGGGAGTCAGAGGTCATGGGTTCAAATCCCCGCTCAGCCACTTGTCAGCTGTGTGACCTTGGGCAAGCCACTTAACTTCTCTGTGCCTCAGTTACCTCATCTGTAAAATGGGGATTAAGACTGTGAGCCCCACTTGGGACAACCTGATCACCTTGTATCCTCCCCAGCGCTTAGAACAGTGCTTTGCACATAGTAAGCACTTAAATACCAACATTATTACTATTATTAAGGGCTTACTTGTCTGTGGGCAGGGAACATGTCTACCAACTCTGTTATATTGTATTCTCCAGAGTGTTTAGTGAAGTTCTCTGCATACAGTACACACTCAGTTTATTCCATGGATTGATTGGTTGCTAGGAGAGTACAGTAGAAAAAGATTTGGTAGAGCACTGTATTGCTTGGGAGAGTGCAATCAAGTAGGTAGACAAGATCCCTGCTCTCAAGAAACTTACGATATGGTGAACACTAGACTGTACAATGACATAGGTTCCCTAGTCTCCCATTTCATCTGTTCAGGCCACTGTCTGTTGCGTGACTTTGGGAAGTTCACTCCACTTCTCTTTGGCTCATTTCCTCATCTGTAAAATGGGGATTAAGACTGTGAGCCCAGTGGGGGACCGGGACTATCTCCAACCCAATTTGCTCGTATCCACCCCAGCACATTGTACCATGCCTGGCACACAGTAAACACTTAACCAGTACCGGAACTATTATTATTATTACTATTATTATTATTGTTAGTGCAGTGAATGTGGCACCACTCATCACGTAAAAGATGAGTCACATGTGTACATGGCCTTATCCTCCAGAGAAGGGGCTGCACCTTTCCTCACCAACCCTGTGGTTCAGTAATTAGGTCATTCTCAGTCATTTTCTCATCCAAACTCTTGCTCCTTTTCCCTTCCTAGCCTGTAGCACCCCTCTGGCTTATCCTAGTCGCTGTTGATCAGTGGAAGAAAAGCAGCTTCCAAACCCTGGGAGATGCCCCAAATTAGTCACTTGTATTTATTGAGCATTTACTGTATGCAGAGTACTCAATCAATTGTATTTATTGAGCGCTTACTGTGTGCAGAGCACAGTACTAAGCGCTTGGGAAGTACAAGTTGGCAACATATAGGGACAGTCCCTACCCAACAGTGGGCTCACAGTCTAGAAAATGTACTACATGCTTGGAAGAATACAGTATATCAGACACACTCCCTGCCCACGAGGGGCTTATAGTCAAGAGAGCCCACTGTGTTCTCAGCCTAACGCAAACCTTTGCCACCTTTCTCTCCTGGAGGACCACCTTGACATCTAAAGCCAGTAGAATCGAGGCTGTTCTGGTTCGGCGGTGATGGATCTTTTAATTTAGCACAGAGATTATCCGTAAATGCAGGCAGATTTTTCCCTCTCTCCTTCTGGATGATTAACACTATGCTTCAAGCAAATTGGCAAATTAGGAGACCTCTAGTCATTCCTTCTTAGAAAGCTTAAGACAGGAAGAATAAATGGGGCATAAAGGTTGCAATCACTGTAGGGAGGCAGAATGGCCCAGTGTGCTCATTTTGTTGGAAATTAGATAAGTTGCAATGAAAACCTTGGTAACGGCACCTCTCATTTTGCTTTTAGTAATGGGAAATATGAAATGCTTCTCTTCTGGGGTGATGAAGAGTGCAAACTTTCCATCTGCATGGTTTAAAATGAAACACATATATTTTTCAGTGAGCACATTTCCAGGAACTTTTCCTTGCGCTCATTCATTTAAACGCTGTGCTCAACAGTGAGGCACTTTTATGTTACAGTGTGATGTATCTTACTTGGGAGATGACTACAGTTCACCTAAATGTGAAAACATGGAAAGTGCAGTCCTAGAACCCTGTCCCCTCAAGAGGACATCTTCTATAATGCTCTCTTGAAAGCAGCTAGCTTTCCTGGCAGAAAAAGTCTTTAATCCTGATGGCATCATAGACTACACACGGTTCTGGAGAAGATAGCCTGGATTCTGTTCTGTTTTATCCATTTCTAACTGTATTTTATCAGCAATGCTGTGACTGTAGCATCTTTTTAGCTAGGATCGAGCAAAAGGCAAAAGAATCTGATTTGATTTACAGACTCCCAGACTGAAGCTGTAACTCTCTTATGGAGATGTGCCCCCTGACTGGTAAAATGATTAAATATGAAACAGAAGTCAAAGGGACAGGAAAGAAAAATAGCATTCTGAACATTATAGCATTATATGTGGCCAACTTGTACTTCCCAAGCCCTTAGTACAGTGCTCTGCACACAGTAAGCACTCAATAAATATGATTGAGTGAATGAATTCTGAGGGTCATTGCTACAGTTATTCTTCAGAACATGATTGTCTTTTGGGCTTCTCAATACTTACTTTGCAAACTTGGAGCCAAAGGCTAGATCTGCATTGCCCTGTTGAAATGGAAGACTAAAGTCTTAGCGTATAGGCTCCAGAGACATTCACCAGGTAACCTAGGGCCCAGGTGGATTCATTCATTCTTCATGTCATTTCAATTATATTGTTTGGTTGTCTGAGTGAAGCAAATTCCCATTACCTGTAAGTTTCTTGAGGCCAGGGAGTATGAGCTCCATATAGGACATGGACTGTGTCCAACCTGATAAACTTGTATCTACCCCAGCACTTAGAACAGTACTGGACACAAAGTAAGTGCTTAATAAGTTAACCACGCCCCGCCCAAAGGAAAACTGATGCTGTATACTCCCAAGCACTTAGTACAGTGTTCTTCACAAAGTCAGTGCTCAATTCATTCTTTCAATCATATTTATTGAGCGCTTACTGTGTGCAGAGCACTATACTAAGCACTTGGGAAGTACAAATCGGCAACATATAGAGACGGTCCCTACCCAACAACGGGCTCACAGTCTAGAAGAGGGAGACAGACAACAAATATCACTGGTTGATAGATCAACTAGTTACTCAATCCTCCATCTTTTTTGAGCTGGACTTTTTTTCTTTAATGGTATTGGTTAAGTGCACCGTACATACTAAACCCTGGGGTAGATACAAGCTAATTAGATTGGACACAGTCCACGTCCCACCTGGGGCTCACAGACTTAATCCCAATTTTATAGATGAGATAACTGAGGCACAGAGTAGTGAAGTTACTTTGCCCAAGGTCACACAGCAGATAAGTGGTGGAAGCCGGGATTAGAATCCCAGTCCTCCTGACACCCAGGCCTGAGCTCTATCCACTAGGCAATGCTGCTTCCCAGACTGAAGCTGTTCATACTCAGACACTTTCGTCTTCTGCAGTGTTATCATCCAGTTACTTTTAATTTATTTACCATAGTTCTGTTTATCCTGAAAGTTTGAAGGAAAATTCTCATATAGGAGGGAGAATTCTCAGGATGAAAACTACCTGCAAAAATTTTCTCAGGATTTGGATATTCTCTAGTGGAATGAATAAAAACACTATTTGTTGGCCTTTCTCAGCATTCCAGTAGAGTCTTCATATCAAAGAACTGTATAGTCCTATTAGTGTAACTTAGTGCTTCCCCACGGTAAACATGCTTACTGACTTGAGCTCATCCTGGATGACTGGAACTTAGAGTTTCTTTGGAAGGTAGACCAGAACTACTGCTGGGAAGCAATGGGAAAATCTTAAAACATATTACTGCATCTCTGATGTTCATACATAATTGTGGTCAAAGCCTAGCTTCCCCTGACCTAAATTCTTGGGCCTGTAGACCCCAAAAATGAGGATGTGGAACTAGCGAGTGGAATCCACTGGATCTGCAAATGGAAGGAAAGCTTCCTGGACAAATATTTTCCTCTGAGCACCATTTGGCAAAGATTACTTTCAGTAAGGCAGTCCCAGCTGTATTCAGTGTCTTTAAAACAGCCTGACCATATGAACAATTCATAAATGTTTTTTGTTTCAACAGAACTTGCTGTGGACTCTCTTTTTCATGATCCTCAGTGTGTGAGGACAGTCCAATCTGGCTCCCAGCTGCTTTCTGCCACTTAGATGCAGAGATGTGGCCTGAAGAAAATAACATTTCTAGGAGGCAATGATGTGATCTGGTTTTCTATAGTGGCTACATTCTATGGTTTTATTTTTACATGATTTGCAAACCCATCCACTCTCATACCAGCACATGTGAAATGTGATGAACTTGACCCTCCCTAATTTGGAAGGGAGCGTGAGATCACGTTCGTTGGACGGCACGATGCAAAGGACTTGTAAATGCACACCAGTCACTCCCACAGTCACGACACTTTTTCCCTACAACAATCCCGTGTTCTTAAACCACCACATGCTTTAAAAGGGGGATAGAACTCATTTATACATTTCACTTCTCCAAAGGCATTTAAAAAAACCAACTACTTGAGAAGCAGCATGGACTCCTGGAAAGAGCATGGGCCTAGATGTCAGAGGATCTGGGTTCTAATCCTGGCACAGCCACTTGCCTGCTGCGTGACCTTGGACAAGTCATTTTATTTTGCTAAGCTTCAGTTCCCTCATCTGCTAAGTGGTGATTAAATACCTGTTCCCCCTCCTATTTAGGCTATGAGACTTTGTGGGAAGGGGATTCTATCTGATCCGATTATCTTGTATCTGCCCCAGCACTTAGTACAGTGCTTGGCACATAGTGAACACTTAACAAATACCACAATTACTATGATTATTAGAGCTCTCATGCTAGTCTGGAAGAAAGACAATCTCTAATTTACAAGTGAGAGTCCTGAGGTAAGATCAAGAGAGAGGCTTACCCAAATCAAGCTCGGGCTTGGGAGTCGGAGGACCTGTTTTAAAATCCTAGATTACCACTTATGTGCTGTGTGACCTTGGGCAAGTCACTTCACTTCTCTGTGCCTCAGTTATCTCATATGTCAAATGGGGATTAAGACTGTGAGCCCCGTGAGAGACATGGACTGTGCCCAACCTGAGTAGCTTGTATCTACCCCAGTGCTTAATATAAATGATCGGTACATAGTAAGTGCTCAACTAATGTCATAAAAAAACCAAAAAAATCAGGTATTGAATCCTCATTTTACAAATGAGGAAACTGAGCCATAGAGAAGGTAAGTGATTTGCCCAAGGTCAAAAAGCAGACAAGTTGCAGAGTCAAGATTAGAACCCAGATCCTCTGATTCTCAGGCCCCTGCTCTCTCCATTAGGCAACACTGCTTCTATACAGTGTGGACCTACTCAAGTTAATGGGACAAAAAGAATCACTCAGACTCTTCTTGAGCCAGAATGAGAAAAATCAATGTCAGAGTCCAAACAACAGAATTGCTGGGGTAGACGCAAGATAAGGAGATTAAACACAATCTTTGCTGTCCCACATGGGAGTCACAGTCTAAGATGGAGGGAGGGAGAAGAAGAGGTATATAATCACCTTTTTGCCAGTGAGGAAACTGAGGCACAGATAAAGTGACTGGCCTAAGATCTCCTAGCAGGCAAGTGAAGGAGCCAGTCTTGGTACTCAGGACCCCTGTCTTCCAGTTCTGTGTTCTTTCCCTGTAGGCTATGTTGCTTCTCTACAGAGTTACTAAACATTAATTTCTCCACTGAGTACAATTGAGTAAATTTTGGAGGGGAAATCAAGGAGATGGACATGGGAAAGTCATGTTTTGGAAAGACAGAATCAGAAGGTGTGTTTCAAGGCTATTACTACTATGCTCCGCCAAGAGCTTAGTACTGTGCTCTGCATTCATTAAGTAAGCTCTCAACAAATACCGCTGATTGATTGATTCTCCATGCACCACTAATAATATAATTATGCAAGCAACGAGGAAATAGGTTAATCTGATAAAAGAAGGAAATACCAATACAAAAGGAGAATTGCTGATTAGACAACAATTCTTCCAGGGAAGAAGCTGAATAAAACAACTACTGCCGGGCTAATGTAGGAATTTAGAGAACAAAGCTATCTAGGAAGCAATCCAAAAGATTCAAGCTGAACACTTCTAGAAATTTTCTTGGTTCAACTTTTCCATGTCATGCCCCTAGCCTGGAACTCCCTCCCCATCCGTGTATGCCAGACCACCACTCTTTCCGCCTTGAAAGAATTACTAAGGTTGCATCCTCTCCAAGAGACCTTCCCTGATTAAGCTCTCACTCCCCCTTTTAGACTGTGAGCCCACTGTTGGGTAGGGACTGTCTCAATATGTTGCCAACTTGCACTTCCCAAGCACTTAGTACAGTGCTCTGCACACAGTAAGCGCTCAATAAATACGATTGATTGATTCCCTGGCTCGCTCTCCCTTCTGCATCGTCTATGCACCTCAATCTGTGACTTTTGGACACTTGATATTTGCCCTACCCCCAACCCCACAGCACTTAGGTACATATCTTTAAATTATATATTACAAATTACTTATTTATTCATATTAATTTCTGTCTTCCCCTCTAGACTGTGAGCATGTTATGGGCAGGGAACGTGTCTGCTAATTCTGTTGTATTGTACTCTCGCAAGTGCTCTGCACACAATAAGCGCTCAATAAATACGAGTGATTGATTGAACTTTACCGAGTTGTGCCTGTGAAAGCTCGTTCATTTCTTTGTTCTTTAAGCTCCCCACTTATAAAGGGATTTTTTTTATTCATATGAGGAAATATGACTCTTCCAGGATACCATTTAGATCACTGGAAGAACTAATTGACCAATTGGTTCTCTAGTGCTGTGGACATTTTTTCCTTCCACAGGGAGGGAAAAAAAATCAAAAAGTGTCCTCTTCACCTTAGGAACAAGACAATTTTAATAACAATGCTTCTTATTTTTGTGGAATTTCTCTTTCCATTATCTGTAAATATCCTCAAGACATTAAGGTACTATCACAATGTCCCCATGAGGTGGTGGCCAATAATGGCCTCCTTTTCAGCTGGAGGGATTTGGAGCTCTGAGGAAGCAATCATGTGACGTTTTGTCAGCCATTGGGGGAGGTAGGAAGCATAGACCAGGAAATGCCATTCAGGTGTGTACAATGCTGCATTGAGGGGCAAGGTCAGTCAGATATATGGCAGGTCACAGGGTCTTCCCAGAAACTACTCTTGGGTCCTTTCCAAGCAACTTCTAGGGTACAGTTCAAAGCCTGATCCCCCCCAGGGAACTGGTGGGCCTTCAGGAGACTTTTGGGGCTCCCTCAGAGGTTTCAAGCTAGATTTAAGAAGAGACCCTTGACTGTACAGACCTGCTGCCCGGCCCACGTCCTACCCCGAACCTGGAATGCCCTCCCTTTGCCCACCTGCCAAGCTAGCTCTCTTCCTCCCTTCAAGGCCCTACTGAGGGCTCACCTCCTCCAGGAGGCCTTCCCAGACTGAGCCCCTTTCTTCCTCTCCCCCTTGTCCCCTTCTCCATCCCCCACATCTTACCTCCTTCCCTTCCTCACAGCACCTGTATATATGTATGTATTTGTACATATTTATTACTCTATTTATTTATTATACTTGTACCTATCTATTCTATTTATTTTATTTTGTTAGTATGTTTGGTTTTGTTCTCTGTCTCTCCCTTTTAGACTGTGAGCCCGTTGTTGGGCAGGGACCATCTCTATATGTTGTCAACTGTACTTCCCAAGCGCTTAATACAGTGCTCTGCACACAGTAAGCGCTCAATAAATACGATTGATTGATTGATTGCTGTCTGGGAAGTTCTTCATACGGATTTGACCTACCAGACTCCTCCAGATAAAGGCTGACCTGGAAGTGGCCCTCCTGGAGCCACTCCAGATTGTACTGTACCTCTTGACTCCATATGCCTGGGGCCTCCTTGGGACTAACTTGCTTTTCAGTGGTCAACGGCAGAGTAGGGGTTTGTCTTCAGGTTAGCTGACACTGTCACTGGCCAATAATTCATCCCCATAGCCCTGCATACTGTGGCTCGGCCTGAAGGGTGTTCAATAGGCTGTTCCGCAGGAGGACAAGAAGTTAACAGTTCCCAGTGGGTATCAGGGTAGAAGTACCCTGGTCTACTGGAAAGAGCACAGGCCTGAGAGTCCGAGGCCCTGGGTTCTAATCCCGGCTCTGGCCATTACTTGCTGTGTGGCCTTGGGCAAGTTATTTAACTTCTCTGCACTTCAGTTTCCTCAACTGTAAAATCAGAATTAAACACCTGTTCTCCCTTCTACTTAGACTGTGAGCCCTAAGCAGGACAGGGACTGTGTCTGACCTAATTTGTACCTATCCCAGTGCTCAGAACAGTGGTTGACACATAGAAAGCACGTAACAAATACCATTTTTTTTTTAAAAAGGCAAAAAACACCTACCACGTACATGGGTGAGCAGCACAGCCTGTGGTCTGAAGAGCGCCAGTTTGGAAGCTGAGACTGAGGTGGGGAAAATAAAGAAGAATAGCTCTGGCATTGAGGGTGTCTGGTTAAGGACAGCCTTGCCCAACTTTACATGGGGCTGAGGAAAATATTCCTCATTCCCTTTCAACTCAGCTGACCCTACTTCCCTGATTTAGACTGTGAGCCCACTGTTGGGTAGGGACTGTCTCTATATGTTGCCAATTTGTACTTCCCAAGCGCTTAGTACAGTGCTCTGCACATAGTAAGCGCTCAATAAATACAATTGATGATGATGATGATGATGATGATGATGACCTGTCCAGGGGATTGATAGCTCAAACTACCAGGTGAGTTTTTAATCCATTACATCTCCCGCCCACATCTTTATCGTGTTCACAAAGTTTTGGGAAGTCATGCAGCAAAGGCATATTGAAATGTACTATGATGATGTGAAGCGTTATTCATTTTTTATTATTAGAATAACTGCTATGATTAAGCTGACCTGCAAGAGCTTGACTGAGATGTGTTTTTCCAAATTAGTCCCAATTTAAACTCTCATCTACATTTTTGGTCACGATGTTCATGATAAAATAAAAATAACTGAATCCCATTTTTCCATAATAACAATAATAATGGCATTTATTAAGCGCTTACTACGTGCAAAGCACTGTTCTAAGTGCTGGGGAGGTTACAAGGTGATCAGGTTGTACCACGGGGGGCTCATAGTCTTAACCCACATTTTACAGATGAGGGAACTGAGGCACAGAGAAGTTAAGTGACTTGCCCAAAGTCACACAGCTGATAATTGGTGGAGCTGGGATTTGAACCCCTGACCTCTGACTCCAAAGCCTGTGCTCTTTCCATTGAGCCATGCTGGTTCAAAGGTACACTTCTCATCCTGTTTTTCCTGTGCCACCACGAAGGATTGCTGCTTCTGAGGTCCCAATTTATTTCATTCGCTTTTTGGCCTAGTTTTACTCGACCAACCTTATAGACACATCTGCCCAGACAAGAATAGAAAGTACTCGGAGAACTAAAGGTTAGATATTTATAAGGTTAGGATTTCCAATACAAATGATTTTTTAAAATGGCATTTGTTAAGCACTTACTATGCGACAAACACTTTTCTAAGTGCTGAGGTAGGTATGAGTTAATTAGGGTGGATACAGTCCCTGTCCTGCATAAGGCTCAAAGTCTAAGTAGGACAGAAAACAGGTATTTAATTTCCATTTTTCAGTTGAGTAAACTGAGGCACAGAGGAGTTAAGTGTCTTGCCCAAGTTCACACAGCAAACAATTGGCAGAGCGGGATTAGAACCCAGGTCCTCTGATTCCCAGGCCTATGCTCTTTTTCACTAGGCCAAGATGCTAAACAAAACTGTATTTATATTTCATACGTAATGAAGAAAAAATCATGACTGAACTCTCTAAGAAAGAGAGGGGTAAAACAATTCCCCAGTGTACTTCAGCTACATCCCACTATTTAAGAAATGAATGGTTTGACTTGAGAGCAAAAACAGTACAAGGAAATATTAATCCCCCAGATGTATACCTGTGAAATTCAGATTAACAGATCACTTCTAACCATTACCAAAATATGTATCCACTTTTTCATTTGTGCAGTTAGCTAAAACTAAGATGGAACCGTTTCTTCAAACCCCCTTAAAAAAGGTCGGAAAATTCATTTTTCTTGCTTAATGTAGTCACTTTCATAGATTCTTGTATGAATAAAGGCTAAATCACTTTGTTCTAATCATTATGCATACTGAGGTTTGTCACTGCTGCCAAACTGTTCCTTGGCTTAGAAAACTGCCCTTAGATCATGCTGCAACATTCCCAGAAAAGTTGCAAATACCAAAATCCTGCAGTAAGAATGGAAGGAATCTGGGAATCCGGGATATATATTTGCCAGGTCAAGGAGAGAGAAGTGATTATAAGAATACCACTGTCTGCACACTAGGCATTTTTCTCTTGTTGCTGACAATTTCTCTCCCATTTATAATGCCTTTAACCATCAGGAAGTCAATTTCCCTAGCCTTCCTTTGCTAGTGACCTATTATTCCTTTCTTTGAGAGAGACACCCTGTTGACCTTCACTTTGCCAAAGAACAGTGCAAGTGGGTTACAGCATATATTTCCATTTTAAACTGAACAACACCCCTCTGTGAAGTTTGTCTTAGTATAGTTTCCCCTAGTCAGGTCCCTTGTTTTCCCGAAATTGATAATTCCCAGTCTAGGTTGGCACAGTGAAAACTGTGGGCCATGTCGCTCCTACGGACCATAATTATCAGTCAGGAGGCCGTGTTCCGGCTGTGTGCGTGGTGCAGTTTGGTTATTCGAAGGGATTCACCATTCTAACCATAAATTATGGTCCAGAACAGTGACCCAGTCTGCTTGTGTTGACATGACCGTAGTTCAAAGAAAGATAAAGCCCCATTACTTTCTATTCAGACTATTGTGCAACGCTTTCCTGACCCCCACAGTGATCAGGATATATATCCCCAAGCCCGAGAGACTTGATGACGTCTATTGTGGTTTGCTAACTCCCAAGGGGCCTGATTCTGCAGGCTTGAATCAAGATGAATTCCCATCAGCTTTAAGGAGTGTGCGGCCCAAGTAAAGATTAGTAATAACAACACTGTGGAGTTGGCTCCGAGGTTATTGCTGGTCATAAAGCTGCCTTGTGTTTCTTAAACTTCAACACAAGTATTTCACTTAAGCTTCTGGAATTCTATAGGTCCACTACTTGCTGTTGCTCTAATCTTCCTGTGAAAAATTTGGGAACAAATCTAGAACTACATTTTGTTTGGAGAGGAATGGAAATATTTTTCCACCCGGGATGAGAGCAGCATGACCTAGTGGAAAGAGCACAAGCGTAGGAGTCAGAGGACATAGTTCCAATCCTGGCTCTGCCACTTGACTGCTAAGTGACCTTGGGCAAGTCATTTAATGTCTCTGTGCCTCTGTTACCTCATCTGTAAAATGGGGATGAAGACTGTGAGTCCTATGTGGGATAGGGACTGTCCAACCTGATTATCTTGCATCTACCCCAGTGCTTAGTACAGTGCCTGACACACTATAGGCACTTAACAAATACTATAAAAAAGTATCTGAAGGCCAAGTCTGCCCTCTCCTCTATGAGCTGGGCCACATCTAATACACTATTGGAGCATTCTAAATGGGTAGAATTTTAAATAGTGGAAAAACTAGCCAGTAGAGAAACAGCATGGCCCCGGGAAAGAACACAGGACTGGGAATCAGGAAACGCAATTTCTCATCCCAGTTCCATCACTTGCCTGCTTTGTGACTTTGAATGTCACTTAACTTCTCTGTGCCTCAATTTCCTCATCTTATAAAAGGCAATTAAACACTTTTTTATGGTATTTGTTAAGTGCTTACTATGTGTCAGGCAGGCACTGTATTAAGTGCTGGGGTAAATATAAGGTAATCAGGTTGGACACAGTCCATGTCCCACATGAGGCTCATGGAATTAATCCCCATTTTCCAAATGAGAGAACTGTTGCACAGAGAAGTGAAGTGATTTGTCCAAGGTAATACAGCAGTCAAGTAGTGGATACGGGATTAGAACCCAGGTCCTTCTGACCCATATTTCATGCTCTATCCACTAGACTTCTTCATTTCTTCTTCCCCCTCCTCAGCTTGTGAGCCACATGTGGTCCAGGCACTGTGACTGAGCCATATCATTTCTTAGTACAGTGCTTGGAAAATAGTGTTTAACAAATACCTCTCAAAAAATACCTGTGAAACATCCCAGGTTTTAGTCTCTCAGTTCTAACACCACTTTAATCTCTCTGTTCATCTCTTTCTTACTTTTTCCAACTCAGTTTTCCTCTTAGTTTTTCACCATCCACATCCTTCTTTTCTGTTCCTTCACTCTAACTGTCAGTTTCTTCTGCTCCATTGTGGTAGTTGCTCTTTTCAGAAACAGAATATGAGCATGCTTCAACCACTGGGCTAAAGTAGACCGGCATTGGCCCAGAGAAGTTAAGTGGCTTGCCCAAGGTCACACAGAAGACAAGTGGTGGATCCTGGATTAGAAACCATGACCTCTGATTCCCAAGCCCGTGCTCTTTCCACTAAATTATGCTGATGGTCCTTAGCTCTTGCCCTAAAATGACCCTCCACTTCCTCAGCCCCACCACTCCCTTCTTTTGGCTTCCCTCAAACTTCTCCTCCTGATGGGTCACTTATTGAGATGCTCTCATTATTCTCTTTCACCTGGTCACCCTCAACTCCCTTCATCAGGTCCCTGTATCTGCTCCTCTACACGTCACGGGCTCCATCAATCCAGAGCATATGGAAAGTTGTACTGTACTGCTCAGGGCCTCAGCAGCTCCTGCTACTCAATCAATCGATCACATTCATTGAGTGCTTACTGTGTGCACAGCATGGTACTAAACACTTGGTGGAGTACAATGTAACAACATAGAATATTTGCTGCCTACAATGAGCTCAAAGTCTAGAGGGGGAGACAGACAATACAAAAAAAAATAAATTAGAGATATGTACATACGTACTGTGGGGCTGAGAAAGGGGTGAATAAAGGGGGCAAATCAAGTTGACACAAAAGGGTAAAGAGGAAATGAGGGCTTAGGGAAGGCCTCTTGAAGAAGCTGTGCCTTCAGTAAGGCTTTGAAGATGGAGAGAGTAATTGTCTGTTGGATATGAAGAGGGAGGGCGTTTCAGGCCAGAGAGATCCATTGGCAAGATAGATGAGATCGAGGTACAGAGAGAAGGTTGGCACCAGAGGAATGAAGTGTGTGGGCTGGCTTGTAGTAGGAGAGCAGTGAGGTGAGGTAGGAGGAGGGGAAGTGATTGAGAGCTTTAAAACCTCTGGTAAGAAGCTTAAGTTGGATGCTGAAGTGGATGGGCAGACACCAGAGATCTTTGAGAAGTGGGGAAACATGGACTGAACACTATAGTAGAAAAATGATCCAGGCAGCACAGTGAAATATGGACTGGAGTGGGGAGAGACAGGAGGCAAGACAGTCAGCAAAAAAGCTGATAGAGTAATCAAGGTGGGATAGGATAAGTGCTTGGATTAATGTGGTAGCAGCTTGGTTGGGGAGGAAAGCGCAGATTTTAGCAGTGTTGTGAAGGTTGAATTGATAGGATTTAGTGACAGATTGAATATGGGGATTGACTGAGACAGATGAGTGAAGGACAATGCCAAGGTTACAGGTTCATGAGACAGGATGGATGGTGGTGTTGTCTACAGTGATGGGAAAATCAGGGGGAGGCGAGGGTTTGAGTGGGAAGAAAAGGAATTCTATTTTGGGCATGGTAAGTTTTGAGGTGTTAGTGGGACATCTGTCTTGAAGACCCGAGGAACTGCAAGATTGCAGAGAGGGAGAGAGATCAGGAGTGGAGATCAATCAATCAATCATATTTATTGAGCACTTACTGTGTGCAGAGCACTGTCCTAAGTGCTTGGGAAGTACAAGCGCTGTTGTTGAGCACATTCTACATGCCGGGCACTGTACTAAGCTCTGGGGTAGATCCAAAGCAATCAGGTTGGACACCTGAGGGAACTGCGGCACAGAGAAGTGAAGGGACTTGTCCAAAGTCAAACAGAGGACAAGTGGTGGAGCGGAAATTAGAATCCAGGTCCTTCTGACTCTCAGGCCTGTGCCCTAACCACTAGGCACACTGCTTCTCCGCTGCTTCTCATTCTGTTGTACTGTTTGTCCTCTCCCAAGAGCTTAGTACAGTGCTCTGCACATAATAAGCACTCAATAAATTGATTGATTGATAGACTGAGGAAGGGCTCCGCTCTGTCTGACCTCCAGTAGACTCCTCTGTAGCGGCAGATCCTCATGGGCAGGGATCGACTGGATTGTCTTCTCCCAGGCACTTAGTCCAGTGCTCTGCACCCAGAATGTGCTCAATAAATACTATCGATGGATTGATTAGCTGCCCTTCCTTCCTGTACAGGGGTGTCCCCCTGGGGACCCTGCCTGTCTCCTCAACTTTGGCCAGGAAATATAGCCACTCCCTGGCTATGCTTCATCCCACTCTCTTATGGAATCTCTTTAGGTATTTGTAATTCACCCCACCCTCACTCAGCCCCACACCATTATATACAAATCTGTAATTTATTTTAATGTCTGTCCCCCAGATTGGACCATAAGCTTGCCTGTGGACAGGGAACTTGCCTACCAACTCTTTGTATTGTATTCGTATTAGAGAAGCAGCGTGGCTCAGTGGAAAGAGCCCCAACTTGGGAGTCAGAGGTCATGGGTTCTAATCCCGGCACCACCACTTGTCAGCTGTGTGACTTTGGGCAAGTCACTGAACTTCTCTGGGCCTCAGTTACCTCATCTGTAAAATGGGGATTAAGACTTGAGCCCTATGCTGGACAACATGACTACCTTGCATCCCTCCCCCCAGTACGTAGAACAGTGTTTAGCACATAGTAAGCAATTAAATGCCATCATTATTATTATCATTCTCCCAAGTGTTTAGTACAATGCACTGCACAAAGTAAGCACTCCATAAATACTATTGATTGATGGGGAGCCAAGCCATTTTTCAACAGGTTTAAGTGCATCCATACCAATCTGAGATGTTCTCTCAAGCAGTTAGTATAGAACTCTGCACATAGTAAATGCTCAATGAGTACATTTCACCTCTGCGCCAAACCATTCTCTGCATTTCCCTTCATCACCCGAGTTAGCCACTCTGCTGCCCTGCCACTTGATCCTTTATCCTTACGTTCCCATGCTGGGCCAGACCCTCCTTTTCTGCTGGGACAATATCATGGCATCCCTCTTCCCCTATCATAATAATAATAATAATAATGGCATTTAATAAGTGCTTACTATGTGCAAAGCACTGTTCTAAGCACTGGGGAGGTTACAAGGTGATCAGGTTGTCCCCCGGGGGGCTCACAGTCTTCATCCCCATTTTACAGATGAGGGAACTGAGGCACAGAGAAGTGAAGTGACTCACCCAAAGTCACACAGCTGACAATTGGCAGAGCCGGGATTTGAACCCATGACCTCTGACTCCAAAGCCCTTGCTCTTTCCACTGAGCCACACTGCTTCTGTCGCACTAGAGAAGCAGCATACCCTTGTGGATAGAGCATAGGCCACCTTGGGCAAGTCACTTAACTTCTCTGTGCCTCAGTTACCTCATCTGTAAAACATATTAGCCCCAGGTGGGACAGGGACTGTGTCCAGTCTGATTTGGACAGTCCGGTGCTTAGTATGGTGCTTGACACATAGTGAGGCTTAATAAATACCACAATTATTATTATTAGACTTGCTTTCCCCTATTTTTCTGTGGGGCACAGAGCATGTGCACAGCAAACATTAATCAGTCAATGGTATTTATTGAGCATATACTGTTTGCAGAGCACTGAACTAAGCACTTAGGAGGGTGCAATACAGTAGCTTGGTAGTCACGACCCCTTACCTGAATGGTCTTACAATCTAGTGGGAGAGACAGACATTAAAATAAATCACAGAGTAAGCAGTATAAAGGTATGAGAAGCAGTGTTGCCTAATGGACAGAGCACAGACCTGAGAGTCAGAAGGACCTGCTTTCTAATCCCGGCTCTGCCACTTATCAGCTGCTTGACCTTGGGCAAGTCACTGAACTTCTCTGTGCCTCAGTTTCCTCATCAGGAAAAAGGGGATTAAAACTGTGAGACCCATATGAGACAGAGACTGTGTCCAGCCTGATTTGCTTCTATCTACCCCAGTGCCTGGTACAGTGCTTAACCAATAACATAAAAAAAAGTTCTTAAGGTGTACGGTCCCAAATGCAGAAGGGAGGATGAATGAGGTGGGGAAATGAAAGGTTGGTCAGGGAAGGCTTCTGGAATGAGATGAAATTTTGGTGGGTTTTGGGAGATTGGCTAAAGTCTCCTTGGGGATCTGGGAGTAGATGGGAAGGGTCAGAGCTGGCAACCAGGTGTAAGCCCAGCTCAGCCCACCTTGCAATGTACAAAGGAAGAAGAATTCTCCTACTTTTCCATCTAATCCCTGGCCATTATTCATTCAATAATATTTACTGAGCGCTTACTGTGTGCAGTAAGCCGTTCCATGCTGCTCATCACCAACCGTATTCCTGACCCAACTCCTCGGGAGTAAGACCAGACTCTAGGGTTGGATACTTCAAAAGGAAAGATGAAGTTTACCACGATCGGACATCCAGGCTAGAGAGTACGGTGACCTGGAAAGATAAATCTGGGAGTGAACTGTGGAGAAGGGGACTTGAAACCAAAGAATGAGTGACGGGGGAGCAGGAATTTGGGGTGAAGAGAAGGTTGCTTGGAGATCCTCACATTAACTAGGATGGTTCTCAAAAAGCCCCAGAAGGACATTCTTAAAAAGCAACTGGCTAGGTAGGTGAGAACCAGGACAGAAAAGTGCTTCAGTCAAGCAATCAGTCCATTAGTGGTATTTATTGAGCACTTACTGTGTGCAGAGCACTGTATTTAGTGCTTGGGAGAGTACAAAATAACAGAGTTGAGAGACACATTCCCAACCCACGAGGAGCTAACAGTTTAGAGGGGGAGCTTACAGTGTAGCAGAAGCTGAGTGAGGGAGGGTGGGGGACTTCAACCAAATCAAAGGCATTAGAAAGGTCAAAGAGACTTAGGATGGAGAACTTTTCCTTGGTTTTAGTCAGGATTTGGTCACTGGAAACTTCAGTAAGTGAGGCAGGCATGCCTTCCCAACCTAAAATGATCATCAGTTGCCACAAAGCCATTGAAACCAAAATGCATTTTAACAGTTTTTAATTGCCATTTCAAAATAATATTGAAAGGAGTTTTTTTGACCACACTTGGCTTCAAGTTTCTCAGAAAATGAAAGGCATTCTCTTGAATACTGCCAAGCTCAACTGGGACTTGGAAAAAGGATTAACCTGGTGGAGTGGTGGGTAGGTGAGGGTGGGGAAGGAGGAGGACAGAATCTCCATTCAACCATGCTATGTGAAAGAATGAATCCAGAAGGTTCTCATCCTATCATTCCCTCGAATAAATTGGAGCAACACTGCATTCCCAGGAGCCTTCTCACTTTTGGGTTGACTTCACCCCCTAAGGCAAATAGCCCATACTTTCATTTTGGCTTTAGTTCAGTTTCTCTTTATTACATTTGGCTTCAGATACCAGGGCAGGCGATAGCCCAGGGTCCATTCCCAGCCCAGTTGGTCATCTTCGTCAGATTCCCATGACCATCCAAGCTCCCTTCCTCTTGTCTCTGTTCTGACAGGTCTCAATCATCCGTTGGGTTGTCCCATTTGGATTACCCTATTCTTGGCCTCTGCTTTCTCAATCCTGTTCCTTCAGTGAGTCGGAGCCGGTCTATGGGCCGTTTTCCATCTAAAGGAATCCAAAAACCCCAATTATGGGGGACTCTGTTATATGGAAATTCTCTGAACGGGGGTCCTTTAACTGGTATTAAACAGTGGTTTGCTGGGATCAGTGGAAAACAGTCTCAGGGACCTTTTTTTTTTTTAGTTACAGAGAGCTTGTTATGAGGAGGCTTTATTGTGCTTTATTTTATTTTTTATCTCAGATCCCAAAGGGCATGGGAATATGGAAAAAGGCAGAGTAAGTGGTTACTCTGTAGGTCAAATATGGTTGCGACTCCATCTGTTAGCCATTATGGTAGGCAAGATACCCGTTAAGAACTCCCCAAAGTGTCGGTTAAAGAGGGTTCTGATGAAGCTAGACCTAGCAAGCCAACATCAGATTTACTAGTGGAACAAATCGAAAAAAAAAAATAACCTAACAACATTTAAAGAGTTTTGGCTCATCAGGAAGCGGAAGCCGGCCATGGAAAATCTTTATGAGTCTATGTAAGTAAGTTGCGCGAGTGTGCGTGTATGTTTTGATTTGTTTTAATGGGCACGTGTGATCAGCCACCAACATCAGGGTAACATCCTTGAAAAGAACCTCAGATGCCCAATTCTCAATCGACCCAATTAGCCAAAGCCTTGGGGCAACTCAAATACTTTCGTGGAAGCTGTGGGGTGGTGGGGGTGAATGGAACTGGAGGTCTGCGGTGAAAAGGACTGGCAGGCTGTCTCAAAGAAAATGAGAAGTAAAACATGCAGAAGAGGCCAAGGGCAGGGAGTGGAATATGAAAGAGACCTCAATACACTTCATAGCCCATAGCCCAATTTTATTGGCATTCATCACAGTCCTTTTTATTATATTTTCCCCCCACTCCCCATAAAAGCGGGGTGAGAAGAGCAGGCATTAATGAGATGCGTCATTTAGAAGTGTGAACCTTTGTTTAATCATGCTGCATAAATGGTTTACTTAACAGAATCTTTTGGATCATAAAAAATACACTCTGGCCTAGTGCTTGAGAAAAGGCCAGCATACATACAGATTTTTTTTTTTTTTTTGATGAGAAATGGAAAATTGTTATTTTTTTCCCCCTGGATTTGTGTTTGTTCTTCAAAGATAAAATCCAAATCAGTTAAGCTCAATTTCCCCAGTGATTCCATTTACTCCTTGGTAGCACTGTTAGGAACATTGGAGAGAGCATTAACTCTTTCAAATCACTCAGTGATGGATGAGTGCATTACAAACTACACTGGGCATGCCCCTTTGTCACATGTGCATCTTATCTGTCACACATTTCTGATTGATCATTTCTCTTCCTGACTCAGAATGTGAATTTGGCTCTGTTAACCGCTCTGTGCTTTTATTTCCCTATTAGAGGAGAATAACATCACCTTATTAGGTAATGGAACAGTGATGTTAGATAAAGAAGATTAATACTAGAAAAATATCATGATCTTTATGAGTACAGGAGATATTATTAGAAGAGGGAGGAATTGATTGTCTCATTTTAGTTTATGGTCTAAATTTTACAATCCCTTGTCTCTTTGGAATAGTCTGATCTCCAGGCATTGAACTCATTTCCCTGAATTTTAATGCCAAGACCAGAGTCCTCCTCTTTCAGGAACTCCTCAGATTAGGTAGGTGGAGGTGAAGAACCCCAAACAAGCATTCAGTAGGATTCTAAGGATTTGATAGTGTTGTTTAAACCTCGGTCCTTAAGGGCAGGGGTTGTGTCTATACCTGGAAAGTGGTCAGTAAACGTTGCTTTCATTGAATTTCTGTCAATAACCGTCCAGATGGGATTAGATGGACATAGGAGGTGGCTATTTTAAGCATCAGGGTCTTTGAGCTGTTAAAAGGGAAAACCAGAGACGTGCTTAAAGAAAATGAGAAGACTGGCTAAAACCTCCTCACTCTGTTTCCTTTCTATTCTTTAGATCTTAAACCATCAATCAACCCAATTAGACAGGGAATAGCCTGCTGAAATGTACACTCCACAAAAGATTACTGATGCACTACTTCCTCTAGTACTTCCAGATTAAGCTCCAAGTCATCCAAGATTGACAAATTTATGAAGAGATGAGATCATTAGTCAGTCTGCCAAGACCTAAATATTGGACAAAGGGGGCTTCCAGCAGGCAGAATGAAGGATGCAAGATCAGGGAATTGCAGACAATCTATAAAAATATGAAATTTACTTAGGTAATGTAAATGATACTTTCCATGATTTTATCCACAACTCAACTATGGAGCACTTGTCATAACCCAAATGGACTATCGTGGCTTAGTGGAAAGAGCCCGGGCTTGGGAGTCAGAGGTCATGGGTTCCAATCCCGGCTCTGCAGCTTGTCAGCTGTGTGGCCTTGGGCAAGTCACTTAACTTCTCTGTGCCTCAGTTACCTCATCTGTAAAATGGGGATGAAGACGGTGAGCTCCATGTGGAACAACCTGATTACCTTGTATCTACCCCAGGGCTTAGAACAGTGCTTGGCACATAGTAAGCATTTAGCAAATACCAACATTGCTATTATTATTATTGTTTTGGCCGCCTTGCTGGTCTCCCAAACTTCCAGCCTCTCAACAGTTGATCAATTTAAGTATGAAATGAAAGACGGTCAATGACTACCTGGCCTCCATAAAAAAATAACTCACATAATTTTAGCTTGTGAATATTGATGCTTTCTTTGGGTTTAGCACTCTCAAGAGGATTTTTGTTTTGTTTTTTCCTCAATGGTATTTATTAAGAGCTTACTATGTACCAGGCACTGCACTTAAGCTCTGTGGTAGAACAAGCTACAGTCCCTGTCCCACATGGGGTTCACGATCTTAATCCCCATTTTACAGATGAGGTGACTGAGTCACAGAGAAGTGAAGAGATTTGCCCAAGTTCACACAGTAGACAAGTACTTGAGCTGGGATTTAGAACCCAGGTCCTTCTGACTCCCAGGCTTGTGGACTATCCACTAGGACATGCTACTTTGCAAAGAGTTTACTTTTTGGTCATATAGTCTTGCCTGTTCTGTAAAGATCAGGAAAAAAAATCATTAAGACATTTTGGCCAGAGAGTTTAATGTGCTCATGTGCTTGTCATTCAAGCCTGAAAGGCCCCAATTTATTGTAGAACATGCAGTCGGTCTTGTACTAACAATTCACTCTCTTGAGCCTAGCCTACGTGGAATTTTGATGGTATTTATTAAGCATATACTATGTGTTAGGCACATAGAGCTGCCTTGCTTTCTCTATCATGCTACCTACATCTCTCCCTGTGGCCACATTTGCAAAGGTCAGCTGCAAATGTTTCCACAGAACTGGAGTGGCACACACACAAAGCCAGTTTTTTCGTTTGTTTTTTATGGTATTTTTTTTAAACACTTAACTATACATCAGGCATTGTGCTAAGGGCTGGGGTAGATGCAAGCTAAGCAGACTGGGCACAGTCCATGTCCCACATGGGACTCACAGTGTTAATCTGCATTTTACATATGAGGTAACTGAGGCACAGAGCAGTTAAGTTACTTGCTCAAGGTTACTCAGCAGACAAGTGGTGCATTGAGGATTAGGACCCAGGTCCTCTGACTCTCAGGGCCATTTTTTTCTTTAATAGATTTGTTGGCTTTTGGGAATATTTGGTGGTTCATTCCTCAAGGGAAGGGACCTCGACTCTTACTTCCATTGTACTCTCCCAAGTGCCAAATTCAGTGTTCTGTAGAAGCAAACATTTGGTAAATATTGTGGAAAGAATGAAGCACTTGTCATACCCCAGACGGACTACTATCTATAGGGAAGTGGTCTCCCTACCTTGCAGACTCCCCCCTTTTCAGTCCACAGTCCACGCTGATGCCTGGGTTGTCTTTCTGAAATGTTGCTCAGCACACATCACCCCACTTCTCCAAATCCTCCTATGATGGCTCCTCATCAAAGACTCCACACTGTTGTCTTTTAAGCTGACCACCAGCTTTCTATACCTTATTTTTTGGCACTCTTCATTTCTACTCCCTGCTCCTGCTCCTCGCTCTTTCCAAGCCCAACTTCGAGCTGTTTCCCGCTCTCTTCTTGCCTGCCCCAGATCCCTTGTTCAGATTTGTCCTCAAGACCTGAGCTCCATTCCCTTTTCCCCACCCCATATGCACCAGGTCTCAGTCTTCCCCACTTTCAAAACCCTCCTAAAATCCCACCTCCTCCCAGACCATTTATCAGGACCCCGATTCTTATCAGCCCCTCAACCCCCTCTTGCTCTTAGGTATTTATTTACAGCATGACCTAGTGGAAAGAGCTCCTGGCCTGTGACTCAGAGGACCCGAGTTCTAATCCCAGCTCTACCATTCATCTGCTGTGTAACCTTGGGCAAATCATTTCACTTCACTATGCCTCAGTTCCCTCATCTGCCAAATGGGGATTCAAATCCTGTTCTCCCTCCTACTAGGTGATGAGCTCCTTATGGGACCTATCTTGTATCTACTCCAGCGCTTAATACAGTGATTGCCACATAGTAAGCACTTATATACCATTATTTTTATTATTGTCATCATCATCTCAATATTCAATACCGCCACATCTGTCTTTCCATTTAGTGTAAACTTCTTGTGGACAGGGAACATGTCTTGTTAGTAATGATAATCATCCTCATAATAATGACAATATTGGTATTTGTTAAGTGCTTATTCTGTGTCAAGCACTGTACTAAATGCTAAGGTACATACAAAATAATCAGGTCATACACAGTCCATGTTCCACATGGAGCTCACAGCCTAGCAGGAGAGAGAACAGGCATTGGGTCCCCATTTTATAGATATGGAAACTGAGGTACAGATGATAAGTGACTTTCCCAAGGCCACACAGCTGGCTAGTAGCAGACACACAATTAGAACTCAGATCCTCACTCTTAAGGCTTCTTCTAGGTGATGATGCTTCTCTTCTCTGGTACCCCCAGCTGCAAAGTAGGGAGCACTGCAGAATGGCCTAAGCTAAGGAGCCTGGAGAGTCAGGAGATCTGGGTTCTAAAGCCAAGCGCTTAGGACATACTAATTCATGCTTTGAATTAGTGTTCAAAGAAGAGACTTCTGCATTTACAAATAAAGCTTATTTGTTTAAGTGGGCTGAACTTTCAAGGGACGGAGTTACAAAGCATCGTATTCTTCCAATAATGATAAAAATCTGTGTGTGTCATTTACCACAGAACTTTTGTCTGGATTCTTTTCCTGGCTGCGGTAATGGCAAAGAACACTCTTGACATTATTTTCTTGCTTAAATTTCAAGAATTTACAAAATACTTAAGGAAAAGAACTTGTGTCACATCAGAGAACTGGGTCTGAGTCACTCTCCTGTGAATCAGTGGGCTATTGAGGTGAGGTTTAAACGTTTGCTGGAAAAAATAAATGCCTTAAATCAAAGTCAATCTCATTCCTCGGTCCATTAGACTCTTGGCACGTCTACCCTCAGCATTAGACTCTTGGCATATCTACTCTCAGCACAGCAGGCAGGTCCAGGATGACTCTCTAGGATGTGCACTCCATGTTACCATTAGCTGGGGATTCCCATCCAACGAGCTGTTATCCAACAGTGAGTGACTGGAGCTGAGTTTATTGCCTGGGCCCCTACAGTCTCTTGTGCCTCCTGGAAAAACATCCTCTCTGCTGAAAGATCCAAGACCAAAAGATCCAGAAGCCCAGGACCCAGATCCCGGCACACGCTCAGACTGTGAGAAAGAAAGCGTAGGATAGTGGATAAAGCATGGGCCTGGGAATCAGAAGGTCATCGGTTCTATTTCTGGCTTCACCACTTGTCTGCTGTGTGGCCCTGGGCAAGTCACTTCACTTCTCTGTGCCTCTGTTACCTCATCTGTAAAATGGGGATTAAGACTGTGAGCCCTTTGCGGGACAGGGGCTATGTCCAACCCAATTTGCTTGTATCCACCCCAATGCTTAGTACAGTGCCTGGCACAATGTAAGAGCTTAACAAATACCATAATTATTATTATCATTAAGAGGTGAGAGGGCCCGAGCGCCAGAGTCTGGGGGGAAAAGAGGAACCCATCAAGCTCTCAGGCTCACACTTTATCTCTCTCGGTTCATTTGAGCAGCACCCAGAGCATACAGCGATGAAGGTCACTTACTTTTCTACACCACCTACTGCGCAGACTCAGTATGCACTGGCATGTTACATACACTTGGCATGACCATTCAAATGAGTCTCGGTAATTAAAAAATCATCATCTTTTCCACTGCGCATGTCTGGTTGCTATGGCAAGGGCACAGGCCAACTAATAGGTGGGCAATTAATTCCTTTCCTATCACAGCAGGGCTTCTGGTCCATTTCCCACTAAGGCCAGCCAGTCTGTTTTGGTAGAAGCAGCGTGGCTCAGTGGAAAGAGCCCGGGCTTTGGAGTCCGAGGTCATGGGTTCGAATCCCGGCTCCGCCACATGTCTGCTGTGTGACCTTGGGCAAGTCACTTAACTTCTCTGAGCCTCAGTTCCCTCATCTGTAAAATGGGGATGATGACTGTGAGCCTCATGTGGGACAACCTGATCACCTTGTATCCCCCCCAGCGCTTAGAACAGTGCTTTGCACATAGTAAGCACTTAACAAATGTCATTATCATTATTATTATTATTATTACTGTCTCAGAATATCCCCATCCCTTCACACACTATCCTATTGTTATCTTGGGGAATGGGTTCCCCTAGAAACTGTCCCTTCCCCATCCTCCCAGGCAGGGGGTTCTCAATATTGATCCTTTCCTTCCCCAACAGTTGTAAGAGGAATTCTAGTCACATTTTGCTCAGGGCAACTCAAGAAGCCATAGCCTTCTTATACTTGGTGCTCTGATAATGCAAACAAGTAATTTCAGTGACTATAACCCGGTCTCCAGAATTGCTTTCATAATTGTTTTAGTAATCCGTCAGTCAGCCAGTCAATCAATCAATACCTTTCACTGACTTGAAGTGCTGTAAATGCACAACTGACTGAGAAGAGTAACATGGGAATCACTTTTTTTGAACTATTAAAGCTTTATCTATGAGAGACAAGAAACTCAATGTCAAAGAGAAAAATCTGGGTAGACACTTTGACCAAACTAGAATGTTGCTCTAGTTCCCTGTGGATGCTAGGTTATTTTTATTGAAGGCAAACACATGATTACTATATTAACTTCCACTCCATTTGTCAATTCACCCAAATTCTGAATTTCCCTTCATCCACAGTCTTGCCATTAATTTAGTCCAGTAGTTCACACTGGAGACTTTAACAATACCCTCAGTTATTTCCTCAGGAGAGTCTACCCTATAGTAGGAGACAAAATGGAACAGTTTATCCATGGAAATGACAGGGCTGTCTTTGCCCAGATGGGGAGGGAAAATTCCCACTGCTATGCACATATGGTTCTTACTGTTGAATCCGAAGAAAACACACAAAGGTTTACTCTTAGACTATAAGCTCCTTGTGGACAGAAACATATCTAACAACTGTAAAACTTGTAAAATGGAGATTAAATACCTGTTTTCCCTTGTACTTAGACTGTGAGCTCATTATCAAAGCACTTTATAACTTTTACCTACCCCAGCCTTTGGAATAATGTTTCACACATAGTACACACTTAACAAATCCCATAAAAATCCCGAAAACTTTCCTGTAGAAAGTTGGTAAATACGTTGAGGATCTATCAGCATGAGATTCTCATGATGTAGGCTGGGGACACAAGCACACAGATAATCCATGTATACAAACGAATGCAGACATGAAGCAACAGTGCTGGAGTTATGGGGCCAAGTGGTTAGTACAGTACTCTGCACTCAGTAAGTGCTCAATAAATAACACTGATTGGTTGATTGATTAGCATAATAAGCCTGAATAATAATAATAATAATGTTAGTATTTGTTTAGTGCTTACTATGTGCCAAGCACTGTTCTAAGCACTGGGGTAGATAACAAGGTAATCAGGTTGTCCCATGTGAGGCTCACAGTCTTCATCCCCATTTTACAGATGAGGGAACTGAGACACAGAGAAGTTAAGTGACTTGTCCAAGGCCACACAGCTGAGAAGTGACAGAGCTGGGATTAGAACCACGACCTCTGACTCCCCAAACCCATGCTGTTTCCACTAAGCCACGCTGGAATCTCTTACCAAGAATCCCCTCAGTACTAGGAACAGAAGAATTAAGGAATATTAACACATTCAATCATTCAGTTGCATTTATTGAGCGCTTACTGTGTGCAGAGCACTGTACTAAGCACTTGGGAAGTACAGTTGGCAACATATAGAGACAGTCCCTACCCAACAGTGGGCTCACAGTCTAGAAGGGGGAGACAGAGAACAAAACAAAACATATTAACAAAATAAAATAGGTAGAATAAATATGTACAAATAAAATAGAGTAATAAATATGTACAAACATATATACATAACACATGCGCTAGTGGAAAAAAGCCAGGCCTGGGAGTTAGAAGATCTGGGTTCTAATCCCAGCTGCATCACTGTCTGCTGTGTGACCTTGAGGAAGACACCTCGCTTCCTTAGGCCTCAGTTTCCTCACCTGTAAAATGAGGATTAAATCCCACTGTCTCCCATCTAGACTGTGAGCCCCATAAGGGACAAGAACTGTCCAAAGCGATAAACTTATATCTAACCCCATGCTTAAAACAATGCTTGGCACATAGTAAGCACTCTACAAACACCATAATTTTTGTTATTATTCTCTCCCCAAACATATAAAATCCTTTGACAAAAAGGCTCCTTAAGGATCCTGACATGAGGAAGTCCCAAGATCCAAGGCTGAGATCCACCTCCCTCCTTCACTCACTGCCTCTTGTGCTTCCTTTCCACGCCCTTGAGGGAATGTTGCCTATTTAAAATACAAGACCTAATATCATCATCATCATCATCAATCGTATTTATTGAGCGCTTACTGTGTGCAGAGCACTGTACTAAGCGCTTGGGAAGTACAAATTGGCAATATATAGAGACAGTCTATATCTTCTGGGCATCTCTACAGGCTTCAGTCCTGAGCAACTGTAGGGCTTGAACTATCCCCATTTGGTGGAAGAAGGGGGGAGATGTCTCCAGAATACAGAATCCAGAGATGTCCCAGAGTCCATCAGGCCAGAAATTTATATACTCCCACTTTAAATTTATATATATATATATATATATATATATATATATATATATATATATATATATATTGCATATTATGATTTGTCTTAAATAATCACAACAATAATAATAATTATTATTAATGTGGTATTTGCTCAGTGTTTACTATGTGAAAAGCACTGTTCTAAATCCTGGGGTAGATATAAAATGATCAGGTCCCCCAAGGGGCTTTCACTCCAAATAGGAAAGAGAACAGGTATTGCATCCTCAGCTTGCGGATGAGGTACCTGAGGCACTGAGAAGTGAAGTGACTTGCCCAAGGTCACCCAGCAGACAAGAGGCAGAGCTGGGTTTAGAACCTCTTACTCCCAGGCTTGCTCTCTTTCCGCTAGGTCAAATTTTTTCCCTAGACTATTAAAATCGCTAATAATAATAATAATAATGATGATGGCATTTGTTAAGCACTTACTATGTGCAAAGCACTGTTCTAAGCGCTGGGGGGGATACAATGTGATCAAGTTGTCCCACGTGGGGCTCACAGTCTTAATCCCCATTTTTACAAATGAGGTAACTGAGGCTCAGAGAAGTTGAGTGACTTGCCCAAGGTCACACAGCAGACTTGTGGTGGAGCCGGAATTCGAACCCATGACTTCTGACTCCAAAGCCCAGGCTCTTTCCACTGAGCCACGCTGCTTCTCATCTAGGAACTCTAGCTACATATGATAGTTAAATTTAAAGGTCATTAGATTGGCGTCACTTACTGCAAGACCCTATATAAACTAGATAATAAATGAAATACATGATGGAGATAGACAAATTTGAAACCATAAGTTGTAGGAGTGAGATGGGGAAATTAAGCAACAAATTTTTTCTGAGAGGCTGACATTAGTGTAAGTCCCATCCTGATCCCTTCTATTGGTCTATTCTTGGTTATCCAGCGGTGGGGAAGAAAGAGCAGGATTACTCCCAGACCAGTTGAGAAATGGAAAAATGGCCACCCTTACGATAGGGATGCAGATGAGAAAGAGAACACCAAAAAGTCTTTGGGGTTTTTTTTCCCCTTAGGCCACAACTGATATCAATCAAGTAATCAATGCTATTTATTGAAGGCTTACTATGTGCAGAGCATGTACTAAGTGATTGGAAGAGTACAAGCAGCGTGGCTCAGTGGAAAGAGCACGGGCTTGGGAGTCAGCGGTCATGGGTTCGAATCCCGGCTCCACCACAGGTCTGCTGTGTGACCTTGGGGAAGACATAACTTCTCTAAGCCTCAATTACCTCATCTGTAAAATGGGGATTAAGACTGTGAGCCCTGCCTGGGACAACCTGATCACCTTATATCTCCCCCCCCAGAGCTTAGAACAGTGCTTTGCACATAGTAAGCGCTTAACAAATGCCATCATTATTATTATTACAGTAGATCAGAATTAGCAGACATGTTCCCTTTCCCTTTGCAAGGGGTGTTGGATAGATGCTATATTTATTCATTCTCCCTTTCCATTTCTCTTCCATGTGTCTTAATCTGGCCCCGCCAATTGTCAGCTGTGTGACTTTGGGCAAGTCACTTAACTTTTCTGGGCCTCAGTTACCTCATCTGTAAAATGGGGATGAAGACTGTGAGCCCCGCATGGGACAACCTGATCACCTTGTAACCTCCTCAGCGCGTAGAACAGTGCTTTACACATAGTAAATATATGTATATATGTCTGTACATATTTATTACTCTATTTATTTATCTATTTATTTTACTTGTACATATCTATTCTATTTATTTTCTTTTCTTAGTATGTTTGGTTTTGTTCTCTGTCTCCCCCTTTTAGACTGTGAGCCCACTGTTGGGTAGGGACTGTCTCTATATGTGCCAACTTGTACTTCCCAAGTGCTTAGTACAGAGCTCTGCACACAGTAAGCGCTCAATAAATACGATTGATTGATTGATTAATCTGCTCTCCCTGCTGATCTCTTTTCTCTGGCCCTGTAATTCCTGTGACCGTTTCCTTCGTGTCTCCTATCTCTGAGTATGTTTGTTTATATACATGGTTTATTTGTGTGCTTGTGTCCCCAGCATGCATCATGAGAATCCTGTGCTGTTAGGTCCTCAACGTGTCTACCAACCTTCAACAGGAAAGGTGTCTGTTTTTTTTTTAATATGGTATTTGTTAAGCTCTTACTTTGTGTCAAACACTATTCTAAGCACTGGGGTAGGTGGGTATAGAGAAGCAGCGTGGCTCAGTGGAAAGAGCTTGGGCTTTGGAGTCAGAGGTCATGAATTCAAATCCCGGCTCCACCAATTGTCAACCGTGTGACTTTGGGCAAGTCACTTAATGTCTCTGTGCCTCAGTTACCTCATCTGTAAAATGGGGATTAAAACTGTGAGCCCCCCATGGGACAACCTGATCACCTTGCAACCTCCTCAGCACTTAGAACAGTGCTTTGCACATAGCAAATGCTTAATAAATGCCATCATTATTATTACAAGTTAATAAGGTCAGACACAGTCCCCGTCATAGGGCTAACAGTCTAAGTAGGAGGGAGAAGAGGTATTTAATCTGCATTTTACAGTTGAGGAAACTAAGGCACAGAAAAGTTAAGTGACTTACCCAAAGTCACCCAACAAGCAATGTACAGAGCTGGGATTAGAACCCAGGTCCTCTGGTTCCCAGGCCCATGCTCCTTCTACTAGGCCAAACCGCGCCACGAAAGCGGGGGTAGGGTGTTGTGAGGGGAGGAGGTTGGAATTGGAATTATGTGTTTATGATTTTATATTAAGCGCTTAGTACAGTGCTCTGCACATAGTAAGCGCTCAATAAACACGATTGATGATGATATTCAGTTCTCCGGCCAGTCAGGGCCAAACAGACTGTTGCCAGGAGCCACTGTCATAAGCGGTCAGTCTCCTTATGGCGGAGAGCCCAGGACAAGGAGACAAGGCTGTCCATCACCTCGCCCCCTCCTACCTCACCTCCCTTCTTTCCTTCTACAGCCCAGCCCACACCCTCCGCTACTCTGCCGCTAACCTCCTCACTGTGCCTCATTCTTGCCTGTCCAGCCATCGACCCCCGGCCAACATCCTCCCCCTGGCCTGGAATGCCCTCCCTCCCCACATCCATGTCTACCTGTATATATGTATACCTGTATATATGTATATATGTTTGTACATATTTGTTACTCTATTTATTTATTTATTTATTTATTTATTTTACTTGTACATATCCCTTTTATACTGTGAGCCCACTGTTGGGTAGGGACTGTCTCTATGTGTTGCCAATTTGTATTTCCCAAGCGCTTAGTACAGTGCTCTGCACATAGTAAGCGCTCAATAAATACAATTGATGATGATGATATCTATTCTATTTATTTTATTTTGTTAGTATGTTTGGTTTTGTTCTCTGTCTCCCGCTTTTAGACTGTGAACCCACTGTTGGGTAGGGACTGTCTGTATATGTTCCCAACTTGTACTTCCCAAGCGCTTAGTACAGTGCTCTGCACACAGTAAGCGCTCAATAAATACAATTGATGATGACAAGGGCCCTCACTGTCCCACTTGATTGGTGGGAGTAGTAGGTGGTGACAGATTGTCTAGAAGGGGGATGGTCCACCAGCCCTGCTCCAGGGAAGTGACATAAACCAAAGCATCTGCCATATCGGGCCACTCTAACCTCCACCGTCAACCAGAGTGTCAGCCCTCATTTCAGGCCAACCAAATCGAGGCCTTCCAGAAGCAGTGTGGCTTAATGGAGAGAGCATAGGGTTGGCAATCAGAAGGATCTGGGTTCCAATCCTGGCTATACCACATCTACTGCGTGACCTTGGGCAAGTCACTTAACTTCTCTGGGCCTCAGTGACCTCGTCTGTAAAGTGGGGATTAAGAGTGTGATCTCCATGTGGGATCGGGACTGTGTCTGGCCTGATTGACTTGTCTATCCCAGTGCTTAGAACAGTGCTTAACACATATTAAGTACTATTAACACATATTAACATATATTAAGTACTATTAACACATATTAACACATATTAAGACATTAACACATATTAATTAACATATATTAAGTATAGAGAAGCAGCGTGGCTCAGTGGAAAGGGTAACGGGCTTTGGAGCCAGAGGTCATGGGTTCAAATCCCGGCTCCGCCAACTGTCAGCTGTGTGACTTTGGGCAAGTCACTTCACTTCTCTGGGCCTCAGTTCCCTCATCTGTAAAATGGGGATTAAGACTGTGAGCCCCCCGTGGGCCAACCTGATCACCTTGTAACCTCCCCAGCGCTTAGAACAGTGCTTTGCGCATAGTAAGCGCTTAATAAAATGCCATCATTATTACTTAACAAGTACCATAATAATTATTATTACTTTTGTTCATCTTCTCAGCCTAGCTCTTCATTTTGTGATCCAGGGATGGCATTATCTATTCTCACTAAATTCCCAGGGAATTTTACATCATTCATGGAATGCTCCCTCCTCCTCCATGGCCCTCTCCCCATCTCCCTCAACACTGAAGAAGATGTGAGTTTCAAATATCTCAGAACAAACCAGGATATATATCATTAGGGTTCTGTTCCCAGCCACGTTTTCCTCTTACTGGGCTAGACTTCAATATGTTCAGTCAAGCATGCACCTAAATATGACCTGCACGTAGATGGGGGCAAACCAATTTTGAGCAAAGTATTTGAGTGCCCAATCCACTCAGAGTTGGAAGGAACTCAAAACAAAGGACAAAGTGTGGCCGTTATTTAGACATAGTGATTTGACAAAATTTAGTTGAGGTCACCGTCAGTAGCATCTTCTGTGTGTTTGAAGAGCAATAGTACATTATTTATATATTTATATGTGAAGTCAGTAGGCTTTTAAAATCATTTTTAGAAATTTATGAAACTTGTAATTTTTAAAGGGTCCATAGACCAACCTTGCAAATAAGTATATAAATATTGTCAGGGTACAAGTTGATAGTCCAGTTGTTCATTCATTCAATTGTATTTATTGAGTGCTTACTGTGTGCAGAGCACTGTACTAAGCGCTTGGGAAGTACAAATCAGCAACATGTAGAGACGGTCCCTACCCAACAACGGGCTCACAGTCTAGAAGATAATTATGGTATTTATTAAGCGCTTACTAGGTGCCAAGCACTGTTCTAAGCCCTGGGGTAGATACAAGGTAGCAGGTTGCCCCAAGTGGGGCTCACAGTTTTAATCCCCATTTTCCAGATGAGGTAACTGAGGTCCAGAGAAGTGAAGCGACTTGCCCAAGGTCACACAGCAGATAAGGGGTGGACCCGGGACTAGAACCCATGACCTTCTGACCCCTAAGCCCGGGCTGTATCCACTACACCACGCTCTGTGACCTTAGCTCCTGGCTTTTTCTACAATTAAGGTGGTTAATTGTCATTTTCCAAAGTGTGACTGACTGGACTATAGGCTTTTAGGTTAGTGGATTTGTCCAACCCACAGATAGATTAAAATCTCCATTCTTCTTAAAACTCACATTCGAAATTGTGCTTCAACTCAGAAAAATGATTAAATGGAAGGCCTGGGCAATTTGTATTCAAGTTCAATTTATGTAAGAAACTTAGAACTTTTACATAAAGTATTTCCTGCTTATGCTTTTGACGTATAATCTATTCTTATGTTTGCTCATATTAATGCTCCCCCTTTTAGACTGTGAGCCCACTGTTGGGTAGGGACTGTCTCTATATGTTGCCAACTTGTTCTTCCCAAGCACTTAGTACAGTGCTCTGCACAAAGTAAGCGCTCAATAAATACGATTGATTGATTGATTGATTAATGCTGTGCAAATTGGAACATAAATTTCTAGAAGGCAGGGACTGGGATATATATATTTTTAATTTTAATGGCACTTGTCAAGGACTTACTATGTGCCAGGCACTGTACTAAGCACTGGGGTAGACACAAGATAATCAGGTGGGACACAGCCCCTGTCCCACTTGCAACTTCCAATCTATGATGGAGAGAGGAGGATTTAATGCCCATTTTGTAAGAGTCACAGAAACATTAAGTGACTTTCCCAAGGTCACAGAGCAAGTAAGTGATGGAGCTGGAATCGGAACCCAGGTCCTCTGACTTTCAGGCCTGTACTCTTTCCACTAGGTCACATGCTTCACTTTCTTTGTTTGAAAAACATTCCAACACAGTCCCACATTCAAATAGACACAAGGTACATTAGGCTGTTTGGGTCAGGCAAGAGAATCCTGACGGATTGGTGCAGAGACAAGGTGGTAGATCAATGAGCACTGTCAACGCTAAGCCAGATGTTGAGCAAGCAGGAGGGGCAATTTGGTAGGAATTTCGGGTACTCTAACTGGCGAGTGAAAGCTGAGTGTCTGGAGGGGTAGCAAAGGTGGTTTAGGAGGGAAGGCTTGGAGCTGGGAAAGTTTGTGAGGAGTTGCTAGGGGTGGAGATGGGTGGAGATGGATGGAGCCCTATTAAATAATAATAATAATGATGATGGCATTTATTAATCACTTACTATTTGCAAAGCACTGTTCTAAGCACTGGTGGAGGTTACGAGGTGATCAGGTTGTCCCACGGGGGGCTCACAGTCTTAATCCTCATTTTACAGATGAGGTAACTGAGGCACAGAGAAGTTAAGTGACTTACCCAAACTCACACAGCTGACAATTGGCGGAGCTGGGATTCGAACCCATGACCTCTGACTCCAAAGTCTGTGCTCTTTCCACTGAGCCACACTACTAAAGCATATCTCCTCCAAGGAGCCTTCCCCGACAAACCTCTCATTTCCCCACCCTATTTTCCCTCCCTTCTGCATCACCTAAGCAATTGGGTCTGTACACCCTAAACACTTTAATACATATTCCAGCCCCACAACATCTGTGTATGTATCCTTAAACACTACTATTTCCTGTATCCAAACTGTAAGCTCACTATGGCCAGGGAACATATCTACCAATTCTTTTATAGTATACGCTCCCAAGTGCTTAGTATAGTGTTGTGCACACAGCAAGCACTCGATAAATATGATTGACTGATTATTTATAATTCATTTTTATGTCTCCCTGCTGTAGAATCTAAGCTGCTTGTGGGCAGGGAGCATGTCTAGTAACTCTACCATAGTGTACTTTACCAAGCATTTAGTACAGTGCTTCTTCGCACGCAGTAAATGCTCAATAAATACCACAGCTGAATTTTTAAATTTTCCTTTAGCCTTTGTTCATTCAATCATATTTATTGAGTGCTTACTGTGTGCAGAGCACTGTACTCAAGTGCTTTATGTAACAGGACTGTAAACTGCTTATAATCCATTACTTTCCTTAATATGCAGGAATATTCTGAATATATGATTGTGCCTTAGAATGATAGCTCAAAACTAAATTTTCATGAATTAGAAAACTTAAACAATTGGGACTCTCTACAAATGTCAACAGTAATGCAATTATTTGAAGGACAATTACTACAGAAACAGCTTTCTCTCAAGATGATGGGCGTGGATTATAGGGTTTTTGTTTTCATTTTCCCCTCATTTCTTCGTTGTCCATTAACACTGAAGTCCAAACAAAAAAGGCAGAGCTTGATTGGGCTTTGCTTTGCTGAATGGCCTTATTTTCTTCCTCCTTCTAAAGAAGAAAAAAATTCCAACATCTTGGGAGTATCCCTTGTCTGAAAAGGCATAAACCCATACTGTCTTTGGATCTGATAAACTGTTCCAGAAATAATTGGGGCTTGTTTTAGGTAATCAGCCGAATTACTAATATCTAACCAGCAATCAAGGAAACAAAGCTGTAGGCTAATGACTTCCATTCACATGCCACATACACATACCCACACATCAAAGTTTTCCAGTCTGGAATGAATACTACAAAATCTTCTGTTCTTTTTTCAATTAACCGCCTCATTACCTAATTGAGGTCCTAGCCACTTCAGGCTGTCGTCTATTTCTTCAGTAAACTCAGTCATGGAAGCCAAGAGGCAAGGAAACATTTCTAGAGCACCCTAGAGTATCCTGGCATGGGACACTGTACACTTCTCCCACTTTCAAGGCCTGTTTTTCAAATATGATATTCAGGTTTGATAAATCAAAGGTATAATGATTACAGCAGTTTAGGCACCAGGGCTAGCTGGATGCCAATAGCAGCCTAAGATGGAGACAGGAATGGATGAAATTAGTGCCCTGATAAGGCTGCATTAGTCATGTGTCCAAAAGAAACTGAGTGCAAGCTCTCAAAAAGACAAACCTTGCCTTATTTTTTGTAATGGTATTTGTTAACCACTTACTGTGTGCCAGGCATTGTACTACGCTCTGGGATGAACACACTCTAATCAAGCTGAACACAGTCCATGTCCCATATGGGGCCAATAGTCAATCCCCACATTGCAGAAGAGGTAACTGAGGCACAAAGAAGTTAATGACTTGTCTAAGATCACACAGCAGACAAGCGGCAGAGCCAGGATTAGAACACAGGCCCGTCTGACTCCCACTCCCATACTATATCCATTAGTCCATATGGGACAGGGACTGTCCAACCCGAGTTGTTTGTAACCACCCAGCACTTAGTACAGTGTCTGGCGCACAGTAAGCACTAAACAAATACCATAATTATTATTATTCTCAATTATTCAAAATTAAGTACTCAAATACAATTTAAAATAACCTAGAAATTTATTAAAATGGAGTGGTAGAGGGCAAGGGGACCATGCCGCTTCTCCTGAAGAAACTCACATTCATGAAAACTCATTGACAGTGACACCAGTGACACCACATGGACAAAATAATTTCTTCCAGCTATATCCAAACAAATGTCATTGTAGAGAAAATGCCCCTTGATTTCTGAAAAATGCCCTCCAAAGCATATGATGAAAACACACACTCTAGAACAGACCATAAAGAAAATTAGGGGTAAGATCCAAGAGCCTGGAGAGAAGGGAGAGACGCTTACACTTTTAACCATGGGGTGGGACTTACTACTGGCAAACCAGGAGATGAAGAAATTTCCTACGTAAACCTTACTTATAATACAGTATCGGTTTCCTGGCAGTCACTTCCTTTCTTCCAAACTGACTTTAGTGACTTGAGGTCTATTAAGAAAGCAGCCCCAGAATCCAAATTGTCAAGGACAGGAGAAAAGAGATTCAGCAGCCAAATAAGTAGGTGAACAATCAATGATGTTACTTTCTTCTTTCTCATGAATGTTTTCGTTCTGGCTAAAGGCTGTCGGAATATAGCTTTTTATTGAAAATAACGAGGCAGCTTGTTTCAACTTGCCGTGAGTTGTGGGGCCTTAGAGAAGTTTTTGATGTTTTCTGCATACAGATATCAGAATTCAAAAAGTGATCTTATTTCAACTTCCCTACCACTGTCCTCTTCCAAATTTGGCAGTGGGACCAGGGTGCATTTTTTGTTATTGGGAAAGAAAGCAGCTGAGTGACGTTTTGCCCACACACTATAGTCAAAGTGTTTCATGCTGAAGTAAGGGGCTTCAAATACGTTGCACTTTGCATTGCAAGCTTTGGGATTTGTGCACGTCATCTCATAATATGTTACTGTCCTATTGTACTATCCCAAGAGCTTAGTATTGTGCTCTGCCCATAATGAGTGCTCAATAAATACCAGTGATTGATTGTCCTTGCAGAGAGCAAGGTGAGGGGCTGGTTGTCTCATTCCAGCTCATTAATAAATCTCTCAATTATCTCATGAGAGAATATGGAGCTAAGAGTAGTTGGCAGCTACTGCCACACCAAAATACAATTTCTTTCTCCTCAGACTCCTAGGTGCTAAGAGCAGGTACAGGATAGGTAATTCTGGATGTTGGATTCCTATATCCCAGGATGGCTGACTAGATATCACTCCCCCAAACCACAGAACTACAACAATCAGATCCTGCAGTCAATCATCATCATCATCATCAATCGTATTTACTGAGCGCTTACTATGTGCAGAGCACTGTACTAAGCGCTTGGGAAGTACAAATTGGCAACATATAGAGACAGTCCCTACCCAACAGTGGGCTCACAGTCTAAAAGGGGGAGACAGAGAACAAAACCAAACATACTAACAAAATAAAATAAATAGAATAGATCTGTACAAATAAAATAAATAAATAAATAGAGTAAAAAATATGTACAAACATATATACATATATACAGGTGCTGTGGGGAAGGGAAGGAGGTAAGATGGTTAACAAATCATATTTACTGAGCGTTTACTGTGTGCAGAGCACTATGTGCAGCAACTGGACAGTAGCTCAATAATAATAATAATAATAATGATGATGGCATTTGTTAAGCACTTACTATGTGCACAGCACTGTTCTAAGCATGGGGGGGGTATACAAGGTGATCAGGTTGTCCCACGTGGGGCTCACAATCATCATCCCCATTTTACAGATGAGGTAACTGAGGCTCAGAGAAGTTAAGTGACTTGCCCAAGGTCACACAGCAGACACGTGGCAGAGCCGGAATTCAAACCCATGACCTCTGACTCCAAAGCCCGTGCTCTTTCCACTGAGCCACGCTGCTTCTCCTAGGCAGAGCAACATCAACTCTGCATGGAACAGCTGATGGAAAGTATTTATAATAATAATAATGATGGTATTTGTGAAGCACTTACTATGTGCCAAGCATTAATTAATTAATTCATTCATTCAATCATATTTATTGAGCACTTACTGAGTGCAGAGCACTGTACTAAGTGCTTGGGAAGTACAAGTTGGCAACATATAGAGCCGGTCCCTACCCAACAGCGGGCTCACAGTCTGGAAGAGGGTGACAGACAAGAAAACAAAATGTATCAACAAAATAAAATAAATAGAATAAATATGTACAAGTAAAATACATAAATGGAGTAATAAATACACAAATATATATACAGGTGTTGTGGGGAGGGGAAGGAGGTAAGGCGGGGGGATGGGGAGGGGAGGAGGGGGGACATATTTATTCAATCGTATTTATTGAGCGCTTACTGTATGCAGAGCACTGTACTAAGCGCTTGGGAAGTCCAAATTGGCAACATATAGAGCCAGTCCCTACCCAACAGCAGGCTCACAGTCTAGAAGGGGAGGACAGATGACAAAACATATTAACAAAATTAAATAGAATAAATACGTACAAGGAAAATAAATAGAGTAATAAATACATACAAACATATATACATATATACAGGTGCTGTGGGGAGGGGAAGGGGGGATGGAGTGGGGGGAGAGGGGGAACATATAGAGCCGGTCCCTACCCAACAGTAGGCTCACAGTCTAGAATGGGAGGACAGACAACAGAACATATTAACAAAATAAAATAAATAGAATAAATATGTACAAGTAAAATAAATAAATAGGGTAATAAATACGTACAAACATATATACATATATACAGGTGTTGTGGGGAGGGGAAGGAGGTAAGGCGGGGGGGATGGAGAGGGGGAACATATAGAGCCGGTCCCTACCCAACAGTAGGCTCATAGTCTAGAAGGGGAGGACAAACGACAAAACAAATTAACAAAATAAAATAAATAGAATAGTAAATATGTAATATACGATTGAACGAGTGAATCCCACACTGTTCTAAGTGCTGGGTAATCAGGTTGTCTCACATGGGGCTCACAGATTTAATCCCCATTTTACAGATGAGGTAACTGAGGCACAGAGGAGTTAAGTGACTTGTCCAAGGTCACACGGCCTATAAGTGGCGGAGCCGGGATTAGAACTCATGACCTCTGACTCCCAAGCCCGTGTTCTTTCCACTGAGCCACGTTGCTTCTCCAGCCATGCTGCTTCTCTAGCCAAGCAATCATATTTGCTGAGTGCTTACTGCGTGCAAAGCACTGTACTAAGCACTTGGGAGAGTACAATATAACGATATAAAGACAAAATAGTACAGGGATTATTATATACAGGGACAAAATATAATATAATAATATTTTTATTATGCTGGGACACAATATAAAGACAGGGATTATAACAGACACAATCCCTGCCCACAGTGCACTTACAGTCAGGGTCCAGCCAGCCCAAACAGTCAGTCAATCTTATTTATTGAACATTTACTATGTGCAGAGCACTGTACTAAGTACTTGGGAGAGTACAATATAACAGACACGTCCCCTGCTTACAACCAGCTTACATCCAGTCACCTGGTTGGAGACATCAATGGAGGAGCCTCAGCAAACTGTAACTTGGACCATGAGGAAGAGGGAGGCAATCTGGCTACCATCTTCATGGAAAAGAGCTTCATGAAGCTGCGTGGCTCAGGGGAAAGAGCCCGGGCTTGGGAGTCAGAGGTCATGGGTTCGAATCCTGCCTCCACCATAGGTCTGCTGTGTGACCTTGGGCAAGTCACTGAACTTCTCGGGGCCTCAGTTCCCTCATCTGTAAAATGGGGATGATGACTGTGAGCCCCACACGGGACAACCTGATCACCTTGTATCCCCCCGGCGCTTAGAACAGTGCTTTGCACATAGTAAGCGCTTAACAAATGTCATTATTATTATTATTATTATTATTAAAAGAGCATTCGATTAGGCACCTACTGTTTACAGAGTCCTGTAAATGTCCAATCAGCTAGCCATCCCCATATCATTCACCTCACTAGCCACTTTAAGGCACGTAGTGAACTCTCTCCCATCTACCTCACTCCCTTCCCAGTCCAAACACTTCGCTTCTCCAACACCAACCAGCTTACTCATCCTGCAGCATGGCTCAGTGGAAAGAGCCCGGGCTTTGGAGTCAGAGGTCATGGGTTCAAACCCCGAGTCCGCCAACTGTCAGCTCTGTGACTTTGGGCAAGTCACTTCACTTCTCTGTGCCTCAGTTACCTCATCTGTAAAATGGGGATTAAGACTGTGAGCCCCCTGTGGGACAACCTGATCACCTTGTTACCTCCCCAGCGCTTAGAACAGTGCTTTACACATAGTAAGCGCTTAACAAATACCATCATCATTATTATTATTATTATTACCTCGATCTCATCTCTCTTGCCATCAAACGCTTGCTCATGCCCTCCCCTTCCTGCCTGGAACTTGCTTCCCCTTCATATCCCACAGACCACCACTCTCCTCATCTTCAAAGCCGGGTTAAAATCACACCTCCTCAAGGAAGCGTTCCCTGACTAATCCCTCATTTCCCCACCCACTACACCACCTGTGCACTTGGTCCTCTCTCCCTAAATATTTAGGTACTCAACACTCCCATCCCCAGCAGCATTTATGTATAGATTATACTTCACCTAGCTGCCCTTCATTTTAATGTCTGTCTCCTCCAATTGGTGTAAAATCCTTGAGGGTAGGGATCATAATTACCAACTCAATTGTGCTGCCCCAAGTGTGTAGCACAGTCCTTTACACACAGCAACTACTTAATAAATACCATTTATGGATTGAGGAATAGGGAAGAGGATTCAAAGACATAGTCCCTGCTCTTGAGGAATTGATGAACTAGGTACTCAATACCTCCCGAGCTCTTCATATCTGGCAGACCGTCACTCTCCCCACCTTCAAAGCCTGGTTGACATCTTTCTAAGCCTTACTGAAGGAACAGCTCCTCCAGTTGACCTTCCCTGACAAAGCCCTCATTTCCTCTTCTCCGCTCCCTTCTGTGTCACCCTTGCACTTGGATTTTCACCCATCATTTATTCCTCTCTCAGCCCCACAGTATGTCTATCTCCCCCTCTAGACTGTAAGCTCATAGTGGGACAGGAACATAACCACCTCTGCTTGGTACAGTGCTCCGCACATGAAAAGTACTCAATAAATACAATTGATTGATCACTTGAATTTGCAATCAAATGGGAGACATATACAGATGCAAGTGAACAAATATGAAAAACAAAAGTGGGTAAGATCTACATGAGTGCCAAAGTGAGGAGATAATACAGTCTGCAAAGTGGGTATTAATTGGACACTGTCTAGGAGAAGATGGCTTTTAGGAAGGCTTTTGAGGTGGGATGTATCTTGGCATAGCTCTATGAAAGCTTTATGGAGGGGAAAAAGAATGAGCAACATTTTGGGCATGGGGAAGTCATGAGCTTCACTTTTATAGAAGGGTATCTTGGGAGAAGTAAAGAATGAGAGCTGGGGTGCATAGGGGAAAGAGGGCAGATAGGTAAAAGCAAGACAGCTGGTGGATTGTCTCAAATCCCATAATTACTAGTTTTTTATTTATGATATTTGTTAAGCACTCAGGGACTTTTTCCAACTTAACGTGTATCTAACCCAGTGTTTAGAACAGTGCTTGGCACATGGTAAGCACTTAACAAGTGCCATAATAATAATTTATTCTTCTTCTTATTAATATTATTAGTAGTATTGTTATTAGTCAAACACTGTTCTAAGCACTGGGGTAGGTCCAAGTTAATTAGGTCAGGCACAGTCTCTGTCCTGCAAGGGGGTTAACAGACTACGAAGGAATGAGGAATGGAATTTAATCCTCATTTTACAGTTGAGAGAACTGAGGCACAGTGAAGCTAAGTGACTTGTCCAAGTTCACTCAGCAAGCAATAGGCAAAAGTGAAATTAGAACCCAGGACTTCCAACTCCCAGGGCCATGTTCATTCATTCATTCATATTTATTGAGTGCTTACTGTGTGCAGAGCACTGTACTAAGCACTTGGGAAGTACAAGTTGGCAACATATAGAGGCAGTCCCTACCCAAAAATGGGCTCACAGTCTAGAAGGGGGAGACAGACAACAAAACAAAACATGTAGACAGGTGTCAAAACCGTCAGAATAAATAGCATTATAGCTATATGCACATCATATGCTGAGAGCTCACCTCCTCCAGGAGGCCTTCCCAGACTGAGCCCCTTCTTTCCTCTCCCCCTCGTCCCCCTCTCCATCCCCCCGTCTTACCTCCTTCCCTTCCCCACAGCACCTGTATATATGTATATATGGTTGTATATATTTATTACTCTATTTATTTATTTATTTATTTATTTATTTTACTTGTACATTTCTATCCTACTTATTTTATTTTGTTGGTATGTTTGGTTCTGTTCTCTGTCTCCCCCTTTTAGACTGTGAGCCCACTGTTGGGTAGGGACTGTCTCTATGTGATGCCAATTTGTACTTCCCAAGCGCTTAGTACAGTGCTCTGCACATAGTAAGCGCTCAATAAATACGATTGATTGATTGATTGATTGATCATTAACAAAATAAATAGAATAGTAAATACGTACAAGTAAAATAGAGTAATAAATCTGTACAAATATATAAAAGTGCTGTGGGGAGGGGAAAGAGGTAGGGTGGGAGGGGATGGGGAGGAAGAGGGGAAAAAGGGGGCTCAGTCTGGGAAGGCCTCCTGGAGTAGGTGACCTCTCGGTAGGGCTTTGAAGGGAGGAAAAACTTTGAAGCTGCTTCTCTAAGATTTTGATTAATCCTGAAAGAAATACCACCTGGGGAAGCTTCTGACATCAGGAAAGATGATTTCAAAATGGCATTTTAAGATGATGAGATCATGTCCTCAATTTGGCCAGTTCGTTAAAAACCAAACTGTCAATGGTACATTGGACTTTACATTGAAATAATAGCTATAATTCTTCTTACATCATGTTATTCCCTAATTAACTCCTCTACCTCATCTCCCTAGCCAGGGCAACCTTTAGCAACTCAGCTTTCTTGCACTGATTTATTTGTTCACTTTGTTTTACTTATACCCACTTTCACACTATTTGCCACTGTATAGTAGTCAATTATGTCTGCTTTTCCCACCCACTTAGACTGTAGACTGCTTCATCATCATCAATCGTATTTATTGAGCACTTATTGTCCGCAGAGTACTGTACTAAGCGCTTGGGAAGTACAAGTTGAAGGCAGGCATTGAATTTTATACTTCTTTCATATGTTTTCTGATTATTATTGAGAGGTTATCATTCTGTTATATATACTACATCTTTTTCAAGATACTTTTTTGTTTATTGGACAGAGCTATCATCTAACTCAAGAATAAATATTGTTTAATCCCATTCTGTTCTTATTTTCTAAAAACTAGGACTCAGTAAGAAATTTAACTGGGGAGGCAAGAAATTTTGACTCTTCGGCTAGTTAGATTTCCATTTGGTGGCTCCAGGAAACCTTCTGGGGGGTCGTAGAAGAACTGTGGCTTCCAAGTATTTGTCCAGAAGAGGGTGCAATAACCAGAAATAGAGAATATTACACTGGAAGGGGAGAGTTGGAAAGGATTGGGGGGGGGAAGAGGGAGGGAGAGTGTGGGGGAGGGAGAGAGAGAGAGAGAGAGAGAGAGAGAGAGAGAGAGAGAGAGAGAGAGAGAGAGAGAGAGAGAAGGAAAGTGCAGGGGAGGGAGAGAGAGAGCACAGGGAGAGTGAGCAGGGAGAGAGAGAGTGATAGGGAGAGAGACCAGGGAAGGGAGAGACAGCAGGGGAGAGAGAGAGAGCAGAGGAGAGAGGGAGAGCAGAGGAGAGAGAGAACAAGGGGGGGAGAGAGAACAAGGGGGAGAGAGAGAACAAAGGGGAGAGAGAGAGCAGGGAAGACAGAGAGCAGGGGAGACAGAGAAAGCAGGGGAGACAGAGAAAGCAGGGGAGAGACAGAGCAGGGGAGAGACAGAGCAGGGGAGGGAGAGAGAGCAGGAGAGAGAGAGAGAGCAGGGACAGAGTAAGCAGGGGAGAGAGAAATGGGGAGAGAATGTGGGAGATAGAGAACAGGGAGAGAGAGAAAGTATTGAGAGGGTTGAGAGAACAGGGAGAGAGAGAAGAGGGGAGAAAACCAGGGGAGAGAGAACAAATGGAGAGAGAACAAGGGGAGAGAGAACAAGGGGAGAAAGAACAAGGGGAGAGAGGGAGAACAAGGGGAGAGAGGGAGAACAAGGGGAGAGAGGGAGAACAAAGGGAGAGAGGGAGAACAGGGGAGAGAGGGAGAACACGGGGAGAGAGGGAGAACATGGGGAGAGAGGGAGAACAAGGGGGGAGAGAAAACAAGGGGGGAGAGAGAACAAGGGGGGAGAGAGAACAAGGGGGGAGAGAGAGCAAGGGGGGAGAGAGAACAAGGGGGGAGAGAGAACAAGGGGGGAGAGAGAACAAGGGGGGAGAGAGAACAAGGGGGGAGAGAGAACAAGGGGGGAGAGAGAACAAGGGGGGGAGAGAGAACAAGGGGGGAGAGAGAACAAGGAGGGAGAGAGAACAAGGGGGGAGAGAGAACAAGGGGGGAGAGAGAACAAGGGGGGGAGAGAACAAGGGGGGAGAGAGAACAAATGGAGAGAGAACAAGGGGAGAGAGAACGGGGGTAGAGAGAATGGGAGTAGAGAGAATGGTGGTAGAGAGAACTGGGGGGAGAGAGAACTGGGGGGAGAGAGAACTGGGGGGAGAGAGAACTGGGGGAGAGAAAACAGGAGAGAGTTCAGGGGAGAGAGAAGGAGGCTAGAAAGTGTTAGGGTTACAAGGAGAGTTAGAGGGAGGGCTAGAGGGAGAGCTAAAGAGAAGGCAGAGATAGAGAAAGGGAGTTGAGAGGAGAGGAAAGGGACAGAGCAAGGCAGAGGAAGAAGGGGAGAGTTAAGTGGAAGCAGTTTACTGAAAGGGCACCATTGGAATAGTATTCATTTAAGAAAAATTTCCAGAAGACCAGAACCCGCACATGCAGAGATTTTCTCTTAAATATTTAAACTCAGTAAATAAACAAGCTAGTCGTCATTTAATAAAACATTCAGTGACTGGATTTGCTTCTCAGCAAAGGCACATAACATGGTATCAGGAGTGAATTCAATTCAGTGGATCTGTGTAGAAACATCCCTATTCAAAATTGGCAAGGAACACAATTTAAAACTGACTGTGAATACTGCTCATGGCTGGAGATTATTTACACTGGAGTTTGACTTGTTCTTGAGAGCTCACAGATTAATTCTAAAAGATGACTCTCAGAAGGTGGCTCTATTCTTAAAGGAGGCAAGGGAAGAAGCTGTCATGTTATGTAGCATCTTTAATCTATCAGGAATTGAAAAGAGTAACTAGTTTCAAATCCAGACACTGCAGAACTTCTCCAGAAAAATAAGACAATTGAAAGATTCAAATTTCAAGTAAATTATCAAATGTTTACCACCTGACGAGTCTAAAGAAGGAAATCGATGGAAAATTTTGAAATCCTGGCAGAATCACCTTTTAGAAAATCAAATAATGAATGGAAAAAGAAACACAACTGGAAAGGGATAAGCTAGTCTTAAAGTCTTAACTTAAAATCATTATGGAAGGATTTGAAGGCAAACAACTGATAAAATTACATGGTGGAGAAATAGCAAAATTTGGTTGAAAGGGGTTAAATAAAAGAGAGAGCCAGAGAGACAATGCATTTACAATAGAAATAAACACATTGAGGGAGAACTGAAGAGAGACGGACAAATCAGAAGTTTGCCCAAAAGACAAAGGGAAGATTTTTAAAGCATTCAGCAAGTTCTAATTAATAGTAGGCACTTGGAAACATAAAATAGAGCTGGTCATTTAATGGGGGAAGCTAGCAGGCACAAACAGCCAAATAAAGTAAAGTAAGTAAAGTAAGTAAACAAATAAGCACAGAAATGCAAATGCTTCAAAACAGAGAAGCAGTTATGTGAAAAATTCAGTAATAAATACATAAATACACCTATGACAGCTAACATGGCTGTTGGAGTGGCCTGATCAGGAAAGTTGGGACTTGTCAGGGAACGCTTCTTGGAGGAGGTGGCTTTTTAGGATTAAAGCAAAAGTAAACAAGGAAATAGGTAAGCAGGAAACAGATTGTAATTTGTTGTTTGTTTTAATAAAATCTACAGAAACTAGTTGAATGGCTTTGGGGGTGGATGAAAGATTGGCTTTTTCCACTGGTTCCCCCCTTCCCGGCTAATACAGCTCCCTCTTCCACCAGGTCGAGTTAATCCTGGAGATGAAAGATGATCAAAGGCCAAAGACAAAGATCATAGCTCATGGAGAGACCACTGCCTTGGGGAGAGGAAACTCTCATTTTAATTCTGGATCAGCCACTGATGCACTTTAGAACTGTAGGCAAGTCCATTGACCTCTCAGGGTCTAGGTTTAGACACAGAGAGACAATGACTCTCCCCTTCTTTAAAGCCTTATTGAAGGCACATCTCCAAAAGTTCTTCCCTAAGCCCTCCTTTCCCCTTCTCCCCCTCCCTTCTGAGCAGCCTTGATTTACTCCCTTTATTAATCCTCTCTGCAGCCCCACACCGTTTACATATCTGTAATTTATTTATTTATATTAATGTCTGTCTCCCCCTGATTGTAAGCTTGTTGTGAGCAAGGAACGTTATAAAGTACTCTCCCAAGCACTTAGTACAATGCTCTGCACACAGTAGACGATAAATATGACTGAGTGACTGACTGCCTAGGTTTTTCCATGGAGGATAAATGAAATGGGAATAAAAGTAATTACCTGTCAATTAATGTGAGACAAGTGGTTTCAAAACATCAGCTGCCTGTTTCCAGGTAGACGTGAAATATTCTCATCAGCTAAAGTTGAGATTGAGGAAGGGAAATACCCACTAGAGTCCTCCTCTCTGGAAGGTTGATGCTAGCAAGTAAATCTGAGGTTTTCTTCCCTTTCACACTACTGTTTCCTAGTAGAATTCTTCTAAGAAGCAGTAGTCCCTTTGCTCAGCCAGCTCTCTTAGTAGATAGTCAGTTTCTGAACTTTGTATTTAGAGAAGAAGCAAATGATGTGCTTGCCTTTAAGTCAGGTTCCTTTGGAGTATCCTGTAGAGTGAGGAGATGAAATGTGAAAGTGCATTTGTGGTGGAGGGGCTCGGGGAGAGAGGGGGAGGAAGGAGGAAGGCCCGGAGAGGAAGGACTATTAAATAAGAGGAGAGAGCAAGGACTATTAGATAACTCTCCTTCCTCCTTCACGTACTAAGCACTTGGGAAGTAAGGAAGCAGCGTGGCTCAGCGGAAAGAGCCCGGCTTTGAAGTCAGAGGTCATCGGTTCAAATCCTGGCTCTGCCACTTGTCAGCTGTGTGACCTTGGGCAAGTCACTTCACTTCTCTGGGCCTCAGTTACCTCCTCTGTAAAATGGGGATTAAGACTGTGAGCCCCAAGTGGGACAACCTGATCACCTTGTAAATTCCCCAGCTCTTAGAACAGTGCTTTGCACATAGTAAATGCTTAATAAATGCCATCATTATTATTATTATTATTATCCAGACGGGATCACACAGGGGGAAAGGGGAAAAGAATGTGGGAGGTTGGTGGAAAGACTGTAAGTGCCTTGAGCGCTTAGTACAGTGCTCTGCACACAGTAAATATGATTGAATGAATGAATAAATGCTGCACACAGTAAGCGATCAATAAATACGACTGAGTGAATGTCCCCTTCCCCACAGCACCTGCATATATGTATATATTTATTACTCTGTTTATTTATTTATTTTACTTGTACATATCTATTCTATTTATTTTATTTTGTTAGTATGTTTGGTTTTGTTCTCCGTCTCCCCCTTTTAGACTGTGAGCCCACTGTTGGGTAGGGACCGTCTCTATATGTTGCCAACTTGTACTTCCCAAGCGCTTAGTACAGTGCTCTGCACACAGTAAGCGCTCAATAAATACGATTGATTGATTGATTGATTAAGGGCAGGGATCATGTCTACCAACATTACCATATTGTACTCAGTGCAATGCACAATAAGTGCTCAGAGAATACCAACGATTGATTGGATCCAGTCCTCCATGAAACCTATAGGTGAAAGCATGGAAGTCCAATGATACCAATCCCTCTTTGGAGAGCACAGAGCCCACCCTAAAGGGTCTAGAGCACCCCATCATCCCAAGAGTAGTTGGTGTGGAGCGTCAACTCTGTAGGACAACGGGGGCAGAATCTGGGTGCTTTAAGCCCTGGCCTGGGGGAGGAGAGGTCAGGGAAGGGTTTCTAGAGCCTCTTCAAGCTTGGGGGTGTTGGAATGTCAACACTTGGAACTGGCAAAATCGTGGTAACACGATGACTCGGAACAGTTCAGTTTCTAAATACTCTTGTCAAGAGGAGTCACTCTCTTCTAGACTGTGAGCTCGTTGCGGGAAGGGAATGTGTCTACCGACTCTGTTATATTGTATTCTCTCAAGTGCTCTAGATGTTGCCAACTTGGACTTCCCAAGCGCTTAGTCCAGTGCTCTGCACACAGTAAGCGCTCAATAAATATGATTGAATGAATGGTATTTATTTTACTTGTACATATTTACTATTCTATTTTATTTTGTTAATACATTTTGTTTTGTTGTCTGTCTCCCCCTTCTAGACTGTGAGCCTGCTGTTGGGTAGGGACCGTCTCTATATGTTGCCAACTTGGACTTCCCAAGCGCTTAGTCCAGTGCTCTGCACACAGTAAGCGCTCAATAAATACGACTGAATGAGTGAATGAATTACTCTATTTTATTTGTACGTATTTATTCTATTTATTTTATTTTGTTAATATGTTTTGTTTTGTTGTCTGTCTCCCCTTTCTAGACTGTGAGCCCGCTCTTGGGTAGGGACCGTCTCTATATGTTGCCAACTTGTACTACCCAAGTGCTTAGTACAGTGCTCTGCACACAGTAAGCGCTCAATAAATACGATTGAATGAATGAATGAAAGTGCTCAGTACCGTGCTCTGCATACAGTAAGTGTTCAATCGATTGATTCTGGTGTCAAAGGGGCTGTGTCCAAAGTGGCTCTCGAAATACTCTGTGGCGAAGGGAAGAAAGAAGCTGGCAACAGTGAGAAAAGTGGAAAGTTCTGAGTTTATGTCCAGAATAGCTTTGAATTGGTTTCACTGTGCTATAGATGACACATGACATGTTGGTTGTCAGGAGACATCTCATTGGTCCCTTTTAATTGGTAAGTCAATGCAGTCTTTCACTAAATGGGCATTCTAACTGAGAAAATGAAATTCTCCAGTTAAAATCAATCGTATTTATTGAGCGCTTACTGTGTGCAGAGCACTGTACTAAGCGCTTGGGAAGTACAAGTTGGCAACATATAGAGACAGTCCCTACCCAACAGTGGGCTCACAGTCTAAAAATGTCTTTCCTCCCCAAATGGGAATAAAGCTTGCTGAAAGACAAGGCCTAGTGAATAGAGCACGGGCTTGGGAGTCAGAGGACCTGGGTTCTCATCCACCACTTGTCTGCTGTGTGACTTTGGACAAATCACTTAACTACGCTGTGCCTCAATTACCTCATCTGTAAAATGAGGGTTAAGACCCATCTTACCTCCTTCCCTTCCCCACAGCACCTGTATATATGTATATATGTTTGTACAAATTTATTATTCTATTTATTTATTTATTTTACTTGTACATAGCTATTCTATTTATTTTATTTTGTTAGTATGTTTGGTTTTGTTCTCTGTCTCCCCCTTTTAGACTGTGAGCCCACTGTTGGGTAGGGACTGTCTCTATATGATGCCAACTTGTACTTCCCAAGCGCTTAGTACAGTGCTCTGCACACAGTAAGCGCTCAATAACTACGATTGATGATGATCATGATGATGAGGGACATGGACTGTGTCTAGTCTGATTATCTTGTATCTACCCTAGCCTAGCACATAACCGCTTAACAAATACCATTTAAACAAACAAACATGGCTGAAGGTGAATCAAAATCAACAAGTGCATGCTTGTATGTGCAGAGCATTATTTCTGTAAAATTCGGGTGGTCATATCTTATTTCTAGCTCTGGAATGAATAGCTTTGATAGCCAAGGCAGGATCTCTGATATGTGCCGCTCGTTCATCCTAGATGAATATTGTTATCAACAGAACTGGCTGTTGAAATATTTTTTTCTATTATTGGTACTCATTCAGAGCCTGCTGCCTTCCAGAACATTCCAGCAGCTCTGACAGCCTGAGAGGACTTGGCTTGAATCTATTTTCCACGAAGCAAACAGGGTTCTAGGATGAGCAAATGAAATCTATTAATCTAATTCCTTTTTTCAGAACTGGGGACTAACATGAATAAGCATGTGTTGTCAGAGGGCACAGACAGTGGAGGGAAACAGAAGCAAGCTCTTGAGTGCCCCATTTTGGAACTGGAGATGCTTTAGGCAAATTCAGAACTTTGGTAGCAGCTATTGATTTTAATCAGACAAAAAGTGAAATGTGCAAGAAAAAAATCGTGACACATGGAAATAGATTCTAGGTTGCTGACATAGGAAATCAATCCCTCTCTGGCCTTAGAAATCAATATGATCTTCAAGTGGTTAGTCTGGAGGGAGTCAGTGAATCAAGTAAGGGAAAAATATGAATGTACTTAAATGTTTTGCCATTACAATACCCCAAACTGAGAAGATGCCTATTGTTTCATGAGCTATTTGCCCATGTTAAAACAGAAACATTTCTTTGAAGTGGCAAAATTAGTGACCTAGCTGAAATTTAAGGTGGCTCTTTCCAATATTCCTACTCCCTCTTCTGCACCCCCAACAATGGAACTCCCCACTTCCCATGTCTGTTAACTCTGTTGTAGCGTACTCTCCCAAGTGCTTAATATAGTACTCTGTACACAGTAAACGCTCAATAAATACTCTTGATTGATTGATATCTCTGACCTTCCTCCACACACCCTCACCGTGATTCTGGATTTCATTCAATCTGCTGTACATTTCTGGGGAAAGGGATCTAGGGAGACAAGTAAAAACACAGAAAAGCCAAACCTAATTGAGATAACGGTTAAATTCATTCAATCGCATTTATTGAGCGCTTACTGTGTGCAGGGCACTGTACTAAGCACTTGGGAAGTACAAATCGGCAACATATGGAGACGGTTCCTACCCAACAATGGGCTCACAGTGATAAAAAGAATAACATGAAAATGTCAGGAGAGTAGCTGGAGCCTAAACTAGCTGATACAAAGGAAAACCCAAATTATACACAAATCTCAGGTAAATATCCATGTGGACTTCTTAAATACATCATAAACCTGCATGAGGCACTCATAATGACAACCACTGAATGATTTTCACCACAGGATCAGATTGGGTCTATACTACTGAGTGATAGCTCCACATGTTTGTGCCAGATCTCCGTTCCCACCCCTACAGCTGTCTCTCTTCCTTCCCTCTTAATGTGAAGTGTCTTTGGAGTCACAAACTCCGTTGAAACTTAGGTGAGGCCTTGGAGGTAATTGCTATGTGACCCTGGGCCCCAGAGGCATAAAAATGAATTTATGTTCCCTCCCAAACCCACTTCATCCCAAGACTTTCCCATCCCTGATGACACCACCACCATTGTCCTGGTCTCAAAAGTGCTGAACGTTGTTATCTTCCATCAATCAATCAATCCTATTTATTGAGCGCTTACTGTGTGCAGAGCACTGTACTAAGCGCTTGGGAAGTACAAGTTGGCAACATATAGAGACAGTCCCTACCCAACAGTGGGCTCACAGTCTTCTTTGACTCCTCTCTGTTCTTCAGCCTGCGTACTTGGTCGGTCATCAAATCCTACCAGCTTTTTTCACAATGTCTCCAGAATCCATCCCTTCTTTTTGATCCAAACTTCCACCATACTGGACCAAGCACTTGTCATATCTCATTTTGCCTATTGCATCAGCCTCCTTGCTGACCTCCCTACCTCTAGCCTTATCCCTCTCCAATCCAAGCCTGGATCATTTTCCTAAAACTACTGTTCTGTGCAGCTCTCCCCACTCAAAAACCTCCATTCAAATCTGCATCTAGCTGAAACGCTTTCCTTTTGGCTTTTAGTCACTCAATCAGCTCTCTCCCTGGTATTTATCCTCACGCCTCTCCTATGACTCTCATTATGCATATTTGAAAATGTTTTCTCATTTTTGTTGTAACAGAATATTGTTACAGTGCTGGTGTGATATAAGCCTATCTCTTTATCTTCTTTTGGAGAAGCAGCGTGGCTCAGTGGAAAGAGCCCGGGCTTTGGAGTCAGAGGTTATGGATTCAAATCCTGGCTCTGTCATTTGTCAGCTGTGTGACTTCGGGCAAGTCACTTAACTTCTCTGGGCCTCAGTTACCTCATCTGTAAAATGGGGATCAAGACTGTGAGCCCTCTGTGGGACAACCTGATCACCTTGTAACCTCCCCAGTGCTTAGAACAGTGCTTTGCACATAGTAAGTGCTTAATAAATGCAATTATTATTATTATTATTACTATAACACAGCCCACTCAAACACCAACTTACTTAATGCACTTTGATTTCATGTCTCTAGCCATTGACTCTTATTTGACAGAACCACTTTCCACATCTTCAAAGTCCTATTCAAATCAATTAATCAGTGGTATTAGAGCACTTACTATATGTATAGCAATACACTGGAATTTTGTTACTGCTGTTTGAATCTTTTGCAACTTTTTAATGGGATGAATCATGCTCTGAGTACCTTCTCACTCTCTGAACAATTACACTGACTGCCAGAAGTCCTCCTGGTAGAAAAAAACTACCCTGGAATAGGATGCACTGCAGCACTACCTGTTTCTTTACCAAATACACCTTTAGTTGTACCACTGAGGAAATTCAGTGAACTGTTAAATCTCTTCTAGAGGTTTCCATAATACTCAGAGAAGGTCTTATCCACCTAGGACAGACCCTACTGGAACCTAGTTCATTCATTAATTCATTCATTCAATCGTATTTATTGAGCGCTTACTGTGTGCAGAGCACTGTACTAAGCACTTGGAAAGTACAATTTGGCAACAGATAGAGACAATCCCTACCCAACAACGGGATCACAGTCTAGAAGGGGGGAGACAGGCAACAAAACCAAACAAGTAGGCAGACATCAATATAAATAGAATTAGAAATATATACACATAATTCATAAAATAAATAGAATAATAAATATGTACATATCTCTCTCTCTCTCTATCTATCTATCTATATATATATATATATAAGTGTCGTGGGGTGGAATGGGGGTACAGCAGAAGGAGGGAGTCGTTGTGATGGGGAGGAGAGGAGGAGCAGAGGAAAAGGGGGGCTCAGTCTGGGAAGGCCTCCTGGAGGAGGTGAGCTTTCAGTAGTGTCTCAGTACCTGATAAGTAAAAGTAGTTAGCAAAGAGGAAGAAAAGCCAACCAAGGACCATAACTCCAAATTCCTAAGTGGCTCATTACAGGACAGAGCTTTGTTTCAGTATGACCATTATGTAATTAACTAGACTGCTGCTAATGGTTGGGGTGAAAAATGCACACTTAAGTGAATGTGTGGGTGTGTTATGGGATTTGTTAAGTGTTTACTATGTGCTAGACACTGTAATAAGCACTGGAGTAGATATAAGCTAATCAGGTTGGACACAGTCCATGTCCCACATGAGGCTCACGGTCTTAATCCCCATTTTACAGATGAGGGAACTGAGGTACAAAGGAGTGAAGTGATTTGTCCAAAGTCAAAATATCAGAAAGGACTAGAAAGAGAACACCTATGGGAAAGGATTAGAGGGAAGATTTGTAAAAGGCACCCCGATCTTTATTACTACTAAACAGTTGTTCACATTCTCACTCTCCACAAGTTGAGTCTTTGGGCCAATATTAATCCCTCTCCTGGATTTTATCTCTCCCTGAAGGAGAAAAAGAAAAGGAAAATTAAAATATGCACTCACTGGGCAGGCAACAGGCGGAGGGGAGGGATGGCTGAGAGAAGCGGCATAGTCTAGGGAAAAGAGCCCAGGTTTGAAAGTCAGAGGACCTGGGTTCTAATAAGAATAATAATGATGGTATTTATTAAATACTAAGTGCCAAGCACTGTTCCCAATGTTCACGTTGGACACAGTCCCCGTCCCACATGGGGCTCACAGTCTTAATCCCCATTTTACAGATGAGGTAACAGGCACAGAGAAGTGAAGTGACTTTCCCAAAGTCACTCAACTGATAAGAGGTGAAGCTGGGATTAGAACCCATGACCTCTGACTCCCAAGCCTGTCCTCTTTCCACTAAACCATGCTGCTTCTATTCCCACTCTGCCAAGTACTTCCTGTGTGACTTTGGGCAAGTCATTTCACTTCTGGGTGCCTCAGTCCCCTTGCCTGTAAAATGGAAATTCAATACCTGTTCTTCTTCTTATTTAGACTGTGAGAGCCATATGGGACCTGATTTATCTTGTATCTACCCCACTGCTTAGCACATAATAAACTCTTAAAAAATACCACGGTTACTAAGTCTAAACCCACCCCAGGTTTGGGCATGGGTTTGTGCTGAGAGATCAACCCAATCCATGCTACCTTCTAGCAGACAGGTGGTGATGATGATGATAATAATAATAATAATAATATTGTACTTGTTAAGAGCTTACTATGTGCTGAGCACTATTCTAAGTACTGGGGTAGTTTCAACTTAATCAGGCTGGATGCAGCTTCTGTTCCATTTGGGGCTTATGGTCTAAGTATTGTGCTCAAAATAGAGTTTCTTTACGCATCAGTGGATCTAGCGTGGCAATTCCCAGAACACAGACAAGAAAATGGTCTTTTACCTCCAACGCCCAGCCCTGGCTTTCTCAGTCCTGAGTGCTGTAGGCTGATAGGAGACCTCAGCCTCTCTCCCAGGACTTTGAACTACCTTCTTGGATGTCTAAGGAAGGGATATCTTGGAAACAGCTTGGCTTAGTAGACTGGGAATTGAGCATAGTAATTTCAGCTCTATTTGCTGTGCAACCCTGGGCAAATCTTGTAACTTCTCTGTGCTTCAGTTACCTTATAAGGCTAATATACCTGTTCTCCCTCCCTCTTGGACTTTGAGCCTCATGTGGGACAAGGACTGTATCTAGTTTGCTTACATTGAATCAGCTCTGGAACTTAATACAGTGCAGCAGCACAGTTATTACTGCTGTTGTTCCTCTTGTTATTATAACACCCAGAACCTCCCCTAGCTTACTGCTGTTGGGCCAGACCTGTGTTCCTTTTCTTGACTTGAATATGGATTATGTAGAGAAACAGCGTGGTCTACTGGAAAAAAACACAGGCCTGGAAGTCGGGGAACTTGGCTTTCAATCTCTACTCTGCCACGTGTCTGCTGTGTGACCTTGGGTAATTCACTTAACACCTCTGTGCCTCAGTTACCTCATCTGTAAAATGGGGATTAAGACTGTGAGCCCCACGTGGGACATGGACACTGCCCAACCTGATTGGCTTGCATCTATCCCAGAGCTTAGTACAGTGTTTGGCACATAGAAGCACTAGTGTGGCTTAGTGGATAGAGCATGGGCTTCAAAGTCAGAAGGACGTGGATTCTAATCCTGGATCTGCCACATGTCTGCTGTGTAACCTTGGGCCAGTTACTTAACTTCTCTGGGCCTCATTTTTCCTTCATCTGTAATACAGGGACTAGAACTGTGAGCCCCATGTGGGATGGGACTGTTTCTAGCCTGATTAACCTGTATGTACCCCAGTGTTGAGAACAGTGCCTGGCACGCAGAAAGTGCTTAACAAGTAGCACAATAATGATTATTATTAAATTCCATTAAGACAAAGCAGAATGACCTTGCAATTCCAGCATATGCATCTATTAAGCATCACTGGCTTTGAAAAGATAATTACACTTATGAATTCTAATACCCTAACGAGGGTGTCCATTTGACTTGGTTTTTATACCAGACAATCTGATTTTCAGTTGCTCTGGCTTCTGTCTGGTATTCCATGGGCCTTCAACTCTGAGATCTGAGGCTCAGAAGTGGCACCCCTGTTTTCAGAGCTCTAGGTGGGAAAGCAAAGGTTCTGGATCCCTTATCTCCCAGACAACATGCTGTAGGCTCTGGGGATTTTGGCAAAAGCTTCTCTGTGACATCATTATGTTATGTTGCCTAACTTGTGTTCGCTTAGTACAGTGACCTGTACACAGTAAGCCCTCAATAAATACGAATGATTGATCATGTTACTTCCAAAATAGCAAAGGCTAGACCTCCACATCTGTGAGTGATGTCCTTGTGCAGCAGCCTAACCATAACCACATCATTTACTTTCTGGAGTAATATTTGTACAGATTTATTACTCTATTTTACTTGTACATATTTACTATTTTATTTATTTTGTTAATGATGTGCATATAGCTTTAATTCTATTTGTTCTGATGATTTTGACACCTGTCTACATGTTTTGTTTTGTTGTCTGTCTCCCCCTTCTAGACTGAGAGCCCACTGTTGGGTAGGGACCATCTCTATATGTTGCCGACTTCTACTTCCCAAGCGCTTAGTACAGTGCTCTGCACACAGTAAGCAGTCAATAAATACATTGAATGAATGAATGAATGAATGGAGTCTGCTGTATGAGCAACCTAAGGCTAAGGGAAGTTTGATCAGCTGTTTTGACACCAAGAATCACACATCAAGCTGAAGGAGGTCAATAAAGGTAAAATGCTAATCTCAGGCTATCGATCAATCAGTGGTATTTATTGAGGATTTATTCGGTGCAGATCACTGTACTAAGCACTTGGGAAAATAACTACCCCGGTGCCTTGCACATAGAAAGCACACCTTCTCCAGGGGGCCTTCCCAGACTGACCCCCCCTTTTCCTCTGCTCCTCCTCCCCTCCCCATCACCTCTACTCCCTTTCTCTGCTCTAACCCCCTCTCCTCCCCACAGCACTTGTGTATATATGCACATATTTATTATTCTATTTATTTTATTAATGATATGTATATATTTATAATTCTATTTATTTATATTGATGCTATTGATGCCTGTCTACTGGTTTTGTTTTGTGGTCTGTCTCTCCCCTTCTAGACTGTGAGCCCGTTGTTGGGTAGGGATTGTCTCTCTCTGGTGCCGAATAGTACTTTCCAAGTGCTTAGTACAGTGTTCTGCACACAGTAAGAGCTCAATTAAAATGATTGAATGAACAAATACCAGAATTACTATTATTATTACAATACAACAGAGTTAGCAGACTAATATCAGGATTTTTTCACCTACTGGTCCAGTGGGACCACGGATTGGTAAGAGACAAAAATGTGCATCTATCACTGTAATCAACTCCTGAGAAACAGGGTGGCTTAGCGGAAAGAGCACAGGCTTGGGAGTCAGAAGTCGTGGGTTCTAATCCTGCTCCACCACTTGTCGGCTGTGTGACTTTGGGCGAGTCACTTAACTTCTCTGTGCCTCAGTTACCTCATCTGTAAAATGTGGATTAAAACTGTGAGCCTCATGTGGGACAACCTGATAGCCTTGCATCTGCCCCAGTGCTTAGAACAGCGCTTGGCACATAGTAAGTGCTTAACAAATACCATAAAAAACTACTTTACCCAGGTTCTCAGTCCTGAAGAGTTTTTGACTGGATTTTGATAGGAGACTTCGTCATAATCATCACCATCATCATTAATTTTCTCTTAATCAAAGAATCTTCAAAGAAAATAAACCCACTTGGGGGGTAGCTGTTTGAATTTGAGCCATACAATGACAGCCTTGTTCTGGTATCTGCCCCTTGAAGAACACTGTTGAATGATGGTGATATTAATTATAACAATGGACAAGTCATTGCTCTGGGTCGCCATGGGAGTAAGGGCAATCACTTTTTCTTTTTAAGCCATGTGCTTAGTAAAGTGTTCTGCACACAGTAAGCGCTCATGATGTAGTAGAAGTAGCATGGTGTAGTGGATAGAGCACAGGCATGGGAGTTGGAAGGTCATGGGTTCTAATAATAATCATAATCATCATCATCATAATAATGATGGTATTTTTTAGGCACTTACTATGTGCAAAGCACCGTTCTAAGCACTGGGGGGGGGGATACAAGGTGATCAGGTTGTCCCACATGAGGCTCACAATCTTAATCCCCATTTTACAGATGATGTAACTGAGGCTCAGAGAAGTTAAGTGACTTGCTCAAGGTCACCCAGCAGACATATGGCAGGGCCAGGATTAGAGCCCATGACCTCTGACTCCCAAGCCTGTGCTCTTTCCACTGAGCCACGCTGCTTTTCCAATCCCAGCTCCCCCACTTGTCTGCTCTGTGACTTTGGGCAAGTTACTTCATTCATTTTCATTCATTCATTCAATCATATTTATTGAGTGCTTACTGTGTGTGGAACACTGTACTAAGCACTTGGGAAGTACAAATCGGCAACATATAGAGATGGTCCCTACCCAACAATGGGCTCACAGTCTAGAAGGGGGAGACAGACAACAAAACAAAACAAGTAGACAGGTTTCAATACCATCAGAATAAACATAATTATAGCTATATACACATCATAAATAAAATGAATAGAGTAATAAATATGTACAAATATATACAAGTGCTGTGGGGAGGGGAAGGGGGTAGGGCAGAGGGAGGGAGGGAGAGGGGAGGAGGAGGAGGAGAGAAAAGGGGTGGCTCAGTCATTTCTCTGTGCCTCAGTTACCTCATCTGTAAAATGGGGATTGAGACTGTGAGTCCCACATGGGACAGGGACTTTGTCCAACCTGATTTGCTTATATCCACCCTAGCATTTAGTACAGTGCCTTGCACATAGTAAGCCCTTAAATACCATTATTATTATTATCATCAAAAATACTGAGTGATCATTACTGTTAGGTAATTCTTACTGAGTTTTGTGGAAAGGTACTCATTTGAACACTACTTACTGAGTCACAAAGTGAATTATTGTCTGTCCTCTGTTCAGTTCCCTCACTGATCGACATATCATCTTCGCCCTTTGAGTGGCAAAGTCTGGGCAGAACATCCAGGCTTGGCATGGGTGTGGAGACCAAACTGCCTCCCTGCCCCTTGAAACCCTGGTGTCAAGTGTCAAGTCAATATCTCCCTAGAAGGACATTGTGGGAACATATCCGATCCTTAGTTCTACTCACTCCTGGAGATATAGCCAGACTGCCATGACTTGAGGGTCTTCACTCTGTTTCTTGTATGGGCCTGAGGTGTGAGATTCCAAACAGGCAAACACGGATTTTTTGATGGCTCCATTTAAGGAATAACCCAGTGCCACCCCCAGTTCAATCCTCCTTTCTCCCAGTGTCACCTCTGGTTTGCTCCTCCTTGCTCTCTCCTTCCACCCTCAGATATACTTGTGCTTTCCAGGGCACATCTGCCTTTGGTTTCCTCTCTGTTTATTCAATCACCAACTATCAGGAGACCTCTTGTTTTGTTTCAATGAGATGCACAATTTGAAGCAACCGTGGTAGCTAAAATGGTTCTTCCTAGGCCAAATGCAGGCTGCTTTATGGCATGGACACAGGAGTGAATGTTTTTTAAAACAGAAATCCCCAAACAACAATATTATCCTTCCAAACAGTTCTGAGAAATATTACATTGGGATTTTTTTTGGTTGGGGGGGCGGTGGGTAACAAGTAAACACATTGGCTTCAAAAGCCCTGGGTTTTCTTTTATATAATCTAAATGAGATTAGATAGTTAGTGATTTATGTCACTGCAATCCTCTTTCCACCCTCACTTTAAATGAAAATATGGTAATAATTAAAATCACAAGAACTTGGATTCTTCTTCCTCCTAAAATAATAAGATGGGTAGTTCATGCTATGGCTATAAGAGTTCTCTGTCATGACAGAAAGGCATATGTAACCAGATTTTGGGGCGGGACTAAAAATAAGTTGGATGCGGGATTTAAAAAGGGCATGGCCGACTGGGGTGGTGGGGCTAGAAATGGGGAGAAAGAGAAAGTGGAGAGGGAGAATGGGAGGAAAAGAAGTAGCGTGGTCTAATGGACAGAAAATGGACCTGGGAATCTGGTCTGGAGTCAGAAGGGCCTGAGTTCTAATTCCAGCTCTGCTATTAGTCTGCTGTGTGACTTTGGACAAGTCGATTAACTTCTCTGTGCCTCAGTTACCTCACATATAAAATGGGGTTTAAGACTGAGTCTCATGTAAGACCGGATCTGTGTCCAAACTGATTAGCTTGTATCTACCCAGTGCTGAGTACAGTGTGTGGCACGTATTAAGTGCTTAACCAATGCCATGAATTTTTTTTTTTTTGTAAGAAAGAAGTGTGTCCTAATGGAAATTACACAGGTCTGGGAATCCTGAGGACATGGATTCTAACCCCAGCTCTGCCACTTGCCTGCTCTGTGACCTTGGACAAGTCACCTAACTTTTCTGTGTTTCAGTTTCCTCTTTGGTAGACTGTGAGGCCCCTATAGGACAGAGGCAGTGTCCAAAGTGATTATCTTTATCTACCCCAGCATTTAGCACACTGCTTGCTACACAGTAAGTGCTTTATAAATACCATGATTATTGTTATCATTATTGTTATTAAGTAGTGAAATGATGAGGAGGAAAAAGGAAAGAAGGAATGATTGTGAGAGGGGATAAGGGAAAAGAAAGGATTGGAGAGGGAAGATAAGAAGGGGGAGAGCTAGGGAGGGAAGGGCTCACTGTCCTCTACTGTCACTTGCTGCTCTTTTCCACTGTCCATTGCTAAGACCCCTCTCTACCTCCTGCATCAATTCAGTGTTGTCCACTGCTGCTGTTATTATGTTGCCCCCGCTTCAAATAGCCTAAGCAGGGCGGTGGCTTCACTTTACCACACATCAGTGAAGCAGCGTGGCTCAGTGGAAAGAGCCTGGGCTTTGGAGTCAGAGGTCATGGGTTCAAATCCCAGCTCCACTAATTGTCACCTGTGTGACTTTGGGCAAGTCACTTCACTTCTCTGGGCCTCAGTTCCCTCATGTGTAAAATGGGGATGAAGACTGTGAGCCCTCCGTGGGACAACCTGATCACCTTGTAACCTCCCCAGCACTTAGAACAGTGCTTTGTACATAGTAGGCACTTAACAAATACCATTAAAATAAAATAAAAATAAATCAGTGGGGACATAAGCTAGAGCTCATCGTTTCCAGACACTGTTCTATCTCAAGCTCATCAACTCTACCCAACCATGTTGTGACCTCATGTTTCTGATCCTCCACCTTTAAATTCTGTTCTCAGCCTTCACTGTGACCTCTGGGACTTCGGGCCTGGCCTGCCTCAACTCTCTTCCAACCCTCCTGGCCTTTAGGAGAAGCAGTGTGGCTCAGTGGAAAGAACTCGGGCTTGGGAGTCAGATGTCATGGGTTCTAATCCCGACTCTGCCACTTGTCAGCTGTGTGACTTTGGGCAAGTCACTTAACTTCTCTGTGCCTCAGTTACCTCATCTGCAAAATGGGGATTAAGATTGTGAGCCCCACGTGGGACAACCTGATCACCTTGTATCCCCCCCAGCACTTAGAATAGTGCTTCACACATAATGAGCATTTAACAAATACCATCACTATAATTATTATTATTATTAATCACTTTGATGTTCAGCCCCACAGCACCTGGGTATATATTTCCCCTATCTGTAAACTTACTTTATTGTCTATCTCACCCTTTAAATTCTAAGTTCCTTGTGGGCAGGTATCAGGTCTAACAACTATCTTACTGTACTTTCCTAAGTGTTCAGTATAGTGTTTTACACACAGGAAGCAGCATAAGTATAGTGGATAGAACATGGGCCTCGTAGTCAGAAGGTCATGGATTTTGGAGAAGAATGGTAGAAATGATAGGAGGGAGATGGGGCAATAGCTGGAGAGAGATGTGGGGTCAAGGGAAGGTTTTTTTAGGGTAGAGGAGATATGGGTATACTGAAAGCAGTGGAGAAGAAGCCATTGGAGAGCAAACAGTTGAAGATCACAGTCAGAGATGGAAGTAAGGAGGGTACAAATGCTTTGATAAGGTGTGAATTGATGGAGTCACACGTGCAGGCAGAGGGGGTGGATTTTGAGAGAATCCAGGTGATCTCCTCTTGAGATACTGCTGAGAAAGATGGGAGAGTTGAAAAAGGGTCAGGAGGAAGGAGGGACTGGAGAGGAGCAGGTGAGATTCAAGGAGTTCACACATGATGGTTTCAATTTTCTCAATTAAGTAGGTGGCTAGGTCATTAGGGGCAAGAGATGGGGAGGTAGGGGAAAAGAGGGTTTGAGGAAGAAGTTAAATGTCTAGAACAACTGGAGAGGGCAAGGGGCATGGGCATCGATATAGATGGGGAAATAATTTCACCGGGCAGAGTTAAAACATTCAAGAATGAACTTGAGGTGGAGAAGGTCAACCTGATATCCAGATTTCCAACAGCAGTATTCTGTGGCTCGTGCATAAGAATGAAGGAAGTGGACTGTGGAGTGATCCAAGTCTGTGGGTTAGGGGTACGATATAGACAAAGCGATAGAGTGAGTGAGTTGAGTTCATTAGAGAGGCTGGGGTTGAAAGCATCAATTTGATCATCAAGGTAAGGTGGATTGAGTATGGAGGCTAAATGGGGTAGGTTGACTTGAGAAAATTGGTTGGGGTCAAACGATTGGAGGTCTCTGTCGGGGAACAGGACAGATTTGTGATGAGGACATATGTGGGAGAGAAGGCAGGTGAGGAGCTTGTGGTCACATAGAGGGATTTCAAAGTTGGTGAGGGTAGAGATTGAGCAGTGACCAGAGGTAATGAGATCAAGTGTATGTCAAAGTTGGTGAGTGGGGGAAACAGGAGGTCGTTGGGGTTGAAGAGTGATAGAAGCAGGCAATGAAAGGGTCATCAGAAACATCTATGTGGATATTGAAATCTCCTAGTATCAACGTAGGGATGGAGAAAGAGAGAAGAAATGTGAGAAAGGGATCAAAATGGTTCAAAACATAGGAGGCGGGCCTTGGGGGGCTGTCAATGTTTATTAACCAGTAATAATTGATAATATTAATCAATAGTATATATTGATCCACTATGTGCAGAGCAGTGTACTAAGTGCTTGGGAGAATACAATAGAGTATAAAGACATGATCCCTGCCCTCAAGGAATGTGCAATCTAGTTGGGGAGACAGACATTAAAATAAATTGCAGACAAAAGGAAGAAAGGAAAGGGAATATGACTGTGATAGAGGGCTTAAGAAATAGGGTAAGATATATAGAAAAATGCACTGGGTGGTCATTAGTAGAAATTGCCTAGGAGGCACAGAAGTTCTAGATTTTAAGCCCATTTTGGTCAGGGATTGTTGCTGTTGCTGAATCATACTTTCCAAGCACTTAGTACAGTGTCCTGCGTGCAGGAAGTGCTCAATAAATACGATTGAATGAATGAAGTTCTGAATTCAGTTGTGGAGACTATAACCCGGGAAGACTAGAAATTAGGACAGACCTCCTGGAGATATGATTTTCAAAGGGTTTTCAAGTTGGGGGTACCCATGGTCTGCAAGAAAAGAAGTGGGAAAGAGTTGGAAGCAGATGGAAGGGCTTAGCAAAGGCCAACGGTGGAAGGGAAGAGAGTGAAGCACAATGAATAGGTTGGCTTGGAAGAAACGAAGAGTAAGAGCTGGAGTGTAATGGGAGACTAGAGTGGATAGGTAACATGGAGAGAGCTGACAGTGCCTTCATGACAATGGTCAGGAGTTTCTAGTTATTGCATAAGGGAATGGGTAAATATTAGGGGTTTTTGAGGCACAGGGAAAATGACATTTTATTATTAATAATAATAATAATGATGGAATTTATTAAGCACTTACTATGTGCAAAGCACTGTTCTAAGCACTGGGGAGGTTACAAGACCATCACGTTGTTCCACAGGGGGCTCACAGTCTTAGTCCCCATTTCACAGATGAGATAACTGAGGCACAGAGAAGTTAAGTGACTTGCCCAAAGTCACACGGCTGACAATTGGCAGAGCCAGGACTTGAACCCATGACATCTGACTCCAAAACCCACACTCTTTCCACTGGGCACTCTATTACACCCACTCCCCATTCTCCTCCTCCTGAGAGGCAGCAGGGAGGTAACCCACATGCCCTAACACTCCATTCCCTCATCTCTGAAAAAATCTTATTCCCACCCCTTCCATGCTGCTATCTTTAGACTGTCACTCTCAGATATCCCTTTTCCCTCTGCCTTCAAATACGCCCAAGTCTCTACTACATTAAAAAAGCCGTCCCTGGATCACCTGCTTTCTGCAGCTATCACCCTATCTCCCTGTATTCCTCCCCATCCAGACTTCTTAAAAGAGTTCTGCACACCACTATCTTTCGTTCCCTCTCATCCAATTCCCTTCTCAGTCCACCAGAGTCAGTTTTTCATTCCCTTTGCTCCTCTGAGGCCATACTCTACAAAAGGTCAGCTTCACACATTTGGCCGTTGGGGAGAAGGGGAAAACGGGCAACTCCTTCCTGTTCTATATTAAGTCAAGAATGCTGCACAAGAATGAACAGAAATTTGTCCAAACCCCTAGTCCTAGAGTGCTTTGCAGGGGAATCCCTGACCTGCCTCACTTATTCAGAGCCACCTCTTTTCCCACTGTCCCTGATTCCTGATTTGTATGTGCCATTTCCAGTGGGCCGGAGCTTTGAAATATTTAATGGTTGCTTGTCCTCACTTCCCGCTGGGAGCATATGGGCAATTGCCACACTTGCTTATCATCTGAAACCCACCCTGTTCTCCAGAGTCTCCAATGACCACCTCAATGGCTGCTCCACCAGGATATGCCACTGGCACCTCAAACTCAACGTGTCTAAAACTGAACTCATCTTCCCTCCCCCACCCTCTCTGCCTCCTAACTTTCCCCATCCCAGTTAACACTGCTCTCCTACCCCTCTCTCAACCTTGTAACCTTGGCATTGTCCTTGAGTCCTGCCTCTTCTTCAACCCTCACAATAAGCCAGTCATCAAATCCTGTCAGTTTTTCCTTTCCCACATTTCCAGAATCCACTCTTTTTTTTTTTTTTCATCCAAACTTCCACTGCTGGCCCAGTCACTTACCATAACTTGGCTTGATTACATCAACCTCTTTGGTTTCCCTGCCCTCTCCAGTCCACCCTTCATTCTACTGACAGGATTACTCTTCTGTACATCAAGTAGAAACTCCTGACCACTGATTTTAATGCCCTCAATCCACTATCTCCTTCCTACTTACGATATTGTCTCCTTCCCCTACACCCCAGATCACACTCTTCATCCCTCTCAAGCCAGTCTACTCACTGTGCCTCATTCTCATCTCTCCCACCGCCTAACTGTTGCCTAAGTCTTTGCTTCTGCCTAGGGCTCCTTCCCCCGTTTTGTTGTCATCTTACGCTATTGAGTCATCTGCGACCCATGGCGACACCATGGACACATATCTCCCAGAGCACCCCACCTCCATCTGCAATCATTCTGAAGTGTAACCATAGAGTTTTCCTGGTAAAAATATGAAAGTGGTTTACCATTGCCTCCTTCCGGGCCACAAACCTGAGTCTCCTCCTTCGACTCTCTCCTATGCCACTGCTGCCCAGCACAGGGGAGTTTTGACTTGTTGCAGACTGCCTTCCACTCACTAGCCACTGCCCAAGCTAGGAATCAATCAATCAATCAATCAATGGTATTTATTGAGCGCTTACTATGTGCAGAGCACTGTACTAAGCGCTTGGGAAGTACAAATTGGCATCACATAGAGACAGTCCCTACCCAACAGTGGCCTCACAGTCTAAAAGGGGGAGACAGAGAACAGAACCAAACATACCAACAAAATAAAATAAGTAGGATAGAAATGTACAAGTAAAATAAATAAATAAATAAATAAATAGAGTAATAAATATGTACAACCATATATACATATATACAGGTGCTGTGGGGAAGGGAAGGAGGTAAGACGGGGGGATGGAGAGGGGGACGAGGGGGAGAGGAAAGAAGGGGCTCAGTCTGGGAAGGCCTCCTGGAGGAGGTGAGCTCTCAGCAGGGCCTTGAAGGGAGGAAGAGAGCTAGCTTGGCGGATGGGCAGAGGGAGGGCATTCCAGGCCCCGGGGGATGACGTGGGCCGGGGGTCGATGGCGGGACAGGCGAGAGCGAGGTACAGTGAGGAGATTAGTGGTGGAGGAGCGGAAGGTGCGGGCTGGGCAGTAGAAGGAGAGAAGGGAGGTGAGGTAGGAGGGGGCGAGGTGATGGAGAGCCTTGAAGCCCAGGGTGAGGAGTTTCTGCCTGATGCGCAGATTGATCGGTAGCCATTGGAGGTTTTTGAGGAGGGGAGTAATATGTCCAGAGCGTTTCTGGACAAAGATAATCCGGGCAGCAGCATGAAGTATGGATTGAAGTGGAGAGAGACACGAGGATAGGAGATCAGAGAGAAGGCTAGTGCAGTAGTCCAGATGGGATAGGATGAGAGCTTGAATTAGCAGGGTAGCGGTTTGGATGGAGAGGAAAGGGCGGATCTTGGCAATGTTGCGGAGCTGAGACCGGCAGGTTTTGGTGACGGCTTGGATGTGAGGGGTGAATGAGAGAGCGGAGTCGAGGATGACACCAAGGTTGCGGGCTTGTGAGACGGGAAGGATGGTAGTGCCGTCAACAGAGATGGGAAAGTCAGGGAGAGGACAAGGTTTGGGAGGGAAGACAAGGAGCTCAGTCTTCGACATGTTGAGCTTTAGGTGGCGGGCGGACATCCAGATGGAGATGTCCTGAAGGCAGGAGGAGATGCGAGCCTGGAGGGAGGGGGAGAGAGCAGGGGCAGAGATGTAGATCTGGGTGTCATCAGCGTAGAGATGATAGTTGAAGCCGTGGGAGCGAATGAGGTCACCAAGGGAGTGAGTGTAGATTGAGAACAGAAGGGGACCAAGCACTGAACCTTGGGGGACCCCCACAGTAAGAGGATGGGAGGGGGAGGAATGGAATGAATATGCCTTTGCTTGATTCTCTGTCCCGTAGTCAAGACTGATAGAGCACTGGAAACTCTCTAGGTGTGACCCTGAGAGGGGTCTGCCCTTTAAAATAAGCCAATTTCCCTCATCAAAACCAACTTGAAATTATATCTCCAGGAGGTCTTTCCCACTTAATTTATACTCTTTCTAGGTTATCTAACAACTACCATTTTAACACTTCTGCACCAAGTACTTGTGTACTTACAATGTCTTGTAGCACTTAGGTGTGTATCTTTTCCTAACTACTGAAGCATTTTCTTCTAAACCTATTTCCCCTTTCCTTCTCCCTCATCCGGCAAGGATTTGTCTATCTTCCCCACTAGACTGAGAACAAGTACCAAGTCTACTAATTCTTCTGTACTCTCCCAAGAGCTTAGCACAGTGTTCTGCACACAGTAGGTGCCCAACAAATTCTATTGCTGATTGACCACAGACATTCAGCACCTCACACTGGATGAGATAAAGTGTGTTAAATTCTTTCACCATCTTGGCACGAATGATCAGGTGAACCACTTTCTGGTGATGACTGGACTGCTACATAACTGAATGCCTATTCTGTCCTTGCTCTTTTCATCAGTTTCTCTCCTGGAGCCCTGCCAGTCCTCAGGATGTCACTACTAAATCATATTCCAAATATATCCTCCATTGAGGGGCCTCCTTCTACTGGTACAGCCACGTGATTCTTCTTAGTTGAACACTTAGAATGACAAGAAATGTTAGCAAGCTGGCCACCCTGTCTAAGCGTTCCAAAGGAACATGAAATAATACCAGTGTAAGAATTATTTTATTGCATGGCAGGTACTGGCCGGAGTCTCTGTACTTGAAGTTCTTGAAATCAAAGAAAAAAACAAACTTTAAAATCTTGGCAGTGAAGCCAGCGCAAATGGGGGTAGCATTCCAGCCTTTGCGAACAAACGGAATGATCTATGTCTTGATCCACAGGGACGTTTCACTCAAGTGCCAAGGCAGATCCCGAAACCCGATTAAATGCGAGTGAACTCTGATGCATTCTTCAGAGTAGAGAGGTGCTGCTCTTCTCGGAACAGCCCTGGATATTAAAATAGATAGATTTCCAAAAAAGTGCTTTAATCGACCGCACTTAAGTAATTTGCTTCAATAAGAATTTAAATCTGGAGTATGCTCCGTGGCCTAGACTAGGACTTTCTTCAAAAGCAACAGTATCTTCGCCAAGTCTTCAAAAGAGAATGTGTCCTTTAGAGCCAATGAGCATACAGTTCCTCCCTTTACAGCTATCTTGGCTTGAAGATTTACATTCACATTGGGTACCAAGCCTAGCTAAAGTGGTATGGACCCTGTTTTAATTACCTTTTGGGCATTTTTTCCCAGAACTCTTTTTATTTTTAATGCTTCCAATGATTTTATGTCTAAGCTCATTCACAATCCTTGCTTTAGTTCAAATATTTTAAATTCCTCAAGGAAAGGGGTCATGTCAACCAACCGTATTGTAGAGAAGCAGCGTGGCTCAGTGGAAAGAGCACGGGCTTTGGAGTCAGTAGTCATGGGTTCAAATCCTGCCTCTGCCAATTGTCAGCTGTGTGACTTTGGGCAAGTCACTTAACTTCTCTGTGCCTCAGTTACCTCATCTGTAAAATGGGGATTGACTGTGAGCCCCCTGTGGGACAACCTGATCACCTTGTAACCTCCCCAGTGCTTAGAACAGTGCTTTGCACATAGTAAGCGCTTAATAAATGCCATCATTATTATTATTATTACTCTCCTAAGCCCTTAGTAAAGTGTTCTGCACATACGTGCTCAATGAACATCATTAGTTGAAATGCAGACCTCCTCCAGGAGGCCTTCCCAGACTGAGCCCCTTCCTTCCTCTCCCCCTCGTCCCTCTCTCCATCCCCCCATCCTACCTCCTTCCCTTCCCCACAGCAGCTGTATATATGTATATATTTTTGTACATATTTATTACTCTATTTATTTATTTATTTTACTTGAACATATCTATTCTATTTATTTTATTTTGTTAGTATGTTTGGTTTTGTTCTCTGTCTCCCCCTTTTAGACTGTGAGCCCACTGTTGGGTAGGGACTGTCTCTATATGTTGCCAATTTGTACTTCCCAAGTGCTTAGTACAGTGCTCTGCACATAGTGAGCGCTCAATAAATATGATTGATGATGATGATGATGATAGGTGGATGCAGAAATAATACACAATCCATTACTATATACCACCTATTTTACTATGTGCAAACTAAATACCTTAAACCGATAGTTACCCCACCTTCAGCACCACAGGACTTATTTTATCATCTGTCTCCCCATCTAGACTGTAAGCTACTTGTGGGCAGGGATTGTGGTTGCCAACTCTGTTGTACTGCACTCTCCCAAGTCCTTAGTACAGCGCACTGCACAGAGTAAACACTCAAATACCACTTTCTGATTGACTGATGCTGGTCTAGGAGAAAGAGCACCATTTTGGAAGTGAACAGACCTAAGGTCTAGTACCAGCTCACCACTAAGCCTGCTCAGTCATCTTGGGCAAATTACTTCAATTCTCTGTCTTTCCTTTTTCTCCTCTGTAAAGTAGGATTTTACAAGTGCCGACTTGTACTTCCCAAGCACTTAGTACAGTGCTCTGCACACAGTAAGTGCTCAATAAATATGATTGATTGATTGATAGGATGATAATGCCTCCCTCTCCCTACCTTAATGATCAGTCAATCAATCAAGGTATTTACTCAACTTGTACTTCCCAAGAGCTTAGAACAGTGCTCTGCACACAGTAAGCGCTCAATAAATACGATTGAATGAATGAATGAATTTACTGAACACTTACTGTATGCAGAGCGCTGTACTAAAGGCTTGGGAGAGTACATTATAATAGCATTAGAGAGTGAGCATGGTCTAGTGGATAGAGCAAAGGCCTGGGATTCAGAAGGATGTGGGTTCTAATACCTGCTCCCCCATTTGACAGCTGTGTGACCATGGGCAAGTCACAACTTCTCTGTGCCTCAGTTTTACCTCATCTGTAAAATGGGGATTAAGATCGTGAGCCCCCATGGGAAAGGAACTGTATGTCCAACCTGATTAACTTGTATCTACCTGAGTTTACCCTGCCTGGCACATAGTAAGTGCGCATCTCCTCCAAATAGCCTTCCCTAAGACCTCCTCTCTTCTTCCCCCACTCCTTTCAGTGTTCCCCTGACTTGTTCCCTTCATTCATCCTCCCTCCCATCCCCACAACACATATGTAAATATCTGTAATTTATTTATTTATATTAATGTCTGTCTCCTCCTCTAGTGATAATAATAATAATAACAATAATAATAATAATAATAATAATAGTATTTGTTAAGTGCTTACTATGTGCAAAGCACTATTCTAAGTGCTGGGGAGGATACAAGGTGATCAGGTTGTCCCACGTGGGGCTCACAGTCTTAATCCCTATTTTCCAGAAGAGAGAGTTGAGGCACAGAGAAGTTAAGTGACTTGCCCAAAATCAGACAGCTGACAATTGGCGGAGCTGGGATTTGAACCCATGACCTCTGACTCCAAAGCTCATGCTCTTTCCACTGAGCCATGCTGCTTCTCTAGACTGTGAACTCGCTATAGGCAGGGAATGTTTCTGTTTGTTGTTGTACTCTCCCAAGTGCTTAGTGCACTGCTTTGCACACAGTAAGCACTCAATAAATATGATTGAATGAATAAAGCACTTAGTGCCACAATTATTATTATTAAACACATTCTCTGCTCTGCTCTTATAGGGTTTTGAGAAGGTAGAATGTGATACCTGATACAAAAGTGTTTGGGAAAAATTTTAGTGCTGCATATATTCATGTTATTATTTACTTTCAGGAATTCTAAGTCTGGGAGAAAATGGATTGGCCATTATGACCTATCGAGGTGGAGGCGGACAAGAAGGGAGACGAGCCTGACTTTGCTGAGCTCCAGCTGGCACGGCAGTGTTGTCTTGGCTGGGGTGCTATAATGGATTGAGCTGTTTTATCCTTCTTCAAAAGATGAAATGTTGGTCTCACTTACTCCTGCTTCACAATCAAAGAGCAAAGACCTAAGCAAAAGCCAGTACACACATTTCCCTCTGTACAGATTGGGAAATTTGTAGGAAATCCTAATGATTCTAGCCAATCCAAGATAAAATCACTGAAAAGCAACAGAGGAAGGAAGTGGCATGGAAAGGTACAGGGGCTTGAGTGGATTCCAGAGGAGGGGAGGTCTAAGGGGGATAGCAGCTGAGCTCCCTTTACCCTCTGCCTTAATGTCTGATGGCAGGAGTGTGGGACAGAAAAAGAGTTTTTGGGCTACAAACATAGCCTAATGGAAAGAGAATGAGCTTGGGAGTCAGAGAACCTAGGTTTCAATCCTGGCTCTGCTAATTGCTTGCTGTGTGACCTTGGGCAAGTCACTTAACTTCTCTATTCCTCAGTCTCCTCAACTGTAAAATGGGAATTTAATGTCTGTTCTCCCTCCTCAGACTGTGAGCTCCATGTGGGAGAGGAACCCTGTCAAACCTGATTAATTGTAAGACTTAGTAAGCACTTAATACTATATAAAAAAAACTAAAGAAAAACTGATGAAGCAGGTAGTGGAAGCCAGAGCCCCTGTTCAATAACCATAGTATTATCCATGGCTTCCTGAATGCCAAAATAGAGCAACATTTAGGTTTTCTATAGATTGCTTGAGAGACAATGGGAAAAGAAGACTTTGGGCTAACACTCTGAGTTAGATAATGCTCAGATGGCTAAACGTAAAGTGTCAAATGCCTCAGCAAAATGTGTTCAAACTGCATCTGAGATAGCAGTGACACCCTTGGGATTAGGAGATGGCACTCTATTAAAAAGATTACATTTAAAATCAAGATCAGTGGGACTGACAAAAAGTTTCTGGTTATAACACTCCCAGGTATCTTGTCTTATTTTAGTGAGCAGTAGGGTAACTCATCGTGTTGGCTGGACACACACACACACATACTTACACACAATTGTGCACACTTTGAACTCTTGTGACACGGAGTTTTGGAGGAGTGGAGGTATTGTAAGAAGGAACACGTTAAGAAGGTGACCCAGTCAACGGGGTAAGGAAGCTAACCAGGTGTCCTGGAAGAGCAGGCTTGAAGGGTGTATTGTGACATGGAATGGGGCTTTTTCCACTCTTTTTCATGTTTTTAATGTCAGTCTCCCCCTGTAGACTGTAAGCTCCTTGTGGACAGAGATCACATTTACCAACTCTGTCCCATGGGCCTGGGAGTAAGAAGGTCATGGGTTCTAATCCCTACACTGCCACTTGTCTGCTGAATGACATTGGGGAAGTCACTTCACTTTTCTGTGCCTTAGTTACCTCATCTGTAAAATGGGGATTGAGGCTGTGAGCCCCACACGGGACAGGGACTGTGTCCAACCCGATTTGCTTGTATCTACCCAGTGCTTAGTACAGTGCCTGGTACATAGTAAGCTCTTAGTAGCATTATTATTATTATTATTAACACTGTTGTACTATACTTTCTCAAGAACTAGGTACATTGTTCTGAGCACAGTAAGTGCTCAGTAAATACCATGGATTTATTGATTGATTTTCCAGAGGGACAAGGCTGTTCTTCCTGCTGGAATGTTGGGGTGCTATGTTTTCTGGACTGATCGGTCCTGGCTTTTCATTTTGCTCTTGCTGTTGTTCTCCCCAGAAAGCATCTTATATGATATTCATTAAAATAGGGGTGCTGAATAGAATAGAAATTTTGCACAGGTACCATTTTGTCTAAAGTTGGCCCGGACCATTTGCATTCTGTCCGCTCACTATATCCTTTCAAAACAGATCAATGGCCAATAGGAATATGAAAACAGGTACTGTTTTTGATTGCTGACCTTGTTGGTTTTTATCAACAGTTTTCCATTTGTTGACAGAAATTGTCACTACATCCAGCAGTCAATAGTATTTATTGAGTATTTACTATATGCAGAACACTGTACTCAGCACTTGGGAGAGTACAATACAACAGAATTAGCAGACGTTTCCTGCCCATAATGAGCTTATATGATTTACTATGACATCTCTTCCGGACAATAATACCTAAAGCCCCCATTAGAAGAAGTATCAAATGATCGACAGAGTCTTTTTCCTTTGCTTTAATCAATCCCATATTTTACCAGCTAATTCTATACCAATTCAGTCTATGAATAATTCAGCCCTACAAAATAAAACCTCAATTATCTGGATATTTTCAGGTCCAAATGCATTTTGCCCTGAACTGCTAGATGATTGAGGCTACTGTGAATTGTAGTGCCTGAGTCATGTAAGCTCATTGTGAGCTGGAAGGTGATTGTTTATTGTTACATTGGACTCTCCCCAGCAATTAGTACAGTGCTCTGCACAAAATAGGCACTCAGTAAAAACGATTGAATGACTGAATTTCAGTAATTAACTAATGTAGACCTTACCACTTCAAAAGATATCAAATGGGTTACTGGCAAATTTTAATGTTATTTTGATGGCTTATATACATGTCTTGACACCCTATTCTTTCCTCTGAACCATAATTTATTTTAGTGCCTGTGTCTTCTGCTAGATTTTAAACTATTTGAGGCCAGAGATCATCTCTCCTAATTCTACTGCCCTTTTCTCCAAGCAGATGGTAGAGTCTAATGCACAGAATAAGTATTCAATAAATATGATGGATGGGCTGATTGATTGAAATAGCTTAACAAAGGAGAAGAAGCCACTGAAACAGATAAAGGAGGGCTTTAACCTGTCAGTTGTGTTAAAAAAAATAGGCCATATCCAGAGCTTTTTGACCCCTAAAACGTTCAGAGTACTGACACTATCCATTTTTCTTGCTGCTTTTGTAGCCACTTTTCCAGCAGCTTTGGGCTATGCAGAGATAAACTCCTCTTCCTCAGCTTTCTATATTTAATACTGCCAGCGATCAGCAGTTTCCACATAAAAACAACTCTTACCTCCACATTCCTCAAAGATGGTGTAGAGGGGCTCTAATCTAATGGCAAGGAGCAAAATCCACATGTTAGTCAATGGCTGAACTGGATACCCTTTCCTGTCTGGCCATCCCATTGCAATTGAAAAATGACACATTCATTACTTCCTAGGAGTAGAGAGGAAGGTAATTAGCTAGTGAAAAACTGCAAATTCACAGACATAATGGAAACACCTGTTGTTCATACCCTGAGAGGTCACCGAAGGCAGAAAGTGTATGCATTTTTGTTACATGTTGCTCGTCTCATGAGCTGACTACAGTTGAAAATGTTACACCCCACATTGTAAGGTGCCATTTACCAAATGAGCTCTGGCAGATAGGTCCTCAGAACGAACTCTTTGGGCTCGATAAAGATATTCATACCTCTCTAATTTCCCATGGAACCCAGATCTGACCTTTATTTGTATTTCATGATGTTTCCAGCCTCTGTGGTATTTCATCAGGGAGGTGACAATGTATGACATTTTTGTTAATGACTTAAAACTCAGAAAACTTTAAAAACTGATTAAATACACTCTGTTTTTGAGCTGGCTGTTCAACGAAAGTTCATTCACCTTTTGGAGCGTCGATTTGTACGCGCCACAGAGCTAAGTGAAACCCTTAAAGTTCCTCCAAATTGTTCAGCAACTGAGGTTTCCAACTGGTACATATGCCTGCACAATTAAGACACAAGTCCCTTGACCTATTCCTCCCCTACATCTATTTAAATAGTCCTTGCCACCGTTCTGTCTCCTGGACAGAACAGGGAAGCAGAGAGGTCTAGTGGAAAGACTCAGGGCCTAGGAGTCAGAGGACCTGAGTTCTAATCCTGGCTTGGCCACTTGTCTGCTGGGTGGCCTCGGACAAGTCACTTAACTTTTCTGTGCCTCAGTTACCTCAACGGTGAAATGGAGATTCAATACCTATTCTCTCTCCTACTTAACCTGTGAATCTCATGTGGGACCCGAATAATTTCTATCTATCCCAGTCTTTGGTACTGTGCCTGACACATAGTAAGTGCTTGATAAATACAATTCATTCATTCAATCATATTTATTGAGCGCTTACTGTGTGCAGAGCACTGTACTAAGCACTTGGGAAGTACAAGTTGGCAACATATAGAGACGGTCCCTACCCAACAGCGGGCTCACAGTCTAGAAGGGGGAGACAGAGAACAAAACAAAACATATTAACAAAACAAAATAAATAGAATATGTACAAGTAAAATAGAGTAATAAATACATATAAACATATATACATATATACAGGTGCTGTGGGGAAGGGAAGGAGGTAAGGTGGGGGGATGGAGAGGGGGAGGAGGGGGAGAGGAAGGAGGGGGCTCAGTTATCATTATTACTAGACACTGTGCATATGCATTGCTTCCATGAATCACACTTGCAACCTGTTATTCTGCCTCCATTCCAGTCTTGCACGAGAAAAAAACAACAAAACTAGTCAATAATTATAATAACAATATTTGTTAAAACATACTTTCTGCCAGGCACTGGGGTGGATACAAGCAAATTAGATCCCCGTCCCACATGGGTCTCACAGTCTTTATTTCCATTTTATAGATGAGGGAACTGAGGCACAGAAAAGTTAAGTAATTTGCCCAAGGTAACCCAGCAGACAAGTGGCATAGGCAGAATTCGAAGCCAGGTCCTCTGACTCCTAGGCTCATGCTCTTTCCACTAGGCCAAGCTGCTTCAGATTAGTGGATGGCAAGCTGAAGTGGTAAGGCTGTATTTTCTTCCTTGTCATTAATCAATCCTATTTATTGAGCTCTTACTGTGTGCAGAGCACTGTACTAAGTGCTTGGGAGAGCACAATAAGAAGGAGTTGGTAGAAACATTCCCTGTCCACAATGCGCTGCTTCCCTAAGTTGGTGCTCACTCACTACCTGCAGGGTTTCCTGAGAAATCCCAAACCATTTTATTATTTAGGCATCAATGGTGGTTGCATGTTACTTGTCCATGTCTAGGGAAAATAATAATAACGATGATGACATTTGTTAAGCGCTATTTGCCAAGCACTATACTAAGCACTGGGGTGGATATAAGCAAATCAAGTTGGACGCGGTCCTTGTCCGACACGGGGTTCACAGTCTCAATCCCCATTTTACAGATGAAATAACTGAGGCACAGGGAAGTGAACTGACTTGCTCAAGGCCACACAGCAGACAAGTGGCAGAGCCAGGATTAGAACCTAAGACCTTCTCCCGTGGCTCTATCCACTATGCCATGCTGCTAGGAGGGGTTCATAATGGGCTCCTTGAAGAAGTCCTGCCAGTTCCGGATTCATGCGGCCATGGTGGCTGATCCAGGGGTCTGCCCTATGGGAAAAGAGGGAATGGTTGTTGGGAAAGGAAGAATGCAGAATGGCCAAGGTTCGGCCAGAAGCTGAACAGGCCTCATGGCCTTTGGAAGGTGCCTTGGCTGCTACAGGGAGAGCAGCGATGAGGCACCACAATGGTGCTGAGAGTAGCTGCAGTGGGGACCTTGCCCAAAACACGCAACCCCAATCAAATATGGCACCCAGAGACATTTCCCAGCTGGCTTCCTCTTTCTCTGGCCCTGCCTCCAGGGCCACTCTTTGGCACAAATTTGCTAGAGGCGGAGCTTGTACATAGTCTGACAATGAACCCTGGCGTTATTAGGTGCTCTTAGTTACTTCAGAAAATGTTGACAACCAGAACGGTGGGATACCATTCTAAGCTTGAAGGCCTTCCCCTTCTTCCTTTGGCAGGAGGGAAAAGGAAAGAAGGAGAAATGGAGCTGTTAAATCTCCCCAGAATTCTGGAATATCCACACTACAAATCCCAACATGCTGTGGGACTTACATTGTGGATATACATGCTACAGACCTGCGGGGTTAGTTCAAACATTTAAAGTGTCCAAGAGGAAGCGGGGCTAGTCTCTAGACTATAAACTCATTGTGGGCAGGGAATATATCTGCTTATTGTTATACTGTACTCTCCCAAGTGCTTAGTACAATGCTTTACATAAAGTAAGAGCTCAATAAATACGATTGATTTAGGTGCAACATATACTGTACAGTTTAGTTGGGATAGTACCAATTCCGGAACATTTAGTCTTTTTTTATTTGCCTGGGAGCTGACTACAAAAACATAGGATGGCCTGTCTAGACTAGGTACATGGTCAACCTACAAACATATGTGCATTTCTGGCTCAAAATGGGCCCTACACATTAAAACAACCACATCCCTCCATCCCACCTACTTGCTCATTGCTCTCACGCCCCAGGATGAACACGACCGACAGATTCCAGAGGATATAGATGGGATATGTACAATAATCAACAAGTTCACACTTCAGACCTGAGGCCCATCCATTGTTTCCAGTGGGAGAGTCCATCATTATCCCATATTTGCCTGTCTTCTGCATTCTCATTCAATAGCAAACATTCAGTGTAGATTTATTTTCTTTCTAAATAGAGGAAGAGTTTATTTACATCAAGTCAAGTTTACTAAAGTCCACCATGATGATCAGGAGCTAAATTCCACCACAATCATCAGGAGCTAAATGACTACCAAACGGGCAAGCACACGATTATGGGTTCCAATGTTTTCACCTTTAGAATAATCTTTAATATTTGATTTGTTCTCTTTGGTCTACAGTATGCCTTATATAGGAAAGCTTTGCCTAATTTACCAACTCAAAAGATCCCCAAAGAAAGAACAAGTTAGCTTTGAGGCACAGTCTGCCAGATGGAATTAATTGTTACTAATAATGAATCTAATGCTACAAGACATCATTAGCACAGGCATAAGAATGTACAACCCTTCCTCAGGGATAGGGGAAATTGACTTTTTGAGTCCAGAGTCTACCTCCGGAATTTTCAATTACTTTTGCTTATTTTTGTTAAGAAAATATCTTCTCCCATTGGTTACGAAATAAATTTTCCAGTCAATCACGCATATCTACTGAGGGGGGCTTGGGAGAGTACAATATAATAGAGTTGGTAGACATGTTCACTGTCCACAAGGAGCTTATAGCCTAGAGGGGGAGACAGAAAGATTACATTCTGGACATGTATATATGCATTGTGGGGCTGAGGGTGGGATGAGTAAAGAATACAAATACAAGGCCAAGGGTGATGCGGAAGGGAGAGGGGGAAGGGGAAATAAGAAGGCTTAGTCGGGGAAGACTTCTTGAAGATGTGATTTTAATAAGGCATTGAAGGTGGAGGGAGAAGTGGTCTGTTGGATATGAAGGGGGAGGGCGTTTCAGGCCCTCTTGGTGCTTGGGGTGACACTTTAGACCAGATTGAAAACAAACACTGGCTTCCCCAAAGGCCGACAAGGTCCACCCTCAGTCCTTTGAGGGGCCCTAATTCCTTGAATGGGTTGTAATAACCCGCTGACTTCACGTCCTCTCCACCAACTCTCCTCTACCCACTACAGTCTGATTTTCTCCCTCTTCATTGTATGGAAACCAAGATCACCCATGACCTCCTTTGGGTCAACTTTAATAGGCTCTACTCTCTTCCTAATCCTCCATGACTTCTTGCCTAAAAGTGGCCCTCTCAACTACTTTACTGACCAATATTCTCCTAGATCTCCGGGTTGACTGTAAGCTCCTTGTAGGCTGGGATCATATCTACAAACTCCAAAGTGTTTTGCACACAACACAGTAAGGGCTCAAAAATACCACTAATTGACTGATTAGTGCTCTTTCCACTTCTCTGACTGCTCTTCAGTTTCCTCTGTTACCTTACTAGACCCCCACAAGGCTCTTTTCTGGGTCCTCCGCACTCCCTTTCTAAAGGAGAGCATTCACTCACACACCTTTAGTTACCACTTCTGAGTGGCTGACTGCCAAATCTCACCTGACCCAACCTCTAATCTCCCTGATGATCTCTTACTGTCTCCTGTCCCAGGACATCTCCAGATAACAATAATAATATTAATAATAATAATGGCATTTGTTAAGTGCTTACTATTTGCCAAGTTCTGTTCTAAGCTCTGTTCGAAGCTAATCAGATAGGACACAATCCATGGCCCACATATCAAACTTAATATGGCAAAAACGAAACATCTTCCTTCATAAACCCGCTCTTCTCTTACGTTTTCCATAATGGTCATGAACATCATTTTCTCTGTCCCATAAGTCCACATCTTTTGTATTATCTTTGATTCGCTTCTGTCTTTCACCTCCCATAGGTCTCCAGATTCTAAATTCTATGGATTTTTCTTTCGTGGTATCTCCACCCCTTTCTTTCCTCCCTGATTCAAGTACTTATTATCTCCTGGGTGGATAACACATCTGTCTCCTTACTAGCTTCTCTTTTTCCCACCTCTACACTCTTCATTCTTATATTTCTACATTCAGCTGCCTGAATCATCATCTTAAATCACCATTCAAAACTTATTACTTTCTCTTGACAAGCTTCCAGTGGCTACCCATTTCTCAAACAGAAACTCCTTTAACTGGATTCAAAGGTTTCCATTAATTCTCTCCTTTCTTTTCCACTCTTTTTCCATTGCTCTCCCACTACTCTCCACAGCTCCTAAGTTACCATTCTTTCTGCATCCCACTCTCTACTCTCCCATCTCCAACCTCCTCCCATGCCTTTCTTTCTGCCCGGAACAAGACTGTGAGCCCATTGTTGGGTAGGAACCATCTCTACATGTTGCCAACTTGTACTTCCCAAGTGCTTAGTACAGTGCTCTGCACACAGTAAGCGCTCAATAAATGCCACTGAATGAATGAATCATCCCTCTCCAAGCCTGTCAGACCACATCCCTACTCACCTTAAAAGCCCTTCTGAAAAGGCATCTCCTCTGATCAATCAGTCATACCGTATCAAGTGCTTCCTGAGTGCAGAGCACTCTACGAAGTGCTTTGGGGGAATGACCTACAACAGAGTTGGTAGACCAGTTCCCTGTCCTCAACAAGATATTCTCTAATTAATGCCCAACTTCCATGGTATCTGTCATCACAGACTGTCATCATGACAGCCTCTCTTGGCACTTAGGTGTGTATGCATTTATTCCATTCATACCATTCATTTAACCCCTTCATTTTAGAGTAGTAACATGGTCTAATGCAAAGAGCATGGACATGGGAATCAGAGGACCTGGGTTCTAATCCCAGCTTTGCCACTTACATGCTGTGTGAATCTGGACAAGTCACTTAACTTCTCAATGCCTCAGTTTCTTAATCTGAAAATGGAGAATAAGTGCCTGTTCTCCTTCCTAAGACTGTAAGCAACATGTGGGAGGAGGACTCTTTACCATCAGATTAACTTGTCCCTACCCCAGAGCATAGAATAGTGCTTGACACATTGCAAGTGCTTAACAAACACAATAATAATTTATGTTTTGTTGCCTTTCCTTAACTGTTACTAATTGTGTCTGTTTTTCCTCTTATTCCCACTGTATGTATTCAGTTTGCACTGGCCTAGCTCCCCCATTAGATTGTAAGTGCATGTGCTCAGTGGGTGCTCAATAAATACCTTTACCAATACTAAAACTGTGGTTTTTACCCTTATTGTATGCTCCCAAAGGCTCTGTACACAATAAGCATTCAATTACTCCTTGTGAATATAAAAGACTGCAAATGAGCTTTGGAGCTGAAAAAATGGAGTACCATTCCTTAATGGCCCAGGCTAAGCTAATTTGCGGCATGGAGTTTCTCCATTGGAATATTAAATAACCTACAACGCACATGCTTCACCTCACACCATTAAAGTATTTTCCATACCCTGCCTATGCTTTCCCCCCCTCTCTCGCCAGCTTTTTCTCTTCCTTGATGTTAGTGAGGGGTGGGATATGACAGCATTTACAAACTATCCACCGTGTGCTAAATACTCTTCTTGGTGCTGTGGTATTCCAAGGACCAACTCCCCCGGCCTTGAAGAAGTGATTTGCATGAACTCTCTCATCAAATTATAAATCACTTGCCTAATATTTAAATATACAAAGACATGCGGGTATATCCAGTTTCATTACTTGTTAAGTGTTCAAGCTTTGTTTTTAATATACTTGAAAATTTTGTAGGGTCACTTTCAAATTCCCTGTCTTGTACTCTAAGCTAGTGCAGCAGATTTTTATCCCTTTCTGGGGACCCAGTGAGAGAATGGCTCCTACTAAGCCCAAAGACGATAAATGTAGAAGTGAAAGTGTTCATGAGAAAGAAAATTGCAGTATGACTTTTACATTTTACATTACTTTTAAAGAAATTATTCATTTCTGATATAATGTGATAGTTGGGCTCTTGAGGAATCTTTCATTACGGGAAAATATGCATTACAGTAATTCACTGGAAGTGAAGGGGTTAGGAGATAGCTAGTCCCAAAACACCATCCTGATAGATGTCCATGAACGAGTGGATTGTGCACAAGATCTGGAGTCGGGAGACACAGATTCTAGCCTGACTCTGCCTCTTAAGTGTTGTGTGACATTGGGCAAATCATCTAACTTCTCTGTCCCTACATTTTCTCATATGTGAGACCTAGGTGGGAAAGAGACTGTGTCTGACCTGTGTTCATCACAGTGCTTAATAAATACCATTATCATTATTGCTACAGAATTTATGTTGTTTTGCCCACCACTAGCAGAGTGCTTTATGGAACTCACTGGCTTCCATCCCCTTCACTCCACTGAAACCACCCCCTCAAAGGTCACCAATGATCTCCTTCTTGCCAAATCCAATGGCCTCTACTCCATCCTAATCCTCCTTGACCTCTCAGCCGCCTTCAACACTACTGACCACCCCCTTCTCTTGGAAACATTATCCAACCCTGGCTTCACTGATACTGTCCTCTCCTGGTTTTCCTCCTGTCTGGCCACTCTTTCACAGTCTCTTTTACGACATCCTCCTCTGCTTCCCACCCCCTAACTGTTCAGATGATAACCAAATCTACATCTCCAGCCCTGATCTACCTCTTGTTGTGCACTCATATTTCCTCCTGCCTTCAAGACATCTCCACGTGGTTGCCCACCACCACCTCAAATTTAACATGTCCAAAACAGAACTATCAAAACCCTGTCCTCCCCGTGATTTTCCCATCACTGAAGACAGCACCACCATCCTTTCTGTCTCACAAGCCTGAAACTTTGGCAATATCCTTGACTCATCTCTTCGATTCAACGCACATATTCGATCTATCACTAAATCCTTTTGGTTCAACCTTCATAACATGGCTAAAATCTGTCCTTTCCACTCCATCCAAATGGCTACCATGTTAATCCAAGCACTTATCCAATCCCACTTTGATTACTCTGTCAGCCTCCTTGCTGACCTCTCTGCCTCCAGTCCATACTTCACTCTGCTGCCTGGAACATTTTTCTATAAAAATGTTCAGCCCATGTTTCCTCACTCCTCAAGAACTTCCAGTAGTTGCCCTTCCACCTCTGCAAACAAGTCCTTACCATTGGCTTTAAAATACTCAATCACCTTGCTCCCTCTTATCTCACCTTGCTATTCTCCTATTACAACCCAGCCCGCACACTTCACTCCTCTAATGCTAACCTTCTCACTGTACCTCTATCTCATCTATCTCAGCACTGACCTCTGCCCATGTCCTGCCTCTGGACTGGAACTGCCTCCCTCCTCAAATCCGACAATTACTCTCCCCCATTTCACTGCCTTACTGAAGGCACATCTCTTCCAAGAGGCCTTCCCTGACTAAGCCCTCTTTCCTCTTCTCCCATTCCCTTCTGCACTTGTTCCCTTCATTCATCCCCACTCGCAGCCCCACAAAACTTATGTACCTAACTGTAATTTGTTTGTATTAATGTCTGTCTCCCCCTCTAGACTGTCAGTCTGTTGTAGGCAGGGAATGTGTCCATTTATTGTTGCAATGTACTCTCCCAAGCGCTTAGTACAGTGCTCTGCACACATTAAGTGCTCAGTAAATACAACTGAATTCTTTCAATCACATTAATTGAGCACTTATATGCAGAGCACTGTACTAAGCTCTTGGAAAGTACAATTCAGCAACAGATAGAGACAATCCCTACCCAACAATGGGCTCTGAAGACTGGATTAAATATTTCAAAGTTGCAAAACCATCTAGTACTATTACTACTGCTACTAATTCAGTAAGATTAAGGCTGGGAAGCGTAGCTGCATCACACCTTGATGAATGTCATTTGCAAGTGCTCAACGTCTTACTATACTGAATCACTGTAGACTGTAAGCTCACTGTGAGCAGGGAACGTGTCTGTCTCCCATGTGCTTAGCATAGTGCACTGCTCACAGTAAGTGTTCAATAGTTGATTGATAATCTCTTTGTGCCAGTGTGTGCTTGTGCTTTACCCAGAATAAATGTATGTTGTTGGAAGATTTCTTAATACATCTATTAAATTAACCCCAAATATCACCATGAAAACTAGACTGTGAGCCCCATTAGGGACAGGGACTGTGTCCAACCTAATTATCTTGCATCGACCCCAGGATCTTGTATCTTGTACAGTGCTTGGCACATAGCAAGCACGTGTTACTAAAAAATGAAAACTCACAATTTAGCAATACTATTTTGAAATGAGATTACGTATGCCCAAGTTCTTAGTTGCACATCTTTCCACACAAACACACTCACACTAAAAATGAATGACCTTATTAGTTATAGGAAATTCTTTCAAGAGCCACTAAGACTGAGAAATTAGCAGGCTGAATAAAGCATTCATTTGGCTGTTCCTTCTTTCTGTAACAGAGTGACACGTCTGGTTTAAGTTTGTTTTGGACCTTTCTCTTTTTTAAAAAAAAGATACAGCAATTATTCTTCTCTAATAGGTTTGGAACAAAGAACAGCCTCTTCAAATGGGTGTGAAGGGAGCTGTGCCATTCCAGAATCTTCCTACCATTTCTCCTCCAATTGCCCCACTTCTCTGCCACCCCACATTTAATCTTTCCTCTCCAAGATAGAAGATGAAGTGGAGCCTTTGGAAGATAAGCCTGACAATGGTTTTGGGTCAAACCTCGAGCAAGCTCACTACACAACAATGTCAATTCCTCCTCCTCCTCCAGTCCACCAGGTTTGTTGTTTGGTTGCCACCTTCCTCTGAGGAGGAGAGGTTGCTGGTCATGTTCATGTGTGTTTGCACTTTCCTTTGAAACCTGGACACTCATTTCTCTTAGGTGATGAAATATTGATTTTTGAACACAACTCGCAAACGCAGTGGGATGGCAGAGAAACCCCTGCTGCCCACAGAACGTCTCGTCAAACCTTAGTGGGAGCCCAGGGCCAAATAAAAATATTAGGAAACAAAACAATCTTCCTACATTCGGTTTCTCGACACAGTTTCCTGCCTGATGAATTCTGCTTTCCTGGAGTGGGTTCTAACTGGCTGTTGGAAGAAAAGTAAATATGTCTCAGGCTGTATCCACCAGTGGTCCATTTAAATAGAACAATGGAGAGTTCTTCAAATTGAAAAGTCTTTTCACATTTGTTTGCACAGCAGAAGTCCAGGTAGCCTGCCCTCCTTTGTCTTTGGTTAAATGCATCATCTTTCCTGAGCCCTTACAAATCTGATTTTTTAAAAAAATATATGACTACAGGTGTAAGTACCCCATGAAAGAACCAGATTATGGCCCTTTGAAAATGTGGTTAAATCACGGGTGGTTGTTTCATGGAGTGCATTGCCAGTAGACTTACAAGTAATCAGTCATGCTCTATTCCAAAACCAGCCCCAGAGTGATGGCCAGGCACTAGAGATAAGTAAAAATTATACTGTAAATCTCTTCCTGCCTTCTTTTATTTAATGGAAATGTGTTAAGGGATATGGAGGGTCCCCAGATGAAAACACTTTAGAACCAACAATTTATACTACAGACTACAGAAAATGCAGTAGTAAACCCGTCTCGCTACCGCCTCATTTATATTCCTGGAAAGAGAGCAAGTGCAAATGTTGCTGGTGTCATTTTGTGTCATTTTTTTTTCCATGAGTCAGCTGCGGATCAGATTCCCTCAGGAGGTGCGATATTCTTTACTTGAGAGCACTCCATGACTTAGCCAGGAGTGTAGCTTATACCTCAGGACTGCCTGAAACTCAGCAAGTGTGAGTCAGGATACAGTCCCTCTTATGGCTTGGTGCTGCCTGATTCAAGTTTAAATTATTGTTATCTTTACTATTATTTTTAATGGTACTTAAGTGCTTATGTGCCAAGCACTATTCTAGATACAAATATATCTGGTTGGACATAGCCCCTGACCCAAATGGGGCTCACAGTCTAAGTAGGAGGGGAGTAGGATTTAATGCTCATTTTACAGATGAGGCAATGGAGACGCAGAGAAATTAAGTGACTTGCTCAAGATCACACAGCAAATTCGTGGCAAGTGGCATTAGAATCTAGCCAGGCTCATGCTTCTTCCCCTGGGCCACGCTGCTTCTTGAGGGGAATTACTACTCATAATCAGATGGCATTGATGGCAAAATACTTTGAAAATCCAAAGTGAATTGGTTACAGAAATGTTGCCTTTTTAAAGAGAGAGTCATGATTGCTGTCACTAATGAAAATGAAATATTCTGGCAAAGCCCTGAGTCGAAAGCTGCTTCTGGGCAAGCACTCCATCTTCTACTTTTCTCTTTCTCCCAAACTGAATTCCAGGCCCGCAACCTCCTCTAAACTTTTCCAAGCATTTATCTCCCTCCTGAAACTTCCACCCGACCCCGACCCTAAATTGAGGAATTAATCAGCAATTTTATTGGCAACATAGAAACCATTACACCAGAAAGTTATTCACACACTTGGAAAATTAAAAATAAAACAACAACTCTAGAGAATATTAATGATCACCTTTCGGCAAATATGACAAAAATATTTTGAAGAAGAAGAAAATAATATTTAGAAACTAAAAAGTATTATTAGTTCTGAGCACTACATGAACACATCTTTTACCATTCCATCTGGGCTGGTGAACAAAGAACAGGAAAATATCCCTTCCAATTACCACACGTGTAGCTACAAAATCTTATTTATGTTTTCTGGGTTAAGACATACTTGTACAGTACTGTTATCTTGAGTCAAGCAAGTCGTTTTGGATAAGGAAAAAGTATCTAAATTATGAATTCATGGGGTTGGAGGATACTTTCTGGAAAAACTACACTGAAACAACTATCCAGAAAGCTCTCATATTCTTCAAGATCTGAGGGAAGGAAGATTCCATTAGCTTCTCTGGCAGCCCAAACCCGGCATTAACAACCCTGACAGAAAATTCATTTGTGTGTCTCATCTGTAACCTTTCTCCTGCAATTTTAAATCCATTTCTCCTGCTCTTTCCTGGATGTGGGGGGATTAGCTAATCGGTATCTCTCTCATTATAACCCTTTGCAAGCTTGAAGGCCGTTACTTGGATGTATCTTTCCTTTCTCTTCTCCCTACTGAATAATCCCAATTGCCTTAATTTTGCTTCATCTCCTGCCCCCACTAAATGCAGAATTCCCTTGCTACCTTGAAATTCAGGGATCTCTCTTTGTCTGGGGCTCTGGCCAGCTGTGTCTAGGGGCTAGTACCAGATTTTTGCAGCATATTACTTGTGGGGTGGAGGAGAAAGGGAGAAACAGGGAGAAACAGGGGGATAGGAATCGAGTCTTCTCCTCCTCCTCCTCTAAGATGGAGGACCCCTCCAAAGATTTTGGCTAATGGACCGGAAAAGCAAAAATACTTAACTGATCATCCACTGTCACGTGAAACTGGGGGATCTTCAGAAAGTCGAATGAATGGACATTCCAATCACCTTTGTAAGGATTACTTTGTATCAATCAATCAATGGTATTAATTGAGCACTTATTAAGTTCTGAGCACTGTACTAAGCACTTGGGAGAGAAGTAGCAGAAGTACTTCTCTGGGAGTATGGGAGGGCCTGGGAGTCAGAAGGATCTGGGTTCTAATCCTGACTCTGACACTTTTCTGCAGTGTGACCCTGGGCAAGTCACTTCACTTCTCTGTGCCTCAGTTTCCTCATCTATAAAATGGGGATAAAGACTGTGAGCCCCATGTGGGACAGGGACTATGTCCAACGCGATTTGCTTTTAACCACCCAACATTAAGAACAGTGCCTGGTACATAATCAGTGCTTAAAAATACCACAGTTATTATAGTAGAGCAGAATTAGCAGACATATTCTCTGCCTATAACGAGCTTGCTGTCTATTCTTTTGGAAATGTGTAAGTCACTTACAGTGCTTTTTAAAAAAATTTTATTTATACACATCACCGAAACCTAGATCTGCAGGCCAAACACGGCACCCAACAGTAGTTATCAGTTGGTGACATCATTCGTCATAGTAATTAAACAGTCTTCCTTTAACAATTCACCTGAAGAAAATTCAAGCTACTTCACTGATATTCATTTTCTGAATGTCCAGTGTGGTATTCTAGGGGGCTGTTTGGTGGCCAGCTGGGCAGGTAGCAATTGGAGGGTGGGAGTTTCTCTTCAGAGGTTTTGTAGAGGTGATCCCAAGAGCCCACAACCTTGGTGTCATCCTCGACTCTGCTCTCTCGTTCACCCCTCACACCCAATCTGTCACCAAAACCTGCTGGTCTCACCTCCGCAACATCGCCAAGATCCGCCCTTTCCTCTCCATCCAAACTGCTACCCTGCTGGTTCGATCGCACATCCTGTCCCGACTAGATTACTGCATCAGCCTCCTCTCTGATCTCCCATCCTCCTGTCTCTCCCCACTTCAATCTACACTTCACGCTACTGCCCGAATCACCTCTGTGCAGAAATGCTCTGGGCATGTTACTCCCCTCCTCAAAAATCTCCAGTGGCTACCAGTCAACCAATGCATCCGACAAAAACTCCTCACTCTTTTCTTCAAGGCTGTCCATCACCTTGCCCCCTCCTACATCACCTCCCTTCTTTCCTTCTCCAGCCCAGCCCGCACCCTCTGCTCCTCTACTGCTAACCTCCTCACTGTGCCTCGTTCTCACCTGTCCCGCCGTCAACCCCCGGCCCACGTCCTCCCCCTGGCCTGGAATGCCCTCCCTCCACACATCTGCCAAGCTAGGTCTCTTCCTCCCTTCAAAGACCTATTGAGAGCTCACCACCTCCAGGAGGCCTTCCCAGACTGAGCCCCCTCCTTCCTCTCTCCCTCCTCCCCCTCCCTCCCACCCTACCTCCTTCCCCTCCCCACAGCACCTTTATATATGTTTGTACAGATTTATTACTCAATTTATTTTACTTGTACATATTTACCATTCTATTTTTTTTATTTTAATATGTGTTGTTTTGTTGTCTGTCTCCCCCTTCTAGACTGTGAGCCCGCTATTGGGTAGGGACCATCTCTATATGTTACCAAATTGTACTTCCCAAGCACTTAGTACAGTGCTCTGCACACAGTAAGCACTCAATAAATATGATTAAATGAATGAAAATGAATATTTGAAAAGTGCCAAGCATTGTAAAAGCCAAATGAATCAGCACAACCCTGGACAATCTCTCCAGACAAGCGATAAGGCAGGGATGTTGGTTACCTAACTGGTGGCAATGCTGGATGCAAGAATAAAGCTCACCAGCCAGCAGTGTCTGCTTCAAACAGACACGGAGATCATTTCATATAGCATAATGCCCCCAAATCAAGATGACAGTGCTCTGCACATAGTAAGCGCTCAATAAATACGATTGATGATTTAAGATGATGTCCTTCCCACACACTGAAAAAAGTGATGCTTAAAAATGGAAAGATAATCTTTATTAGAGCCAAGTATATGCAAACAACTTCCATGTTTTCAAGTTTGATAGTATGGTGAAATAAATGTATATTAAAAAGTGATATCTTACATTTTCCATAGTCAATTCCTTGTCCAATAGCTAATAACTGTGGATTTGTTAACTGCTTACTATGTGCTGAACATTGTTCTAAGATAATCAGGTCCCTCACGAGGCTCACATTCTAAGTAGGAATGAGAACAGGTATCCAATTCCCCTTTGGTAAATGAGAGAATTGAGGCACAGAGGAGCTTAGTGACATGCCCAAGGTCACACAGCAGGTAGCTGGTGGAACCAGAATTAGAACCCAGGTCCTCTGACTCCGAGGTCTGGGTTCTTTCCAGTAGGCCAAACAGCTTTGGTAGTTACATCAATTCTATTATTTTCACTAACTCGTCCCCTCCTCTTTTTCCTCCCCTGACCTTCCCGCAGTGTCCAATAGAATGCCATGTTCCTGTGAATACTCTGTGATCGTGATGATAACAACATAGATCAGCCCACAAGAGTGTGTGGAGAAAGCTCCTGAGAAACAGAACACTGTCACTAATGCCAAATAAACAAAGCAGAAGTTTCAAAAAGAGGATAAGGAAATTGAACTCTTCCCATGACCCGCAAATGTAGAATTATAGCTTGAAAGTACTCCATTTTGAAAGTAAAGAATAAAGTCAGAATAGTCAACAGGAGATGAGTTTAAATTGGAGGTTTCTCCTCTGCAACATTTTATTAAATACTCTTGATGGGGTAGATTGAATTTCTTCCACATTCATTGTTGTTTCACAGGATTTGCGATAAGCACACCAAATGCTATGAGAAATATCGATCAGGTTGCTTTGAGTAGCCTCTAGATCACCATTTTAAGTAACGATTTAGCATATATCTAGAGAGTAATTTCCTTCAAATCAATACCATTAATATTCTCTTGCCATTGCAGTAATTGGGTAACAATGGCCCTTTTTAGTTACTAGAGAGAAAACACACAGATGCCACTCTTCCATTCATGATTTTAGTGTGGTTAGGGGAGCAGTAGAAGATTATATCAGGCTATGAACCCACTCCCTGTCTATGGAGCTTCCTCTCTTCTCTTCCCATCCATCTCATCCCAGAAATTGATTTGGGCTGACTTGCTCATTTGCAAATAATAATAATAACAAATAATAATAATAATAATAATAATAATAATAATAATAATAATAGCATTTATTAAGCACTTACTATGTGCAAAGCACTGTTCTAAGTGCTGGGGAGGTTACAAGGTGATCAGGTTGTCCCACAAGGGGCTAAGGCTAATAGTCTTAATCCCCATTTTACAGATGAGGTAACAGGCATAGAATAGTTAAGTGACTTGTGCAAAGTGTCACAGCTAACAAGTGGTGGAGCCAGGATTTGAACCCATGGCCTCTGACTCCAAAGCCCGTGCTCCATCCACTGAGCCATGCTGCTTCTCAATGAGGGATAGGAATTAAAGCAACTAGATATCAAGTCATCTCAGGCTGGATGGAAGTGGGGCTATAAAAGGAAACCCGACTGGGGTTAGGGCAAAAGAGGGAAAGAGAGGGAAGGAAAGGATGAGGAAAGAAGGGAGAGGAGGAAAAAGATGGAAAAGTGGGGAGCAGGAAGAGGAGTGAAGCGAAAAGGAGAGAAGGGGGGGGGGGAGGAGAGAAAAAGGGGGCAAAGGAGAGACCAGAGAAAAGAAGAGAAGGGAGAGGAGAAGAGGAGGAAAGGAAAGAAGAGGGAAATGAAAGAAACAAGAAAGGAGAAAAGGGGAGGAGAAATGGGGAAAGAAGAGATGGGGAAAGTAGAGATGGGGAAAGGGAGATGAGGAGAGTTGGGGGAAGCAGAGACTGAAAGGAGAGGGGGAAGGAAAGAAGGGGGAAAGGAGGGGGGGAGGGAAGGGGGAAATAATGAGAGAGAAGGGAGAGGGAAGAGTGAAAGGAGTGAGGAAAGGAAGAGGAAAGGAGAAAAGTGGGGGAAAGGAGAGAAAGTAGGAGCAAAGAAGAAAAAGAAGTAATGCAAGATGGGTGAATGGTGGTGGGGGGGGGAGAAAGGAAAGATGGGACCTAGACTGTAAATTTATCCCTCTAGACTATAAGCTCGTTATGGGCAGGGAAGGTGTCTGCTACTTCTGTTGTATTGCACTCTTCCAAGCACTTAGTACAGTTGCTCTGCTCATAGTTAGCACTCAGAAGGGAGGTGGGGAAAAGGAAAAAAAGAAGAAGAGGAAATGGAGATAGGAAGATGGGAGGAAAGGAGAAAATGGACAGAAGAAAAGAGGTGGGAAAAAGGAGAGAAGGGAAGAGGGGAAATGGAGAAAGGAAAAGAGGAGGGAAAGAGGAAAAGGGGTGAGAGGGAGAAAGAACAAGGGACAGGACTTGTCTGCCCCACCACCACATCCCTTCTGGCTTCCTTCTATTACCTTAGGAATATGACACTGGCAGAGCCATGACACAAGAGGGACAAACTGTGGAAAGATCATGTACTTGGGAGTCAGAGGATGTGGGTTCTAATCCTAGCTCCACCACCCATCTGCTGTGTGACCTTGGGCAAGCCACTTCACTTCTCTGTGCCTCAGTTACCTCATCTGTAAAATGAGGATTAAGACTGTGAGCCTCATATGGGACAACCTGATTACTTTGCATGTACCCCAGCGCTTAGAACAGTGCTTGGCACATAGTAAGCACTTAACAAATACCATCATTCTTCTTCTTCTTATTATTATTATTGTATAAGCAGTTGCTGTAGCTCCTCATCTTGTGGAGGGGCAACAGTAATAATAATAATGATGGTATTTGTTAGGTGCTTACTGTTCTAAGCAAAGCACTGTTCGAAGCATTGGGGAGGTTACAAGGTGATCAGGTTGTCCCATGAGGGCCTCACAGTTTTAATCCCCATTTTACAGATGAGGTAACTGAGGCACAGAGAAGTTAAGTGACTTGCCTGAAGTCACACAGCTGACAGTTGGAGGAGCCGGGATTTGAACCCATGACCTCTGACTCCAAAGCCCGTACTCTTTCCATTGAGCCACGCTGCTTCTCTAAGTAATGTAGTGTGGGGCAAACTAGTTTGTGCTGGACTCAAGTGACCGGGTGAAAGCTGCAACTGGAGTGATCCCAGCTCTGCCCCTTGTCTGCTATGTGACTTTGGGCAAACCACTTCACTTCTCTGTGTCTCAGTTAACTCATCTGTAAAATGGGGATTAAGACTGTGAGTCCCTTGTGGGGCAGGGACTCTGTCCAACCCAATTTATTTGTATCCCCCCTGGTGCTTTGTAAGTGACTGGCACATAGTAAGCACTTAACGAATACTTCATGCTGCCCGGATTATCTTTGTCCAGAAATGCTCTGGGCATATTACTCTTCTCCTCAAAAATCTCCAGTGGCTACCAATCAATCTGCGCATCAGGCAGAAACTCCTCACCCTGGGCTTCAAGGCTGTCCATCACCTCGCCCCCTCCTACCTCACCTCCCTTCTCTCCTTCTACTGCCCAGCCCGCACCCTCCGCTCCTCCGCCGCTAATCTCCTCACCGTACCTCGTTCTCGCCTGTCCCGCCATCGACCCCCGGCCCACGTCATCCCCTGGGCCTGGAATGCCCTCCCTCTGCCCATCCGCCAAGCTAGCTCTCTTCCTCCCTTCAAGGCCCTGCTGAGAGCTCACCTCCTCCAGGAGGCCTTCCCAGACTGAGCCCCTTCCTTCCTCTCCCCCTCGTCCCCCTCTCCATCCCCCTCATCTTACCTCCTTCCCTTCCCCACAGCACCTGTATATATGTATATATGTTTGTACATATTTATTACTCTATTTATTTATTTATTTATTTTACTTGTACATATCTATTCTATTTATTTTATTTTGTTAGTATGTTTGGTTTTGTTCTCTGTCTCCCCCTTTTAGACTGTGAGCCCACTGTTGGGTAGGGACCGTCTCTATATGTTGCCAGTTTGTACTTCCCAAGCGCTTAGTACAGTGCTCTGCACATAGTAAGCGCTCAATAAATACGATTGATGATGATGATGATGATGAATAGCACAGTTATTATTATTATCATTATGCAGCCCAGCACAAGTCAGGGGCCAGCTTCATAGCCTCCAGGTTTGTGGAAAAGCAGAAGGCCCAGCTTCTGCCAAGGCCTGTTAAAATCATACCTCCTCCAAGTGGTCTTTCTGGATTAAGCCCTCATTTCCTCTTCTCCCTCTCCCTCCTATGTCACCCTTGCAGTTTGTTTTGCAGTCTTTATTTACCACTTCCTCAGCCTCAAGGCACTAATGTACATATCTGTAATTTATTTATATTTATTTTTGTATTCCCCTATGGACTAAGCTCGTTGTAGACTGGGAACATGTCTACCAACTCTGTTTTACTGTACTTTCCCAATCGCTTAATACAGTGCTCTGCACAAGGTAAGCACTCAATAAATGCCACTGATTGATTGATCAAAGCCCCTATCAACCTTTTTGGGGGCTGTGAAAAAATAGGAGTTTCTTACTTGGCCCAAAACATAAGATGTCAGCAGCACCAGAAATTCCTGTTAAAGCATTAAGAAGCAGTGTAGCCTAGTGGAACGATCACAGGTTTAGGAATCAGAGAACCTGAATTCTAATCCCTGCTTTGACACTTATAATATAATGGTGGTATTTGTTAAGCGCTTACTATGTGCCAAGCACTGTTCTAAGCGCTGGGGTAGATACAAAGTAATCAGGTTGTCCCACGTGGGGCTCACAGTCTTAATTTCCATTTTACAGATGAGGGAACTGAGGCACAGAGAAGTTAAGTGACTTGCCCAAGGTCACACAGCAGACGAGTGGCGGGGCCGGGGTTTGAACCCACGACCTATGACTCCAAAGCCTGACACTTCTTTGCTGTGTGACCTTGGACAAGTCGCTAAACTTCTCTGTGCCTAGGTTTTCTAATCCATAAAATGGGGATTCAATACCTGTTCCCCCTTCTACTTAGACTGTGAACCTCATGTGTGATATAACTAAATCCATCCTGATTATCTTGTATCAACTCCAATACGTAGTACAGTGCTTGGCATATAGTAAATGCTTAACAAATTCTATTATTATTATTATTATTTATGGCATCAGTAAGAACCAGAGGTGAGTGGAAGAGCAGCAGAGGCTGTTGGCAGAGGAGGAGGAAGCTGTCAGTGGCTCAGGAGCTCAGCATTTTGGGTGGTGGGATCTAAAGAGCTAAACTATCTAGGATCACCTGGTCATGGTGGGTAAAGTGTTCGCTTCCAGTGCTAGACACTGTACCCACCATGACCAGATGATCTTCCGGCTGGCGTTCAGAATCCTCCTTTGCCACACCTGCAGAATTTACAGGATGCATTCAATTCTTTCAAGCCACCTTTTAGATACAGAATCAGCATGGCCTAGTGGAAAGAGCATGGGCTTGGGAGCCAGAAGACCTGGGTTCTAATCCTTCTCTTCTGCTTTCCTGTTGTGTGACTTTGGGCAAATTGTTTAATTTCTCTATGCCTCAGTTTCCTCATCTGTGCACTTGAATCTTTGACGTTTCATTTGATTTCACCCCACAGCAAATATACATAAATACATATACATACACAAATTCTATATTATAAAGTATTTATATTAATATATTAATGCCTGTCATCTCCCTCTAGAATGTAAATCTATTACTGACAGGGAACGTGCCTACCAACTCTGTCATATTGTACTCTTCCAAGCATTTAGTACAGTGCACTGCACACAATAAGTGCTCAATAAATACTGATGATGATGATGATAAAAGTTGAGGTTAAATGCATGTTCTCCCTCCCACCTAAACTGTGAGCCCCATTTGGGTTAGGGACCGTTTCAGATATGATTACCTTGTACCTGATTCATTCAGCTGCATTTATTGAGCCCTTACTATGTGCAAAGCACCATACTAAGCTCTTGGGAAGGTACATTTTCTACAAAAAATGTTCAGGATATGTTTCCCCACTTCTCAAGAAACTCCAGTGGCTGCTCTTCCACTTTGGCGTCAAACAAAAATTCCTATTAGCTTTAAAGCACTCAATCACCTTCCCCCCCGACCTCACATTACTATTCTCCGACAACCCAGCCCAAACACTTTGTTCCTCTAACACTAACCTTCTCACTACCTCAAACTCATCTATCTCACTGCCGACCCCTCGCCCATGCCTTTGGCCTGGAACACCCTCCCTCCTCAAATCTCCCCACATTCAAAGCTTAATTGAGGGCATATCTCCAAGAGGCTTTCCCTGACTAAGCCCCCACTTCTCTCTTCTCCCACTCCCTTCTGTGGTGCCCTGACTTGTTCCCTTTATTCATCCCCCATCTCAGCCCCACAGCACTTATGTACATATCTATAAATTATTTGTATTAGTATCTGTCTCTCCCTCTACACTGCACGTTTGTTGTGGGCAGGGAATGTGTTTATTGCTATACTGTATTCTCCCAAATGCTTAATACAGGGCTCTGCACACAGTAAGCTCTCAATAAATATGACTGAATGAACAATTAACAGACACATTCCCTCCCACTACAAGTTTACAATCTAGGGATCTGATACTTAGTCCAAGAGTTGGCAGAAAGTATGCATTTAGCAAAAATGAGTATTATCACCATCATCATCATCCAGCTAAAGTTTTTTTAGCCACACCGTTTGGAAAATGCCCCTACTGACTCACAGCAACTAAGCCCGCCAAATGAAGAAGCAGCAAATAGAGAAACAGCATGGCTCAGTGGAAAGAGCCATGGAGTCAGAGGTCATGGGTTCAAATGCCGACTCCGCCAATTGTCAGCTGTGTGACTTTGGGCAAGTCACTTAACTTCTCTTTGCCTCAGTTACCTCATCTGTAAAATGGGGATTATGACTGTGAGCCCTACGTGGGACAACCTGATCACCTTGTATCCCCCCAGTGCTTAGAACAGTGCTTTGCACATAGTAAGTGCTTAACAAATACCATTATTATTATTATTATTAAATGCGCAGCAAAAGAAAATTCATCTGAAGGATATTTGGATCATCTGAAGGGAAAATTCTCACCTACAAGATATCTGCACTCATTTTATGGTGTTTCTATAGCCTGTCACAAACTGTTAGGAAAGGAGAAGTAACATAGTCTAGAGGAGTGACAAATGGGCTTGGGAATCAAAAGACCTTGATTCCTTTGTGATCTTGGGCTTCTGTGACCTTCTTCCCTGTGCTTCAGTTACCTCATCTGCAAAATGGGAATTTAGACTGTGAGCCTCATGTGGGACAAGGACTGTGTCCAACCTGATTGTTTTCTTTCTACCCCAGGGCTCAGTACAGTTCCTGGCACTGTAAACTCCCTGTGGGAAGGAAATGTGTGTGTTGTATTCTTTTGTACTCTCCCAAGTGCTTAGTACAGTGCTCTGTACCCAGTAAGTGCTCAATAAATAAAACTGGACTGACTGGCACACAGTAGGTGCTTAACAAATATCTTAAAAAAAAATGAAAAAGAGGGAGAATGATCCTATTTTCCAATCGCCAGGAGTGACCAGAGAGGCTACTGGTTGCACTGCACTCTCACTACCACTGATTTTGGCTTCCATTTTTGAACCACCTTTGGAGGCTGCCTTACTGCACAACAACTGGGAAGATATCTTCATCATCATCAGGCCTATGCCTATGCCTAGCTGGAGGAGAGAAGGGAGAGAAGGAGGGATCTGTTACCTAAACACAAGATGGCAGAGGGCATTAGCATCCTCCCAGATACCTGGGAAATTCAGGCTCATTGGATTTCAGAGGAGAAGGGAAAATATGGAAATAGAGCTAGCTGGAACCCATACAGAAGGACAACATATGGACTCTCTCCTTTATTTACTGTCTCTGCTATGCTACTAGATGAACTGGAAAAGATGAAAAAAAACCAACCCTCCATTGTATTTAGTAAAAAGCAAAAAATGAATAGGATGTTAGAAATAGAGGGGAAGAGGAAGGGAGAGATAACTATAATGGTAATTGTAGTGTTTATTAAACACTTTCTACATGAGAAGAACTGTACAAAGCCCTGGGAGATACAAGATAATTAAGTCAGACACAAGTCCCTGTCCCACATAGGGCTCATTGCCTAAGTAGGAGGCAGACTAAGTAACAAATCTCCACTGTACAGATGAGGAAACACATACAGAGAAGTTAAGCCACTGGCCCAGAGTCACACAGAACGAAGGTGGCAGAGCAGGGATTAGAACCCAGATTCTCTGACTCCCAGTCCTGTACTCTTTCCACTATAGATATTTCCAATACCGTCCATTCCACCATTATTCTGAAACCTGTGATCAAGGTTGTAGGTTATCCATACTATTCATTTTCTCTCCAAGTTTCTTGCTGCTTTGGGCCAATTCTCTGCACACATTCTCTCATCACCAAAGAGTAAATGGGGGGTGGGGTGGAGGTGGCGTGATGATTAGAGATGAAAGTTGGTAATTTAGGAATAACTGATTTGTACAAAACAATGTGGTAACTACAGAAAAAATGAGATTTAGGGATTAGTCAGGTCTTTCATTTTTCTCTGTTCTCTAGTTATACAGAGAATGGAGAATTGATCTTTATGGTTCAGTTCTTTAAGTGAAGACCAAGGCCCAGGAAAAAAAAAAAAACTGTAACATTGTACTGACTTTGTGGAGCTGAGTCACTCAATCTCTCTACCCAGTTTTCTTATCTGGGGAAATAATATCGCCTTCCTCTCCTGAATGGGCATGGGCAAGCCCATGAACTCACCTCTGGTTGTGACTCCCAAACAACAATCAATGAATGGTATTTATTGAGGGCTTACTGTGCACAAAGTACAATAGAGTTGGTAGACATGACCCTGTCCAGACTGTAAACTCATTGTAGGCGGGGAACATGTCTACCACCTCTGTTTTATTGTGTTTTCCCTAAATTTTAGCACAGAGCTCTGCACACAGTAAGTGTTCAATAAATATGATTGCTTGATTGAAGGAGTTTACAATCTAAGGGGTTAAGGAAGCAAGAGTCAGATTCCCTCTATGTCATCTCTGATTCCCTACTTGAAGCAGGTTTTCTGCTAAAGGAGAATAATCACTCAATGGATCAATCAACCTCCCCCTTCTAGACTGTGAACCCTTCGTTGGGTAGGGACTGTCTCTATATGTAGCCGATTTGTACTTCCCAAGTGCTTAGTACAGTGCTCTGCACACAGTAAGCACTCAGTAAATACAATTGAATGAACTGTATTTATTCAGCACTTACTGTGTACAAAGCACTGTACTAAGCGTTTACCAGTGACCTTTAGATGGACAGTGCCCCTTGAATGCCGGGTGTTGGAAGGGATGACATCAATGATTGATTTGCTGTCAGCAGAATCATTTCCATATAGCCATTGTGGCTCTCTTTTACTGACTAATTACAACTTGCCCTTCCCTCTATGTAAGAGAGCTGGGTTTCAGATTTTAATATGCTCTCAAGGTGAGAATGTTACATAAAAACCAAGTTCTATTCATTCTGATGATAATTATATTTGGTGGCTAAGGCCACTCACTTCATGAGAGAAGCAGCATGGCTTAGTGGATAGAGCACGGGTCTACTAGTTAGAGGGACCTGGGTTCCAGTGCTAACTCTGCCACTTGCCCGTTCTGTGACCTTGGGCAAGTCGCTTCAGTTGTCTGTGCCCCAGTCCCCTCTTCTGCAAAATGGACATGGACTGTGTCCAGCCTGATTAGCATGAATCTACCCCAGCGCTTCGTACAGTACCTGATAGATAGTAAGCACTTAAATACCATAAAAGAATAAACAAAGAAAAAACCAAAACTATGACAAACTGCTTGCTTCAAAGAATTCACATCAGAGGTGCTCAGCTATGCTGTTCTCCCTGAAGATGAATTTAAATTGGAAATCCAAACATCTAAAAATATTCCTCACCTACCCTCTAATCTATTGCTTAACTATCAAGAAATAATTCTTTTCTAACTACCTCCTCCTTGCACAGATACCAAATTTTACCTATACAACACTTTAAAAAAAATCAAGAAGACATGTAATAATTAGAGGCTTCTAATTTCTTCGGATGCTGCTGATGGAGAGTTAAATACATTTGCAGTGTGGGGTATACTGTAGCACTCAGCACAAATTAATTGTTCTAAATACATTTAAGAAGGAAAAGGAAGAGGAGGAGGAGGAGAAAGGAGAAAGGGAAAGAGAAGGAAGAAGGGCATAGACAGGAAGGGGAGGATGAAAAGGAGGAAGAATGAGAAATTCATCATCATGACTGACATTCGTGTTTACCAGAAACTGCTTGTTACCATAGACATTTAACGTTCTTGTAGCAGCAACCTGTAAACCACCGCAGTTACATTTAGATTAGAAGAAAACAGAAAAAAAGTAAAATATCGGTCTGCCAGAATGTAGCACTCAGTATAAGAAAACATCTTACCTAGCATGCGAACACATTTGGCATTCTGATCAGGGCTATCAAACAAGATTTCTCCACACCTCTGAAAGAGAAAGGTATTAAAATTTAATTCAAGACTCTGCATAAGTATTTCCAAGACAGCACTTGAATGCAAAATGGCAATGAGAACAATCTCCCTTTATTTTCATGGAGCTCTGAAGACACTTAGGGCTCCATATCTAGGTCTTCAGGTCTCAACTTAAGGCCCTTTCAATACTAAACTTTCTGCACTGGGTAAACTGCAGATGGATGTTAATGAACAAAGCAAACAGCTTCAGTAATCCTCCTCCTTGTTCTCTGGATGGGACAGTGTCTGCATTTTACCTAGAAAAGACTTGTTCTAAAATGTTCAGAGATTGAATTGGGAAATTATGAGACTGTGAGCCCCATGTGGGACAGGGACAGTATCTGCCCTGATTATTTTACATCTAGTCCAGCACTCAGTACACAGAGTAAGCACTTAACAAATACCATCATTTTTAGGCATCCAGTTTAGTTGAAGGATGGAAGAGGAATGGCTCAGTTCTCACCTGTCCCACCGTCAACCCCCGGCCCACGTCCTCCCCCTGGCCTGGAATGCCCTCCCTCCACACAACCGCCAAGCTATCTCTCTTCCTCCCTTAAAAGCCCTACTGAGAGCTCACCTCCTCCAAGAGGCCTTCCCAGACTGAGTCCCCTTTTTCCTCTCCTCCTCCCCACCCCCCATGCCCTACCTCCTTCCCCTCCCCACAGCACCTGCATATATGTTTCTACAGATTTATTACTCTATTTATTTTACTTGTACATATTTACTATTCTATTTATTTTGTTAATGACGTGCATTTAGCTTTAATTCTATTTGTACTGATGACTTGACACCTGTCCATATGTTCTGTTTTGTTGTCTGTCTTCCCCTTCTAGACTGTGAGCCCGTTGTTGGGTAGGGACCGTCTCTATATGTTGCCAGCTTGTACTTCCCAAGTGCTTAGTACAGTGCTCTGCACATAGTAAGCACTAAATAAATATGATTGAATGAATGAAGAGTTAAATGGTGCCATTCTAGACTATAACGTATAGTGAAAATAGGAAGCCCTGATCACCAGTCAGGGGAGACATAATATACCCCATAGTGAGTTCAATGTTGGTGCACTGGTGGTTCAGAAATCCACAGTATGGAGCAGAATTGTAGTCATGTTACTTTGTGTGGGTGGGACACAGCCTCAGAGGCTGGGTGTTGGTGACTGTTAATGGGGGGAAGCAGTGTGGCCTATTAGAAAAAGCACTGGCCTAGGAAGCAGAGGATCTGGGTTCTAATTCTGACTCCACCACTTGTCTTCTGTGTGACCTTGGGCAAGTCACTTCATTTCCTCTGTGCCTCAGTTACCGCAACTATATGATGGGGATTATGACTGTAGCCCCGTGTGCGAATTGGAATGTATCCAAGCTGATTAGCTTGTACCCACCCTAGAGCTTTGTACAATGCCTGACACATAGTGACTAACAAATACCATTTTTTAAAAATGGTGGATTTTCCAGGGTATGAAATCCCTCCAATTTAGACTGTGAGCCCCATGGAGGATTTGGTATTCAACCTGATTATCTTGTATCTAGCCTCAGCACTTAATGCAATGTCTGGCATGTAGCAAGGGCTTAACAAGTACCATTAAAAATAAAAAAAAGGAAAAAATTGTGTGATTACCCCCAAGCAGCATGGCCTAGTGGAAGGAGCATGGACTTGGGAGTTAGAGAAACTGAGTTCTAATCCTTACTCTGCCACTTGCCTGCTTGTGTGACTGTGGCAAGTCATCATCAATTATATTGAGTGCCTACTATGTGTAGAGCACTGTACTAAGCACTTGGGAGAGTGCAGTACAACACAATTGTCAGACAACTTCCCTGAACACAACGAGCTTGCAGTCTAGAAGAAGAGACAGGCATTAATATAAATAATTTACAATACATAATTTAAAGATATGGACATGAGTGCTGTGGGGTTGTTGGTGGGGTGAATATCAAATGCCCAAAGGTCACAGATCCTAGTACATAGACACCACAGAATGGAGAGGGAGCCTGGGGAAAGAGGGCTTAATTGGGGAAGGGCTCTTAAAGATGTGACCTGAAAATGGCTTTGAAGATGGGGATGTTGGTGGTCTGGTATATATGGAAGGGGAGGGAGTTCTAGGGAAAACGGTCAGTATTGAGTAAAATGGTGTTAGAGGAGTGAAGTGTGTGGAGTGGGCTGTAGTAGGAGATGAGTAAGGTGAGGTCAGAGGGGACAAGCTTAATGAATGCTTTAAAAGTCATTGGGGTAAGGAGTTTTTGTTTGACGTGGAGATAGTCAACCACTGGAGGTTCTTGAGGAGTGGAGAAAAATCGACTGAACTTTGTTTTAGAAATATGATTCATCCAGCAGAGTGAAGTGAGTAGATATAGACGACAAGGATGTCAGCGAGGAGACAGATGCAGTAATCAAGGCGGGATAGGATAAGTGCTTGTTTCAATGTGCTTGCAGTTTGGATGGAGAGGACAGGGTGGATTTTAGCACTGTCATGAAGGTAGAACCAACAGGATTTGGTGACAGACTGAATATGTGGGTTGAATGAGAGAGATGAGTCAAGGACAATGGTGCAGTTACAAGCTTGTCAGATAGGGAGGATAGTAGTATTGTCTACAGTAATGGGAAAGGCAGAGGGAGGGCAGGGTTTGGGTTGGGAGATAAGGGGAGATTTGGACATATTTAGTTTGTGGTGCTGGTGGGACATACAGGTCCTGAAGGCAGGAGGAAATGTGAGACTGCAGAGGGGTCAGGCCTGGAGATGTAGATTAAGGGATCATCCACATAGAGAAGGTAGTTGAAGTCATGGGAGCAAATTAATTCTTCTAGGAGGTTGTTGTAGGTGAAGAATAGAAGGGTACCCAGAACTGAGCCTTGAGGGACCCTCACTGTTAGAGGCAGAGAAAGAGCTTGCAAAAGAGTCTGAGAGGGAGTGCTCAGGGACACCCTCATGGATATTGAAGTCCCCATGGTCAATTTAGGGATACAGGATGAGAGAAAGAATGTGAGAAAGGGATCAAAATCATTAAGAAGTTTGGAGGAAGGGCCTGGGGGGTGGAAGATAACTGTGAGGCATGGGTGGCAGAGGTAGATGATATGGGTGGGCTTCAAAGGAAGGGAAGGAGAGAGATGGGAAGATGGGATGGTGTGAAAACAGCATTGGGGAGCTAGAAGGAAGTTGACTTGGCCTTTCTCAGTGAATTTTGGGGAGTAGGAGAAAATGAGCCCACCTGGGAGAGAGGTGCAGGAGAGTCACTTAACCTGCCGTGCCTTGGCTTCCTCATCCATAAAATGGGAATTACCTCCTGTGAGCCCCATGTGGGACAGAGGTTTTACTCAACCTGATTATCTTGTATTTGTCCCAAGATTTAGTACAATGCTTGTCACACAGTAAGCCCTTAAATATCATTATAGACCAATAATAACTGTAGTCTCCAATTTCAAAGTCATGGCAGAGACTAGACCTTGATCCATTTACTTCTGTGCTGGGCAAATAATAATAATTGTGGTATCTGTTAAGTTCTTGCCACATGTCAAGCACTGGGGAAGATACAAGGCAATCAGGTCAGACACAGTTCCTGTCCCACATAGGACACACAATTGAAATAGGAGAGAAAACAAGTATTGAATACCCATTTTACGGCAACTGAGTCCCAGAGAAGTCAAATTACTTGCCCAAGGTCATACAGCAGACATTTGGAGAAGATGGGATTAGAACCCCGGTCCCCTGATTCCCAAGCCTGTGCTCCTTCCTCTAGGTCACACTGCTCCAAAGCAAGACAGCATTGAAAGTGAAGCCCTGAGAAGCAGCATGGCTCAGTGGAAAGAGCCCGGGCTTTGGAGTCAGAGGTCATGGGTTCAAATCCCAGCCCCGCCAATTGTCAGCTGTGTGACGTTGGGCAAGTCACTTCACTTCTCTGGGCCTCAGTTACCTCATCTCGAAAATGGGGGTGAAGACTGTGAGCCCCCTGTGGGACAACCTGATCACCTTGTAACCTCCCCAGTGCTTAGAACAGTGCTTTGCACATAGTAAGCGCTTAATAAATGCCATCAAAAAAAAAAAAAGCCCTGTAACCCTCAGGGATGATTTTAAAGGATGCTACAGCTGCTGCAGTAAGTGTCAGAGTTAAATGAGTGAAAAGGAAGTGACCCAGTTCCTCTTTCTTCTGGGAGCAGTGTCAGATTCTGTCCTAAATCTTCAAGGCCTGGGCCAGTCCTCCTTCACATACCCTCCAACCCACCAGAAGACTGTCCCCTCCTCTAGAAAGGACTTCAACAGGAAGGAACCCTTAGCAGGGCTGAACAGCCCACCCCAGGGCAAGAGGACTGGAGGTCCCTTCCCCTTCAACTGCCCACTTTAGTAGAGAAACAAACCCCAACCGACCAACCACAAGAGGCATCGATTCAGTAATATTCTGAACTCTTAGAGGACCCTGAAAATTCCAACTTGGACCAGGTAATAAATTTTGTCCCCCTGGGACCTTCTTTCTGCCTAGATCTTCACCACCCATTCATCCGGAGTTACACTTAGCTGTCTCACAGAAGCAGTGATTTAGTTGTGTGTTGCTGAATGGGCTAAACACCATTCAAAAGCAATGACTCTAAGGAATTACAATCTAACATAATGTAATCCAGCCTGCATAACAACACAGATTCTTCTATAGAAGCTATATTGATCACTTTTGAAGCGTGGTTCAAATTAATCTACCTTAGTTTGTCGACTTTGATGGATCTGAAGCGTTTCATATCCCAGGGATAAGGGTAATTAATAGGCAGGGATTCGTGTGAAGTGAGTGTCGTAACTTGCCCGGTATGGGAAAGATTTGTGTTTGCTTTCAGTTTGAGGAAGTTTGTGAATGATGTCAGGGAGAAGTCTTGGTAGAAATGGTAGGTGGGTGGTTGCCGGTTGACAGCGTGGGACAGGCCACAAAGCATAGAGGGGCTAATAAAAGGTAATCTCATCTTCCTTTGCTGCTGATTTTTGATCATGACTTCTCTCCCACCAAGAACTCCTTTCCCCTTCACATCCCACAGACCACCAGTCTCCTCATCTTCAAAGCCTTATTAAAATCACTTCTCCTCCAAGAAGCCTACTAAAGTCATATGTACATACCTTTATAGTCACTAGCTTCCCCTTACCTATCATTTATTTTTATGTCTGTCTCCCCCTCTTAAGGGCAGGGAGCATGTCTACCAACTCTATTGTACTGCACTCTTCCGAGCACTAAGTGCTGTCCTTGCACACAATAAGCCCTCAATGTTATTTTTTTGAGCGCTTTGTGCAGAGAACGCCAATTAGCACTTGGGAAAATACTGCATACTAGAGTTGGTAGAATTTACAATCTACAAGGAGGAGCTTTCAATCTACAAGGTAGCCAGTAGTCTGCTAGTAGCCACAGTAGCCAGCTTTCAGGAACAGGGAGATGAGTAATCATTCAAAGCAATTTACTAAGATTAGTCTCCTGGCAAAATCTTATCAGAAAGTTTAAAAGTCTTTCCCTTCTGCTTTCCTTTTCTCTCTCTGACTTTCTTTCATGAAATCTTGATGGCTAAGAGACGCTTTGGAAACGTGCCTGACTATAAAACAACTAAATACCACAGATCGATTGATTGATTGATTGAGAAAGGTTTGCTAAACTATAATGAAGTGAAGAGGCAAGAATAAATGGAAGGGAGTGGGAGTGAACGCTGAAGTTCAGTCTAGGACTTCAGAGTCAGGGTCCCTAAATCCTATTCTCAATTCTGCTTCAGAGGAAGAATTGATCCTTTCCACCCGAACTGCCACCATCCTGCTCCTAGCTCCTCACTCACATGATGATTATGACTACAGCATCAGTTTTCTCATTGCTTTTCCATCCTTCATCCTCTCCCCACAGTGCCATGCTTTAACCGCCTGCCCGTCTCACCTCCGCAACATCGTCAAGATCCGCCCTTTCCTCTCCATCCAAACTGCTACCCTGCTGGTTCAAACTCTCATCCTATCCTGACAGGATTACTGCATCAGCCTCCTCTCTGATCTCCCACCCTCCTGTCTCTCCCCACTTCAATCTATACTTCACGCTGCTGCCCAGATCATCTTTGTGCAGAAACGCTCCGGGCATGTTACTCCCCTCCTCAAAAATCTCCAGTGGCTACCAATCAATCTGTGCATCAGGCAGAAACTCCTCACCCTGGGCTTCAAGGCTGTCCATCACCTCACCCCTTCCTACCTCCCCTCCCTTCTTTCCTTCTACAGCCCAGCCCGCACCCTCCGCTCCTCTGCCGCTAACCTCCTCACTGTGCCTTTATCACCTGTCCTGCCTTTGTCCCTCGGCCCACGTCCTCCCCCTGGCCTGGAATGCCCTCCTTCCTCACATCTGCCAAGCTAGCTCTCTTCCTCCCCTCAAAGCCCTACTGAGAGTTCACCTCCCCCAGGAGGCCTTCCCGGACTGAGGCCCCTCCTTCCTCTCCCCCTCCCCATCCCCCCGCCTTACCTCCTTCCCCTCCCCACAGCACCTGTATATATGTTTGTACAGATTTATTACACTATTTATTCTACTTGTACATATTTACCATTCTATTTATTTTATTAATATGTTTTGTTGTCTGTCTCCCTCTTCTAGACTGTGAGCCCGCTGTTGGGTAGGGACCATCTCTACATGTTGCCAACTTGTACTTCCCAAGAGTTTAGTACAGTGCTCTGCACACAGTAAGCACTCAATAAATATGAATGAATGAATGAATGAACAGGGTATATACATATCCTTCTGTATATATGCATACTCAATTATTTATTCAGCTATCTTATCCTGACAGGTTATCAACTGCTTTATCTCTTTTGGTCCCAATACTGGCAAATAGTTAATGCCTGTTTCCCCCATTTGATTTCATGCCCCAAGAGGACAAAGACTGTGTCTTTTCTGATGTACTCTTCCCAGCACTTAATACGGTACTAGTCACATGGTAAATATAGACAGATGATTTTTCTATGTGACATCATAAGGGTATACAACCTCTCTGCTTCAGTGCATTTGTCCAGCAGAGAAGCATTTGAGAAGCAGCGTGGCTTAGTGGAAAGAGCACAGGCTGAGGAGTCAGAGGACATGGGTTCTAATCCTGGCTCCACAAATTGCCTGCTGTGTGACCTTGGGCAAGCCACTTAACTTGTCTGTGTCTCAGTAACTTCATCTGTAAAATGGGGATTAAAAGTATAAGCCCCACTTGGGACCATCTGATTACCCTGTATCTACCCCAATGCTTAGAACGGTGCTTGGCACATAATAAACACTTAAATACCATAATTATTATTATTATTAGAAAGACCATTACAGACCAACTAGCTGACTCTTAGGGCTACTGGGGAGACTTGTGACCTATTGAATCTAATCTTACCAGGGAGGGTGGATTACACTGCTCTTCCCTTTGGAAGTGCAATCAAGTCTTTCAGGGCAGTAGGACCCATCTAGCCAAAAACCACCTTCTAGGGAGCACCTTTGTGACCAAGAAAGAAACTTAATGAATCTTGAAAGAGAAAGTATTTCGATCCTGCTCACTCAAGGACCAGGTCCACAGGTCCTAGTGGATTTTCCACTCCTTTGAACACAGGTGTTATGGAAAATACCAAGTGCAACATTATATAACTGATCTTTCAAAATCCAAACCAATTGCATAATCACATCCTAGTTCAGAATGACAGTGAAATCAGCGAGCCTCTTCTGAAACATAACTAAGCGCTTAGTACAGTGCTCTGCACACAGTAAGCGCTCAATAAATATGATTGATGATGAAGTGGTGATCCCTAATTTTCTCTTTCTAGGTTCATTGCATAGAGTTAACTCATTTCAATTGCAGGGGAGGGAGGAGAGATGGGGTGGAGGAGGAGGAAAATGAAATCCACCTTCAAAACAAAGATACTGTTCTTCCCTTCAACTATAATGAGTTGTTGATGAATTTAAAGAGCTGGTAATTTGTTACGAGTCCTTTAATTGCACTGCTTTGTAATGTGCCTGATTATAGCAGCAGATTTTAATGTAATACCCAGAAGGGATCTAATCGCTTTCCAGACTTCAAAGTAACCAGATTCTTTCCAGCCTTTTTTCTCATCCATCCTGGCTTTCGCTGGAGTCAGAGCAGCGGTATCGCATCAGTGGCTGAGTTCAGCTTGGCTGCTGTCCCCAAGAGCCGCTCAGGGGGATGAGCAGCGTGGTGTAGTGTGTACAGCACAGGCCTGAAGTCAGAAGGTCATGGTTTCTAGTTCGAGATCCTCCACTTGTCTGCTACATGACCTTGGGCAAGTGACTTCACTTTTCTCTGCTTCAGCTACCTCATCTGTAAAATGGGGATCGAGACTGTGGGAGCCCCACATGGAAGAAGGGACTGTGTCCCACCCAATTTGCTATAATAATAATAATAATAATAATAATAATAACTGTTGTATTTGTTAAGCACTTACTATATTCCAAGCACCATACTAAGAGCTAGGGTGGATACAAGCAAACAGTGCATAGTACAGGCTAAGTACAGCTTAGAAAGGCTGTGTGGCTTAGTGGAAAGAGCACGGGTTTTGGAGTCAGAGGTCGTGGTTCTAATCCCAGCTCCACCACTTGTCACTTAACTTCTCCATGCTTCAGTTACCTCATCTGTAAAATGGGGATTAAGACTGTGAGCCCTACATGGGACAACCTGATAACCCTGCATCTACCTCAGCTCTTAGAACAGTGCTTGGAACATAGTAAGTGCTTAACAAATACTATCATTATTATTAAAGTGTCTGGCACATAGTAAGTGCTTAACAAATACCACAATTATTATTACTAATTATTGTTATTATGATCCTGGGCCAGAGATGGTGTGGGACTGAGGCCTAGGAGGAGTATATCAGAAGCCCTGGGATCTTTCATGTTGAGACGAAAGGGAGACTGAGGCACAGTAAAATAGAAAACATAACACTTTCACTTCCTGAGCTGAGGTAACGAGGGCAGCATGGAAATTAAAATGAAGACAAACGTGATTTTTGAGGAGCTATTTTAATCATAAGGTAATATAGCATAGGGGATGATTTGATTTTACAACATGAAATGGAGAATTGGGACCGTCAATTCGAGAGAGAAAACAATGCTATTGAGGACAAAATGGATTTTTAAAAAATATTTTGGAGGGTCAGAGTAATCCAGACTGCTTGTCGACACTAAGATTCAACAAGTAATCACTTAGCTCTACTTCACATGAAGCCTGCCGATCAATATCTCCTGGAGAATTCACTGCTATTGAAATTTTGTCTAGATTCTTCAAAGTGTATTGGCGTTTGGGGTTTTATTCTCCAAATATTTGGGCAGTAATAATGGCCACAAAACTCAGGGAAGGAGCTGCTGCCTGGGGAGCTGTAGAAAAGGAGAGGACTTTCACTTTCTAAAGACTTCTCTTTTATGAAGTACAGCCCTGCTCTAAAGCAGTTAAATTCCAGATCAGTCCCTTTTCCTTTTGGCAACAAGGAGAAGAGAGAGAACAACATTTCTTCTTGTTTTCCAAGAACTTTCAAGTAAAGCTCATTAGGGATAAGGGAAAGTCTTTTCAAATAGAAGGGAATTACTTTATAGGGGGAGTTGTCTCATTTGCATAGAGCTTACTCTGTATTTTCCAAGAGCACATTTGAGGTTTCTTGACACTTTCCTGTGGTAATAAATTTTACTCCTGTAAATGGTTGAAGGTAAATGGTTTACGCAGAACAAAGTTCGTTGTTTAAAAGCCCTACCTCTGTTTGCTGGCACAATTTTGCAAAATGTGCAGCTTTGTGCTTAAAAGGGTAGAAAAATTCAGACTTGGAAAACGTTTTTGTTAATGCCTTTTGGTGCCAAAGTGGACAGAAAGCATCTGTGTTCCTATGGAAAGCTGAGAAGTATAGAGTCATTTTAGAAGGAATAAATGATTCTTTTATCCACTTCTCTTTTATATTGGATTCTATTAATTTTTAAACTTCCCTGGCCTCTTTTGGGGAAGGAAAAAGACAAATAAATCCATCCCCTTTTCACACTGAATGGCCACCCGACTCTTCATTTTAAATCAACTTAATCATTCTGAATTAGAAGAGACAATCACATGCTCTCTTTGGTGGCAGACGGTTCCAGAGTTTCTGACTAGGACCAATCAAAATAGGACTGGAATTAGCATGACTACCATACACTCCTAATGCTCCTTGAAGATATGAATTATTAAAAGAGAATCAACACAGAAATTTGGGAAATTCATCAACATGGATTTTGGACATTGGTCATTGCTATTTTTTTTTTTTTTATAGGTTAAATGCCATAGTTGACCAAAAAAACCCCCAAAAACAAAGCTTTTCCCATTTGGAAAATTATTAATGTCTTTAAATTATTTAAATGTCACAAATTATAGGGACACTTTATAATTCAAGGAAAATGCTTGCAAACCTAACAAAAGTACTTTTTTTTTCCCAATGTCTGACATATTGAGGCAGCACGGACTAGGGGAAAAACCATGGGGCTGGGAGTCAGGAGGCCTGGATTCTAGTCCCGCTTCTGTCATTTGCCCCGTGTGATCTTCATTAAGTCACAACCTCTTTGTGCCTCAGTTACCTCATCTGTACAATGGCAGTAAAATTACTCTTCCCCTTACCTCAGACTGGGCCTCACATGGGAAAGGGACTGGGCCTAAACCAACTCGGGGAACATTATTTTGGAGGAGAGAGTTGTACATACGTATTACTTTAGAAGCTCTCAGACTTGAGCATTTTAGTGTTCAGAGTGGCTCAGGATGGATTAAAAACTGGCAGAGGTCTGACGCTGAGAGTAAATCACCTCAGGGAAAGCCAGGTTGCAGCCTTACGTCCCTCTCAACTCTTCTCCCTCTTTACTTTCTGGAGTCTGTTCCAACTGAGGTCTGAAGCACAAGGTGATTGAATGTTTTGAAACCAATGGTGAGGAGTTTTGGTTCGATATGGACCCCCTTTTAGACTGTGAGCCCACTGTTGGGTAGGGACTGTCTCTATATGTTGCCAACTTGTACTTCCCAAGTGCTTAGTACAGTGCTCTGCACACAGTAAGCGCTCAATAAATACAATTGACCGATTGATTGATTTACTTTCTGGAGTCTGTTCCAACTGAGGTCTGAAGCAATGTGGCCTAATGGCAAGAGCACAGGCATAAGAGTCAGAGGATCTGGGTTCTAAACCCAGAGTTGCCAAATGCTTGGGCTAGTCACAACTTTTCTGTGTCCCAGTTTCCTTAACTCAAAAAAGGGGATTAAATCCTACTCCCACTTACACTGTGAGGAATCTAGGCACCAGGCTAACTTTGGCTTCTTAATATTCATCCTCACCTGCGATAAATAATAATAATAATAATGATGATGATGGCATTTATTAAGCGCTTACTACGTGCAAAGCACTGTTCTAAGAGCTGAATAAATGAACAGAAATGGTTTCTCTGCCTTCGGAGAAAGGATTTGCTGAGATGTAAGAAAGCCCAACGTCCGGGATCGAACGAGGGACCTTTAGAGCTTCACTCTAACGCTCTCCCAGCTGAGCTATTTCGGCAGCGCCAAAATCTGCCCTCTCCTGCTCAGCAACACTAAATGACAACTAATAATGGAGAAGATAACAATAATATGGCATTTGTAGAAGGCTTACAGGGAAATACAGCATGGTCTAGGAAAGAGCCAAGGGCTGCGAGTCAGAAGACTTGGGTTCTACTATTAGTTTTGTAAATTGCCTATGTGACCTTGGGTGAGTCACTTAACTTCTTTGTGCCTCAGTTTCCTCATTGGTAAAATGGAGATTAAGTACCTGTCTCTCTCTTAACTTAGACTGTAAGTCCCAAGTGGGACAGGGACTGTGTCAGACCTGATCAACTTCTACCTACCCCAGGGCATAGAACTGGCAAGTGTCCAGTAAATACCATTGATTGATCAACTGATTGTCAGTTTGACACACAGTAAGCACTTTCATACCATAATAAAAATACTAGGGTGTGCTTGTGAGGCCCCAGGAAAGGATGGCTTCAGATGGTAAGCAGCCAGCTAAAGGAGCAAGGCCAGAAGGGACAGAGAGAAGCAATGTGGCTCAGCAGAAAGAGCATGGGCTTTGGAGTCAGGTGCCATGGGTTCGAATCCCGGTTCTGCCAATTGTCAGCTGTGTGACTTTGGGCAAGTCACAACTTCTCTGTGCTTCAGTTACTTCATCTGTAAAATGGGGATTAAGACTGTGAGCCCCCTGTGGGACAACCTGATCGCCTTGTAACCTCCCCAGCGCTTAGAACAGTGCTTTGCACATAGTAAGCACTTAATAAATGCCATTATTATTATTATTATTATTATTATTATTATTATTATTAAGTGAGGAGCGGCAGTGCAGCTGACATTGCAGGTCCCAGATAAGAGATCCTCAGAGAGTCTTCCTCCCCTCCCTGCCCCTCACTCCCCACGTGGGTTTACGCCTAGGCCTTGGTCAGAGCAGGTTGGTCTCCCACCACGTTTCCTGCTCAGAAGAAAAGTTAGCTTCTGCTCCTGCAACAAATGGCATCAAGCAAAATCCCAGTCTCTCTAGTTTTCTGAGCTTCCCTGGCAATCAGTTAATCAATCACTTAATCAATTGTATTTACTGGGCACTTGCCATACTAAACACTTAGAAGAGTACAATATAACAGAGTTGAATGTTCTGGCATTCTTTTAGATAATCAGTCAATCAATCATATTTATTGAGTACTTACTGCATGCAGAGCACAGTACTAAGCACTTGTGAGAGTACTTGGGGGAGAAGCAGTGTGGCTCAGTGGAAATGAGATAATCAGTCAATAAATCGTATTTATTGAGTACTTACTGCATGCACAGCACTGTACTAAGCACTTGTGAGAGTACTTGGAGGAGAAGCAGCATGGCTCAGTGGAAAGAGCAGGGCTTTGGAGTCAGAGGTCATGGGTTCAAATCCCGGCTCTGCCACTTGTCAGCTGTGTGACTTTGGGCAAGTCACTTCACTTCTCTCAGCCTCAGTTACCTCATCTGGAAAATGGGGATTAAGACCGTGAACCCCCCGTGGGACAACCTGATTACCTTGTAACCTCCCCAGCGCTTAGAACAGTGCTTCGCATATAGTAAGTGCTTAATAAATGCCATCATCATTACTATTATTACTACAATATAATAATCTAACAGACACATTCCCTAACCAAAACAAGCTTACAGTCTACAGTCTAGAGTCTAGATTGCTCTCCCCTCCTCCCACTCCACCTTACCTCCTTCCCTTCCCCACAGCACCTGTATGTATATATGTTTGTTTGTATTTATTACTCTATTTATTCTACTTGTATGTATCTATTCTATTTTATTTTGTTAATATGTTTTGTTTTGTACAGTGCTCTGCACACAGTAAGCACTCAATAAATACGATTGATTGATTGATTGTTCTCTGTCTCCCCCTTCTAGACTGTGAGCCCACTGTTGGGTAGGGACCATCTTTATATGTTGCCAACTTGTACTTCCCAAGCGCTTAGTACAGTGCTCTGCACACAGTAAACGCTCAATATGATTGATTGATTAATAATAATGATGATGGCATTTATTAAGCACTTATGTGCAAAGCACTGTTCTAAGCACTGGAGAAGCAGCATGGCCTAATGGATAGAGCACAGGTCTGAGAGTCAGAAGGACCTGGGTTCTAATTCCAACTCCGCCGTTTGTCTGCTGTGCGACCTTGGACAAGTCACTTCTTTTCTCTGTTCCTCAGTTCCCTCATCTGTAAAACGGGGATTAAGACGGAGTCCCATGTGGTACAGGGACTGTGTCCAACCTGATTAGTTTCCATCTACTCCAGCTCTTAAAACAGTGCCTGGCACATAGTAAGTGCTTAACAAATACCACAGTTATTATTATTATCCGCTGTCCATCCAGGGAGCCCATGGGGCAGCCACCGCAAGCAGCATGGCCATCGCCGGAACGCCACTGCTCTAGGGAGGCAGGTTGGGAACCTGGGTCGATTTCGGTTTGAGCTCCTGTTTCCTTTTCTAAGCTTTTCCAGGGAAAGGCCGATTTCCAGCCAATCCAGGCGGTAAAAACGTCAGCCTCACAACTTTTCAACAATCTGTCAGTGCTGATCTCCAGCAGCACTGCATTTCAATCTGGTGCGTACCGTCCAAAATAACCCTCAGCCAGTCAAAATAAGACACACACTCGCAAATGGATAATTACCCTCAACTGAGCGGAGACTCCTAACAAGTCCATTGTTGCCAATGGGCACCGACTAATTTGTGGGCTAAGTAACCTGAGGTGAACCTTCCAGAAGGGCCGTCCCTCATAAACCTCTAATTAGTTATGGTCAGGAATGGCTTCAAAGATATTAATGCTATTGGAAAATGAGCCTAGCAGTGTTTTTTCCTTAAGACATCTTTGTTTTCCTCTTCAGTCAAGGAACAAAATGTTAGTTTAATGGCGTATGCTTTTTATTACCAAAGTGCCAGCAGCACGGAACTCCTGAGGGCCTGTCAGCATTTCATTATAAGCTCCTATTTTTAAACATTTAAAACTCAGTTACTATGATCTGAAGCTTGGAAAATCAGGTTTTGAATCAAGAGCAATTAAAAAACAACATCATTAAAACAATTAAGGAACTCTAACATATGGCCATGTTTTCTATCATTATGGCGTAAGACAGTAGAGGGCAGTGGAAATATACATTCAGACACCCTCAGAGGAAGAAGATTAAAGTGGAGTTGGTACCAAATCACTACAATACCTGTAGACACCTCCTAAATAATAATAATAATAACGGTATTTGTTGAGCGCTTACTATGTGCCAAGCTCTGTGATAGATACAATAGATAGGGGAAGCAGCGTGGCTCAGTGGAAAGAGCGAGGGCTTGGAAGTCAGAGGTCATGGGTTCAAATCCCAGCTCCTCCACTTGTCAGCTGTATGACCTTGGGCAAGCCATTTAAATTCTCTGTGCCCCAGTTACCTCATCTGTAAAATGGGGATTAAGACTGTGAGCCACAAATGGGACAACCTGATCACTTTGTAGTCCCCCCCCCCAGTGCTTAGAACAGTGCTTTGCACATAGTAAGCGCTTAACAAATACCACCATTATTATTATTATTATTACAAGGTGATCAGGTTGTCCCACATGGGGCTCACAGTCTTCATCCCCATTTTACAGATGAGGGAAATACTAATCAGAGGTAACTTTCCCACTTTGGACGGCAGAGTCCTCCACATGGAAACCAGGAACTCGCTGTGGGCAGGGATTCATTAATTCAATTGTATTTATTGAGTACTTACTGTGTGCAGAGCACTGTACTAAGTGCTTGGGAAGTACAAGTTGGCAACATATAGAGATGGTCCCTACCCAACAACGGGCTCACAGTCTAGAAGGGGGAGGCAGACAACAAAACAAAGCATGTGGACAGGTGTCAAGTCGTCAGAATAAATAGAAGTAAAGCTAGATGCACATCAGGGGTTGTCCCTCCATATTGCTCTATTAATAATGATGGCATTTATTAAGTGCTTACTATGTGCCAAGCACTGTTCTAAGCACTGGGGAGGTTACAAAGTGATCAGGTTGTCCCATGGGGGGCTCACAGTCTTAATCCCCATTTTACAGATGAGGTAACTGAGGCACAGAGAAGTTAAGTGACTTGTCCAAAGTCACACAGCTGACAACTGGCAGAGCTGGGATCTGAACCCATGACCTCTGACTCCAAAGCCCGGGCTCTTTCCACTGAGCCATGCTGTGTCCCAAGAGCTTAGTACAGTGCTTTGCACACAAGCACTCAAATACAATTGAATTAATAAATCTTTTATTGGCGTTCAAGCCCTGGATATAGAGTCAGTCAATCATATTTATTGAGTGCTTACTGTGTGCAGTGCACCGTACTAAGCACTTGGGAGAGTACAATACCGTAACAGTCACATTCCCTGCCCACAATGAACTTACAGTCTAGAGGGGGAGACAGGCATTAATATAAATAAAATTACAGATATATACATAAGTGCTGTGGGGCTGGGAGAGGGAATTAAAAAAGGGAACAAGTCAAAGTGATGCAGTAGGGAGTGGAAGAAGAGGAAAGGAAGGCTTTTAATGGAAGGCCCCATGGAGGAGATGGGCCTTCAATAAGGCTTTGAAGAGAGGGAGAGTCATTGTAGGACACCAAGAGGGAGGGTGTTCCAGTTCAGGGGCAAGATGTTGGTGGCGAGATAGATGAGATCAAGGTACAGTGAGTAGGTTAGCATTAGAGAAATGAAGTGTGTGGGCTGCGTTGTAGTAGGAGAGTAGCGAGGTGAAGTAGGAGGGTGGCAAGGTGATTGATTGCTTCAAAGCCTATGACATGGAGTTTCTCTTCGGTGTGGAGACCCAAAACACGGCTCAGGGGATTTTGTTCTTACAGAGGAAAGCGTGAGCAGCTCAACCCTCTAAGCTTAAATCACAGAAGCAGCGTGGCTTAGCGGGAAGAGCCCGGGCTTGGGAGTCAGAGGTCGTGGGTTCTAATTCCACTTCTGACACTCGTCAGCTCTGTGATTTTGGGCAAGTCACTTAACTTCTCCGGGCCTCAGTTCCCTCATCTGTAAAATGGGGATGAAGCCTGTGAGCCCTACGTGGGACACCCTGATTACCTTATATCTACCCTAGCGCTTAGAACAGTGTCTTGCACATAGTAAGTGCATAACAAATGCCATCATTATTATACGGGTGCTGCCTGGATTGTCTTTGTCCAGAAACGCTCTGGGCATGTTACTCCCCTCCTCAAAAATCTCCAGTGGCTACCAATCAACCTGCACATCAGGCAGAAACTCCTCACCCTGGGCTTCAAGGCTGTCCATCACCTCGCCCCCTCCTACCTCACCTCCCTTCTCTCCTTCTCCAGCCCAGCCCGCACCCTCTGCTCCTCCGCTGCTAATCTCCTCAGCGTACCTCGTTCTCACCTGTCCCGCCATCGACCCCCGGCCCACATCATCCCCCGGGCCTGGAATGCCCTCCCTCTGCCCATCTGCCAAGCTAGCTCTCTTCCTCCCTTCAAGGACCTACTGAGAGCTCACCTCCTCCAGGAGGCCTTCCCAGACTGATCCCCTTCCTTCCTCTCCCCCTGGTCCCCCTCTCCATCCCCCCCACCTTACCTCCTTCCCTTCCCCACAGCACCTGTATATATGTATATATGTTTGTACAGATTTGTTACTCTATTTATTTTACTTGTACATATCTATTCTATTTATTTTATTTTGTTAGTATGTTTGGTTTTGTTCTCTGTCTCCCCTTTTAGACTGTGAGCCCACTGTTGGGTAGGGACTGTCTCTGTATGTTGCCAACTTGTACTTCCCAAGCGCTTAGTACAGTGCTCTGCACACAGTAAGCGCTCAATAAATACGATTGATGATGATGATGATGATGATGATGATGATATATCAATGGAGAATGGATTAAGGAATTTTTGCACAGTGACCAGTCTTTGTGAACAAAAAGGAAAATATATTACAACAGAACTAATGGGACACTGCATCTCTGTCCTCTAAAAAGTGCATCTCCCCTGGTGCCATACTTCCACAGGCGCTCACTAAATGCTCATTCATTCATTCAATCGTATTTATTAAGCGCTTACTGTGGGCAGAGCTGATCGAGGATGACGACAACTGAAAAGTATCCAGCATTGCTGTCAGCACTTTTTTGAGGAATAAAGCCTTTTTCGAGGGGTCACCGAGGAAGATTTTAATCTTAAATTTTCAAGTCCGAGGAACTTCCCTATTATGGCCAGGTCTGCATGAACCATATAAAGTGGGGGATTAAGCTATCAACCTGTTGATTTATTTGGTGTAGACATTCCAATGGGATAAATTAGGCCAAACCTCCCCCCTGCCCCCCAAACTCTCAATGCTGAATTGTCTGGCTGCTGAACACATATCAAGGTGACTACTGCGCAGCTTCAAGCTATTATTAGCATTCCATGAGTAGTTGGTTGTCCTTGTTTGTGTGTTCAGAACAGATGAGGAGCTGGGATGGAACAGTGGAAGAGTTTTTGTTCAAACAGGAGAGTAGAGAATGGGGGATGGCTCAGCTTGCTATCAATCTTAATTTATCACTAGAAAAGTGACAAGCTGTAAGATTTCTTTTGGGGGATTTACTCTGGTTAACTGTCCCTCTGGGGGAAGTCCACCAGAAAACACCTGTGACTATACCAAAACCCCCCATAGAAATCCACGGGTTCCATCACAATCCCTGATTCCATCATCACCTTCCGGGGCAGTGGAGTACAGGTTGCTATTAATTCATTCATTCATTTTTATCGAGCGCTTACTATGTGTAGAGCACTGTACTAAGCGCTTGGAAAGTACAATTCAGGAACATCATCATCATCAATCGTATTTATTGAGCGCTTACTATGTGCAGAGCACTGTACTAAGTGCTTGGGAAGTACAAATTGGCAACATATAGAGACAGTCCCTACCCAACAGTGGGCTCACAGTCTAAAAGGGGGAGACAGAGAACAAAACCAAACATACTAACAAAATAAAATAAATAGAATAGATATGTACAAGTAAAATAAATAGAGTAATAAATATGTACAAACATATATACAGGTGCTGTGGGGAAGGGAAGGAGGTAAGATGGGGGGGATGGAGAGGGGGACGAGGGGGAGAGGAAGGAAAGGGCTCAGTCTGGGAAGGCCTCCTGGAGGAGGTGAGCTCTCAGCAGGGCCTTGAAGGGAGGAAGAGAGCTAGCTTGGCAGATGGGCAGAGGGAGGGCATTCCAGGCCCGGGGGTCGATGGCGGGACAGGCGAGCTCGGGGGGGGGGTCGCGTAACTAGGAACATATAGAGACAGTCCCTACCCAACAACGGACTCACAGCCTAGAAGCGGGGTTTACTCCAAGATTGTTACCCCATGGGCCAGGAATTGTTGTGGCCCCATTTGGGATTCAAATCCATCAGTCATACTGCTTAGTATGTACTAGGCAGTAGGGTTAGTAGACATGACCCCTGACCTCAAGGAGCTTCCAGTCTCAGCAAACAGCTTCAGAGAACAGGACACTTGGTAGCCAGTCGTGTTTCAAGGACTCCATAAGCGCTTACTATGTGCAAAGCACTGTTCTAAGCACTGGGGAGATTACAAGGTGATCAGGTTGTCCCACGGGGGGCTCACAGTCTTAATCCCCATTTTACAGATGAGCTGAGGCAGAGAGAAGTTAAGTGACTTGCCCAAAGTCACACAGCTGACAATTGGTGGAGCTGGGATTCGAACCCATGACCTCTGATTCCAAAGCCCGAGCTCTTTCCACTGAGCCACATTGCTCCTCTACTGAGCCACACTGCTTCTAGACTGTGAGCCTGCTGTTGGGTAGGGACCGTCTCTATATGTTGCCGACTTGTACTTCCCAAGTGCTTAGTACAGTGCTCTGCACACAGTAAGTGCTCAATAAATATGACTGAATGAATGAATGGTATTTATTTTACTTGTACATATTTACTATTCTATTTATTTGATTTTGTTACTATGTGTTGTTTTGTTGTCTGTCTCCCCCTTCTAGACTGTAAGCCCGCTGTTGGGTAGGGACTGTCTCTATATGTTGCCGACTTGTACTTCCCAAGCGCTTAGTACAGTGCTCTGCACATAGTAAGCTGTCAATAAATACGATTGGATGAATGAATGGTATTTATTTTACTTGTACATATTTACTATTCTATTTATTTTATTAATATGTTTTGTTTTGTTGTCTGTCTCCCCCTTCTAGACTGCGAGCCCGCTGTTGGGTAGGGACCGTCTCTATATGTTGCTGACTTGTACTTCCCAAGCGCTTAGTACAGTGCTCTGCACATAATAAGCAGTCAATAAATACGACTGAATGAATGAATGGTATTTATTTTACTTGTACATATTTACTATTCTATTTATTTTATTAATATGTTTTGTTTTGTTGTCTATCTCCCCCTTCTAGACTGCAAGCCCGCTGTTGGGTAGGGACCGTCTCTATATGTTGCTGACTTGTACTTCCCAAGCGCTTAGTACAGTGCTCTGCACACAGTAAGTGCTCAATAAATATGATTGAATGAATGAATCTCATTACTGTGTGTGTAGCTCCAAGTTAGACCTTTGTGGCTTCCACTTAGTGTCATTATGGCATTTGGATTTGTTGTAAGGTACTCTCTTGAGCACTTAGTACAGTGCCCTGCACACAGTTATCACCACTGATTGATTCGTGTTGCTAAAAAAGTAGAATTCTGAATGTAGAAAAAGACTTTGTTCATGAAAACACTTTGTTCAGATGATTTTCTAACTCATCTACAATTGGATTCATAAACTTTGAACTCTGGTCCAGAATCCCATTAATACTATTGCAGTCAATCAATAAATTGTATTTAATGAGTGCTTACTCGGTGCAGAGCACTGTACTAAGTGCTTGGGAAAGTACAATAGAAACCGATATGGTAGATAGTACAGTGCTCTGCACACAGTAAGCGCTCAATAAATACGATTGATGATGATGATGATGTGCTCCCTGCCCCCGAGGAACTTACAGTCTAGAGGGGAAGACAGACATTAAAATAATTGTACTTATGGGCTGTGGACCTGAGGGTGAGGTGAATAAAGGGTACAAATCCAAGTGCAAGGGCGATGAAGGAGAGAGGGGGAGTAGGGGAAAGTGAGTGAGGGGTTGGTTGGCTCACACAATATTATTATTATTATTATTATTATTATTATTATTATTATTGTATTTGTTAACCGCTTACTATGTGTCAAGCACTGTTCATTCATTCATCCAATCGTATTTATTGAGTGCTTGCTGTGTGCAGAGCACTGTACTAAGTGCTTGGAAAGTACAATTCAGCAATAGAGACTGTTCTAAGCACTGGGGTAGATGCTGAGAAGTAGCATGGCACAGTGGAAAGAGCACAGACTTTGGAGTCAGAGGTTGTGGGTTCAAATCCTGGCTCCGCTGCTTGTCAGCTGTGTGACTTTGGGCAAGTCACAACTTCTCTGTGACTCAGTGACGTCATCTGTAAAATGGGGATTAAGACTGTGAGCCCCCTGGGGGACAACCTGATCACCTTGTATCCTCCCCAGTGCTTAGAACAGTGCTTTGCACATAGTAAGTGCTTAATAAATACTATCATTATCATTACTATTATACATGTCAATCAATTTGAATGCAGTCCCTTTCCCACATGGGGCTCACAGTCTAAGTAGGAGGGAGAAGGATTTAATCCCCATTTTACATCTGAAAGAAACAGGGGCACAGAGAAGTTAAGTGACTTGCCTAAGATCTCATTGCAAGCAATTGGCAGATCTGGAATTAGAACGCAGATCTTCTGACTCCTGGGCCTATGCTCTTTTCACTGCCTGTGGTACTTAATATATACATAATCGCCTGATATGCACATAAAAACTCAAGAATGGCTATGAGAAGTGAGAAAATTTGGTCAGGAAGTAATTAGGACCTGTCTGCCTCCACTGCAGGAGGGCAGCACAGTGGTTCTAGTAGAAGTCCCTTACATGGCTTCAGCAAGCTTGGAGCAAGTCAGGAGCTCCTCGGAGCCCATCAATTATAATAATTACAATAGAAATGATAACCAATATGGCATTTGTTAAATGCTTTCTATATGCCAAGCACTGTTTGAAGTGCTGGGGTAGGTACAGGTATACATATATACCTGTATATATGTATGTACATATTTATTACTCTCTTTTACTTGTACATATTTATTCTATTTATTTTATTAATATGTTTTGTTGTCTGTCTCCCCCTTCTAGACTGTGAACCCGCTGTTGGGTAGGGACCGTCTCTATTTGTTGCCAACTTGTACTTCCCAAGCGCTTAGTACAGTGCTCTGCACACAGTAAGTGCTCAATAAATACGAATGAATGAATGAACACAAGATGACCAGGTTGGACACAGTCCCTGTCCCAAATGGGGCTCACCATTTTAATCCCCATTTTACAAATGGGGTAACTGAGGCACAGGGAAGTTAAGTGACTTGTCCAAAGTCACACAGCAGATAAGCAGTGGAGCCATTATTACAACCCATGTCCTTTGGCTCCCAAACGCATGCCCTTGCCACTGGGAAATGCTGCATCCCGGCTCTATTGTTTCAATGCAATGGTTGATGGAGGCAGAGCAACTTCCGAGAGCCACATGGAGCTGGATTCAGCCCACACAACACAAAGTGGATTCTGGAATTGACATAGCATTCATTCATTCATATTAATTGAGCACTTACTGTGTGCAAAGCACTGTACTAAGCGCTTGGGAAGTACATGTTGGCAACATATAGAGACAGTCCCTACCCAACAGCGGGCTCACAGTCTAGAAACATCCCAGTGGGCCAGTCCAGTAAGGGAATTAATAATCAGACCGAAGGAGCTGTTGCGGAGACATCGGATTTTACCTTTAAGGCTACCCACGGTTAAAGTCATGAAGCTGCATGTATCTATCAATCAATCAATCGTATTTATCATCATCAATCACATTTATTGAGCGCTTACTGTGTGCAGAGCACTGTACTAAGTGCTTGGGAAGTACAAGTTGGCAACATATAGAGACAGTCCCTACCCAACAGTGGGCTCACAGTCTAAAAGGGGGAGACAGAGAACAAAACCAAACATACTAACAAAATAAAATAAATAAAATCGATACGTACAAGTAAAATAAATAGAGTAATAAATATGTACAAACATATATACATATATACAGGTGCGGTGGGGAAGGGAAGGAGGTAAGATGTGGGGGATGGAGAGGGGGACGAGGGGGAGAGGAAGGAAGGGGCTCAGTCTGGGAAGGCCTCCTGGAGGAGGTGAGCTCTCAGTAGGGCCTTGAAGGGAGGAAGAGAGCTAGCTTGGCTGGTGGGCAGGGGGAGGGCATTCCAGGCCCGGAGGTCGATGGCGAGACAGGTGAGAACGAGGTATGGTGAGGAGGTTAGCGGCAGAGGAGCGGAGGGTGCGGGCTGGTCTGTAGAAGGAGAGAAGGGAGGTGAGGTCGGAGGGGGCGAAGTGATGGACAGCCTTGAAGCCCAGGGTGAGGAGTTTCTGCCTGATGTGCAGATTGATTGGTAGCCATTGGAGACCATTGGAGACGTAGGTAACCCGAGGTTAAAAACAACAACAAACCCCTCAGAAAAGGAGCACAGTTGAAAGCTATTGAGGCAGAGGAAAACCAGCGTGTTTCCTTCAGGCCTCCATTTTCTAATTGCACGGGCGGAATCCTGCCCTCCACCGCACAGCCACAACTCTTAATGAAGTCACTGGAAGTCTTGGGCAGTCTGCCTGGAGCTGAACTGGACCCTGAATGGTCTTGGAACATAGTGTGGGTTCCAGAACTCTATCCCAGAGATGCGAGCTGAACCAGGGCAGCTAACTGCCAAACCTGGCAGGGGATTAAGCCGCTTGAGAACCATTCTATCCATTGGGTATGTCCGCGGCTTAAATCCGCTGCGGCCTCCTAAATGGCTCCGGGTGGGATGGAGAAATTCACCCCACCTTCAGAGCGAAGGAGTTAAAATACTTTTCAATCTGACTGCAGTCATATTTGGAGAAGTCTGTATACTGTTAAAACTTGCCTTCTCTCATAACTTTCTTTGTCTTTTGTAGGGGCACTAAGAAAGAGGCCTTCCCAGACTAAGCCCCCCTTTTCCTCAGCTTCCCTTCCCATCACCCTGATTACCCCTCTTTGCTCTACCCCTCTCCCTGTCCCACAGCACTTGTATGTATATGTACATATCTTTAATTGTAATTATTTATATAAATGCCTGCTTACTTGCTTTGATGTATATATAGCTATAATTCCATTTATATTGATGCTAGTGATGCCTGCTTACTTGTTTTGATGTCTGTCTCCCCCCTTCTATTCATTCAATTGTATTTGTTGAGCGTTTACTGTGTGCAGAGCACCGTACTAAGCGCTTGGGAAGTACAAGTCGGCAATATATGCAGACGTTCCCTTCCCAACAACGGGCTCACGGTCTAGAAGGGAGAGACAGACAACAAAACAAAACATGTAGACAGGTGACTTCTAGACTGTAAGCCCGTTGTGGACAGGGACTGTCTCTTTATTGCTGAATTGTACTTTCCAAGCACTTAGTACAGTACTCTGAACACAGTGAACGCTCAATACAAATGAATGAATGAATTATGAGGGTGGAAAATTGGACAGGAGGTGTCAATGGAGCAGTGACATCCTATGAAGGCATCAGCAGTGTATAGACTGGAAGGGTAGTATGTGGTTAATCCTTCCAAAAGATCTTAAGGTCAATTAGATTGTTTTTTGTTTTTTTTTCTTTTTAAAGTATTTGTTAGGCACTTACTGTGTGACAGGCACCATTGATTCATTCATTCAATTGTAGTTATTGAGTGTTTACTGTGTGCAGAGCACTGTACTAAATGCTTGGTAAAGTACAATATAATTAACAGAGGCAGAGTGGGGATGAGAACCCAGATCCTTCTGACTCCCGGGCCTGTTTTTTATCCACTAGGCCATGCTGTTTCTCTAACCTGGTTCTTTCAGGTTAGTGGGTTTTCTCAGATTAGTTAAATCATAAGGGTGCCTGAAGGGGATAGTGCCAAGAGTGAAATCACGGCTCCTCAAATGTCCAGTCTCATCCCCCCAAAATAATTGACAATATGGCCTTACAGGATACACATGTAGATTCTGAAATTCACACAGAGTAAAAAAAAAAAACCTCAGCCAATCCACTTTTCAAGTATCCTTTTACAATCTAAAGTAGAAGAACAGGACTAGAACAGAGCGTTCCTGCCAGAGAGCACAACTGAAAGGTGGCCCTCTGGAGGGACAGCTGTTTTGCCTATTGACATACATTCAGGTGGACATTCAGAAAGGCACCATTATGTGGTTCCCCTTAAGCATCAATCATTCATTCGTATTTCTTGAGCGCATACTGTGTGCAGAGCACTGTACTAAGCGTTTGGGAAGTACAAGTCGGCAACATACAGAGACGGTCCCTACCCAACAGCAGGCTCACAGTCTAGAAGGGGGAGACAGACAACAAAACAAAACATATTAACAAAATAAATGGAATAGTAAATATGTACAAGTAAAATAGAGTAATAAATCTGTACAAACATATATACAGGTGCTGTGGGGAGGGGAAGGAGGGGGCTCAGTCTGGGAAGGCCTCCTGGAGGAGGTGATCTCTCAGTAAGAAAAATATGGAACGCTTCACAAATTTGCGTGTCATCCCTGCGCGGGGTCACAGACCTGGGTTATAATCCCCTCCCTGCCTCTTGACTGCTGTGTGATCCTGGGCATGTCACCTCACTTCTCTGTGCCTCCGTTACCTCATCTGTAAAATGGGGATTAAGATTGTGAGATCCATGTGGTCCAATGTGATTACTTTGCATCTCCCAAAGTGCTTATAACAGTGCCTGGCACATAGTAAGTGCTTAACAAATACCATAAAAATAATTGTGGAGCTGGGATTAGAACCCATGTCCTTCTAACTCCCTAGCCTGTGCTCTATCCATTAGATCATGCTGCTTCTCTAAGTTTCTCTAAGCTCTTTCCATCTAAAAGAAGTTTCCAAGCTTTCAATTTTGAGTTCCTTGGTTTGTACTGCAATTTTCAAACTACTTTGAATTCTCCTATAGATGGCAGAAGCTTAATAGATACCATCAGCAATATCTTCAAATCTTCTGTACGGACGTCAGGATCCAGAGATTCATGGGAGCTGACCCAGCTTGTGACTGAATGGATGTTTACTCAGTACCAAAGAGTATTTATAATATAATCTGTGCATCGCGGAGCAACGGTGCTCCTGTACATAAAACCAACAATTAAGTGTAATCCTACACTCATTCAGTTTTAAAAGGAATTTAAACCAGGCTTTGGAACTAAATAACCTCAGTTCGGAAAATGACTTCCAGAACTTCCAGGGTAATGCACAAATGCCAGATTTCTCAGAACAGGGCATCTGGAGCCACAAAAGAGTAAGCGCTTTTCCATAGGGATTAAGGCATATGTTTTCACCAGCCATGAGGTCAAGGAGCTGGGCATTCACATCGTGCAATCAAAAACTATTACTGGCCACATAGTACTGACCCCCTCCATATGGAATTCCCTCAGATACTAGACTGTGAGCCCCGTGTGGGACAGAGGCCGTGTCCAACCCTATTAACTTGTATCTAGAGCATGGGCTTGGGAGTCAGAGGTCATGGCTTCTAATCCTGGCTCCATCACTAGTCAGCTGTGTGACTTTGGGCAAGTCACTTAACTTCTCTGGGCCTCAGTTACCTCATCTGTAAAATGGGGATTAAGACTGAGCCACATGTGAGACAACCTGATGACCTTGTATCTACCCCAGTGCTTACAACAGTGCTTGACACATAGTAAGCGCTTACCAAAAATAATAAAAATGATAATAATATTAATAACAATAATGATATTAGGGTAGAGCATGCAGTATGGTTTTGCAATAAGCCTTGGGAAAGAAGTTTTCAGTTCACTCTGGTAAATCTCAGAAAAATCCCCTCGGTCTGCCCATGGGAATCAACAGCACAACTAGGCGTCTTTGGTGCAATTTGTTCTACCTTGGAGAAATTACTGGATGCCTCGAGCAAACTGAGGCGATACTACGAAAACCAGCCCGCCAGGCTCGGCTAACTTGAAAACAACGACTGAAAGCAAAAAGAAAGGATCATGGATCCATCTGGCTTGTTTCTCTCTGGGACCTGTTCAGGCAACTGAGACTCACCCTACCCATTTGAGGGTGTGGTATTTACAGGGACATCTGCTGTAGGGGGGAGGTACATGCGAGGCGGCGTGTGGGTGTGCCCGTGTTGCGATTGGGTTTAACATTAAAAACTGAACAGTAAAAAAGCAAACGGCAACAGAGGGAGTAGCATTTGAAGATTACTCCTAACTTGCCTCCCCTCCTACACACTTCCTCTTAAAACTGTCCTCTCCTTTCGGAGACCTCCTGTATCTAGAATGCCTCCACTTATCTCAAGTTACACGGCCCCGTTTGGGCTCTCCACTAAACCTCACCAGTCCACACCTTTTCTCCACCTTCTCCCCTAAAATCAACTCCTTCACCCTCCTGTCCCTACATGGATCTCACATCACCCAGCTCATCTCCACATTACGCAGTGAAGTGCGATTGGTGGGAACCTAAGCACCAGGCTAACCTTGACGCTTAAAGTTCATCTTCACCTGCTATGAATCCACCCTCTCCTGCTCAGCAACACCACAATGATAATAATAATAATAAGAAGAACAACAACAACAACAACAAGAACAATAAGGAGGCATTTGTTCAGGGCTTAAAGGGAGAAGCAGCAAAGCCTAGGAAAGAACACCAGCCCGGGAGTCAGAAGTCCTGGGTTCTAATACCAGTTCTGCAACTAGAGAAGCAGCGCGGCTTAATGGAAAGAGCACAGGCTTTGGAGTCAGAGGTCATAGGTTCAAATCTTGCCTCTGCCAATTGTCAGCTGCGTGACTTTGGGCAAGTCACTTCACTTCTCTGTGCCTCAGTTCCCTGATCTGTAAAATGGGGATTAAGACTGTGAGCCCCTGGTGGGACAAACTGATCACCTTATAACCTCCCCAGCACTTAGAACAGTGCTTTGCACATAGTAAGTGCTTAATAAATGCCATCATTATTATTATTATGTGATCTTGAGTACTTAACATATACCATTATTATTATAATGTGCTTAGTGCTATGCTAAGGACTGAGATAGATACAGATTAATCAGATCATTCACAGTCCATCCCATAAGGGGATCAGTCTCAAGACTTCTCCATCAATTCCCATGTCCACTATTCATCAACTATTTCAGATCTTTAACTTCTAGACTGTTGGGTAGGAACTGTCTCTATATGTTGCCAACTTGTACTTCCCAAGCACTTTGTACAGTGCTCTGCACACAGTAAGCACTCAATAAATACGATTGATTGATTGATTAACTTCCTTTTCATTCAATTGTATATATTGAGCACTTACTGTGTGCAGAGCACTGTACTGTTTGGGAAAGCATAACACAACGACGAACATTGACATTCCCTGCCCAAAATGAGTTTACAGTCTAGAAGCAGGGAGACAGTACAAATAAAATTACAGTTATGTATATAAGTGATGTGGGGCTGGGAGTGGGGAAGAGCAAAGGGAGTAAACCAGGGTGACGCAGAAGAGAGTGGGAGAAGAGGAAAAGTGGGACTTAGTCTGGGAAGGCCTCTTGGAGGAGATGTGCCTTCAATAAGGCTTTGAAGTTGGGAGAATAATTGTCTGTCAGATTTAAGGAGGAAGGGTGTTCCAGACCAGAGGCAGGATGTGGGCTAGGGTTGGCGGTGGCACAGGAGAGAACGAGGCACAGTAAGAAGGTTAGCATTAGACGAGCGAAGTGTGTGGGCTGGGTTGTAGTCAAAGAGTATCGAGGTGAAGTAGTAGGGGGCAAGGTGATTGAGTGCTTTAAAGCCAATGGTGAGGACCAGAAATCTCTTGAAATCTCCTGTCTGCTCTCTCTCATCCCGATGACCTTTCCAAGTCCTTTGATGCTTCTAGACTGTGAGCCCACTGTTGGTTAGGGACCATCCCTATATGTTGCCAACTTGTACTTCCCAAGTGCTTAGTACAGTGCTCTGCACACAGTAAGCGCTCAATAAATATGATTGAAAGAATGAAAATCATGTCCATTAGATATGAATTCCTCATAATCTCTTGCTCACCTCCCCAACTCCCTCCCATGCCCTGAACCTCTTTCATCCTTCTAGGCTATGTCTCAAGGAGGGACATACCCACTTTCAAAATCTACCACCTTCACCTTTGCCTTCAGCCCTTCTTTCTTTCTTTCTTTAAACTGTTGTGTCTATTCTTTCTCTCCCTGACTGCCATCTTCAACTGCTCACTCTCCAATGGCTTCTTCTGTTCTACTTTAAAACACACCCACTTCTCCCCGACCCTAAAAAAGCAAAAAACATACAAACAAAAAAAGCCACCTTTCTCTGGGCCACTGCCCCCTATCTTTCCTCCCATTTCTGATCAAACTCCTTGAATAGCCATTGCTTACACTTCCTCTCCTCCAACTCCTTCTTCTGCACTGTTTCCACTAGGCCATGCATTAAAAGAAGCAGTGTGGCCTACTGGAAAGAGCATCAGCTTGGAAGTCTAGGGGCCTGGGTTCTAATCCTGGGGAAGCCGCTTAACTTCTCTGGACCTCAGTTTTCTCATCTGTAAAATGGGGATTAAATGCTGGTTATAGCTCCTATTTAGTCTGTGAGCCCCATGAGGGACAGGTGCTGTGTCCAACTTGACTGTCTTGTATCTATCCAGTGCTTAGGACAGTGCTTGATGCATGGAAAGAGTTTAACAAATATCACAATTATCATTATTACTCATATCTAGTGCCTCAGACAGCCAATAATAGGATCTTTTTCTCCCAGCACTTGGCGTTGTAATTGAGCATCCATGAACTCAAATAAATTATGGTCATGGTGGCAGGTATTTTTGCCACTTGGGATTGCCATTCTCAATCATATTTCCTCAGTGGACCACACATCTCCCTGATTTTGGCTGCTTTACAGGAGGACAGGGGAAGTTGGGACACCACTCTCTTCTCACATCTTTATACTCATTCAATTGTATTTATTGAGCGCTTACTGTGTGCAGAGCACTGTACTAAGCACTTACCCAAATGCTTCCTCCTCCCTGAAATTTATTTTAGCGTCTGTCTCTCCTGGTAGATTGTAAGCTCCTTGAGGACAGCCTACTAACTCCATTATACTTTCCCAGGAGCTTGATACAGTGGCTTGTACACAGTAAGTGCTCAATAAATATGATTTACTGATTCTCTGAAAGGCTCCCCTCTGCCTTCCAGAGACTATATCCTCCAACCCCTAGAGAGCATTTGTTAAAATCAAATAACCGAGTTTCTAATTTGGACCTCTAATGAGCAGTGCTGGTTTTGGGCTGCTTTCTAGACTGTGAGCCCACTGTTGGGTAGGGACCGTCTCTATATGTTGCCAACTTGTACTTCCCAAGCGCTTAGTACAGTGCTCTGCACACAGTAAGCACTCAATAAATACGATTGATTGATTGATTTTGTAAGCAGATGAGACAAGTGGTCTCCCAGGGCTGCCGATTTTTAGAAGACCACCTTTGACTGCACCTTTCCTCCTTTTCATCTCAGTTCATCTAAAGGTGATTAGAATGTAAATTCCTTCTGGGCAGGAAACATGTCACCTAATCATTCTGTAATTCCCACGCATATACTCAGTAAATGTTACCACAACCACAACTTACAGCTACCCCTACCTGTAGGCAGGAAGTATGTAATAAAGCAGGACTCTTTCCCAAATACTTGTACAGTGCCTTGCACACAGTAAACTCAATAAATATGACATTGATTTCCCAAACTAGAACAAGCTTAGGATGGTGTTGGACACTGGAGCCAAAAGCTTTCAGGCTCAAACTGGAGATGGGATGAGGCAACGAGCTGACATATGGAGTGACAGGAAGCGGTGCTCCTCAACCATCCTGTTTCCCCACCCTCTTGGGCCCAGAGTAGTGAGATGTCACCTATCAGCGGACAAGAGGAGGAATGAGGATTAAAATCCAGATCTTCTATCTCCCATGCCTCTGTTCTATCCTCTAGGCCATGCTACCTCTCCTGACACTATGTGAGTTATTTCTCTTGGCTTCCAACAGGGATGATGAGTGCTGGAGATAACCCTTTTATCCACCTCTGGCTTTTATCTCTGGAAGCCTTGTTTGTGTGAAGCAATACTCCTTCTTAAGCAAAAAACCTTTTAACATTGCTCGTACCATTTTTAAACACACCTACAGCCCTCAAATGCTGAATGAGAACTCTACGGTGATTTATTGAGACTTCTCCATGCCCTGACGTACTTTTTAAAGAAGTGTTATGACAAGTTGATGGTGGAAGACAATATCAGGTGATGATCAATTAAAACGGCTTACACAGTGGAAAGATCAGTATATGTTCTCTACTCAAATGAAATGCATAAATATAACTTGGGCGGAAAAGATGATTTATCTTCCATTAGTTTTAAAACTTGTTCAACTTTTTTTCCGTAAATGGGAAATGCTTTGAATGAAACGTACAGTGAGGAATCTCAAGAGTGGACAGGGAGATCCCACAGCATCTGAAAACATTTGTAATTCTCTCATTCCAGCATAGGGAATCCTACGGGAATCAATCCTCCTGGGAATCAAGAAAGGGCTTCTAGTGGTACCAGTTGTTTTGATAACTACTCAAGGATTGCACATATTTAAGCCTCTGTGTTTTAAATTTGCCTGGCCTCATCCAAAAAAAAAAAGGGTGGTGGCTCATCAGGAGACACAATCATGACATGCCTCCGGCCTGGAATGCGACCCCTCCTCCCACCCTTTTCATACCCAACGGACAATTACTCTCTTTGCCTTCAAAGTCTTTTTGAAGACTTATGCACATATCTATAATTTATTTATATTGATGGCTGTCTCCCCCTCTAGTCAGACACATTTATTGAGCACTTACTGTGTGCAGAGCACTGAACTAAGTGCTTGAGAGAGTACATATAACAACAAATAGACATTTCCTGCCCACAGAGAGCTTACAGTCTAGAAAAGAGATACAGGTATAAATTTATAAATAAATTACAGATATTAAATAAACTGGGTAGGGGTATGAATAAAGGAAGCAAGTCAGGGGATTCAGAAAGGAGTGGGAAAAGAGGAAAGGAGGGCTTAGTTAGGGAAGGCCTCTTGGAGAAGATGTGCCTTCAATAAAGCTTTGAAGGGCCAGAGAGTAATTGTTGGATATAAGGAGGGAGGGCATTACAGGCCAGAGGCAGGATGTGGGCAAGAGGTCAGTGGTGAGATAGATGAGACTGAGGTACAGGGAGAAGTTTAGTATTAGAGGAGTGAAGTGTGCTGGCTGGGTTGTAGTAGGAGGGTAGCGAGGTGAGATAGGAGGGGGCAAGGTGACTGAGTTCTTTAAAACCAGTCTAGAGTTTACAGCTCGAGTCTGCAAACTCACTGTGGGCAGGGACTGTGTCTGTTACATTTTTGTGCTGCACTCTCCCAAACGCTTAGTACAGTGCCCTGCACACAGTGAGCCCTCAATAAAGATAAATGACAGATTGAGCACTGTGGTCTAGTGGAAAGATCCTGAGTTTAGGAGCCTGAGGACATGGGGTCTAATCCCACTTCAACCAGCTATGCCTGTTTTGTGATCTTGGACAAGTCCCTTAACTTCTCTGTGCCTCAGTTTCCAATAGGAATTAAATGTCAATATCAATATTGAATGTTCAATATTCAATTCAGTATAGGAATTCAATATCTCTTCTCCCGGATACTTAAACTATGAGCCTCATGTGGGACAGGGACCTGATTAACCTGTATCTACCCCAATGCTTAGAGCAATGTTGGACTCATAAGCACTTAAATACCATAATAGATGAGTTAGATGAATAGTGGATCTAATTGACAAAGATAGATTTAAACCCCATTTGAGCAGCAAGGCCTAGTGAATAGAGCAGAGGCCCCCGGGAGTCAGAAATCCTGGGTTCTAATCCCAGCTCTACTTATGTCTCCTGTGTGACCTTGGGAAAGTCACTTAACTTCTCTGTGCCTCAGCCCATCTGTAAAATAGACTTTAAATCTAACTTCCCTCTTACTTAGACTGTAAGCTCCCTGTTGGGCAGGGACTGCATCAAACCTGATTACCTTGTATAATAATATTAATAATAATATTGATGGCATTTATTAAGGAGTTACTATGAGCAAAGCACTGTTCTGAGCACTGGGGAAGTTACAAGGTGATCAAGTTGTCCCACTTGGGGCTCACAGTCTTAATCCCCATTTTACAGATGGGGTAACTGAGGCACAGAGAAGTTAAGAGACTTGCCCAAAGTCACACAGCTGACAATTAGCGAAGCCGGGATTTGAACCTGTGATCTCTGACTCCAAAGCCCAAGCTTTTCCCACTAAGTCACACTGCTTTTATCTATCTATCCAGGTGCTTAGAAAAGTGCTTGGCACATACGAAGTGTTTAAGTACCATAATTAAATAATTTCTACTTCTACGGATGAAATTTTTTCATATCTTAAAATGCATATTTTGGCTTGATTTTACCCCTTCCAAACCCAGGGCTGGGGCTACACACTCTTGAACCCATAGTACAGCTGGCTCCTGGCATACCTTTTCCTGTGTGCTTAGCAGAGGAGGGTGAGTGGGGATTTCCAAGGAGGCAAACAATCAACCCTATTTATTGAACTCCTACTGTATGCAGAACACTAAGTCCTTGGGAGAGTACAATATAACAGAGTTGGTAAACACATCCCCTGCCCAAAATTAGTTTATAGTCTAGAGGGCGTGGACCTCAAGGGTTGTGCTTCAAAGAGAGGCCAGAGAAGATGCCAGGAAAAAAAAATGTGTTGGCTGCAGTGGCATTCCCGCTCTAACCTGTAAGCTTGTGGTGTCTGTTTATTGTTATATTGTACTCTCCCAAGCGCTTAGTGCAGTGCTCTGCACACAGCAAGCACTCAATAAATATGATTGAATAAATGAATTAATCCTCAACCAAACCAATGGGAACAGAAGGCCCCAGGCTTTGCCCAGCTCACTCCCAGCTGCACCTGTGATCACTGAGTACTAGGGATACACTGGAAGGTCGTTTTCTTCCTCTATAAATGTGCCAGCTAACTTTTAATGGGGCACCATTTTCCCTCCACTCTCTTGCTGGACTGGAGAGAGTATGGTAATTATATCTCTTCCTGCCAAATGTCTGGATTTTAGGCATAACTTGGAACTTTTTCACTGTCCCAAACCATCCTAAACAAATACAGCTAATCTCATGGGCCACAGGAACTACCATGCTCTCGTTTGGATATGGTCATGTTATGTTTGTTGAGTTACCCACTTCGAATGGCGAGAATTATGTTTTTCAGTGCGATGAGAGTCTCTTATTTTTGTTTGAAGTCTCTTATTTATGTTCAATAGGACAATTAGTTTTCTAGTAATAAGTTTCGGTACATAAATCTTGTACCACCTTAGATGGAAGAATATTTTGAAAGGGAGCCCTATTTATAACTGGTGGACAAACACAAACCACCAAAGTCAAAAAACTTCTAAGTAAGGCCATTTTTTCCATCTGGATGCAATATAACCCAGAGGAATGATAACAAAGTTATGGTTTGGGTTTATAATTTTTGTGTGTTTTATGTGGTATTTCATAGCCCTTTGGGACTGCTCCGTTAGACCTTTAAGAAACAGCCAGTGTTGACATTCAATTCACTGGGTCAAAGAAACAACAACAACACTTTTTGTTCACTTACTTCCTGTACCCCGGAAACTTGCTCCTCTTGGAAGTTTGGATTCTAATTATCAGGGAAGGTAAGTGACCAGAGACAAAGTCTGGCCACCTCAGAGAGGAAAAATGGTGACAATGATTTTGCAGGGCATATAGGAGGGCAGTACCTTGTGCTGGGCAAATTGTTCTCCAGCCAAATCACTAAAGCAGAGAAAGACACTTAACCTGCATCTTCTTTTTGGGTGGCAGAACCCTGGAGCGGTCTGAATCCTTGAGGCCCACGATGTGTTATTAAAGGATAGCCCTGAGCACAAACCAGGAACTTCTCTCAATCACAGAATAATTTTAGAACTTGATTACATTAAAAGCAATAAAGGATTTTTTTCCAATACCCTGCATAAATGAACCATCAAGCACAGCTTTTACAAAGGAAATGCTTCCCTTTCTATCCATGCAACTTTATACCTCTCTTGATTTGCAGTAATAAACCAAATGTAAATGAATCATTGACATGGGAGAGGCCTTATGTCAAGATGCTTTAGGCACAAGCCCAGAGACCCCTGCCCTCTATGTAGGAAGAAAACAACCAGTGATCCCAATGACATAGGAATAATAGTAATAATAATAATGATAATTGTGGTATTTGTTAAGTGCTTACTATGTTCTGGGAACTGTATACTATGCACTGGAGGGGATACAGGCAAATTGGGATGGACACAGTCCCTGACCCACATGAAGCTCAAAATCCTAATCCCCATTTTACAGATGAGGGAACTGAGGCCCAGAGAAGTCAAGTGACTTGCTCAAGGTCACACAGCAGACAAGTGTTGGAGTCAGGATGAGAACCCATGTCCTTCTGACTCCCAGGCCTGTGGTCTATCCACAAGGCATCCTGTTTCTCCTGAATGGTGTCTAAGAACATTTGGATATGGCCCTGTAATGTTTGTTGAGTTACCCACTTCAGTGGCAAGAATTACATTTCCCAGTGCAATGAGAGTCTGTTATGTTCAATAGGACAATTAATTTTCTAGTGATAAGTTTTGGTACATTAATCTTGCACCACCATAGGCCAAATAATATTTTGAAAGGAAGCCCTATTTATAACTGGTGGACAAACACAAACCACCAAAGTCAAAAACCTTCTTAGGCCATTCTCCTGAATAGGGTCGAGGAGCAGTTTGTGAGATCCAGAGTGGGAAGGAGTTTCTCTGTCTTAAGGGCTTCTGGGATCTTTAGCCCTCATAATGTGTCTGAGAAGGGGACTGTGTTTCTAATCAATCGTATTTATTGAGCACTTACTGTTTTGCAGAGCACTGTACTAAGCACTTGGGAAGTACAAGTTGGCAACATATAGAGACGGTCCCTACCCAACAGTGGGCTCACAGTCTACAAGGGGGACAGTCTAGAAGGCTCACAGTCTAGAAGGGGGACAGTCTAGAAGTTTCTAAGACTAGATAGCCTAGAAACGCTCGTGGGCCAGTGACCATGAGGGAACAACTGTGCCCCAAGCCTTCCCTGCCACTCATTTCTCTGCCATTAAACAGTCACTTTAACACTCCTTCCACCAGGAGTGTGTGGTGAAGTAGGGCCCTTTGTCACCCCTGCAAATTTCAACTGGAAGCGGTAACAGACCCAGGGCTGTAGTAATGGAATAACTCACAGTAGAGAACTGTGTAGCAGCTGTGGAGCATGGGATCTCTCACAGCGGGGGCAGTGGAGTAGGAAGAGGTCTCCTTCGTTCGACTTCTCTGTATGACCAGGTTGAAAAGCCCAGTCCTGGAATGGAAGCTATTTGGAAATTGGCTCTAGGATCCTGGGCAGGGACTAGTCTGGCTGGCCTGAGCTTTCTGGCTTCTGTCAGGTTCACGTTTTGTGTCAGGACTTAGGTCAGGACAGCATCACGTCCAGCAACCAAGAGCTCCAGGATGGCAAACCTGTCTAGCATGGCCTACTAAAACCTCCTGGTTTTTGGGTGCAACTGACCCCCGACCTCGGAAGAATCAAGTGTCCCGTTAACTCCAAGGTGATGATCTGGGGGCCAGATTCGAAACCCATGAGTAATTACTGGAAGCAAAGTTGCAAGGTAATAAGGCACAGTCTACAAAGGATGGATATATCCCAATAACAGAAGTTGGGAACAAAAGTCATTTGGTACAGGCTCATTGCCAAATTAATAATTGTATATGAAAAGATCCCCATTGGGTTACTGTGACCAGATCAGACATGACATCAGCTGTTAAGTGATATGGGCTATTTCTATCTTTTCTGATGTGCTATTGGCCAATAATCTTAAACCCAAGCACCATGACCCAATCAATCAATTGTATTTATTGAGCGCTTACTGTGTGCAGAGCACTGTACTAAGTGCTTGGGAAGTACAAGTTGGCAACATATAGAGACTGTCCCTACCCAACAGTGGGCTCACAGTCTAGAAGAGTGGGCTCACAGTCCAGAAGACCCAGCTCCATGGAGCTTTGGCCTTTTACTAAAAAATAAAACAAAACAAAAACACTAGAGGAGAAATTAGCTACCCCTCACCTGGTTCATGGCTGGCTGTGCTGCCACCCCTTACTCAGGGAATATGGAGCAGGAGGTGAGCTACTTATTTTCCCTGCCAAAGCAGCATGAAAGCAGTGTGGCCTGGGGATAGAGCATGAGCCTGGCAGTCAGAAAGACCTGGGTTCTAATTCTGACTCTTCCCCTTGCCTGCTGTGTGACCTTTGGCAAGTCACTTCACTTTTGTGCCTCAGTTAACTCATCTGTAAAATGGGGATTAAGATTATTCCTTGCCGCCTTGTCCCCTCCTTCCTCACCTTACTACTCTCCTACAACCCAGCCCACACACGTTGCTCCTCTAATGCTAGCCTTCTCACTGTGCCTCATTCATTCATTCAATCATATTTATTGAGCGCTTACTGTGTGTAGAGCACTGTACTAGGTGCTTGGGAAGTACAAGTCAGCAACATATAGACACAGTCCCTACCCAACAATGGGCTCACAGTCTAGGAGGGAGACAGGAAATGAAACAAAACATGCAGACAGGTGTTAAAATTGTCAGAACAAATAGAATTAAAGCTGTACGCACATCATTAACAAAATAAATAGTAAATATGTACAAGTAAAATAGAGTAATAAAGCTGTACAAATATATATATATATATATATATATACACAGGTGCTGTGGGGAAGGGAAGGAGGTAGGGTGGGGGGCAATGGGGAGGAGGAGAGGAAAAAGAGGGCTCAGTCTGGGAAGGCCTTCTGGAGGAGGTGAGCTCTCAGTATGGCTTTGAAGGGAGGAAGAGAGCTAGCTTGGTGGATGTGCAGAGGGAGGGCATTCCAGGCCAGGGGGAGGATGTGGGCTGAGGGTCGACAGCGGGACAGGCGAGAACGAGGCACAGTGAGGAGGTTAGCGGCAGAGGAGAGGAGGGTGTGGGCTGGGCTGGAGAAGGAGAGAAGGGAGGTGAGGTAGGAGGGGGTGAGGTGTTGGACAGCCTTGAAGCCTAGAATGAGGAGTTTTTGCTTGATTTGTAGGTTGACAGGCAGCCACTGGAGATTTCTGAGGAGAGGAGTAACATGCCCAGAGTGTTTCTGCACAGAGATAATCTGGGCAGCAGAGTGAAGTATAGACTGAAGTGGGGAGAGGCAGGAGGATGGGAGATCAGAGAGGAGGCTGATGCAGTAATCCAGTCGGGATAGGATGAGTGATTGAACCAGTGAGGTAGCGGTTTGGATGGAGAGGAAAGGGCAGATCTTGGCGATGTTGCGGAGGTGAGACCGGCAGGATTTGGTGACGGATTGGATGTGAAGGGTGAACGAGAAAGCAGAGTTGAGGATGAAACCAAGGTTGCGGGCTTGTGAGACGGGAAGGATGGTAGTGCCATCTATAGTGATGGAAGAGTCAGGGAGAGGGCAGGGCTCATCTATCTCACCACTGACTCCTTGCCCAAGTCCTGCCTCTGGCCAGTAATACCCTCCCTCCTCAAATCCGAGAGACAATGACTCTCCTTCTCTTCAAAGCCTTACTGAAGGCACATCTCCTCCAGGAGGCATTCCCTGACTAAGCCTCCTCTTTCCTCTTCTACCTCTCCCTACTGCATCACCCTGACTTGCTCACTTAGTTCATCCCCCCTTGCAGCCCCACAGCACTTTTGTGCGTATCTGTGGTTTATTTATATTAATGTGTCTCTCCCTGCCTCTAGACTGTAAATCCATTGTGGGAAGGGAATGTGTCTGTTTACTGTTGTACAATTCCAAACTCTTAGTACAATGCTCTGCACACAGTAAGTGCTCAGTAAATATGACTGAGTGAATTGTGAGCCCCATGTGGGACAGGGACTGTGTCCAACCTGATTATCTTGCATATACCCCAGCCCTTAGAACACTACCTATCATATAATAGATGCGTAACAAATACCATAAAAAAGTCCTTAAATATGAAGAATAACAATGAAACTCACATTCCCAATATAAAAGAATGAGTCAGTTAAGAGAAATCGAAAAAAAATCCCCACTTGACGCTCAGTGCTCTGCCATAGATTGGCTGGTTGTATCACAGAGGACACAATCAGAACTCAACTGCTTTCTCAGCTACTATTTTTTCAAGGCTTGAAAAGTTTGGGGAAATTAAAACATTTAGAGCCCCAATGTCGTTGATGTTCTTAGTGATGCTTAAAGTAGTGATAAGGGTAATAATCTATCATATTTAATGAGCGCTTACCGTGTGCAGAGCAGTGTTCTAAGCAAGCACTTGGGAGAGAGTACAATGTAGCAATTAGACATGTTCCCTGCCCACACTGAACTTATAGTCTAGTTTAATATTAACAACACACATATACTGTCTTTCGACCTTAAAGGATAGAAACATGCCATTCTAAGGATAGAGTAGCTTTTAATATGGTCTGACTGGTAATGGAGAAAAGCCCTGGAGTTAATCAAAATTCCAAAGGGTTATAGGGAGAATGAAATGCGAATCATGACAATCGAGATAAAAATCTCAGGTTTTCAAAGTCCTGGTTAGGAACATGACATTGATTGTATGATTATCCAAAGTGAGATGATTTGTCCTTCTTCCCTGAAAATTTGGTAGAAGCTTAAAAATCCTTTGATGTTCATGGTTATGATCTTCTGGTCATTCTTTTCTTCAACTAAAACTGATTGCGAATTCTACTAAATCTTCTAGTTTACTTCTCTGGGATCCCTACATTAGGTCTTGACACCCACTTTTGAAAGACACTAATCTTCATTCATTCACTTAATTATATTTATTGAGTGCTTACGAGCGCTGTACTAAGCACTTGGGAAGTACAAATCAGTAACATATAAAAACGGTCCCTACACAACAATGGGCTCATAGTCTAGAAGGGGGAGACAGAAAACAAAACACAGAGTAATAAATATGTACAAATATACACAGGTGCTGTGGTGAGGGGAAGGGAGTAGGGCAGAGGGAGTGAGTGGGGGCAATGGGGAGGGGAGGAGGAGCAGAGGAAAAGTGGGGGTTCAGTTTGGGAAGGCCTTCTGGAGGAGGTGAGCTCTCAGTAGGGCTTTGAAGGGAGGAAGAGATCTAGTTTGGCGGATGTGTGGAGGGAGGGCATTCAAGGCCATATTGAGTGGGTTTTGTTCCACGCATTCACCAGTTGAACGTGCATCAGTGCCAACAATTTGCTGAATGTTCCGGCCACAACTTTCATCCAGAAGGCTTCTGAAATGCTTTGCGTGTGAACAATAAACCATGAGCCCTAGCCAGCAATCTTAACTGAATCTAGCTTCTTCCACAGTGAAAAGGATAGATTCAGAATTCACAAATGGGCATATACCAGACAGAGGGCAGCCTGATAAATTTACATAATGTGTGAATGTTTCCGTGCAAATGCCAAATTTGGTAATTGCCTAATTTGATAGAGAAGATATCAAAGCCCTGACCCCATTTTACAGTACTGTATATTTTGAAGCACAGTAGTAGAAATATGAAAATTACACCAAGGAATTTTACTTGTATGGTTATGGACTGTGTCAGAATTATTGGGTTTGGAAGATAACTACTGCATGAGTTGACAAGAATGTAAATTTTCTATAAGTGTTTAGTGAAGTTGTATCTCTATGGTTGGTCCTCATTTGTCCAACTATTTTCACCAATTTTTTAAATTAGATATCCAGAAAATTAAAGCCAAAACTATTTTTAAGTAATAATAATAATAATAATAATAATAATAACAATAATGATGGTATTTATTAAGCACTTACTATGTGTAAAGCACTGTTGTGAGTGCTGGGGAGGTTACAAGGTGATCGAGGTTGTCCCACGTGGGGCTCACAGTCTTAATCACCATTTTACAGATGAGAGAACTGAGGCACAGAGAAGTTAAGTGACTTGCCCAAAGTCACACAGCTGACAATTGGTGGAGATGGGATTTGAACCCCTGACATCTGACTCCAAAGCCCGTGCTCTTTCCACTGAGCCAGGCTGCTTCTGTCTTCTGCCCCTAAGTGTCCTTGGTGGAACTGGCCAGAGAAATTTACTTTTATTCTGTAGAATCCCTGCACATGTTGGAATCCCAGATGTGGTAACTTAGCACCATTAACTATTCCATGTATGAAAAATACACTTTTGCTCTGCAAAAAAATATTTCCTTTCTGGAAATGAGTACTTTTAGTTTTAAATAGCCTGATTCAAGAGTGCACAGTATGCCCCCTAATTTGCACCCTTTATTCACCCCACGCTCAACCCCACAGCACTTATGGACATATCCTTAATTCATTTAATGTCTATATCCCCATCTATACTGTAAGCTCCTTGGGGGCAGGGAATTTGTCTACCAACTCTGTTATACTGTACTTTCCCAAGTATTTAGTACAGTGCTATGCACACAGTAAGTACTCCCTAAATAGGATTAATTGCTTGATTGAAGAGTGTTAGCTAAATTTATCCAAAAGCATACAGATTTGCTATTTTTTCATTCTCTTTGATTAAGCATTTCTTGAGTGGCTGCACTGGGTACAGAACACTGTCCTAAGTACTTGGGAGAGTATGACAGAATTAGTAGACATGATCCCTGCCCTCAAGGACCTTCCAATCTAGCAGGGGAGATAGGTGCTGGTGTGAAAAAGTGCTTAGGTGGTGCAGAAGGGGCAGTAGGAGGATGTAAGATGAGAAGATTAGAAATTAATAGGGTAATGAATCAATGGTATTTTTTGAGCACTTACTGTGTGTGAAGCACTGTACTAAGCATATAATCTTACAACCTAGAGTGGGAAACAACACTAAAATAAATTACAGAGAGGGGAAACAGAGTATCAGGATATGTGTAAGGGCTGTGGGATTGGGGTGAGCATCAAAATGTTTCAGTGGAAGACCAACACCTCAAATTCAACATATCTAAAAACTCAGCATCTCATTTTCTCTCCTAATTTTCTTATCTACATTGATAACATCAAACTCTCTGCCCCAGAATCCCGGGTCCTTGGCCTCATCCTGGCTCATCACTGTTTTCAGCCCTCATATCCAGTCACCTGCTAAATCTAGATGATTCTTTCTCCATAATATTTCTCATCTTTTCCTCTTCCTCTCCACTCAAATTGGTACACTTGATATGCTCTGGTCATATTAGACTGCTACATCAGCCTCCTCATGGGTCTCCCTGCCTCCTGTCTCTCCCTTCTTCGGTCTAGCATAGACTTCTTACCATACCAGAGCATTTAATCATAAGTATTTGCAGAGGACTTTACTAAGTGCTTGGGAGAGTAAAATGCAACAGAGTTAGTAGATTTGTTCCCTGCCCACTACAAGCTTACAGTTTAGATAGAGGGAGAGAAAGGCATTAATATAAATAATTTATAATATATAATTTATAGATACATACATAAGTGCTGTGGGGTTGAAGGTGGGGTGAATTGCAAATGCCCTAAGGTCACAGATCCAATTGCCTAGATGACACTGAAGGGAGAGATAGCCAGGGAAAGGGCTTGAATGGGGAAGATCTTCACCCTTCCACTTTGACCCCTCACTTCCATTATTCTCCCAGCTTGAAAATCACTATTACTCTCAAGATCCACCAGACCACAGTTCTCCCCATCTCCAAAACTCCCTTATAAGTGTAGCTTCTCCATGAAGCCTTCCCCGATTTATTCACAACACCCCAGTCATACCGCCTTCTACATGTGCTTATATTTCTCTCTTCAGCACTAATCTGTATATAGCTTACACATTTATCTATACATTCAGGTACTTATTCAGCTGCTTTATTCTGAGGTGGTTGTCCTTTTGCTTTATCATTATTCTTCTTCTACTTTCACTAAAAGTAACTTTTTCCCCATCTCTCCTTTCTCCACCCCCAAAACTCTAATCTCCTTGAGGGCAGGGAACATGTGTCGTGCTATTGGTGGACACTTCCACGTATTTAATATAGGATCTATAACTTAATAGTTGTTCAATAAATGACACCAATAGCTTTCAACTGATAATCAAGCACGACAGCCCTGTCCATGAGAGTTGTCAGTTGTGTAATTTTCAGAAAGACAGACTCAGTTCTCTTTTGTCACCTGGCTTACTCTGCTGTGAATTTTAAGGTAGAAAGATACAGCACAATGCAAGCATTTTACTGAACAGGGAGGATGAATTATCCATCTTTGGAAATTCTATACTATCAGTTTTACTCCAAAATCTGGATCTAGCCTTCCAAACCGCTACCCTGCTCATTCAAGCTCTCATCCTATCCCATCTGGACTACTGTATCAGCCTCCTCTCCGATCTCCCATCCTCATGTCTCTCCCCACTTAAATCCATACTTCACGCCACTGCCCAGATTGTCTTTGTCCAGAAACGCTCTGGGCATGTTACTCCCCTCCTCAAAAATCTCCAGTGGCTACCAATCAATCTGTGCATCAGGCAGAAACTCCTCACCCTCGGCTTCAAGGCTGTCCATCACCTCGCCCCCTCCTATCTCACTTCCCTTCTCTCCTTCTACAGCCCAGCCCCCACCCTCCGCTCCTCTGCCGCTAATCTCCTCACCGTGCCTCGTGTTCGCCTGTCCCGCCGTCGATCCCCAGCCCACGTCATCCCCCTGGCCTGGAATGCCTTCCTACCCAACATCCGCCAAGCTAGCTCTCTTCCTCCCTTCAAGGCCCTACTGAGAGCTCACCTCCTCCAGGAGGCCTTCCCAGACTGAGCCCTCTCCTTCCTCTCCCCCTCCTCCCCCTCTCCATCCCCCCGGTCTTACCTCCTTCCCTTCCCCACAGCACCTGTATGTTTGTACATATTTATTACACTATTTATTTATTTTACTTGTACATATCTATTCTATTTATTTTGTTAATATGTTGTGTTTTGTTCTCTGTCTCCCCCTTCTAGACTGTGAGCCCACTGTTGGGTAGGGACCGTCTCTATATGTTGCCAACTTGTACTTCCCAAGCGCTTAGTACAGTGCTCTGCACACAGTAAGTGCTCAGTAAATATGATTGATTGATTGATCCCAGAGCCATAGTATGGGGCAGACATAAAATACCATTACTGCTACAGAGGATCTCATCTTCTGCCTTTCGCTGTCCTCTGCACCACTACTAAAGTGCACTACCGACTCTTGAAGTCATCTAAGAAAATAAAATCCATGATGATCTTAACCCTTCGGGCCTTGCTCCAGAGTGGTCTCTTGCTGTGATTGCATTGTAGGATGGAAAAGGGAGTCAGTCAATCAGTGGTTAGGTGGAAATAGTTGGAAAAGTTTTATGTTTTGAAAAAGCTCCATCTGCACCTTTGGGAACACCATTTAGGAGGTGAATTGAGCTGGTACAGCCTGGCCTACGTGCCCTCATTTATTAGGTGATCCAGCTAAACCTCTGTTTACAGTTCCCTGACCACTCCCATGTTCTTTCCTCCATCCCCTCAGCCACCCCCTACACAATGAATAGGGAACCCACACTGGCAGCCCAAGAGAAAGAGAGCCGACTGTGGCAACGGCCACCGCAGCATTGTTTATCGGAACATCAAGTTCAGTAGCAATCCCACAGTGACGTCATTCCCAGCGGTCCTGGCCGATGAAGATTTCTGACTGAGATGATTCCAAGGCAGTTTCAAAGCCGGTGGCGGATGCCCGGTTGAGAAACCAAGGACGGCTGCTCGTAATTACATCCACGATGCCGTCCTACAGGTGACGGCCAGGCCCGGTTAGAAGCAGAAAGCCTCTCCCCTTTTTGGGGGGGTTGGTCTGAGTAGGGGTGTGGGGAGGCCATTTGGTGGGCAAAGATGATTCCTTTACCAGTCAGACTTCGTAAACATTGCTGGGATAATTGAGGCTTGCAGAAGGGGAGGGCTAGAGTCTGAGTTGGCGGGGGTGATCTGAGGAGGTTGGTTTCGGCCTAGGAATCGATCCAAGTGCTGTAACTGAGGTTAGACACATGGCATAGGGAGGAGAATATTATACGTTTTTTGTTTATATTAATTTCTGTCTCCCCCTCTGGACTGTAAGCTTGTCATGGACAGGGAACCTGTCCACTAAATCTGTTGTATTGTACAGTGCTCTGCACATAGTAAGCGTGCAATAAACGAGAAGCAATGTGGCCTGGGCTTCAAGGCTCTCCATCACCTGGCCCCCTCCTACCTCACCTCCCTTCTCTCCTTCTACTGCCCAGCCCGCACCCTCCGCTCCTCCACCACTAATCTCCTCACTGTACCTCGCTCTCGCCTGTCCCGCCATCGACCCCCGGCCCACGTCATCCCCCGGGCCTGGAATGCCCTCCCTCTGCCCATCCGCCAAGCTAGCTCTCTTCCTCCCTTCAAGGCCCTGCTGAGAGCTCACCTCCTCCAGGAGGCCTTCCCAGACTGAGCCCCTTCTTTCCTCTCCCCTCGTCCCCCTCTCCATCCCCCCGTCTTACCTCCTTCCCTTCCCCACAGCACCTGTATATATGTATATATGGTTGTACATATTTATTACTCTATTTATTTATTTATTTATTTTACTTGTACATTTCTATCCTACTTATTTTATTTTGTTGGTATGCTTGGTTCTGTTCTCTGTCTCCCCCTTTTAGACTGTGAGCCCACTGTTGGGTAGGGACTGTCTCTATGTGATGCCAATTTGTACTTCCCAAGCGCTTAGTACAGTGCTCTGCACATAGTAAGCGCTCAATAAATACGATTGATTGATTGATTGATTGGCTCAGTGGAAAGAGCGTGGGCTTGGGAATCAGAGGTCATGGTTCTAATCCCAGCTCCACTTATAAACTGTGTGATTTTGGGCATGTAACAACTTCTCTGTGCCTCAGTTACCTTTCATTCATTCTTTCAATCATATTTATTGAGCACTTACTGCGAGCAGAGCACTGTACTAAGTGCTTGGGAAGTACAAGTTGGCGACATAGAGACAGTCCCTACCCAGCAACGGGCTCAGTCTAGAAGACAGGCTCACAGTCTCACCTGGAAAATGGGGATTAAGACTGTGAGCCCCATGTGGGACACCCTGATTACCTTGTATCTCCCCCAGCACTCAGAACAGTGCTTGTCACATATTAAGCACTTCACAAATACCAAAATTATTATTATTAATAAATATCATTGACTGATTGAGAAACAGTCCTAATGGTAGACACTGGTAAAGGGCAGAGGTTTAATAAATTCACGAACAATTGATGGAGCTGGAGTAAGGAGCCATTTGCTGCTGAGAGGAAGCCTTTGCTCTAAGGATCTAGAATTTAGGATTTAGTATTGACAGTAAGTGTTATTGCTGTCTGGATGAAGAGGAGGCCTTGAGAGTCTAACCTGGGGAAATGTTTTTTGTTTATTTATTGTTACTGTCTTAAGATGAATAACTAAATGAAGCACCAAGTCTGATTTTCCACCATGTGGAGGGCAGAGATTGTAGGAAAACTGTTGAGGACCTACCTCACTAAGGGTCCCATTGCATCTGTTGTACTTTCCAATTGTTCTGTACAGTGCTGTGCACACAATAAGCACTCAATAAGTATGACTGAATGAATGAACCTCTGCCTGTCCTGTGAGCAAGGTGGTTGTGGAGTCATGACTCTGTGCCTGACTGATGAATTTTGGGAGGGGCTGGGCCTGTTACTATCTGCTGAGCACTGTTTTAAGCCCTGGGATAGATACAAGTTAATCAGGTTGGACAAAGTCTCTGTCCCACAAGGAACTCGCAGTCTGAGTCGGAGTAAGAACACCCACTGAATCCCCATTTTACAGATGAGGAAACTGAGGAATCTAGAAGTTTAGTGATTCAAGCATTTATCTTAGCCTGCCTCGACTACTGCATGTGCCTCCTCACTTACTTCCCGACCTCCTGTCTTTCCCCACTCTAGTCCATACTCCGCTATGCTGCATGAATCATTTTTCAACAAAAACATTTAGTCCATGTCTCCCCATTCCTCAAGATTCTCCAGCGGCTTCCCATTCATTCATGTTTATTAACCACTTACTGTGTGCAGAGTGCTGTACTAAGTGTGTGGGAAAGTACAATACGACAATCAATGGTGACATTCCCTGCCCACAACAAGCTCATGGTGCCATCCACCTCTGCATCAAACTCTTTACCAGTGGATTTAAAGCAGTCAATCAGGTTTCCCTCTCCCACCTCACCTCATTCATCTCTTACCATGGCCTGGACCAAACACTCCTCTCCTCTAATGCTAGCTTACTCACATCTTGTCTCTCTTGCCGCTAACCACTTGCCCACATCCTCCCCCTCTATATATGCCAGACCACCACTCTCCACCTTCAAAGCTCTATTAAGGTCCCTAGCTTGCTCTCCCTTTCGCATCGTCTAGGCATGTGGAACTGTAACCTGTCTCTCCCCACTTCAATCTATACTTCACGCTGCTGCCCGGATTGTCTTTGTGCAGAAACGCTCTGGGCATGTTACTCCCCTCCTCAAAAATCTCCAGTGGCTACCAATCAACCTACGCATCAGGCAAAAACTCCTCACTCTCAGCTTCAAGGCTCTCCATCACCTCGCCCCCTCCTACCTCGCCTCCCTTCTTTCCTTCTCCAGCCCAGCCCACACCCTCCTCTCCTCTGCCGCTAACTTCCTCACTGTGCCTCGTTCTCGCCTGTCCTGCTGTCGACCCTCAGCCCACATCCTCCCCCTGGCCTGGAATGCCCTCCCTCTGCACATCCACCAAGCTAACTCTCTTCCTCCCTTCAAAGCCCTACTGAGAGCTCACCTCCTCCAGGAGGCCTTCCCAGACTGAGCCCCCTCCTTCCTCTCCCCCTTCTCCCCCTCCTCATCCCCCACGCCTTACCTCCTTCCCCTCCCCACAGCACCTGTATATATGTATATGTTTGTACATATTAATTACTTTATTTATTTTACTTGTACATATTTATTCTATTTATTTTATTTTGTTACTATGTTTTGTTTTGTTGTCTGTCTCCCCTTCTAGACTGTGAGCCTACTGTTGGGTAGGGACCGTCTCTATATGTTGCCAACTTGTACTTCCCAAGCACTTAGTACAATGCTCTGCACACACTAAGCACTCAATAAATACGATTGAATGAATGAATAACCTTTACACATTTGATATTCATCCCCACAGCACTTACATACGTATCTATAAATTATATATTATGAATTATTCATTTATATTAATGTCGGTCTCCCCCTCTAGACTGTTAGCTTGTTATAGGTAGGAAATGTATCCATTAATTCTATTGTTTTGTACTCTCTCAAGCACTTAACGCAGTACTCTGCACACAGTAAGCATTCAATAAATACCGCTGAATGATTGATTTGCCCAGAGCCATACAGCAGGTGACTGATGGATCTGGGATTGCCAGGTCTTCGGACTCCCAGGACTACGCTCTTTCCACTAGATCAACCTGCATAAACCAGCCAGACATAAGGACTTCCACTGGCAACCAATTTTCATGCCAGAATTAGCTGGGAAATGCACAGACTCTATGCTCTATGGTGAATAGGTGAAGATAAAAGCCAGCAGCGTTAAGCAGCAACAGAAAGTGACTAAACAAATCAGATTCTTTGGGGCCTTTTCAGCAAAACCATCACCAATCTAGTCACTATCCTGTAAAGTTTAAGGCAAGGGGAAATACCAAGGAAATAGTCTGTTGCATGACTGTAGGGTCAAAGGACTGATTTCTCTTAGAAGTGGTGTCATTCTTAAAAGCAGCTTCTGTACGGCTGCATCTTAAACCTGGGATGGGGTGGAGTGTAAACCAGTCTGATTGCAGAGGCCTGAACAGTTAAGCGAATTAAACAGCTGCACAGCTAACATCTGGAGGATCTGGATCATAGGAGTACCTCCCGGAAGTTCCCTCATTAGTCCAAGATGAACAAAGCTTCCATTATCCCTTGCTCCTAACAAATTTTCCGTTTGTGCTGAGAGAGTTCAGTAATGCCAGTAGAGAGCTTGGCTCTGACATAGGTTGGAATCGGAGGAGATGCATTTCTTTTGAGATGATATTTGTCATGTCCTTTCACCAAATTATACACACATCTGCCCTGTAGAAATTTTTACATATGTCTGACTAGATTAGGGGATCGCCTAGCTCAAGATCTCAGTGTTTCTCATTTCAGCAGATCAGAGAGTAGTCTTGAGCATATTTAAATTGGTAGACAGGATTTTTGCCCGAATAAGCTCTTTTAAGACAATATTTTCAAGAGGAAGGGAGCGTACCTAACAAGACTCATGTTAAAACACTGGAGCACAGTTGCAGAAACAATATATCAGGGGAGAAAACTTTTCAGCTCTATGCTTTAGCAGCAGGGCTTAGTGGAAAGAGCACGGGCTTGGGAGTCAGAGGACGTGGGTTTGAATCCCAGCTCTGCCACTTGTCAGCTGTGTGACTTTGGACAAGTCCCTTAACTTCTGTGTGCCTCAGTTACCTCATCTGTAAAATGGGGACTAACACTGTGAGCCCCACGTGGGACAACCTGATAACCTTGTATCTACTCCAGCGCTTAGAACAGTGCTTGGCACATAGTAAGCGCTAAACAAATACCATCATTATCGTGAGAAGCAGCGTGGCTCACTGGAAAGAGGCTTTGGAGTCAGAGGTCATGGGTTCAAATCCCAGCTCCACCAATTGTCAGCTGTGTGACTTTGGGTAAATCACTTAACTTCTCTGTGCCTCAGTTCCCTCATCTGTACAATGGGGGTTAAGACTGTGAGCCCCCCATGGGACAACCTGATCACTTTGTAACCTCCCCAGCACTTAGAACAGTGCTTTGCACATAGTAAGTGCTTAATAAATGCCATTATTATTAGATACAGACATTTTCCCTGGATTTAGCCAGAGTCTTTTTCCTCTCCTCTGTGGGAAAATGAGATCCCATTCATAGACAGTCCCTCTAACCACTGGGCAGAAGGGGCAGGGCAAGTCTCTTGAACTCACCACTCCAATTCTGATAGTAGCCCTCACCTTCCTCCCTTCTGCCATGCACTGTCCATCAAGGGTCTAAAGTAGCCTAGCAGAGTGGGAAAGCTCAGTGTGTGTGGGTGAAGGATGGAGGGAGGGAGGGAGAGAGGTAGGCACGTAGAAAGTCCCGTGGGTAGCTTTTTGTGGGCAGGGAACATGTCTACTAACTCTGTTATATTGTACCCTCCCAAGCACTTAGTACAGTGCGCTGCACACAGTAAGCATTAATAAATAGTACTGATTGAATGGGAGCTAAAAGTTGACCTGGATCCCCACAGCCCTGGGTCCCCACGGCAAAGTTGTCCTCCTAAAAATCACCCCTAGGGTAGATCATGGTTGGACAGGGTTTATAAAATGCCCGTTTACACTACAGCATGATCTTGGGTAGAAAAATTAACTTTTCAAATGGTTCCTCCCTTAAGGCATGCATTTGTCATCACATGCCGTTACACATCGCAGTCACCTACCAGCAGACGCTCTTTTCCAAGAACATTATTTAGCACTTTTAGAGGGAACTTGAAAATTGCTCTGAGCCCAGCACGTAGAGTTGCCAGACATTTCAGGATAAGCATGACTGTCCCCATTTAGGTGTCCTTCATTTTCCTGGAAATTAATTTTGGAGAGGACATATGATTCCCCCAAATTTGAGTAGAGTAAGCCTCTGATGCTCTGCAAGAGCCGGGGACAGAGGAATCAGGTTCAAGACAGGTCCATTATTATAAAATCTACAGCCTGGCAATGCTACGTGCTCATTCATTTTAGCCTTTTCTCTCACACATACGGTACAGTGATCATCTGGAGCTCCTTCCATGAATTACTACAATACAATATTCATGAATTAATGTAAATAGAACTAAGTTGAAGCACTGAGTTGGATAAAGGTACCAAGTGTCAGAGCAAGTGAATTTGTGAAGCTTAAAGTTGGGTGACTTGAATGAGATTTACAGGAACTAGGGATTCCTGTTTGTAGGTGATTCAGACCAGAATTGTGGATGAAATTTACTCTGTTTAAATGACTCAAGCAGTGGTATAGTAGTAACGATGATGATGATAACAGCAATGTTTACTATATGGGGAAAACACTATTCCAAGTTCTGGGGTAGACACAAGATAATCAATCAGTGGTATTTATTGAGCCCTTACTGTGTGCAGAGTACTATGCTAAACACTTGGGAGAGTGTAATACAACAGAGTTGGCAGAATGCTCCCTGGGCACAAGGAGCTCATGATCTAGAGGGACTTTGAGTTGGATATCGTTACTGTGCCACATGGGGCTCACATTCCAAAAAGGAGGAAGGAGAGGTATTTAATCCCCATTTTACAGATGAGGATGAGGCACAGAAGAGTTAAGTGAGTTGTCCAAATTCACACAGCAGGCAAGTTGGATCCAGAACTGGAACCCAGGTCTTGCTGTTTCTCTTGGATTCTTGTCTCCTTTAATTTTTTTGCCAAGTGTTGGCACTTGGAGACAAGTTCTGAAGGTTTGACCCACAAAAGCATTTCTTATTAAATATGCCTGGGTCTATTATTTGATGAGTCCTGTTAAAATGGATGTGAGAAATTGCTATGTTAGTGTGAACACACAGTTCTTTTGAAGGGGGCTGAACACTGAGCAGTTCTGGCAGTACCTCTAACAAAACCCCCTGGAAAAACTTGAAGCAAACTATAATCACTTGTCAGACTATTGGGTGGACCCTAACTTTGTCAGTAACAATCAGAATCAAGCAGCAGTAACTCATCTTCAGCCCCCGCTTCCTGGCCTTAAGAACCCCCTATAGACTGAGATCTGGCTCTGGGAAACTTATTTTCAGGATAATCCCAGACCCTGCTCCTCAGTTCCCTAGATTTTGCCATTTCTGGGAGTCAGGGCAAGGTGACCAAGTTCCCCAATTTGGATAAGACAATCCTGAGGTTTCAGGGTGCAGACCATCTCCCATTTTTAGGATTTTGGGGACAAGTTTGGGTTCTGAAAAACAGGAGAAAATTCCTTATGCATTTCTGCTGATGGAAAGGTTCATGAGGAAAGAGGGGATAGTGAGGGTGTGGTGGGGTGAAGAAAAGTCCAGGGTGTCAGAGTTATCATCTGAGCTCAATAAAAAACTGTTGATTGGTATCATTGAATATAGAATCCAATATGAAATTCCTCTAAGATAGAAGAGCTACATCTTAGCCCTACAGAGGTCTGCATTCTACTCTGATTTGGGTTGAGACATGGTGCTTTGGATGCAAATTGAGGGAATACCAACCTGTGGAATGGATTGCTTCACAGAACACAAGTTTGGAATACTCTGGGCATGATACCTGCCCATGGTGGTGAGGAAAATTATGTTTTGTTTTCACACCGACTTGCTTTTGTTTTCTACCTCCTGCTTCACCTCACCTTACCCACTCACTAATTTGGATATACTCTCAGTCTTATCTCTAGGAAAGCAGTGTGTCTTAGTGGAAAGAGCATGGGCCTATGAGTCAGAAGACTTGGGTTCCACCACTTACCAGCTGGGTGTCCTCGGACAAGTCACTTAAATTATCTGTACCTCAGTTCCTTCATCTGCAAAATGAGATTCAATCCCTGTTCTCCTTCCTATTTAATCTGTAAGCTCATTATGGGCAGGAAAAGTGACTGCTCATTCTGTTGAATTGTACTCTTCCAAGTGCTTATTTTAGTGCTCTGCACATAGTAAGAGCTCAATTAATACAATTGATTGATTATTTAGACTGTGAGCCCCATGTGGATGGAACCTGATTATATTGCCTCTACCCCAGAGCTTAGTACAGTGCTTGGCACATAGTAAGCACTTAAATACCATTATTATCATAGTACTTATCTCTAGTCAATGCACAATCTCCAATCTCACCAAATCTGAAATTCCACTCTGACTACAGCTTCCTGACCTGCCTTCTCCCCCTATCTCCATAAATCTGTCCCGTTTCTCCACAGGGACCTCTTCTGAGCCCCTACAATTTTGCAAAGCCATCTTCCCCTATTTGGGTCTCGCTACCCAATCTCACTCCTCTGGACTCACAAATCCACACCATCCTCTCCACTGTACTAAATTCCCTCAGTTCCCTACCCCTCTGATCTCAACTCTCAGTCCAAATCACCTCCACAGTATGCTTCCTCTGGTATGGTGCACAAGCTGAGCAGCATTATGAGCGGTCTGGAATTCCCTCTCCCTTCATGTCTGACACACTACCACTGTCTCCATCTTTAAAGCCTTATTAAAAATCACATCTCCAAAAGGCCTTCCCCAACTAAGCCCTCACTTCCCCACTCCTTTGTGACACCTATGCACCAAGATCTGCACCCCTTAAGCACTTGATATTCACCCCGCCCTCAACCCCACAGTAACTTGTGTACTGAGCCCCCTGTGGGAAAATCTGATCACCTTGTAACCTCTCCAGCGCTTAGAACAGTGCTTTGCACATAGTAAGCACTTAATAAATGCCATTATTATTATCCACTTTACACTCTGCCATTTCCCCTATCTGTGATTTATTTTAATGTCTGTCTCCTGCTCTAGACTGTGAACTCCCTGGGAGCAGGGATCATATCTACCAATTATACTGCACTTTTCCAAGCACCTAATGTAGTTCTCTACACATAGTAAGCATTCAATAAATACCACTGACTGACTGATTTAAATTCTAAAGATAACAGGACTTGTAGGTGGTGAAGATATCCAGGGACCAACAAATCCTGGCCAATTAACAACTCTCCAAGTCCCATGGCATGAATCTACAGAAACCACAACCCTGCCTATATTTCCTTTGAATAACTGCAGTTGTCTAATTTTAATAGATTACCTTGAATTTTCCTGCCATGGTGAATTATGCATGGGGATAGTTTTTGAATTAAATTAAAGTTCTCCAGCCCTTTTGTAAAGAAGGAATTTGTTCAATGAGATGCTTTATTGTACTACAACTCCTTTCAGCCAAGAGTGTTCTTTCTACTTTTTCCCTTCTGATATTTAAATTTTTTTTCCAGTGCAGAAAATATGCAGGCAGAGAAGCTTTGTAGTTTAAACCTCAAACATGACTCAATTTTAACTCCTTCTAGCCCTGCATTGCCCCTGGCCACCATCTGATAGATTTCCTAGTACATATCTTTAAGCTCTGCTGCTTCCCTTCCCTGTACTTTATTTTAGTGTCTATCTTCTCTGCTAGATTATAAACCCCTTTAAGAGCCAGGATTAATCACTGATATTTATTGAGTGCTAACTGTGTGCAAAACACTGTACTAATGGCTTGATTGTGATTACTAGTTCAATTGTCACAGCATATTATTTATTCCTTCTTTCATCCAAGAGTAAATTTTGAACCCCTGCTAAGAAATAGCCAGAAATGGATCTCATCCTCCAGGATCTCACCACCTAATTTGAGACAAGACACACACAAATACACAACAAATAGTAGACACACAGCCCATTGATAGTGGTACAGAAACACCAACAGAAAGCTTGGAGGGAGCTTGGCCTAATGGAAAAAATATTGAACTGGGATTCAGGAAATCTGAGTTCTAATCTTGCCCAAAGTCACATGGCAGGCAAGTGACAGAACCAAATCACAACTCCTCTGCTCCTCAGTTTCCTCATAGTAAAATGAGGATAAAATATCCATTCTCCCTCACTGTGCACTGCACATCTTGACTAGGGACTGTGTGCAATCTGATGGTCCTGTACCATTATTAAACAATGCATACCAATATAGAATAATAGTAATAGGCCTCACATCTAAAGGAGGGAGAATAGGCATTGAATCCTCATTTAAAAGATGAGGAAACTAGGGCACAGAGAAGTGAATTGACTTACCCAAAGTCATAGATCAGCCAAGTGGCAGAGCTAGGATTAGAACCCAGGTACTCTGTCTCCCAGGCTTGTGCTCGTTCCACTAAGTCATGCTGCTTCACATTTTGGAGACATAAAAGTGCTGGGGAGTTGGAATAATTGAAGCGGTGGGATTTTTCTGGGTAGGTTTCATGAGGAGATAGTATTTTATGGAGCTTCCGAGGAAGGGGTGGCAAGTGACCCGGGGAAGAAGAGCATTCCAAGACAGGAAAATGGCTTAAGGGTAGAGGAATCATGGGCATAGGTTAGTACACCAGGCAGTGGGGCTGGAGCTAAGAGAATGTGCAAGGGGGTGGTTAGAGGTGTAGTAATAAAAATAGTATTGAGATAGAGATGTAGGAAACTTGGCTAGAGAGATCCAATGGCCGACACCCTTAACATTGAAAAATTTTTATTTGATAGAAGAAACTGGGCTTCAGAAGAGGGGAGGAATAGGATAAAGAGAAGATGGTTCTCAGGATAGTCAGTCTTATTTATTGAACACTTACTGTATGCAGAGGACTGTACTAAGCACTTGGGAGAATAAAACAGACACACTGCCTGCCCACACCGAGCTTACAGTCTAGAAGACGAGTTTAAGGATAGATTGGAAGGGGTGAAGATGGCAGCAGAGAGGCCAGGAGGAGGCTTTTGCAGCACCAAGCTCAAAGATAGGGATAGGGTGGGAACTGTGAAGGAAAAATGAGGTTTCATTAAAGAAAGAATTGATGTCATCTGTTGACTGATTCTACCATCCAGTCAAAGGTGACTCTAATTTAAACAAATCAAAGAAAGAGAGCAAAGCAATGTCTTATACAGGGTGGGGAACTGGAAAATGTTATAGTAGAGAGTGTAGACCAATTGAAGAGTCACTTAACTTTCCTATGCCTCAATTTCCATCTGCAGAATGGAATTTAATACCTACTGTGAACGCCATGTGGGACAGGGACTCTGTCCAGCCTGCTTATCAGGTATCTACCTTAAAACTTAGTAAGTTATTTGGCTCATAGGAAGTGCTTAATACCACTTACTGTTCCAATTGTAAAACATCATTTGGGTAGGGAAGTTGAATCAGAGTAATCAATCACATTTATTGAGTGCTTACTGTTTGCAGAGCACTGTCCCACGTGCTTGGGAGAATACAATAACATTGTTGCAATAACATGACTACTCACAATGAATGAGCTTTCAGTCTAGGGGACAGTAAGGCATCAGTGAGAATTTAGATCAAATCTGCTCTTTTCTCTGATACTTTTTTTTTTGCAGTCCTCCTGTACCTGCATTTTCCCCCTGTAAAAAGTGGGTGATTGTCTAATTCGTTGAATCATATTTATTGAGTGCTTACTGTGTGCAGAACACTGTACTAATCAGATGCAGGTATAAATAGGCTCGTATAATAGTAAGTTGCATATAAAACAAGGTGGAGCCTTACTTGGTTGTGGGCTCTTTAATAAGAGCTAAATGAGGCCAGCTAGGGGTGGGGAAGAGTTCCCTGGTCAGAGACTGATCTCTGAGAAGGTGGGAGCTGCTGGCTCTCTAGGGACAGAAATTCCAGGGAATCCTCTGAGGACAGAAGGGCAGAGAAGGAAGGTCCATGGACTGTGATCTTATGTATACCTCACTCCCAACCCCGTAAAGGTTTCCTAGGAGATAGCTCTCTGGTGTCTTTAGCGTAGCTCAGTGGAAAGAGCACGGGCTTTGGAGTCAGAGGTCATGGGTTTGAATCCCAGCTCCGCCACCTGTCTGCTGTGTGACCTTAGGCAAGTCACTCAATTTCTCTGAGCCTCAGTTACCTCATCTGTAAAATGGGGATGATGACTGCGAGCCCCACGTGGAACAACCTCATCACCTTGTATCCCTCCCAGTGCTTAGGTAAGCGCTTAACAAATGCCATTATTATTATTATCTTTACCCAGCAGATCACTAATTACATCAATGCTCCCCACTCTTGAAGAACATCCAGCAGTTGCCCCTCCACATTGGTTTTAAAGCACTCAATCCCCCCTACACCTCCTCACTGCTATCCTACTACAGTATCCCAGACCACACACTTCATTCCTCTGACAACCTAGTTATTCACTGTACCCCAATCTCATCTATCTAGACACCAACATCTTGCCCACATCCTGCCTCTGGCCTGGAATACCCTCCTTCTTCAGATCTGACAGAGAATCATCTTCCCTACCTTCAAAGCCTACAGTGCCTGGAACACAGTAAGAGCTTAAATACCATAATTATCATCATCTCCAAGAGGTCTTCCCAGACTAGGCCCTCATTTCCTCTTCTATAATGTCCTTCTGCGTCGCCCTGCACTTTAATAATAATAATAATAATGGCATTTATTAAGCACTTACTATGTGCAAAGCACTGTTCTAAGTCCTGGGGAGGTTACGAGGTGATCAGGTTGCCCCATGGGGGGCTCACAGTTTTAATCCCCATTTTCCAGATGAGGTAACTGAGGCACGGAGAAGTTAAGTGACTTGCCCAAAGTCACACAGCTGACAATTGGTGGAGCTGGGATTTGAACCCATGACCTCTGACTCCAAAGCCTGTGCTCTTTCCATTGAGCCACTCTGCTTCTCATTTGGATTTGCACACTTCATTCACCCCTCCTTCAGCCCCATAGCTCTTAAGTATATATCCATAATTTATTTATATATTAATAATAATTGTGGTAGAGTGCTTTCTTTGTGCCAGGTACTGTAATAAGCACTGTGGTGGATACACACACATTGGGTTAGACACAACTCCTGAACCACACGGAGCTCACAGTCTTAATCCCCATTTTACAGATAACAGACACAGAAAAGTGAGTGACTTGCCCAAGGTCACACAACAGACAAGTGGTGGAGCTGGGATTAGAACCCAGTTCCTTCTGATTCCCAGGCCACAATATGTCTCATTGATGTCTGTCTCCCTCTCTACACTGGAAGCTCACTGTGGGCAGGGAATGTGTCTACCGACTCTATACTATACTCTCCCAAGTGCTTAGTATATTAGTACAGTGCTCGGCACACAGTAAGTGCTCCATAAACATAATTGAATGACTGATACACTAATATACCCTTCTCCTCTTCAGGACAACCCTGATTCCTAGCTGCAGCCTTATGGGAAGAGGGAGCGGGAGCAGTGGAAGAATGGCTCCCATCCTTGCCCCACGTGCCTGAGTGAAGAGATAATAATGATAGTAATAAAATCAAAATAACTGTGGTATCAGTTAAGCTCTAAGTGCCAGGCAATGTAATAATAATAATAGTAGTAATGATAGTATTTGTTAAGCACTTACTATGTGCCAGGCATTTTAATAAGCACTGGGGTGGATTCCAGCAAATCGGGTTGGACACAGTTCTTGTCCCATGGAGGGCTCACAGTCTAATTCCCCATTTTACAGATGAGGTAACTGAGGCTTAAGGTCACACAGCAGACCAGTGGCAGAGCCAGGATTAGAACCCATGACCTTCTGACTCACAGGACCATGCTCTATCCACTATGCCATACTGCTTCCCTCGGGGTAGATATAAATTTGTCAAGTTAGGCACAGTCCCTCCCACCACACTAAATGGTACCCTCAGGCCTGGAAATACACTTTTTATGCTTAAAAAGCTGATTATTTTCATTGAGAGGAACAGAGCTTAGTGAGTGGCAAGAATGAAGTGGGGAGCAGTTGGGGAGTGTCTGAGGAAACATCGCATTTCCATTGTGTTGGTCAGTTTACAAAGTAAAGACTGTAATAACAATAATAATGATGGCATTGTTAAGTGCTTACTATGTGCAAAGCACTGTTTTAAGTGCTGGGGAGGATACAAGGTGATCAGGTTGTCCCACAGAGGGCTCACAGTCTTCATCCCCATTTTGCAGATGAGGGAACTGAGTCACAGAGAAGTGAAGTGACTTGCCCAAAGTCACACAGTTGACAGGTGACAGAGCCGGGATTTGAACCCACGACCCTTCAAAGCCCTACTGATCCCTTCAAAGCCCTGAGAGCTCACCTCCTCCAGGAGGCCTTCCCAGACTGAGTCCCCTCCTTCCTCTCCCCCTCCCCCCAACCTTACCTCCTTCCTCTCCCCACAGCACCTGTATATATGTTTGTTCATATTTATTACTCTATTTTATTTCTACATATTTATTCTATTTATTTTATTAATATGTTTTGTTCTGTCTCCCCCTTCTAGACTGTGAGCCCACTGTTGGATAGGGACCGTCTCTATATGTCGCAAACTTGTACTTCCCAAGCTCTTAGTACAGTGCTCTGCACACAGTAAGCGCTCAATAAATACAATTAAATTGAATTGAATGACTGCTGACTCTCAAGCCCATGTTCTTTCCATTAAGCTCCTTGTGGTCAGAGTCTACTAAATCTATTCTACTGTACTCTACTAAGGACTGTGTTCTGCGTACAACAAGCTCTCAAACAAAATGATTGATTAAGGTTAATTTCCAACCCTGACTGCCCCAGTCGCCATCTGCCTCAGATTGGCTGAGTCACAGCGGAGTCCAACGGTTCAGTGTTCATCATCAGTCGTATTTATTGAGCGCTTACTGTGTGCAGAGCACTGTACTAAGCGCTTGGGAAGTACAAGTTGGCAACATATAGAGACAGTCCCTACCCAACAGTGGGCTCACAGTCTAAAAGACTGTGTTCTTACCTCCCCTCTTGGGAATCCAGCAGGAGCCGCTCACATTAAGGGAGACCAGCAAGACCCAGTAGACCGGGCTTCCTTCGCCTGCTCACGGAATATAAACTCACTCATCCACTCGTGGCCCATCGGGTGAGCATGTGCTGTGTGATTAGGCCTGAGCAGACAATTACTAATGCAAGGCACCTGGTTCAATTGGGTGGCTTAGATATTGGACCAGGCACTTAACTCCTTCCTCCCCATGTCCCTCCCCCTTCCCTCACTTCCCATGCTCTTCTTATCTCTTCCACAATAATGAAACCCAATGAAAGAGGATAATGCAATATGCATCGTAAGAAGGGCAACATTTTTTTTAATCCTCAGTGCATGGGAAGAATCAGTCAATCAATCGTATTTATTGAGCACTTACTGTGTGCAGAGCACTGAGCTAAGCACTTGGAAAGTACAAGTTGGCAGCATATAGAGACGGTCCCTACCCAACAGTGGGCTCACAGTCTAGAAGGAGGTGCTAACATATGCATTGCATTAATCTGTGTCGTCATCTTTTCTTAGACAGTAAATTCGATGAGAGCAAAAACAGTGGTTTATGGGGTGGAGTGGCATTTCCAGCATCCGACATAGGACAGTAAATGAGAGAGTCTTATGAATTTATCTAAAGATGAATACAGAATGACGGGGATTTTTCAGAGGCTAGTGGTGCCCGAATTTGCCCAGAGCAGTTGTCTTCCTGAAAAATATTTTTCCTGTTGAAAATTCTGCTTTTTTGCCTGAATATTCACAAAGCAAACCTAATGAGAGCAGAATCTGTGTCATGCATTTCCGATGCACATACCATACCAAGCCTCCTGTGGAAGCCCTGATGTCAACAGCCTTTCGGCCCTTTCCTCATCCAGTCCTAACTCTACTGTCACCCTAGGGAAGGAATCAGAGCAAATCACAGAGTAAAAGCAGGCTGGTGGCAGAACCACGGGGATAGTAGAGGGATTCCAGCCACCCCAGGTGCTAAAGCCCTATCCCTGAGAGCTCACCTCCTCCATGAGGCCTTCCCAAACTGAGCCCCCTCCTTCCTCTCCCCCTCCCCATCCCCCCCCACCCTACCTCCTTCCACTCCCCACAGGACCTGTATATATGTTTGTACAGATTTATTACTCTATTTTACTTGTACATATTTACTATTCTATTTATTTTATTTTGTTAATATGTTTGTTTTTGTTATTTGTCTCCCCCTTCTAGACTGTGAGCCCGCTGTTGGGTAGGGACCGTCTCTATATGTTGCCAACTTGTACTTCCCAATCACTTAGTACAGTGCTCTACACACAGTAAGTGCTCAATAAATATGATTGAATGAATGAATCCCAGCAGCTGTGTGACTTTGGGCAAGTCACTTAACTTCTCTGTGCCTCAGTTACGTCATCTGTAAAATGGGGATGAAAACTGTGAATCCCATGTGTGACGATCTTATCACCTTGTATCCTCCCTAGCATTTAGAACAGTGATTTGCATATACTAAGTGCTCAACAAATGCCATCATCATCATCATCAGCATCACACAAGGGTGCCATCTTCCCGCAAAAAATCCTTCCCTGCACACCAGCTCAAGCTTATGGTTTATTCATTCATTCATTGAATCGTTTTTATTGAGCTCTTACTGTGTGCAGATCACTGTACAAAGCGCTGGGGAAGTACAAGTTGGCAACATATAGAGATGGTCCCTACCCAACAATGGGCTCACAGTCTAGAAGGGGGAAACAGACAACAAAACAAAACATGTGGACAGGTGTCAAGTCATCAGAACAAAAAGAATGAAAGCAAAATCCACATTATTAACAAAATAAATAGAATAGTAAATATGTACAAGAAAATTAATAATGGCATTTGTTCTAAGCACTGGGGAGGTTACAAGGTGATCAGGTTGTCCCACAGGGGGTTCACAGTCTAAATCTTCATTTTACAGATGAGGTAACTGAGGCACAGAGAAGTTAAGTGACTTGCCTAAATTCACACAACTGACAATTGGCAGAGCCAGGATTTGAACCCATGACCTCTGACTCCAAAGCCTGTGTTCTTTCCACTGAGCCACCCTGGCAGGACAGACTCTTGTTTACATCCTCATCATGTGTAAGATGACTTGCTGGCTGTAAAGATACAGTCTGATTCTGTGAAAAATTCCCAACTTCCATGCGGTTGGTTCGATGGAGGTGCAGCCAACCCATCGGTGCGGCAGAATCAGTAATGGAATTTCAGACTTTCACCCAACCTTGTCTACTGCTGATGGTCAAACCCAAAGCCCCAGGCAGCTTCACATGCACATTTCTGGTAAAGAAATTTTTAGGGCTCTGGACAAACAGCAGGAGGCCAAGTACAAACGATCCTGTCCCTTCTCTCATCCTCTCGTTTCGGTTTCATGTTATTTCTAGCCTGTCATTCTGGTCTTCAGCTCAGCCAATGGGCAGAGTGTCGAGGCAGGCAAATGGAGAGGGATTTTATTTCTAACCCTTAAACCTCCTGTTATTCCTTTTTACGTCTTAAACAAAGCAGAGGGAAACAAATTCAGGGGCAAGTGGAGGACTTGCAGGTCAGTAAGGACTCTTCTCTGTCACTGATCTGTTGTTCTCCGGGCAGCACAGCAAAATGAGGCCTGCGGACACTATGCTCACAAGTGAGCATTCCACATTCCAGCTGCTTATCACACAATCAGCCCATTCTATAAACAAAGAGGCCCGAGATTCATCCTGAAATTTGCGTACAGCCATCAGCGTCATCCTAACCCACTCCCCAGCCCCCATGCACCCACACACTGAAAGAGAAACACATTAAGATGGCTGGACAGACCCATTGGCTGACCCAAAGAGACAGAGAGAGAGACATGGAGAGATGGAGGGAGAGAGAGAGCGAGAGAGAGAGAGAGAAAGAGTCAGTCAGTCATATTTATTGAATTCCTACTGTGTGCAGAGCACTGTACTAAACGCTGGGGAGAGTGAAATACAACAATAAACAGATTCCCTGCCCACAGTGAGTTTACAGTCTAGCGGGGGAAGGAAGATCCGATCTGATCTCAGGCAGAACATAGTGGGTCTGGCTGGGTCATTCTCAAGTCTGCTGATAGTTTCTTCCTCTGTTACATTTATGAAAACTATAACAATCCTCCCCAAGGGAAGTGTAAAGGAGCTCGGGAAAGCTAAGAGTGGGACTGGCCAAAATCATTCTCAAATTCAAATCACTCCAGGGAGAGTCTTAATAATAAATATCATGGAATAATTGATTAAAAACAGTTTAGATAAACAAACGAAGGGGATTTTTCACTAGAGCTTTTTCCAGTTGTTGATTTTGCATCTCAGACCACTACCCCACCCCCCAACTAAATTTATTTTACGCTTTTGGAAACAGGAACCCACTGATGCCAGAGACTCTGGGCTCTTGTACAGACAGTGATGCAAATGCTTAATAAATTTTCATGGCTGCTCAACACGAGTCAGGCCCCCAGTGTTCTTGCCAGTGACATTTAATGACATTAGTTCTATCGGCTGGTTTCGCTCTGGCATTCTCATACCCAAGAAAAATGCTGCTGGCTTTGCATTAGCAGCATCTGAGGTGGAACTTTGTTTCTTAAATGCATGGTTCTCAGTAAAACCCCAAAAGCAGAAAACAAGTCCATTCCTATTAAGGGTGCCAAGCTTCAGAAAGGTAGTTTTGAGGTGCAATTCCTAGATGGTAGGAGGACCATACCTAATTGCTCTTCTTTAGGAAAGTTGTAATAGACCTTATAGGAAGGAGCTTGGCTTAGTGGATTGAGAGTCGGAAGGACCTCGGTTCTAATTCCGACTCCACCTTATGTCTGCTGTGTGACCTTGGGCAAGTCACTTCACTTCTCTGTGCCTCAGTTACCTCAACTGTAAAATGGAGATTTAAAGTGTGAGCCCTTTGTGGGACAGGGACTGTGTCCAATCTGATGAACGTATCACTACCCCAGTGCTTAGAACAGTGCTTAAAAAGTACCATTACTATTATTATTGTTGTTATTATTATTATTGCCTTGAGAAAGTAAAGTAACCTTGTAAACCTAAGACAACTGGGTGAATGAGGAGCTTCTTTATGAAGACAGACTGAAAGGATTAGGACTCTTCAGCCCAGAAGGATGAAGGCTGAGAGGGGACCTGATTGGAGTTGAGGAATAATGAAGGGTGGGGACAGGGAGAACTCAGATTGTTATTCACCAATCAATCAATCATATTTATTGAGCGCTTACTGTGTGCAGAGCACTGTACTAAGCTCTTGGGAAGTACAAGTTGGCAACATATAGAGACAGTCCCTACCCAACAGTGGGCTCACAGTCTAAAAGGGAGAGAAAGAGAACAAAACCAAACATACTAACAAAATAAAATAAATAGAATAGATATGTACAAGTAAAATAAATAAATAAATAGAGTAATAAATATGTACAAACATATATATACATATATACAGGTGCTGTGGGGAACCCAAATCACATTCACCAGAATGAGAAGCAGCATGGCTAGAGAAGCAGCATGGCTCAGTGGAAAGAGCATGGGCTTTAGAGTCAGAGGTCATGGGTTCTAATCCCAACTCCGCCAATTGTCAGCTGTGTGGCTTTGGGCAAGTCACTTAACTTCTCTGGGCCTCAGTTACCTCATCTGTAAAATGGGGATGAAGACTCTGAGCCCCCCATGGGACAACCTGATCACCTTGTAACCTCCCCAGTGCTTAGAACAGTGCTTTGCACATAGTAAATGCTTAATAAATGCCATCATTACTATCACCCACTGAAGTTTGAAGGTGGTAGCTTCACAACAAAAGGAGACACTTCATGGATGAGGCCAATACTAAGTTAATAAGGGGATTGTTAATGATGTTAGAGGAAAAAGTAGGGATTTTAGAAGTCTTGAAAACAGTTAAAATAAGTGTGTGCATAATGGATCTATGGTGAATAATAAGTGGAAAAAATTGGAAATGGTAAATAGTCCAGGAGTAACCATGCGGCTAGATGTCAAGAAAGACAACCATCACATTGTTTCTCCAAGAAATGTTTGTTATCACCATCAACAAGGGATTATTGGGCTGGTTGGATCATTAATCTACGTAATTATGATATTTCTTTTGTTCTGATGACCCTCAAAAATATAATTTCTTGCCCTTTCTCTGGGTTATTGGTAATAATGTATTTAATGAGCCTTGAGCATTTCCCAATTGCCTCTTACTTAATAATATACTCAAGGAAAAGTGACTTTCAGTTTTATATTACCTCATCACCAAATGTAACACCTGTATTTCTCATTCAATCAGATTATCTTCTTTCCTTTAATAATATCACAACAAAGCTGCAATAAAATAGTTAAACTGATTTTCCTATTATTTCAGAGGCTTGTAAGGGCAGGAGCAAAAGAGAATCAAAAAAGTCAAATTAATTTATGAAAGTAATATGTTTGTGTTTGTATGCACCAGACTGTGGCTCTGGGCAATCCTAAATGTCTGAATTTAAACAACTTACAAAGCATGGGGGAAATCAAGCCCTTTGTTGCTATTCATTGTCTGCTTCTAACCACTTTGACATCTCAGTTCATTGCTGGAGATAGTGAAGGGTAGAAATTATTTGGCCTGTTTCAAAGATACAAAAACAGTTGTTCAGAGAAGTTTTAAATCACTTGTTCAAGATTATAGCAGGAGAGACAAAAGGAGAACATAATTCCTACTCGTACTTCTTATATTTGCATTTATTCTGTGGAAAAGGTACATGAGGGTGAAGATATGGAGGATTGATGTTTGGATATCAATTATCACGCTCTTACTGCAAAAATCCTGCATTGGCTCCCCATTGCCCTTTCCATTAGTCAGTCGATGATATTCTCTGAATGCTCACTGCATTCAGAACCCTATACTAGGCACTTTGGGGAGTTATAGAGTAGAATATTTTGTTTATAATCTAATGGAGGAATTCATCATCTAAGCCTTTATAATCTAATGGGGGAGGGAAGACAAACACCAGTACATTCACATAAAAACAAGTGGGCAGGAACTTTAAAACAAATAAACAACCAATTATGCTTTTCAATGGAAAATGTTAAGCGAGTGCATATACACACTCACACTATATATGTTCGAGTATTTTTTCCTTTAATAATAATAATAATGGCATTTGTTAAGTGCTTACTAGGTGCCAAGCACTGTTCTAAGTGCTGGGGGGGATACAAGGTGATCAGGTTGTCCCATGTGGGGCTCACAGTCTTAATCCCTATTTTACAGATGAGGTAACTGAGGCCCAGAGAAGTTAAGTGACTTGCCCAAAGTCACACAGCTGACAAGTGGCTGAGCTGGGATTAGAACCCATGACCTCTGGCTCCCAAGCCCGTGCTCTTTCCACTGAGCCATGCTGCCTTTAGGAGGCAAGAGGGTCGAGGTGTGGGAATCACTGAAGTGACTGAAAGCTGGTACCACTAATCTGAAAAGTCTCCATGAAGGGGGTGGACCTAGAGCAGTGCTTAGTACAGTGCTCTGCACGCAGTAAGCGCTCAATAAATATGACCAAATGAATGAATGAAGAGGGAAGGGAGACATGAGTGAGGAGGGTACAGCTAATGGCTGGATATTGCACAGTTCCTTTAGAGGTAGCAATAAGGCTCCTCCTGGGAATGTGTTGGGGTAAACCTAGATTGGGGTGAGACATATGACATAGGTGGTTCTGGGAGGATAGGAAGGGAATGGGTGAGGAGGCCATAAAGTTCTCATTTGAGGCAAGGCAGGTTCTCCCTAAGGGAGAGATGGGACCAAAGAGATTCTGAGGAAGGCAATTCTTGCCTTATTTGCAGGACAAAATCAATCAGTGGCATTTCTGGAGCACTTTCTGTGTGCATAGAACTGTATCAATCAATCAATCAGTGGTAATTATTGAGTGCTTAAGTTTGCTTGCATCCATGTAGAGATGTCTACCCCTCCTCAAATCTGCCAAACTAGCACACTTACCCCCTTCAAAGCCCTACTGAAAGCTCACCTCCTCTAGGAGGCCTTCCTAGACTAAGCCTCCCTTTTCCTCTGCTCCCTTTCCCCTCCCCATCACCCCGACTTACTCCTGCCTCGCTCCCCTCCCCGCCCCACGTAGCTTGTGTACATATATGTACTGAGAGCTCACCTCCTCCAGGAGGCCTTCCCAGACTGAGACCCCTTTTTCCTCTCCTCCTCCCTATCCCCCCTGCCCTACCGCCTTCCTCTCCCCACAGCACCTGTATATATGTTTGTACAGATTTATTACTCTATTTTACTTGTACATATTTAGTGTTTTATTTATTTTGTTAATGATGTGCATCTAGCTTTATTTCTATTTATTCTGATGACTTGACACCTGTCCACATGTTTTGCTTTGTTGTCTATCTCCTCCTTCTAGACTGTGAGCCCGTTGTTGGGTAGGGACAGTTTCTGTATGTTGCCAACTTGTACTTCCCAAGCGCTTAGTGCAGTGCTCTGCACACAGAAAGCGCTCAATAAATACAACTGAATGAATGAATGAATGCACATATTTATAATTATAATTCTATTTCTTTTTATTAATGATTTGTACATATCAATTACATTTACTTATAATGATGCTACTGATGCCTGTTTACTTGTTTTGATGTCTGTCTCCCCCCTTCTAGTCTGTGAGCCCGTTGTGAGCAAGGATTGCCTCTGTTTGTTGCCAAATTTTACTTCCCAAGCATTTAGTACAGTGCTCTGCACACAGTAAGCGCTCAATAAATACGATTGAATGAATGAATGAATGAATGAATGTCCTGAAGGCAGGAGGAAATGAGAGACTGCAGGTAAGGACAAAGATCAGGACTGGAGATGTAGATATGGGAATCATCTGAAAAGAGATCATAGTTGAAGCCATGGGAGAGAATAAGTTCTCCAAGGGAATGTGTAATGATGGAGAATAGAAGGGATCTAGAACTGACTCTTAGAGACCCCCACTGTCAGAGGATGGGAGGCAGAGGAGAAGCCAGAAAAAGAAACTGAGAAGGCACTGTACTAAGCACTTGGAAGAGTAAAATACAACAGACTTCATAGACATATTCCTTTCCACATCAAGCTTACAGTCTAGCAGAGGTGAAACACATTGATATAAATAATTTAAAGATATGTACACAAGTGCTTTGGGGCTGAGGGTGAGATGAATACCAAATACCCAAAGCATGCAGATCCAAGTGCGTAGATGACGCAGAAGTGAGTATTGTACTCTCCCAAGCACTTAGTATAGTGCTCTGCACACTGGAGGCATTCAATAAACACAATTGATTGATTCATTCATTCATTCAATAGTGTTTATTGAGCACTTACGGTGTGCAGAGCACTGTACTAAGCACTTGGGAAGGACAAGTTGGCAACATATAGAGACGGTCCCTACCCAACAACGGGCTCACAGTCTAGAAGGGGGAGACAGACAACAGAACAAAACATGTAGACAGTTGTCAAAATTGTCAGAACAAATAGAATTAAAGCTATATACACATAATTAACAAAATAAATAGTAAATATGTACAAATAACATAGAGTAATAAATCTGTACAAATATATATACAGGTGCTGTGGGGAGGGGAAGAGGTAGGGTGGGGGGATGGGGAAGAGGAGAGGAAAAAGGAGGCTCAGTCTGGGAAGGCCTCCTGGAGGAGGTGAGCTCTCAGTAGGGCTTTGAAGGAAGGAAGAGAGAGATTGATTGAGAGGGAGTTGGGAAAAAGGGGGCTTAAGCAGGGAGGCCTCTTGGAGGAAATAATTAGGCTCTTAAGCTAGGGAGAGTGGAGGTCTGGCATATACGGAAGGGGAGGGAGTTCCAGGCCAGAGGGAGGACATGGGGAAAGGTTGGGTAGTGAGTAGATGGGTGAGTTTCTGTTTGATGCAGAGGTGGATGGGCAACGACTGGAGGTTCTTGAGGAGCGAGGAGATGTGGACTGAATTGTTTTTAGACTGGGCATCAGAGTGAAGTGAGGACTGGAGTAGGGAGAGACAGGAGGCTGGAATATCAAAGAGGAAGATGCTGTAGTCAAGTTGGGAAAGGATGAGGGCTTGTATCGATGGAGTAGCAGTTTGGATGGAGAGGAAAGAGTGGATTTTAGCCATATTGCGCAAGTGAAACAGACAGAATTTGGTGACAGATTGAATGTGTGGGCTGTATGAGAGAGATGAGTTTAGGACAGCAAGCTTATGGGTTTATGAGGTAAGGAAGGATAGTGGCATTGTCTACAGTGATGGGAAAGACAGCAGGAGGACAGAGTTTGGGTGGGAAGATCAGGAGCTGTCTTTTGGACATGTTTAGTTTGAGGTGTCGGCAGGGCATCCAGGTAGAGATGTACTGAAAGTTCAGTATGATAGAGCTGGTACACCTGATCCCTGTCCACAAGGAGCTTCCAGTCCGTAGGAGGGAGTTGATGATTACATGACCTCAGCGTAGGGGTTGGACCTTTTAACATATTGGGTTCAGCCCAATTCCAGGTGCACGTGAGAGCACCACAATACATCTGCCGTGGAAGGACTACTCTGTTTCTGAACCTAGCCAGCAACCTCCATCCAGGGAGGCAGAAATGCTTGAAGTAAAACCGCAGGTTCAGTCAGAATGAGCCTTTGTCATCTCTAGTCACGTTTTCCATTTACATATTCACTGCCCAGCATATTTTTCCCCCTTTGTCCTCTCCTCCTCCCCATCCCCCTGCCCTACCTCCTTCCCCTCCCCACAGCACCTGCATATATGTTTGTACTGATTTATTACTCTATTTATTTTACTTGTACATATTTACTGTTCTATTTATTTTGTTAATGATTTGCATCTAGCTTTATTTCTATTTATTTTGATGACTTGACACCTGTCCACATGATTTGTTTTGTTGTCTGTCTCCCCATTCTAGACTGGGGACCCGTTGTTGGGTAGGGACTGTCGCTATATATTGCCAACTTGTACTTCCCAAGCACTTAGTACAATGCTCTGCACACAGTAAGCGCTCAAAAAATACGAGTGAATGAATGAATGAATATTGGGTGGGGGGCATCACAATCTTGAGGTCTAATGGTACTGAGATAGAAGCAACATGGTATTTTATACCGAGCAGAAAAACAATAATAATAATTGTAATACATGTTAAGTTTTTACTACATGCCGGGAACTGTTCTAACTCTGGCATAAATACAAGATAATCAGGCTGGCCACAGCCCCTGTCCCACAAAGGGCTCACAGTCTTAATCAGCACGGTGCCGTAGATAAGAGCACAGTCCTGGAAATCAGAAGGTCATGGGTTCTAATCCCAGCTCTGCCACTTGCCAGCTGTGTGACCTTGTACAAGTTATTTCATTTTTCTGTATCTCAGTTACATCACTTGGTATAATGGGGATTAATACTGTGAGCCTCACATGGGACGGGGACTGTGCCCAACCCAATTTGCTTGTAATGGTAATAGTAATAATAATGATGATGGCATAAGTTAAGCGCTTACTATGTGCAAAGCACTGTTGTAAGCGCTGGGGAGGATACAAGGTCATCAGGTTGTCCCACGTGGGGCTCACAGTCTTCGTCCCCCTTTTACAGATGAGGTAACTGAGGCACAGAGAAGTTAAGTAACTTTCCCAGAGTCACAAAGTTTGTACCTACCGCAACACTTAGTACAGTGCCTGGCACATAGTACGTGCTTAACAAATACCACAATAACAATAGCTGTTAATAATCCTTATTTTACACATGAGATAACTGAGGTACCGAAAAGTGAAGTGACTTGCCCAAGGTCACACAGCAAGCAAGTGGCAGAATGGAATTAGAACCCAGGTCAATCAATCAATCAATCAATCAATCGTATTTATTGAGCGCTTACTGTGTGCAGAGCACTGTACTAAGCACTTGGGAAGTACAAGTTGGCAACATATAGAGACAGTCCCTACCCAACAGTGGGCTCACAGTCTAGAAGGGGGAGACAGACAACAAAACCAAACATATTAACAAAATAAAATAAATAGGAATGGAGAGAGAGAAACAGAGAGGGGGCAGAGAAACAGAGAGACAGAGAAAGAGAGGAAGAAATACTGAAATGGAGAGAGAGAGAGAGAAACAGAGAAGGGGCAGAGAAACAGAGAAAGAGGAAGAAATAGAGAAATGGAGAGAGAGAGAGAGAAACAGAGAGGGGACAGAGAAACAGAGACAGAGAGAGAGACAAACAGGCAGAGATGGAAAGAGAAACAGAGACAAACAGGGAAACAGAGACAGAGAAACAGAGAGAGAGAGGCAGAGACAGAGAGAGAGAGGTCCTTCTGACTCCCAGTCCTGTGCTGAATCCATTCAGCATGGCTCAGTGGAAAGAGCCCGGGCTTTGGAGTCAGAGGTCAGGGGTACAAATCCATGCTATGCCAATTGTCAGCTGTGTGACTTTGGGCAAGTCACTTAATTTCTCTGTGCATCAGTTACCTCATCTGTAAAATGGGGATTAAGACTGTGAGCACCCTGTGGGACAACCTGATCACCTTGTAACCTCCCCAGTGCTTAGAGCAGTGCTTTGCACATAGTAAGCACTTTATATATGCCATTATTATTATTATTAGGCCATGCTGCTTCCCACAACATTACACAATATAACACAACACTAACTCTGTGAGCATGAAAGGAGCAAAGACATTCATCTCAACACAACTATAACCTCCACCTTTTCAGTGTCAGGGCTTTCCCAGCTACATGATGCCCTTCCAAGATGACAGGACTAGTTTTCTCAGGTTTTTTTTTTTTTTAAATAAATTATCTACTTGTAATTCCTCTAAAATGTTTTATCATAAAATACAATTAAAAACCATTCCTTTTCCAAATCCACAGGCTGTAGCGTGCCTGAAGAGGAGACATTCAATAACCATCAAGAAACCTGAAGCACAAGGTCGACATTATCCCCTCCGCCGCAGGCTTTGCCAACATGTGCACATTCGCATCCAAAAATGGTGTTTATGGACTCGCTTCAATCTCTCGCCATATTTTTTCACTCTCTCTCTCTCTCATCCTCTCCTGTTGTCAAACTTACTGTCTTTGAACAGTTGCCAAGGAAAACTAACTGACTGCATAGCCATGTACAGCACACTGGAATAGAAAGGGCAAGTCCATTTCAGCAGCAGCATCCAGTGACAGCGAGGGGAAGGAGACAGGGGCTTGCAGAGGGGAGAGGAAGTGGCTTTCTGAGGGAAAGTACCAAAAGAAAAAGACGGCGTGGCCTCCACACAGCTGCTCTTTCTCTTGGGGTAATAATTCATTCATTCATTCATCCAATCGTATTTACTGAGCACTTACCATGTGCAGAGCACTGTACTATATGCTCAGGAAGTGCAATTCAGCAACAAATAGAGACAATCCCTGCCCACAGCGGTCTCATCAGGTGTGGTTTTGAAATACCATAAACAAATCAGCTGTGGACTGACAAGCCTCATAGTCTTAAAGGCATTTTAAGCTTAATTCCGTTTTAGGTCCTTCACTTGACTCCACAGAAAATGTCCTTTCTAAGTTAACCTTCTTCTTGCCAAATCCAACAGCCTCTATTTCATCCTATTGCTTCCCAGCCTCTCAGCTGCCTTCGATACAGTGGACCAGCCTGTTTTCGTTGAAACACTATCTAGCTTTGGCTTCACTGACAGTGTCCTTTTCTAGTTCTCCTCCTATCTCTCTGGCCACTCCTCCTCAGTCTCTTTAGCAGGCTCCTGCTCTGCCTCCCACCGAACTGTGGGAGTCCCTCAGGGATCACTGCTGGGTCCCCTTCTATTCTCCATCTACATACACTTCCTTGAAGAAATCATTCACTTACTACCATCCCTATGTGGGTGATTCCCAAATCCAACTCTTCAGCTCTGCCCTCTCTCCTTCTGTCTTCTGGACACCTCTAACTGGGTGTCCCACCAATACATCACACTTAGCATGTCCAAAACAGATCTCCTCATGTTTGCACCCAAACCCTATCCTCCCCATCTTTTCCATCACTGTAGACAACACACCATCCTTCCTGTCTCACAAGCTTGTACCTTTGGCATTATTCTCAACTCATTCAAACCACATACTCAATCTGTTACCAAATCCTGTCAGTATTACCTTTGCAGCATCTCTATAATCCACCCATTCCTCTCCATCCAAATTGCTACTCTGCTGACCCAAGGCTTTATCATATCCCTTCTTGATTACTGCATCAGCCTCCTCACTGACCTCCTTGCCTCCTGATATTCCCTACTCCAGCCCATACTTCACTTCAATACTAATTCTGTTGTACTGTACTCTCTCACGTACTTTGCACAGTGGTCTCTGAAGACAGTCGATAAATACTATTGATTGATTGATTCAATCTGCTGCTCACATAAAATTTTCTAAAAAAAAATTCAGTACACATCTCCCCACTCCTTAAGGACATCCAGTGGTTGCTCATCCACCTCCACTTCAAATAAACTCCTTACCATAGCTACTCAAGCAGCTCTCCCCCCAATTTACCTCGCTGATCTCCTACTACAACCCAACTTGCATATTTGGCTCCTCTAACATCAACCTACTCACTGTATCTTGATCTCATCTATCTCACCACTGACCCCCTGTCCATGTCCTCCCTCTGGTTTGGATCTCCTTCTCACTTCATATCTGAAGGACCATTACTGTCCCCACCTTCAAACCCCTACTAAAATTACATTAAGAGAAGCAGTGTGGCTCAGTGGAAAGAGCTCAGGCTTTGTAGTCACAGGTCATGGGTTCAAATCCCGGCTCCACCAATTGTCAGCTGTGTGACTTTGGGCAAGTCACTTCACTTCTCTGGGCCTCAGGTACCTCATCTGTAAAATGGGGATTAAGGCTGTGAGCCCCCCCATGGGACAACCTGATCACCTTGTAACCTCCCCAGTGCTTGGTACAGTGCTTTGCACATAGTAAGTGCTTAATAAATGCCATCATTTTTATTATTATTATTATCTCCTCCTCCAAGAGGCTTTCCCTGACTATTCGTATTTCTGCTACTTGCTAGCTCTTCTGTGTTACCTATGAACTTGGATCTGTACAATTACATCTCCTTCAAGAGGCCTTCACCGACTAACCCTTATTTCTGCTACTTGCTCTCCTTTCTATGTTACCTATGAACTTGCATCTGTACCTTGTAAGCCCTTGATATTCACCCCATAGTCTGCCCCATAGGACTTAAGTACATAGCCATAGTTTGACATCTAGACATCTGCCTCCCCTTCTAGACTCCTTGTAGGCATGGAGCATGTCTACCAACTCTATCTTCTAGATTGTAAGCTCGTTGAGAGCAGGGAACGAATCTACTGACTCTGTTACACTGTACTCTCCCAAGCACTTAGTACAGTGCTTTACACACCATCTGAGCCCAAGTACGATTGATTGATTGTATTATAGTCTCCCGAGCACTTAATACAGTGCTCTGCACACAGAAGTTACTCCAAAAATACCCTTTCTTCATCTCCCCTCCTACTCCCAAGACAAAAGATTTTTGACAATATTTTAAAATAAAAGGTTTATCTATAAATGATTGATGACAAGCTCTTCCCTCTCCCACAGCCTAAGGGAATATTTCCTAGCTTCTTCCAACTTAGTCTTAAAAAAAAAAGGTTCTACTCTCATATCCTCCAAAATCTTACCCAATTTAAATCATGAACACAGTACAGGGAAACTTGGGGAGAAAAGATGGCAAGATAATTTTAAATATTTAATGCTTTGTGTTGCTAAAAGATACTTTCAGGGGGCCATAATAATAGTGGCCACAAAAATTTTTCATGTGACCTATGAGTCTTACTGATGTCTCCCAAAAGCAGACTTCATGCCAGCCAAATCAGTTCTAACCTAGAATTCAAGTCTGCATGGGGGAGGAGCCAGCATCTCAATATTTTTGGCACATATGGAAACTCAGACCTTCTTTATCACCCGGCTAAGAAAGAATGTTCTGTTTTCCCTTTGCTTCTCATTAACCAGATGAAAAAGACTCATCCTTCAAGACCATCTGAAACTCATGGCATGTTAAGTGTGTCAACCATGTGGATGGGAAGCTTACTTGTGGAAAATAAAATGGTCTTTGAGCCTGCTATTCATCTGTCCTCTGTGGGCCTCAAGCTTTTCCATTCCTGGAGCATGAAAAGGCCCTTTTTTGTTGGGCTGGGCTCCTTTACACCTCCTTTAATCACATTACTCTTCTTAGGATACTCCTGTTGGTGGATTGAAAACCTCTGGTGTCCTTGTCCTTCTCACCCTCATCTCTTTAAATGCCTCAGATTCAACGATTAAGATGCCAAGACATGCATCCAGGAATATCCACAGAAAAGCATTTGCTATCTCCTTGTCCTCTTTTCACCACCCTCACCAAAAAATAAAATTGCCATGTGAAGGGTAGTTGATCCACATTTACGAAGGGATTTTCCTTCTCAAGAGGTAAGAATGACTAAAATGGGAATATTCTCATATGATTTCTTACAGGCAACTTGAAAAGAAAAACACTGTTAAATCCTGGGAAGCAATGTCATAAGACATAGCCATACGGTAATAATCTCCCCTATTGAGTAAAGAGTTTCCATGGATCGGGGGGAGTTGGAGACTATCTTGTCAGATGGAATGACTTTGTCAAATCCTTCTCTGAAGACAAAACCCAGCCCTTCTGAGAGTTCACGAGCATCTTCTCAAATCTAGGGAATGCCTATTTCCAATTAAATTTTTGTTGCATATTTCCCCCATTCTGTCTTTCCTCTTTCCCTCCCTTTTGTGTTTCTCCTTCTCCTTTCTCACTCCATTTTTCTCTCCTGCCAGTTTTCACTTGTATTTTACTCTTGGAAGTTTCCAAATTGTTCATTCTTTTAAAGTTCGCTGAAGGGCCTTGGGTCTTACAGAGTAAGGTCACTGAATGATCAGAAAACATTGCTTACAGCAATCGAAAGGGTTGGAGGGTGGGGGGTTTACTACCAAAGGCTCAGAAAGGATTGAGAAACAAGACAGTACTGAAAACAGGTTCAAGAAGAACATACAGAAACTGCAGCAGCTCAACAAAGAATGCTCCTCACATGGGCTCCGAGTGATATGGTTTTGTTGGCTGTGCATCTGTCTATTCAGTCACACAGACAAGGATCAAATCTCATCATCAACTGTGTCATTGTACCAAAGTCTGCTCACTTCACAGATTAATTAATGTGAAAAATAAATGACATCAACCACAAACCAAACTGCAGGTCTTCTCCCTTGATTCACAAGAGATAATGACCCATTCCACTTGTGGACCTGGGATTTAGAGGACCTGGGTTCTAATCTTAGAATTTCCAATTGTCTCCTGTGGGACTTGGGGTGAGTCACAACTTATTTGTTCCTCTGTTTCCTCATCTGTAAAATGGGGATTAAATAGTTGGTTTCCTTCCCACTTAGGCTGTGAGCCCCATCTGGTGCAGGGACTTGATCCAACCTGATTATCTTATATTTATCCCTGTGCTTAGTAAGCCTTGGCACATAGTAAGTGCTTAACAAGTACTATAGTTATTATTGTTATCATTATCAGTATCTTATTCTCAGTATTACAAAGTCACTTCATTGCAGTATTTATTGCTACCTGCAAGAGTAACCACTCCTAAAACAGGTCAGAAGTATAGGCTGTTTTTGAAATTTTTACCTCTGTCTCACCTACATCCTCCTGCTACAGATTCAGTCCATTTCCTCCTGTTTCTCCAGACTCTAAGTTCCTTCTATAGACCATGCGCTCCTCACAGTCAGGGATAATGTCTACTGTCCCTGTGGCACTGAATGCTCCAATGCTTTGTACAGTGCTCTGCATACAGTAAGTATTCAATCAATGCCTTTGATTGATTCCATCCTCAGGGGAGTTGGAGGACAGTTGGAGGACATTACCCTTTTTATGTGAACTCCTCATATACATGAAGGCAGTTAATAAATCACCCCCAAGCCTTCTCTTTTCCAGAATAAGGAATGCTAATTCCCTTATCTTTCCTCGAGTGTTCAAATAATAATAATAATGATGCCATTTATTAAGCGCTTACTATGTGCAAAGCACTGTTCTAAGCACTGGGGAGTTTACAAGGTGATCAGGTTGTCCCATGGGGGACTCACAGTCTTAATCCCCATTTTACAGATGAGGGAACTGAGGCCCAGAGAAGTGAAGTGACTTGCCCAAAGTCACACAGTTGACAATTGGTGGAGCCGGGATTTGAACCCATGAACTCTGGTTCCAAAGCCCGTGCTCTTTCCAGTTAGCCAGGCTGCTTCTCCAACCAGTGTGTTCAAACCAATGTGTAGTTCCACTAAACCATTTCTCAGCTAGATAATGGAAATATGATCCATGCTATAAAAGACTAAAAGGCTATCCCAGGGGCTGGGTGGACTAGAGGTCTCAAAAAAAGCAGTAATTCAATAGTCTTTGCTTTTCTCTATGATAAATTTAGACTGTGAGCCCACTATTGGGTAGGGACTGTCTCTATATGTTGCCAACTTGTACTTCCCAAGCGCTTAGTACAGTGCTCTGCACACAGTAAGCGCTCAATAAATACAATTGATGATGATAAATTTGTTCAAACCACCAGACATAAGCAATACAAGCAGTAGCATTTGTTGAGCCTGTTTAGGTATGGAACACTATACTAAGTGCTTGGGAAGTTCAGACATGTTTCCTGACCCTGAAAGAGTTTACACTTAACAGGGAAGATGAACATAAAACTTACCAAACTTAAAAGCTGTTTTCATAATGGAAGATTTGGGCTTGACTTTGCATTCTCTTAAAGTGGACATTCTTTTTTCCCTCTCAAAAGGGAGAGAACTACAAAATCAATTTGATTCACTAAGCTCGAAAAAGGCTAACTCTCAGCTTTCACTTACAGGATGGTAGTTTGACTATTTAGTTTAAGGGATAACTGTAAATTATAAATTTTTTCTTCCATGGTATTTGTTATGCACTTACTATGTGCCAGGCACTGTACTAATTGCTGGGGTAGGTGCAAGCTAATCAGGTTGACACAGTCCACGTCCTACACAGTCTTAATCCCCATTTTACAGAGAAATTAAGTGACTTGCCCACATCACACAGCAGACTAGTGTGGGAGCCAGAATTAGAACCCAGGACCTTCGGGACCATGCTCTGTTCCCAAGGCAACGCTGCATCTCTTTCTAGGTGTGAATTTAGGTGGGAACTATAGGCAGTAATTTGTGGTGGTGCAGCTGGAAGAGAAGGTATAATAGAAAAAAAAAAGAAAGAAACCAAAGAAAGAAACCAATCAAGGGAAAAGTGGAAACATTCCTCTGGACTGTAAGCTCGTTGTAGGCAGGGAATATGTCTACCAGCTATGTTGGATTGTCCAACAGTGCTCTGCATGCAGTAACTACTCAAATATGACTGACTGATTGACTGATTGAGAGAACAGTAGTAAAAACGCTATTCCTGTTCCCAACTTTCCAGCAAGACAGGTTGTATAAAATGCTCTCTAGGACTATGGTGTTCATCTTTCAGATTTCTGGGTAGCATTAGCGGAAACTCCCATAATGGCACCTGAAGCTTCCAGGAACTACCGAGAGCTGCCCTTCCAAGCTCTATTTTTCTTATCAGGCCATTAATGGAACAAACCAAATAATCAAATTCAACATGTTGGACAATCATATAATAATAATAATGATGGCAGTTATTAAGCGCTTACTATGTGCAAAGCACTGTTCTAAGCACTGGGGAGGTTATAAGGTTATCAGGTTGTCCCACGGGGGGCTCACGGTCTTAATCCCCATTTTACAGATGAGGTAACTGAGGCCCAGAGAAGTTAAGTGACTTGCCCAAAGTCACACAGCTGACAATTGGTGGAGCCTGGATTTGAACCCATGACCTCTCACTCCAAAGCCCATGCTCTTTCCACTGAGCCACGCTACTTCTCTGATCCATGGAAGGGCCCAATGCAGGGATCAAAGATAGATCGTCTCCCACTTCTAGACTGTGATCCCGTTGCTGGGTAGGGACAGTCTCTGTATGTTGCCAACTTGTACTTCCCAAGCGCTTAGTACAGTGCTCTGCACACAGTAAGCACTCAATAAATACAAATGAATGAATGAATGAGACATGATGAATAAAGGCAATTGAAATCAGTTGATAAGCAAAAGGCAAAGTCTGTAAGATCTTTATGAAACAGAAAACTTATAGAATATAATAGATACAAAGCATATCCTAAGGCCTAGTTTGGACATAGATTTTTCAGATTTAATCCCTTTTTGAAATCTTCAAAAATTAACTTTGGAAGTTACTTTCCAGCCATTTTAAGCCACAAAACACATCTGAAACCAGCTCGATCCTCTGAAAAGCTTTAAGGAGGTTTCCGTTCTATTTTTTTTTTTATGGTATTCGTTAAGCACTTATTATGTGTCATGCACTGTACTAAGCACTAGGGTAGATACAAGTTAATCAAGTTGGACCCAATCCATGTCCCACTTGGGGTTTACAGTTTTAATCCCCGTTTTATAGGTGAGGTAGCTGAGGCACAGAGAAGTTAAGTGACCTGCCTATGGTCACAACAGCAGACAAGTGGTGGAGTGGGGATTAGAACACAGGTCCTTATAACTTCCAGTCCTGTGCTCTATCCACTGTCATGCTGGTTCTCATGCTGCTATTTCAGGGCTCAAGAAGAAGGGTGTAATGCCCCTGAACTTGTGTCTCAAAAGGGATGTCACAAAGATCCCAAGGGGCTGGCTTAAAACAGAGGGAACAACATATCTGAGAAATGGTAATATCTCCTTTCTGAGGCTGTTCTCTCTTAAAGACTACAGACTTCTGAAAAAAAGGCAGAGATCATAAATGTTCTTGGAGTTGGTAAAACCAGTGGAAGAATGAAAATTTTCCATGGTGCAACCAGAGGGTTTCTATAACTCTTTCTTGAATCTCCTTGCCTGATTTTGGAATGCACCAGCAAGCTTGAACTGAGGGAGAATTAGATATTTTTTGGAAGGGTTAAGTTCTTTAAAAAATTCTGCCTGTAATCATGTGGATTCAGCAGATGAATTATCCAGGAGCTGAATGAACATCTCCTTCCAAAGAAATAGTTCTGAAAGGAAAAAAAAATCTGAAAAAAGATTTAGATTTTTCGAATATGAATACAATCAATTGTGCTATCTAATAACTAATGTGTAAAGAACTCTACTAAGCACTTTGGAGTTCACAGTAGTGGTAGGAGACATAATAACTGTCCTCAAGGAGTTTACCAGTTTTACCATTCAATTCTAGAATATTAATTCAAGCTTTATAATAGTAACATTACTGGTATTCATTAGATGCTATGTGCCAAACTTTGTACCACACACTACACTACAAGCTAATCAGGTTGGACACAGTCTCTGTTCTACATGGGGCTCACAGTCTTGATCCCCATTTTCCAGATGAGGCAATGGAGGCACAGAGAAGTGAAGTGACTTGCCCAAGGTCACACAGCAGACAAGTACTGGAGCCGGGATGAGAACCCATAGCCTTCTGACTCCCAGACACATAATAATAATGATGGCATTTGTTAAGCGCTTACTATGTGCAAAGCACTGTTCTAAGCTCTGGGAAGGATACAAGGTGATCAGGTTGTCCCATGTGGGACTCACAGTCTTAATCCCCGTTTTACAGATGAGGGAACGGAGGCTCAGAGAAGTTAAGTGACTTGCCCAAGGTCATACAGCAGAGATGTGGTGGAGCTGGGATTTGAACCCATGACCTCTGACTTCAAAGCCCATGCTCTTTCCATTGAGCCAAGCTGCTTCTCTATCCACTACACAACACTACATATACACACTGTATATGCAATATGAACATGCCAATTCACAATGTTTCAGTGTTTAGTTTAGTAAAATACCAGCATTCTCAGTTCACATGGATTCAGAAATGCTTAGCAACCAAGACCGTTTTTTGAGAAACTACATTTTTATAGTATTTGTTAAATGCTTACTATAAGGTAGACACTGTACTAAGCATTGGTGTAGATACAAGCTACTCAGTTTGGACACAGTCCATGTCCCACATGGGGCTCACAGTCTCAATCCCCATTTTATAGGTGGGCAAGTCACTTAACTTCTCAGTGCCTCAGTTAGTTTTTCTGTAACATGGGGATTAAGACAGTGAGTCCCATGTGGGACACGGACTGTGTCCAACTGGATTATGTTGTATCTACCCCAGGGCTTAGTACAGTGCTTGGCACAAAGTTGATGCTTAACAAGTATCACCCTGAAGGGGAAGGGAGTTCGAGGACAGAGAGAGGACATGGGCAAGGGATTGTTAGCTAAAGATTTAACTTGGTGTTAGAGGAAAGAAGTGTGTGGTATGGGTTGTAGGAGTTCAGCAGGGCTTTGAAGATGGAAAGAGAAGTGATCTGCTGGATAGGAAGAGGAAGGAGGTTCCAGGCAGGTGGGAAGGTAAGAACCAGAAGGGGATGGTGGGAGAGGTGAGACTGAGGCCCACAGAAGTGTAAAAGTTGGGTTTGGTGGAAAAAGAGAATGGATAAAGTAGAGGGAGAGAATTGACTCAGTGATTTTAAACAAACGATCAGGAGCTTCCATTTGCATGGATATGAGTGGGCAATCAGTGGAGGATTTTGAGGAGTGGGGAGATGTGGGCAGAATGTTTTAGAAAAGTGATTCGGGCAAGGTAAGTGTTGGACAGAAGACTGGAGATAAGAGAGACCAGAGGAAAGGGAGATCAGTGGGGATGGTGTTGCAGCAAGCTAGCTGAGATAAGACCAACTGCCTAGTTAATTGAAAAGTTGTATTTTTTGATTGCTTACTGTGTGCAGGGCACTGTACTAAGTGCTTGGGAAAGTACAACAGAGCAATATAACAGAAACATCCCCTCCCCACAGAGATTTTACAGTCTAGAGAAGCAGCGTGGCTCAGTGGAAAGAGCACGGGCTTTGGAGTCAGAAGTCATGGGTTCAAATCCCGACTCCACCAATTGTCAGCTGTGTGACTTTGGGCAAGTCTCTTAAGTTCTCTGGGCCTCAGTTCTCTCATCTGTAAAATGGGGATTAATGTGAGCCCCCCCGTGGGACAACCTGATCACCTTGTAACCTTCCCAGTGCTTAGAACAGTGCTTGGCACATAGAAAGCGCTTAATAAATGCCATCAGTATTATTATTATTATTAGAGGACAGGTTTACAGTCTAGAGGGAGGGCTTACAATCTAGAGAACAGACTTAGGTGGAGAGGAAGGGGTTAGAAATGTTGGAAATGAGAAATAGCATTGCCTAATAGAAAGAGGACTGGCCTAGGAGTCAGAGTACCTGGGTTCCAATCCCAGCTTCATAAAGTACCTGCTGTGTGACCTAGGGCAAGTCACAACTTTTCTGTGCCTCAGTTCCCTCATCTGCAAAATGGGGATAGGTTAACTGTTTGCCCTACTACTTAGGCTGTGAGCCCTATGTAGGACCTTATTATCTTCAAAGCTTCAAAGCTAACCTCCTCACTGTGCTTCGTTCTTGCTTGTCCCGCCGTCGACCACCGGCCCACGTCCTTCCCCTGGCCTGGAATGCCCTCCCTCCACACATCTGCCAAACTAGCCCTCTTCCTCCCTTCACAGCCCTACTGAGAGTTCAACTCCTCCAGGAGGCCTTCCCAGACTGAGCCCCTTTTTTCCTCTCCTTGTCCCCTCCTCATTGCCCCCCCCCACCCTACCTCCTTCCCCTCCCCACGGCACTTGTTTATATTTGTACATATTTATTACTCTATTTATTTTACTTGTACATATTTACAACTCTATTTTATTAATGATGTGCATATAGCCATAATTCTATTTATTCTAACGGTTCTGACACCTGTCTCCATGCTTTGTTTTGTTGTCAGTCTCCCCCTTCTAGACTGTGAGCCCACTGTTGGGTAGGGACCGTCTCTATATATTGCCAACTTGTACTTCCCAAGCGCTTAGTACAGTGCTCTGCACACAGTAAGCACTTAATAAATATGACTGAATGAATGAATAAATCTTTCATCTACCCCAGCATTTAGTAAGGTGTTTGGTACATAGTAAGTTCTTAACAAGTACCATTATTATTATTATTGTTATTATTATTATTGCATAATATAAAGGAAGAATCAACAGGATTTCACAATGGATTAAATATGGAAGGAGTCAAGGATAATGCCAAATCACAGGTTGAAAGACAGGGAGGAGATGGTAAGCTCCTTGTAGGAAGAGATTGTGCCTTCCAACTCCACTGTATTGTATTCTTCCAAGAACTTAGTACAATGGTCTGCACACAGTAAGCACTCAAAAAATACTATTAATCGACTGACTGGTAGTGCTGTCAACTGTGTTGCAAAAGTTAGGTGAAAGGATTTGAGGGGAAAGATGAGCATTTCTATTATGGATTAATGTTTCTGTGCAGAGGGAGAGTTATAGCAGATGAAGAAAAATGTGGCGTGGCTTAAGTTGGCTTGGATGAAGTCTGTTACAACCACAGGAGCAGGGAAAATGAGTTGTGGAGGTGATCCATGCCTGGAGATTGGTGCCGTGAGGGGATTAAATTAAGAGGAGAGAGCGGAATTGAGAGCCCAGATTTGTGCATCAACAGAGGGAAGGTTGGGTACAGAGTCCAAATGGGGACAAAGGCCCGAGATAAACCAGTCAGTTACTCAGTGATAATAATGAGTGCTTACTGTGTGCAGAGCACTGGACTAAGTGCTTGGGTGAGTACAGCAGAGTTGGTAGACATTTTCTCTGTCCACAAGAAGTTTATAGTCTAGAGGGGATTAATGGAGAGGGTCAAGGAATCAGATGTCTCTGTGCTGGGAGAAGGGAGTTTTGCAGGGAAAATTGGGTTGGGAGAAAAGGCATGTTACCAGACAAGATAAAGACACCTATTTCAGAACAAAAACAGATTTAATATTGTCTGGAGAGGTGTTTTTGCTTCTGCCTACTAGCATTTTTTCTTTGACTCCCTCAGAGTAAGTCTTGATTATTAATCATCCTCCAAACCACTTACCTAAATGTGGTTGTTTGCTTTCACCCCGAACGGTATTTTTCCAATTTCAGTCTCCTGGAACACAGACCTGTGTTCACAACAGCACCAGAGCAGGTCACTTGCTTTCTCTGTGCTTCCTTCTAAGCCACTTTTGAGCCTCAGTCTTTTTTTTGCCAGTTCTTCCTCCACCTCTGTGAGTATCTCAAGGTTCAATTATGGGTCCCTTTTCATTCGCAATGTACACTCATTGCCCCAGGGGAGCTTTTATGCTACCACTGCATCGACCACTACATCTATGCGGATGTCTCCCAAATCTCACTAGCCCAGACCCCTTCTTCTCTGAAAAGCTCACATTTCCATATGCCTCTGGGACATCTCCACAAGGATGATCCACCTGCACTTCAAAGCCAATATGTCAGTATCTTCCCTGGCAAATCCTCTTCTCCACCTTCATTCATTCATTCAGTCAGTCAGTCGTATTTATTGAGCACTTACTGTGTTCAGAGCACTGTACTAAGCACTTGGAAAGTACAATACAGCAATAGAGAGACAATCCCTGCCCACAGGGGACTCACAGTCTAGAGGGGAGACAAACATCAATACAACTAAACAGGCATCAATATAAATAAATAGAATTATATCTATATAAATATAGATAAGTGTTGTGGGGCGGGAGGGGAAGAGTGAGTCGAGGTGACATGGAAGGGAAGGGGAGCTGAGGAAAAGGGGACTTAGTTTGGGAAGGCCTCTTGGAGGAAGTGTGCCTTTAGTAGGTCTTTGAAGCGGGGGAGAGTGATTTTTGGCAGATTTGAGGAGGGAGGGTGTTCCAGGCCAGAGGTAGGATGTGGTCCAGGGGTCCATGGCGAAGCAGGTGACAGCAATTGTAATTTCTATCTTCAAGGCCCTTCTGATATCACAATGCCTCAAAGAGGCTTTCCCTGATTAATCTCTCTTCTCCCTACCCTATTTCCCTTCTTATTGCCAGTTCATCACTTCCTTATCACCTAAGCACTTGCAGGTACTCACCCTTTTCCTTCTCCCCCTTGTCTTGTCTAGTCTTATGCTTTTGAGTCGTCTCCAACCCATAGCAACGCCACAGACACATCTCTTCCAGAACACCCCACCTCCATCTGCAATCATTCTGGTAGTGGATCCACAGAGTTTTCTTGGTAACAATACAGAAGTGGTTTACGCCTGCCTCCTTCTGCACAGTAAACTTGAGTCTCAGCCCTTTACTCTGTTCCATGCCACTGCTGCTCTGCACAGGTGAGTTTTTATTTGTAGCAGATTGCCTTCCACTGGCTAGTCACTGCCCGAACTAGGAACAGAATGGATATGCCTCTGTTTGACTCTCTCTCCTGTAGCTGAGACTGGTAGAGTACTGGAAACCTTCCAGGTGTGACCTTGAGAGGGGGCCTTTCCCACCTATAGAGCATTTATTATATATCTTTAAACTCTGTAGAATCCTCCACATGTAATTTAGTTTAATATCTGTCTCCCCTGTGAGACTGTAAGTTCTTCAAGGGCAGAGATACGTCTATTAACTCTACTGAACTTTCCCAAGCTCTTAGAACAGTGCTCTGTAGAATAAGCACTCAAATGTTATTGATAGTTTCACTTTTTCCTCCCCCTTTTTATGATATTTGTTCATTCATTCATTCAGTCGTATTTATTGAGCACTTACCGTGTGTAGAGCACTGTACTAAGCACTTGGGAAGCACAAGTTGGCAACATATAGAGACAGTCCCTACCCAACAATGTGCTCACAGTCTGGAAGGGGAAGACAGACAACAAAACAAAACATGTGGTCAGGTGTCAAGTCATCATTTGTTAAGTTCTTATTGTATGACAGACATTATACTAAGCCCTGAGGTAGATAGAAACTAATCAGGATGGACACAGTCACTCTCCCATTTGGGACTCACAGTCTTAATCCCCATTTTACAGAGGCATAGAGAAGTTAAATGACTTACTTGCCCAATGTTATACTGCAGAACATTGGCAGAACTAGGATTGGAACTCAGTCCTTCTGATTCCTAGGCCCATGCTTTATCTACTAGGCCACTCCAAGAATCATATTTATTTTCTATTCATTCAATCATATTTATTAAGTGCTTCCTCTGTGCAGAGCACTGTACTAAGAGCTCGGGAAAGTACTTGTGTCATCTTACTGACCTTCTTCATGGTACTTGTTAGTGTTCACTATGTACCAGGCACTGTACTAAGCACTGGGATAGTTACAAGATAATCTTCCCCATATAAGGCTCACAGACTGAGCTGGAGTGAGAAGGATTTAATCCCCATTTTGCAGATGAGGTAACTGAGGCAACAGAGAAGTTAAATGATTTGTCCAAGGTCACGCAGCAGATAACAGACTGAACCGGATTAGAATCCAGGTCCTCTGACTCGCAGGCCCCTTTTCTTTCCACTAGACCATGCTGCTTCCCCAGTGTGTGATTTCAATAAGTATCAAACAACTGGAACTGAAAAATTGAAATACTTTTACCCTGTCCGACCACACTGAGTCCGTAGGGTGAAATTGGATTGTCGTTGAGAGCTAAGAATGACTGACCTGTCCTAAAGAACTCATCTGCTATGTAATAATAATAATAATAATGATGGGATTTATTAAGCGCTTACTATGTGCAGAGCCTGTTCTAAGTGCTGGGGAGGTTACAAGGTGATCCGGTTGTCCCACGGCGGGGCTCACAGTCTTAATCCTCATTTCACAGATGAGGTAACTGAGGCCCAGAGAAGAGAAGTGACTTGCCCAAAGTCACACAGCTGACAAGTGGTGGAGCCAGGATTTGAACCCATGACCTCTGACTCCAAAGCCCAGGCTTTTTCCACTGAGCCACGCTGCTTCTCTGTATGTATGTAAGTATGTATGTATGTATGTAGCCATCAGGAATGTGGTAGCCACTCTGGTCAAGGAGAATCCAGAAAAGCATAGCTCACAGTGAGTTGAGGGAAGAACCAGTGAATTTCCTGCTCCCATTCATTAATCCCATTATGCATTCACAGATCACGAGAAGCAGCGTGGCTCAGTGGAAAGAGCACAGGCTTTGGAGTCAGAGGTCATGGGTTCAAATCCTGACTCCACCAATTGTCAGCTGTGTGACTTTGGGCAAGTCACTGAATTTCTCTGGGCCTCAGTTACCTCATCTAGAAAATGGGGATTAAGGTTGTGAGCCCCATGTGGGACAACCTGATCTCCTTGTATCCCCCTAGCGCTTAGAACAGTGCTTTGCACACAGCAAGCGCTTAATAAATACCATCATTATTATTATTATCTGCCTGGACACCATATATGTGACTGCCTCAGGTGCTTCTTCCTCCCTTGATAGGCCTGAGGACAACAAAGAACCTAGAAGAGAAGCAGCACGCCTAGTGGATAGAGCACAGGCCTGGGAATCAGAAAGCCCTGGGTTCTAATTTGGTTTCCACCCCTTGTCTGCTACGTGACCTCAGGCAAGTCACTCAGTTTCTCTGTGCCTCAGTAACCTCATCTATAAAATGGAGAGTAAGACTGTGAGCCTCATGTGTCACATGGACTGTCTACAGCCCAGCCTGCACCCTCTGCTCCTCTGCCGCTAATCTCCTCACTATGCCTCATTCTTGCCTGTCCCGCCATCGACCCCTGGCCCATGTCATCCCCCTGGCCTGGAACGCCCTCCCTCCGCACATCCGCCAAGCTAGCTCTCTTCCTCCCTTCAAGGCCCTACTGAGAGCTCACCTCCTCCAGGAGGCCTTCCCAGACTGAGCCCCCTCTTTCCTTTTCCCCTCCTCCCTCTCCCCATCCCGCCCACCTTACCTCCTTCCCCTCCCTACAGCACCTGTATATATGTATATATGTTTGTACGTATTTATTACTCTATTTATTTATTTATTTTATTTGTACATATTTATTCTATTTATTTTATTTTGTTAATATGTTTTGTTTTGTTCTCTGTCTCCCCCTTCCAGACTGTGAGCCCACTGTTGGTTAGGGACCGTCTCTATATGTTGCCAACTTGTACTTCCCAAGCGCTTAGTACAGTGCTGTGCACACAGTAAGCGCTCAATAAATACAATTGAATGAATGAAGGAATGATCTTGTAACTACCCGAGTGCTTAAGCACAAAGTAAGCTCTTAACCAATACCATTAAAAAAAAAAAAGATAATTGGTGCTCATCTTTTCCCACCTGCTTTCAGAGGGGAGAGAGCAGAGAAGCATCGTGGCTTTGTAGAAAAGAGCAGGGGACCAGGAGTCAGAAGACCTAAATTCTACACAGTTGGATCATTGCCCTTTGGAGATCTGATATTCGCCCCACCCCCAACCCCAAACCACTTATGTACATATCTTTATTTATGTATCATAAATTACTAGTTTATTCATATTAACTTCTGTCTCCCCCTCTAGACTACATTCATTATGGGCAGAGACAAGTCAATTCTCTTGCATTGTACTCTTGCATGTACTCTCCCAAATGCTTCGTACAGTTCATATTGTAAATGTTCAGTAAATACCATTGATTGATTTATTAATTATCCTAGCTCTGTCACTTGTCTGCTGTGAAACAGGAAAGTCACTTAATTTCTTTGTTCTTCAGTTCCCTCATTTGTAGAATGGGGAATCAATGCCTGTTCTCCTCATACTTAATAATAATAATAATAATAATGGCATTTGTTAAGCGCTTACTATGTGCAAAGCACTGTTCTAAGCGTTGGGGAGGATACAAGGTGCTCAGGTTGTCCCACGTGGGGCTTACAATATTAATCCCCATTTTACAGAGGAGGTAACTGAGGCACAGAGAAGTGAAGTGACTTGCCCAAAGTCACACATCTGACAAGTGGTGGAGCCGGCATTTGAACCCATGACCTCCGACTCCCAAGCCCGGGCTCTTTCCACTGAGCCACGCTTCTTGAGCCCCATCCCAGCACTTAATACAGTGCCTTGCACATTATAAGCATTTAACAAATATCATTTTTTAAAAATTAGCTAACTTCCAATATGCTTATTCTTTCCAGGAAAGCACAGCCTTTCAAACAGCCTTTATCACTAACTAACCTGTGCTTATTCCAGTTTTTCAAGGGTGGAAAAACAATCAATAAATGGTTTTTGAGCACTTATTCTGTTCAAAGCACTGTACTAGGCACTTGGAAAAGTGAAGTGGAGTTTGTAGAAATATCTCTGCCCTTAAGGACCTCACATTCCCTCAACTCCAAAGCCTAGGCTTCTCTCACAACTTCCTTCTTTCCAAAAGAAAGTAGACTCGGAATTTGGAAAATATGTATTTGAAACCCTCATTTCTGATTCCTTCAACCAGATGTAGTAATTAAAGTTATTCTAGTAATTAAAGTCATTCTAGGTGTTTTTGCCTTTCATCACAGTCTTGGCAGCAAACAATCAATGGAGAATATACTAGGATATTCTGTGAGATGACTCTGGGACAGTAGAATATAGTTTTACACAGAAACAGTAAATTCCCTTGCTTCTACAAATATCAGTTCATCCATCTTATAACATAGAAAAAATCTATTTATAGGGAACATTTATAGAGAGTGTTGTTCATTATCTGATGATGGCTTCAAATGAAACCTGGTTTTCAAAACAAAGCTTTCTGCAGGGCCTGTTTAAATTCCCGGGCATGTGAAGTACATACAGTACAGCAATCCAGTAAATGAATGATTAGATTCATTTTAAGGCTCTAAGGAAATGTTAGCTCTTCATAATAGGAATAAAAATTGAGAAACAGTGAGGTCTAGTGGATAGAGCATGGGCCTGGGAATCAGAAGGACCTGGGTTCTAATTCCTTCTCTGTCTCTTGTCTACTGTGTCAATCAATTAACTTCTCTGTGCCTCAGTTATCTCGTCTGTAAATGGAGATTGAGACTGTGAGCCACATGGACTGTGTCAAACCTGAGTAGTTCATTCATTCAATCTTATTTATTGAGCGCTTACTGTGTGCAGAGCACTGTACTAAGCGCTTGGGAAGGACAAGTCGGCAACATATGGAGGCGGTCCCTACCCAACAGCGGGCTCACAGTCGAGAAGGGGGAGACAGATGACAAAACAAAACATATTAACAAAATATAATAAATTCATTCATTCAATCGTATTTATTGAGCGCTTACTGTGTGCAGAGCACTGTACTGAGCACTTGGGAAAGTACAATACAACAATAAACCCCAGCCCCTAGTACAGTGCCCAGCACATAGTAAGCACTTAACAAATAGTTTGTATCTATCTCAGTGGTTAGCACAGTGCTTGGCACATAGCGTCTAACAAATACCATAAAAAAACCCAAAACAAATAGTGAAAAAATAAATTGAGGAAGACTATACTTAGCATTATCACCCTGACCAATAGTGTTTTAAAAGTCACCGTAGGCATCTCTTTTTATGAATTGATGCCCAGACATAGGATTTTTTTTTCCTTCAGGGAAAAAAAAATCTTGAATTGTTGACTTTCTTTTGTGAACGAGTCAGAGTAGTGGTTGGGGGCTGAGATTAATCAATAATTAAATACTAGAGATTTCATAACAGGACTCTAAATGCTTTTTAGGTGGGGGCACACTGGGATCTCATTACAAACTCTTTTCTCTCCACTTAACTTCCTTAGCCTAAGTGCTTGATCTCCCAACCCTCTCTTTGGGGGCCCTTATTTACTGAATACCTACTGTGTGCTATCACCTCATGATTCCAGGCTCCTACAAAAAAATCAGTCTTAGCTATATACTTTCCTGACCCTCATAAGTATTTCATCTTCTATTTACTCGAGGCAGATAAGGTGGGTGAATGCAAGGAAAGCGAATTTAACACACTTTATTACTTGTCCCCAAATGCATGTTAATTGATATACTTGATAGAGAAGCAGCGTGGCTCAGTGGAAAAAGTACAGGCTTGGGAGTCAAAGGTCATGAGTTCTAATCCCAGCTCTGCCACTTGTTAGCTGGGTGACTCTGGGCAAGTCACTTCACTTCTCTGTGACTCAGTTATCTCATTTGTAAAGTGGGGATTAAGATTGTGAGCCTCACATGGGACAACTTGATCACCGTGTATCCCCCCAGTGCTTAGAACAGTGTTTTGCACATAGTAAGTGCTTAACAAATACAATTATTATTACTTGTAATGATATTTCAAATAAGAACTGAAAATATCCCTCTTCCCAGACAAGTGCAAGCATACTGAAGCATTAGAACCTTGAGGGAGAACAAATTTTCATGAGGTTCAATATTTTCACTTGTTTTTGTGGCTATATGAACTTTCCACAGTCATCAATTCCATCACACAGATGACATCGGGGAGAAGGAAATTCAGCACTCTAATCCAGAAATCTAGAAATCTAGAAATACCTTTCCACGTGGCATAAGCACTTGTATATATTTGTACAGATTTATTACTCTATTTTACTTGTACGTATTTACTACTCTATTTATTTTGTTAATAATATGCACATAGCTATAATTCTATTTATTCTGATTATTTTAACACCTGTCTACATGTTTTGTTTTGTTGTCTGTCTACCCCTTCTAGACTGTGAGCCTGTTGTTGGGTAGGGACCGTCTCTCTATGTTGCCGACTTGTACTTCCCAAGCGCTTAGCACAGTGCTCTGCACACAGTAAGCGCTCAATAAATACAATTGAATGAATGAATAAGCAACATTCTTGGACTATGATGCCAACTGCCAGAATACAAATGCTGGTTAAGAAACCCTTTGGTATAAAGAGAGCAGTGTTGTCTAGTGGATACAGCACGGGCCAGTAAATCAGAAGGACCTCAGTTCTAATTCCTGATCTGCCACTTGTCTGCTGTGTGACCTTTGGAAAGTCACTTAACTTCTCTGGGTCTCAGTGCCCTCATATTTAAAATGAGGATTTAGACTGTGAGTCCTACGTGGGACAAGGACTGTGTCCAACTTGATTAGCGTGTACCTACCTCAGGGCTTAGTACAGTGCCTGGCACATAGTAAACGCTTAACAAATACCATAAAAAATGGGGCAAAGATTTGGTTCCTCCCACTGAGGCGTTTGTGGGTCCTCCCACTTGTATTGAACTCTGCCATCTGGCCAATGTTGGGGTCCAGGATTCCCAGGCCTCTTCTACCAATGAGTGAATCGTCAATCAGGATACGGCAAAGTCGTCCTGAACCAGTGACCAGCCCTTGGATTGAGGTGGGATTTCTATTTACTGTCACAATAAGAGAGTTTATGTATTTGTAGATTACCCACTGTGGGACGCAATCCAATGGCTTTTGTTCCACTGAATAAATGAGCATGAACCAGCCACTTAAAATCATTTTGTGTTAAAATGAGGGTTAATAGTCCATGCAGAGCCGCAGATGAGTGACTCACATCTAAATCCAACTTCTATTTAGCCTACTGAAGTAGCAATAGTACCTTTTTCTCTAAATAAAATCGGAAGACCTGCTGTGCTCTCCTCTCTGGATTTTAAATAGCTAATTCAATAGGATAGTTTGGACTAGATCACCAGTATCAGCATGGTGCAGTAGCAGAGCGCTGGTATGGAGGCCGGCAAAACCGGGTTTGAGTCCAAGCCCTGCCACCAGCTTGATGTGTGAATTTTGGGCAAGTTACTTAACCTCTTTATATCTCAGTTTTCTCATCTGCAGAATGGGAATAATAATACCGGCTTTTCTGCCTTTTTCACAGGATTTTTGTGACAGTAAAAATGAGACAAGTAATGTGAAAGTGCTTTGGGAATAAAAGCACTGTACGAAACCTAAAGTATTATTTCAATCACTGCTCACAGAAGGCCCACTCCTCCAGGAAACTTTCCACAAATGGTTATTTCTTGAACCTACCAGCACAATGTCTAGCCACTCTTCTCCTTCAGCTCATTCCTGTAAGTACTGCACCTCCTCCAGGAGGCCTTCCCAGACTGAGCCCCTTCCTTCCTCTCCACCTCGTCCCCCTCTCTATCCCCCCCATATTACCTCCTTCCCTTCCCCACAGCACCTGTATATATGTATATATGTTTGTACATATTTTTTTACTCTATTTATTTATTTATTTATTTTATTTGTACATATCTATTCTATTTATTTTATTTTGTTAGTATGTTTGGTTTTGTTCTCTGTCTCCCCCTTTTAGACTGTGAGCCCACTGTTGGGTAGGGACTGTCTCTACATGTTGCCAATTTGTACTTCCCAAGTGCTTAGTACAGTGCTCTGCACATAGTAAGCGCTCAATAAATACGATTGATGATGATGATGATGATGTATTTATATGGGCACATTTAAGCTCATTGTGTAAAAATCTTTGTCTTTTTTCTACAATGAACTGCAAGCTCCTTAAGGACATGGAGTCGATCTATTCCTAAAAGAGAACAGTCAGTCATTCATTCAGTTGTATTTATTGAGTGCTTACTATGTGCAGAGCACTGTACTAAGCACTTGGGAAGTACAAGTTGGCAACATATAGAGATGGTCCCAACCCAACAACCGGCTCCTTGCTGAACAGCCAATCAATCAATTAATGCTATTTATTGAGAGCTTATTAAGTGTCAAGGGTTGCACTAAGCACTTCAGAGAGTACAGTACAAGTTTGTAGACACATTCCCTGCTCACAAGGAGCTTACAGTCTAGTGGGAGAAAGAGTCATGATAGGTATACAGAGTGGCTCAATGGAAAGAGCACAGGCTTGGGAGTCAGAGGTCATGGGTTCAAATCCCGGCTCTGCCAATTGTCAGCTGTGTGACCTTGGGCAAGTCATTTAACTTCTCTGTGCCTCAGTTACCTCATCTGTAAAATGGGGACAAAGACTGTGAGCCCCCCGTGGGACAACCTGCTCACCTTGTAACCTCCCCAGTGCTTAGAACAGTGCTTTGCACATGCCATTACTACTATACAAAAAGTTGGCATTGAATGAAGTAGTGTTCAGCACATCAAATTTCCATTAATTCACGCAAAAGCATTTGAGTACTTACTGCAAGTGGAGCATTGCATACTAATTCTAGCTATTAGATTTTGTCCATTCCTGGCATGACTTTGGAGAATAATTAGTGCCACAAATTTCAAACTTTTTTCACAATCATCTAACCTGAAATTAATTGATGGAATTTATTGAGCACTTGCTGTGTACAGAGCACTGTTATTAGGCACTTGAGACAGTATAATAGAGTAAGTAGGGGTGATCTCTGCTCTCAAGGGGCTTACAATCTAGTTGGTCAAGCAGACATTAAAATAAAATGCAGCTAAGGGAGGCAGTTGAATGTAAAAGTATGCACATATGTTCTGTGGAGGTGGAGCAAGTCCATAAATGCTTTAGGAGTACAGACTCACTGGCATGGCTGATGCAGTACAGAGGGAAAATAGGATGAAAACTTGTGGAACGTATTCCAAAATACTGTAATAAACATGAAAAGTGAGTGAAGAAGTTCGTATAAACCTTACTACAATAGGACTTACCTTAAATCTAACTAAGATTTAAGGAGTTGAAAGGCTGCTTTAAGCAATATGTGCAGAAAGGAAGCTGGCTTTTCCCAAAGGTTTAGCCTGAGGGAAACCACAGCATATCCCTGGACGTTAATGAAAATAGTGAATAACCATCTAGATTTTCAATTACTAAAGAAATGTGTTAAACTGAGTTGAATGACCATAAAAAATGACTAGAATATCAATTATCAATATTTAAAGAGTGCTACAGCAAATTTGTAACCGGTGGAGCGTGCTAAATATGGGCCTGCTTTAACAGTCTTAGATGCCCCTTGTGGGCTCATTAAACTCTTGTTGACTGATTGGTTTTTTCCTGTGCTTCATAGAGTTAAACTGTGAAATTCCCCACTGTAAGATGTTATCCAAGCCAGTAACAGAGTTCAGAAAAAAGTAACGAACACAGGAGAAAGACTATCTGTAGTCACAGTACCTAGAATCCCAATTAACTGAAGGTTCAGACCGTCCGCCTCAGTTAAGTCCAAAGAGGAAATTCTGCATCTCCTTGGCAAATTGTTCAGGGATCTTCCAAGAGGTTAAAAGACTTCCCCAAGCTCAGAGTTCGGTGAGTAGCAGAGCAAGGAACCGAACTCAGATCAAATATGAGAGACCAGCAGCTCCTTTATAGAAGTTAATCTACCTACAAACAATCAACTTCAGAGGCATCACCTTCAGTTGTGAAATGCTACAGTGAACGTCTGACTCCCCGCCACAAAAAAGCCCCAACCCCTCTGCCCAAAACAAAATAAAAAAACCAAGCAAAAAAAAAAAAAAACCCACCAAGTGCAGGCTCTGGAAATGAAAAACGTTATTCAGTGTTTCACATTCCTATTTTTATTTTGATTTGTTTATGGAGGAAGATCTGCTTTATTTTTCAGATTGTGGCTACTGCTGACTCAGGACACAAGGAAGAACAAATTGTGTAATTTGAGTTTGGAGGATTCATTTCTGCAGTTGTTCTTAAATAAAAACACATATAATGAGCCAAATCCTGCCTGGTGATCTGCGTGCGCTGCCTCCATTGACGTCATTTGGAAGTTCGTGTGGGCAGAAATTGGCCCACTTTGTTCAACATAATCTTTTGAAAACCGAACATTTAAAAATCCTCTAATCTAAAACTACTGTAGGTAGAAGGGAGCCATCATGAATAACCTTTCTTATGACTTTGAAATAAATCTATTTAGAGCACTAAAATGAATCATTTGGGGAACTTTTTTCTTTACAGGCAATCAGAGTCCTAAATCTCCACGAAAGCCCATGACATTTTAGAAACTGTACAGATGAGAAGCAGTTTGGCTTAGTGGAGAGAGCATGGGCCTGGGGGTTAGAAGGACCTTGGTTATAATCCTGGCACTGCCACTTGTCTGCTGTGTGACCTGGGGCAAGTCACTCGACTTATCTGTGCCTCAGTTAAATCATCTGTCATTCATTCATTCATTCATTCAATCGTATTTATTGAGTGCTTACTGTGTGCAGGGCACTGTACTAAGTGCTTGGGAATACAAGTCGGCAACATATAGAGACGGTCCCTACCCAACAATGGGCTCACAGTCTAGAAGGGGGAAACAGACAACAAAACAAAACATGTAGACAGATGACATGAGGTAACTGAGGCACAGAGAATTGAAGTGACTTGCCCAAAGTCACACAGCTGGCATGTGGAGGAGCCGGGATTAGAGCCCACAACCTCTGACTCCCAAGCCCAGGCCCTTTCCACTAAGCCATGGTCAAATGGGGGTTAAGACTGTGAGCCCCATGTGGGACATGGACTGTATCCAACATATCTTGTATCTACCCCAGCTCTTAGTATAGGGCCTGGCAAAGGTTAAGCACTTAAAAAATCCCATTTAAAAAATGGGCGTGGGAGTACATCATTCCCCAGCAGTAGTTGCTGGCTGGCGATGCCTACAGGAGACATCTGGATGTCTGCCCGCCATCTAAAACTCAACATGTCCAAGACTGAACTCCTTATCTTCCCTCCCAAACCCTGCCCTCTCCCTGACTTTCCCATCACTGTTGATGGCACTACCATCCTTCCTGTCTCACAAGCCCGCAACCTTGGTGTCACCTTCGACTCTGCTCTCTCGTTCACCCCTCACATCCAATCCGTCACCAAAACCTGCCGGTCTCACCTCTGCAACATTGCCAAGATCCGCCCTTTCCTCTCCATCCAAACTGCTACCCTGCTCATTCAATCTCTCATCCTTTCCCGACTGGATTATTGCATCAGCCTCCTCTCTGATCTCCCATCCTCCTGTCTCTCCCCTCTTCAATCCATACTTCATGCCTCTGCCCAGATTGTCTTTGTGAAGAAACGCTCTGGGCATGTTACTCCCCTCCTCAAAAATCTCCAGTGGCTACCAATCAACCTACACATCAGGCAAAAACTCCTCACCCTGGGCATCAAGGCTGTCCATCACCTCACCCCCTCCTACCTCACCTCCCTTCTCTCCTCTCCAGCCCAGCCCGCACCCTCCGCTCCTCTGCCGCTAATCTCCTCACCGTGCCTTGTTCTCGCCTGTCCCGCTGTCGACCTCTGGTCCACGTCATCCCCCTGGCCTGGAATGCCCTCCCTCCACACATCCGCCAAGCTAGCTCTCTTCCCCCCTTCAAAGCCCTACTGAGAGCTCACCTCCTCCAGGAGGCCTTCCCAGACTGAGCCCCCTCCTACCCCCGCCTTACCTTCTTCCCCTCCCCACAGCACCTGTATATATGTATATATGTTTGTACATATTTATTACTCTATTTATTTTATTTGTACATATTAATTCTATTTATTTTATTTTGTTAATATGTTTTGTTCTGTTGTCTGTCTCCCCCTTCTAGACTGTGAGCCCACTGCTGGGTAGGGACCGTCTCTATATGTTGCCAACTTGTACTTCCCAAGCACTTGGTACAGTGCTCTGCACACAGTAAATGCTCAGTAAATACGATTGAATGAATGAATGAATGAATGAGATGGACATAAGCATGGAAAGTCAAGGGTTGACGGGTGTCAACCTAACAAGGAGCAAAGATCTTGAAAGTTTTAAACGCCAACTGTGCTCAGGCAATCTCCACAGCCGACACTTTGGATTAGGAATTAAATGGAGGGTACCTCTTGAAGGTTGTATTGTCAAAATAACCCAGAAAGGTGGTTTACATAAATACCTTCTAGCTCCATTCTCACAAGGTTATGGGACTATTCACTGATTTCAATCAGAATTCCCCTTGACAAATACACTGGAGCCAGCAATCAGAAATGAAATACTTCAGATACTATTTTGCCAAATGTAATAAACATCCAATTTACCTCAAGGGCAGATTTTTGTTTTACATTTTGGACCTGGGGGGTTCTACCTGCATCCATCTTGTAAATACTTTCCCATGAATTTAAGTAAGTCCTTGCAATGAATAGCATCCCTGGAATCTTGCTCAGTTTCTAACTTTTCACAACAATTTCTTAAAGAATGTCATTCACCAGTCACCATTCACCAGGCAGAATATCCTTTTTTTTTCTTTTTTTTTGGCCTGGAAAGGGCACTGTGGTGGTTGACCTTTTTTATTTGCTAGGTAAATGTTTGTGATGGTCAAAGTCAGTCAGTCAGTCATATTATATTTATTGAGTGCCCACTGTGTGCAGAGCCCTGTACTAAGTGCTTGGGAAAGTACAACATAACAATATTACAGACAAATTCCCTGCCTACAATGATCTTACAGTCTAGAGGGGAAAAACCCCAAAGCTGGTGGAACTGGACACCCCCAACTCTTTTCTAGTCCCTTAAACTCCAAGAATAGATGGATTGTAGCAACCAAATCTCTCTTAAGGGAAAGGTTTGGTAGCATGGGCCTGGGAATCAGAAGACATGGGTTCTAATCCCAGCTCTGCCACGTGTCTGTTGTGTGACCTTGGGCAAGTCATTTCACTTTTCTGTGCCTCAGTTCTCTCATCTATAAAATGGGGATTAAGACTGTGAGCCCCATGTCATGTCATGTCATGACCCGATCACCTCATAACTACCCCAGTACTTAGAAGAGTGCTTGACACATAGTAAGTGCTTAATAAATAATAATATTATTGTTATTTTTAGTAGATCAGCCTGTATAAGAAAGCATTCAGGATATCTTCTCATCTGATTCAATTCTACCTTACTCTGTCATAGCATTTTTCCATAATTACCCAAGTTTGCTAAGTTGGGTAATGCCATTTCCTTGGGAAGAATCCAAGGATAAATCAAAAGCATTCTTTCTCTTATGTTTTTGTGAGGGACTCCACTTTTTCCCAATGGAAAAGAGATTCTCCTTCCCCAGTACATCCCCACAGGAATAATATTCTTCACAAAGATGCCAGAATACTAACTCTACAATCAAAGAAACAGTTGTTTGGTATGTCACTTTGCATACAGCAAGGACTTGGAATTTCTTAAATAAAAGGTTTTCCCCCTGGTTTATAGCTTTTACTGAACACATGGTTTCTGGATTCTGAATTACTCTGGAAATTCACAAGACGATAGGCTGCTTGTAGCTGTGATTACTTTGTGTATGACTAATCAGGGCTAGGAGGACAACTGCATTTGTTCTGCATTCTAAAAAAATTGGCTACCCTTCATATTAGTGTACTTATGTGTTCATTTGAAATAACCATGATAGCACCAACAATAATATTGTATGTTTGTAAAAGAGCAGTTTTTTTCCCAAAGATACCAGAAATCTTAACACTATAATGAATTAAAATCTCACCTCTCTGCACAAGGGTAAAACTTCACCCTGAGCTGTGCCAAAAGGAAGGTAGAGGTGGCAGCCGGAAAAAGAGTTATGACTCAAGTGAGTAGGCTTTTAAAATACATGTTGGGAGAGGGAAGGTTAAAAAAAAAAGAAGGAAGTCTATAGAAGAGCTAAGGAAAATGGTCCTGTTTGGGCCCAAAACTCTCTTATCTCTGATTTCCTTGTTTTCTCCATAAAGTAGAAAAGAACCCCAAACCTAAGGCACTTTGGTTATCACACTCAACAATGGCTTATCAAATAGGTGAAAGCTCAGTGGTGTCTACTGCTGTTGAGGTCTCAGAGGGGTTTGGTTCCGGTACCACAGACGGTACCTGATCTCCCCACTCCCTACCACACAATACGTGCTTCTACGTCCAGGCAAGAATCTGTGGATGGCTCAGTGCAAACCATCACCACTACAGCAAAACAAACTAAGCATTTCCCACCGGTGGTGGGATACACTTTCCCGTCTCACCATTAGTGCCTGAGCAGTGCTCACCCAAAAGACAAGGGGGCATAAAACGTGATTTGGGGATGAAATTCTCACAGTCAGCAACAATGTCTGCACTGGGGGACAACTCTACTATTAATCTCGGACTTCACCCTACCTTAAATGCACCTATCTTTAGAGAAGGATGAAGACCCATTACCAAGTTGGAATCTGTCACCTCTTGCAGCTATGTTCACACGGGAGCATCAAGACCTAGTGGAGAGAGCACGGACCAGGGAATTAGAGGACTTGGGTTCAGTCACGGCTCTGCCACTTGCCTGCTGAGAGACCCTGGGCAGGCACTTAAATTCTCCAAGCTTCAGTCTCCTCAACTGTAAAAAGGGAATGCCTGTTCTCCCTCCTATTTAGACTGTGAGCCCCATTTCAGACAGGAACTGTGACCAGTCTTTTAAATTTGTACCTGCCCCAGCATTGAGAGCACTGTTTGACACAGAGCAAATACTATAATAATAATAACGAAGTAATAATAATAGTAATATAGCCCTCTGGAACTTTTCAGTCTTAAGAAAAGCAATCCTCTTTGTTGTCCATTGCACTTGAAACACTTATATATGTGCTCTGATCCTACAGTTTGAATTCAAAAAAGAACTTCGCCAGATATTCCATTCATATTGGATTTCACCTCCCCCCTTCACTTCTCTGCTTTCCCTTGTTCCCAGAATGGGAAGTCAAGATGGTACCCAAAATTGTCCTGCATTTCAGTAAGGCAAACACTGTCTCTCAAATGTTGAGGAGGGCAATCTGAGATACTAAGAAATCTAACATATTCCATCATTCAGCTGTTAGGTCTTGATATGTTTGATCTTCTAAGCTTCCCTGCCAATAACAGACAGAATGCTAGCCAGGAAGGACCACTGATTGGGCCCAGGAAAATCTGGCCACCCTACCTAAAGCTGGCCAAAAAAGTTTGTCATTTTCTGGTTATGAATATTTAGCATGGTGCACTGGAAAACACTTATGATCATGTGATTGGGGACTGTAGTGGAACAGAAGCCAGGATTAGGGAGTACACAAGAAGGAGGAAAGTAAAAAGGAAAAGAAGAATCAGTGGCATTTACTGAGTGCCTGCTGAGTGCTAGGGACTTTACTACCTACTTGGGAGAGTTCAGTAGCAGCAAGATACATGTTCCCTTCCCTTCGAAATCTTATGAACTAATGAGGGGGGTAGCAGATAAAAAATATTTACTGATAGTGAAAGTCAGAGGAATAGGAAGTACAAAGCAGGAAATACAAGCATAGCAGGACAAAATAGCTGAATAATTGAATACCCAGATGAGAGTAGTGCTCTGTGCACAGTAAAAGCTCAAGAAACTGATGTGTACTTCCCAAGCGCTTAGTACAGTGCTCTGCACACAGTAAGTGCTCAATAAATATGATTGAATGAGTGAATGAATAAATGATTGATTGAAATATAGAAATGATGTACAAAAAACATATGTGCAAGAATGCTGATGATTTAAATAAAGCATACCACAGTGGTCTGATAGGACTGGGATATTGCGAATTAATCAGGAAAGGTTTGGTGAAGGAGGCAGAATTTTAGAAGGGCTATAAAGATGGGGGAGAGCTGTGGTCTGGTGGATTTGGTTCAGGGGGAAAACTGGGGGAACACTGTGAGCTAGGGATCAAAGGCAAGAGAATCAAGCCTAAGCTGCCGGTAGAAGCAGTTCGTGGGAGAAGTGAAGAGAGAGTGAACTTCTAGACTGTGAGCCCACGGTTGGGTAGGGACCGTCTCTATATGTTGCCAGCTTGTACTTCCCAAGCGCTTAGTACAGTGCTCTGCACACAGTAAGCGCTCAATAAATACGATTGAATGAATGAATGAATGACCAGTGGGTGAAGAGAGAAGAGAAAGAGAGGCAGATTAGGAGAACACAGTGAGCAAGCAGTCTCCCTTCCCCTTTGCCCCCTCCCCTTCCTGACTACCTGCTGAGCTTCTCATTGGCCCTCACTTCACCCCCATCATGCAGTGAGTTTTTTTTTGTCAATTTTTTCCACTTTAGGGAGTTACTAATGTTTTGTAGATCTGGAAGTTAATTTGATTAACTTGCCAAAATTCTACTTGCCCCTCTTAGCCCCCCGAATTTCCATCAGTTTTCTCCTCAGTCCATAATACAATTCCTCTCCCTCTTAGCCTCTCATTCAACCCCTTATCATCAGGCAAAGAGACTATCTGACAGAACGGTGGCCATCAGGTAATTCACTTCACATTCCTTAGTTTGCAAGTAGAAACAAAAGTTCTTCAGTTATTCATTTTGGCTAATGCTTATTAGGCCCTACCTCCTTCCCCTCCCCACAGCACTTGTATATATTTGTACAGATTTATTACTCTATTTATTTTACTTGTACATATTTACTATTCTATTTATTTTGTTAATGCTGTGCATATAGCTATAATTCTATTTGTTCTGTTGATTTTGATAACTGTCTACATGTTTTGTTTTGTTGTCTGTCTTCCCCTTCTAGACTGTCAGCCCATTGTTGGGTAGGGACCGTCTCTATATGTTGTTGACTTGTACATCCCAAGCACTAAGTACAGTGCTCTGCACACAGTAAGCGCTCACTAAATATGATTGAATGAATGAATGAATGAATCCTCTGCTTGGTTTGTGTTGGCTCATGCTAATTTCTTACAGACCTTAGACTCACAGAGCTCCACTTTACTCCTGGATGGGTCAAAGGTCATGTATACACAAATCATGCATATCTAAGTGTATATTGTGTGAACTGGCTCAAGTTCACTTTTTAAAGCCTTCACTGGTCCTCTTTGTGGTGCAGAAATAAACGGGTAAAGAGAGGAACGGATTATTCAGACAAGTGAGTTGGTAAAGACTCAAATGTTTCCCAACTGCCAGTTACTCCCTCCTTAGAATAGATACAGTAGTTGACACCCTCCCGTGGATGATGTGGTTTCAGGGTCCCGCCTCCTGGGTGGGCATCTCTGAAATAGGTTGGAGATGAAGGGCAATTTCAGCGCTTATTACTCAAAGAAGTTGCATGGCCTAATGGAAAGAGCACAAACTTGACAGTCAGAGGACTTGGGTTAAAATCTCAGCTTTGCCAATTGCCTGTTGTGAGACTTTGGGTAAGTCACTTCACTTCCTTGTGCCTCAGTTTCTTCAATTTGAACAGTAAAGTGGGGATTAAATACCTGTTCTCCCTCCTACTTACTGTGAGATGTTATTATTAAATACTATCATATACGATGTTATATATTATATTAATATTATAAATAATAAAAGAATACGAATCATTATTAATAAAAATGTTGGTTTGCATGTTTAATAAGGGTACAGGACCATCAGATTGCACAGAGTCCCTGTTCTACATGAGAGGTGCACAGTCAGAGGGAGAATGAGTATTTTAGACTGTGAGCCCCATGTGGGACAGAGACTGTGCTAGCGTATTTAACTTGTACCTACCTCAGCTCTTAGAACATTGTTTGACACATAGTAAGCACTTAACAAATACCATAAAATAATGGTTTGGACTTTTATTAAAGTGGTCCATGTGAAATGAAGAGCTTTAAAATCAAATCAAAGAATCTTTGAGGTCTTGAATGGAACTAAGGAGAAGAGTGAGTAAACAGAAGGAATCAATAATCACAGCATATGGGGAAAGTACTATAAGGATCTATAAAATGTCTTTCTTCTTGCTCTCACATGCTCATCCTTTCTCAGTGTCTATAAAAGATTGAAACCACCTTTTAGAGTTGGGCACACCAGGTAGGCCACTTTGAGTCTTTGCTTCCAAAATCAAAATTATGGCAAATATCGTCTTTAAAATGTTTGAAATGTTTTCATGAGAAAAATCCATTCTTTTAGCAACCGCACTTTTTAGTCCTGTCTTTATATTTTAGCCTGACCATTCTAATTGTTTTGAAAATCAAGGTAATCATCGAGTCAGAAAGAGGGGGGAAGTGTGGAGTCAAAATCTCTCAGGCCAAACTATAAGCCCCAGAGGACTCTGGGATCCAAACTGAGTGAAGCAGGTTCCAGCTCTGTTGTGGAAATCCAAGAATTTAAAGTGAGCAAGCGCATTTAAGGGTCAGTGGAAAGTAGTAGGCTGACTAACTTAGCCAGAACCATGCCAATGTGGGGATTTTGCATATTTTTCTAAATTTGTCCTGGATAGCCTACAAGAATCTGGGACTATCCCAGCCAAACTGGGATGTATGGTCATTCTGTTTTATTTACTTGCAGGCTGAGAGAACATAGAAACTCAGTAATAATTATGATATTTGTTAAGCCCTTACTATGTGCCACACACTGTACTAAGTGCCGGGATAGGCACAAATTAATTAAGTTGGACACAGTCCCTTTAACACATGAGGCTCATATTCTAAGTGGGAGGGAGAGCAAGTACTGAATCCCCATTTGACAGGTGAGAAAACTGAGCCCCAGAGATGTTAAGTGATTTGCCCCAAAGTCTCACAGCAGACAAGTTGTGGAAACAGGATTAGAACCCAGGTTCTCTAACTTTCAGGTCCATACTCTTTCCATTAGACCACACTGATTTTCAAATAGCAACAGACTCCAAAGGCAATAATTAAAGCTACAAGCTGAAGGAGAGTCTTCATCATGTACACAAGGGGAATGGATTACTGGTTCAGAAATTCGTCTTTCACACAGCCACATCCGTAGAACAGCACCTGAGGCAGATTATTGGGTTACATACATAATTGAAATAAGGTATTTTCTACATCTCAGGTTTTGGGAGAGACAGCCCCACCCTCTCAAATGTGGAAGGAAACAGAATGGGAACTATCAGGTAACTATGAGTCATTATATACCAAGTGCACGGTGTATGAATTCTTATGGAATTTATGAAGTATTTACTATATATTATGACCCTATGTATCACATAGTAACTAATTTTTTAAAGAACATAAATCTAAGAGTTCCATTACTGCATGGGAATCCATTTTCTAGGACAAGTAAAATTCTTAGGGTTTTGATTAAGTGAACACCTCTTTTGCAAATGAGCTGTTTTATTCAGTGACTACTGAAAGCATTTCCAAGTATCTATGCATCATCTATGCATTTTATTCTAGTCAAGATGAAAATATGTTATGCATTTCACTTTAGCCAAGATGTAAATGTGTTTACCGCAGAGGTGTCTCAGAACCATTTTAACATGTTTCTCCAGGGTAAGCTGCAAGTAACACATAACCACTGACATCTCATCCTTAAATTTCGTTAGTCAGAAACCTAAATACCTTGTACTTAAAACTCAACTGCAGTTCTGTTTTTTGATGTTGGTTCTGAATTTCCCCACCCCTGAACAGAGATAGAAACAATCTATTTAGTTTTCCAGGTAAGATTTAAATTTTACTTTTCAGAGTAAAAGTCATAACTGATCTCACTTAGTTTAGCCTTCTGTTTTTCATCCGGTTCATTTCTAAACAATGTGTTAAATTTTGCACTTTCAATTCAAAAGAGGCAACCTTTTTATTAACAAAATGAACCTGTACATTTCAACAATGTTGGGTGGGAGAGCCAATGCATTTGTCTCATGACCCTGTTTGATTTGGTAACTGGGGGGTGTAGATTGGAAACACACACTTGGGTAAGTGTACTTGGATAAAGCAAATATGGCAGGCATCTCTAGAGTTGTCTCTCTTCCTGGATTGTTCGCTTTGCCTCAGAGCCCTTTCTACCAGATAAAATTCTTACATTTATCTGAGTCTCCTCACCCCAAGCCTTATGGGTAGCAGTGCTTGGCACATAGTAAGCTCTTAACAAATACCATCATTATTATTATTATTTGATGGGATCTTTGTTGGAGGCCTTGGAATATTTTGGTGGATTTCCCAGCTTCTCAGGACACATGACTTTGGACTCATTTGATGCCAGAAACCATTGTACCGTCATTTCTTGATTGAATTTAAAATCAAGCCCTGCCTTGTATAAGGAAATGTTGATGAATGCATTAAAGTATTGCTCTTCAGCCACTTACTTCAGGAGAAGGTATTGGTTCCCAACATGTTAAGGTTATAATCGAAAGGAAATCATTTAAACAGAGAGAGCAAATTGGAAATTCTCTAACACCAAGACACAATCATAAAAGTAGCCAGGAGAAAAATATTCTGTCCAATTAAGCATCACCTCTGTAGAGGAGTGAGGGCCTGGCTGCCTAAGCATCTGTGGATGTGGAGAGGAAAAAGGACCCACTATGTCTTTATAATAATTGTGGTATTTGTTAGGTGCGTACTATGTGCCATCACTGTACTCAACATTTGTGCACATACAAGCAAATCTAGTTGGACCCAGACCTTAATTTATATGGGGTTCACAGCCTCAATCCTCATTTTACAGTTGAGGTAACTGAGACCCAGAGAAGGGAAGCGACTTGACCAAGGTTAGAAATAAACAAGCGCTTAGTACAGTGTTCGGCACACAGTAAGCGCTCAATAAATATGATTGATGATGATGAAGGTCACACAGACAAGTGGCAGAGCTGGGATTAAAACCCATGACCTTCTGATTCCCAGGCCTGTGTTCTGTGCACCACTCCATGCCGCTTCAGCGCCTGCATTGATCTAGGAAAACATTCTCCACCAGAGCATAGTTGGCGGAAGAGTGGAAGACCACATCTAGACACAGACTCCTGCTCTCTTCTTTGTGGAGACTTTGGGATTATTACCCCTGCTTTAAAGAGGTTGAAATAAATCTGCACTGTGCTAAAAAATGATCCTCTTTCTCATCACCATTTTCAAAAGTAATTACTGATCACCTACTCTTCACAGAAGAGTTTTTCATGTGCTTGGAGAACATACCAAAGAAGAATAAAAATTTAACCCTGTTCTTGAGGAGCTTGCAATCAGTGTTAAAAGGGAATTTGATAGGGCAAAAGGGACATTTTTGGTCCTGTGGGTCTTCCTCCTGAATGCAAATAGGAGTCAAACCAAGCCTTCTTAAAACTTTTTTGATTTGGATTTGGATTGATTTTTTGATATTCTTGATCTATAACCTGAGGTAATAGAGTTCAATAAGTGACTCACTGAAGGGCAACCAGAAAATTCAGGTACAAACTTGTGCGTATAATTTGCAAGTCTGAGAAGCCACATGGTCTGATGGAAAGATCACAGACATGGGAGTCAGAGGACCTGAGTTCTAATTCTAGCTCCATCGCTTGTCTACTATGTGACCTTGGACAAGTCACTTCACTTCTCTGCACCTCAGTTACATCATCTGTAAAATGGGGATTAAGACTGTGAGGCAGGGACTGTGAGCAACCTAATTATCTTGTATCTACCCCAGAGCTTAGCACATACAGGGCACATAGTAAGTGCTGAAAAAAAATCACCCCCTCCATCCCCAGCACTCACACACACACACAAATTCTTTGTAGACTGTTCCCTTCAATCATGAGTTGCAAACTTGTCAAAATAATACAATAGATTTTTTTCCTTTTAGGCAACTGAGTCTATTGCTGAAAGAGGTCAGGGATGATGTCAACATTCCTAGATTTGTACAGTGCTTAGCACAACCCTCCCCCACCCCTAAGCATCTGTCCTAAACGATTTGATTTGTAAGTCGGTGATGTAACAATGCTATGAACCATGAGTGCTCCATCTATATTCATATGAAAGTTATTGAATGATAAAGATCATAATTTTGTGAGTCTAAAGTTGGAATTAAGATTCATCACTTCCAATAGGCTTGGACCACTGCTAGTTCACATATTCTGCTAAGAGCATTTGGACAAGCATCTATTCAATTTCCTAAATTATTACAATGTTCTGCTTACTATAACTCTTGCATGAGGATACCTAATGAAATACTTTAAATCTTATGAGTTAGAGCCACTCTCTAAGGGATAAGAAGCAAGCTCATGACCCTTTGAAATCCCTCTCAGAAGTCTGAATTACACCTGAGGCATGATTAACAATCATATTCTATGACAGAGATTTGAGGAGATTGCAGGCTTGATACTGTACTTTCATGCCATATGGTGGAGAGTTTATGCCGCCTCCTTTGATAACCTTTCACACCCTTCAGAGGAAGTATAAAAATCTCTTCTTTATTATAGGATTAGCTGTATCCTACTGCATTTTTCTGAGCAAGGGAGGGAAGGCATTTTGATGGCCCTATTAGAAAAGGGGGATTGATTCTAGTGATAATTTGATACCCATTTTTCCCATGGGCATCTCCATTCCTCAATTATTGGTAGCACTTGCTCCCTTCAACTGGAAGGGCAAGCATAATAGAACTCTTCTTAAGCCAGGCAGAAATAATGATAATAATAATAATAATAATAATAATAATAATAATAATAATAATAATAATAACAATAATAATTGTTGTTAAACACTTACTACATGCCTAGCAGTACTGACCACTGGGGGCAAAAACAAGTTGATCAGGGACCACGTGGTGGGAGGGAAAACAAGTATTAAATCCCTATTTTGCAGGTGAAGGAACTGAGGCACTGAGAAGTTAAGTGACTTGCCCAAGGTCACACATCAGACAAAATGGATTTGAAAAAAATCAGCTGCACATCTAGTCTGCAAATGTGCTTTAAGCTGTCCTTTCTGTCCAGTGAGTACAGAGGAAATGTGGGGTTTAGTAATCTTTACCGTTTTTATCCTTGTTCATAGATCTGCTCCCTAAATGTGCAGTTTCATTCAATTCATGTAATTATTTAATCCTTGTCTTGAGAACCCTTAAGCTTTCTGCCTCAGTAATACCCTGAAGAAAACAAATTTCATTGGGTTAATTCTATATAGCTTCAAACGGTTTCCTTTAATCCATCCTCAACCTTTTTGATGCGATTGAGGAATGACTTGTTTTTCTGTTCGAATTATTAAGAAGAAGCATGAATCAAGAATGGAACCTATGATGGATAAGGTAAATCTTTTTGGCTCTTTCTAGGCCATTCATTATTTTTGGCATCTAGCACTTTGTTCATATTTCCCAACCACTTTTCACTTTAAATTGAACGACATTAGTCTTTTCAATCTCTGATGAAACTGAATGATTTCCTTTTTCACGACTTTCCAGTTCAGAAACCCAGGCACTCCATTGTTCACTCTTATCAGCAGTCTTGCTTCCAAAATAAAGTAAATTTATGATCTCACCTCCCCCACCCTCAAGTACCACTCAGGCCCTGAGAGAGCAGATCACGGACTGCAATGTTGAATTTGGAAAATGAGGGGGAAAATCACATGGCATTTTTCTGCCACCTCTTCATTCAAACCAGCCCTAGTCATTCAATCAGTGGTATTTATTATTTACTGTACTAAGTGCCTGGGACAGTACAGTACAACAGACTTAGTAGACACATTCCCTGTCCACAGGAACTTAGAGTCTAGAGGGAGACAATAAATAAATTAAGGATATACACATAAGCACCCTGGGGCTGAGGGTGGGGTGAAAGAAGTAGCATGGCTCCGTGGAAAAAGCACGGGCTCTGGAGTCAGAGGTCACGGGTTCAAATTACTGCTCTGCCAATTGTCAGCTGTGTGACTTTGGGCAAGTCGGTTAACTTCTCTGTGCCTCAGTTACCTCATCTGTAAAATGGGGATTAAGAATGTGAGCCCCCTGTGGAACAACCTGATCACCTTGTAACCTCCCCAGAGCTTATATTAGTGCTTTGCACATAGTAAGCGCTTAATAACTGCCATCATTATTAAAGGATACAGATCCAAGTGTGGAGGTGACACGGAAGGGAGAGGGAATAAGGGAAAAGAGGTATTAATCAGGGAAGGTAGAATGTAAGCTTGTTGAGGGCAGGGAATGTGCCTGTTAATTGTTATAACGAACTTTCCCAAGTGCTTAGCATAAGTGCTTTGCACAGAGTAAGCGCTCAGTAAATACAATTGAATGAATGAATGAATGAAAGCCTCTTGGAGGAGATAAGATTTTAATTAGGCTTTGAAGGTGGGGAGAGTTGGGGTCTGTCGCATAGGGAGGGGGAGAGAGTTCCAGGCCAGAGGAAAGAATGTGAGCAAGGGCACAGTAGGGAAATAGATGAGGTCGAGGTCCAGTGAGAAAGTTTTTACTGGTTCAAGATATGTTTAGGAGCTAATCATATCCTTGGGGATTCTCAAATGAAAGGGTCTATAGTTGTAGCCTAAAATACATATCTGGCACATTCTATTTGTTGTGGAGTGCTTCTCAATGATATTTATTGTGCACTTACTGTGTGCAGAGCACCATAGTAAGCACTTGTACAATGCAACAGATTTGAAAGTCACGTCCCCTGCCCCCAGCAAGGTTACAGTTTAGAGGATACAAGGTTAGGTTTCCCTTCAGTGGATCCAAGAACTGGAGAGAAATGGTGGGGGACAGAAATATGTCCTTTTCCTGCCCCAACGTGGAAATGTCCAAAATCTAATCAACCTCTTCCGTGGAAATGTCCTAAGTCTAACTAAGCAGTGTGGCTCAGTGGAAAGAGCACGGGCTTTGGAGTCAGAGGTCATGGGTTCAAATCCCAGCTCCGCCAATTGTCAGCTGTGTGACTTTGGGCAAGTCGGTTAACTTCTCTGTGCCTCAGTTACCTCATCTATAAAATGGGGAGTAAGACTGTGAGCTCCCCATGGGACAACCTGATCACCTTGTAACCTTGTAACCTCCCCAGCACTTAGAACAGTGCTTTGCACATAGTAACTGTTTAATAAATGACATTAAGAAAAATAAAAAAAAAACTAACCTTCTCTTCCAAGGTTCTACTGAAGGGTCCATTACTTTCCCATTAACCACTCCAGCATTTCACTAACAGATACAACTCCTTCCCACTGTTTAATTATACCCTTCCTTCCAACCAAAATTGAAGAAAAAGCTATTACAAGGTTTTCCCACCTCTGAGCCCCATCTGCTTTTTCTGAAGCTGGCAAGGTCTATGGCTTGTATGTGTAGAGAGGAAAAAAAAAGTAAAATGTCTCCAATATCACACTAAAACACACTTATAGGATTTTTCTCTCCAAATAGTATCCCCTATCTGCACCCCAGGGCATGTGGATGCAGCTTTATCCCAAATTTTGTGCAAAATGTCCTTTGTATAGAATACTAAATAAAAGTGGAAGTCTGTGGGGAAAAAAGGACAAGGCCAGGAAATGGGGGGCAAGGTGTTTTTTTTTAAAGCAGTAGTTTTGGGGTTCAAGACTAGAGACTTCACGAAACTATCTGAGAGTACTATGATGCAAAATGGTGGGAGGAAAGCAAATGTATTTTATTTATAGATCATCAACACCATTAACAGCATATTGACTGAAGACCTACTGTGGGAGGAGCCTTGTCCTGGTTGACAGGAGGCCTGGCATCAGCTCCAGCTTCACATCACTTTGTAGTCCAAAGCCCATTTTCATGAACCACTTTGATTTTCTCTCCACAGTTGGTCAAGGGGGTTTATGTACTCTCAAACATCTAGTTTCATTACCAAGGAAACCCATTTGAAGGGACAGTGGCTACTGATCGTGGCTTTAATCCAAGTTCCTCTCTCCTGTTCGGAGACCTGGAAGACAAGCTCAGTAAAGATGACACAACTTTCACGGAAAGTCTCTAATGTATATTTTAAAATGCCAGTTGTACTGACTGACACAGTGCACTGCTTTCTGAGTCCCACTGCCCCTTTGAAGCTGTGTAAGTTTTATTCCTTCTGTTTTCATCCATGGCACGGCAAGCACTACTGATCATGAATCATTTACATTTGCCAGAGTGAAGCAAATCAATAGCAACACTTTCAGATCCGTTACTTTGAACTCTTTGAGATCATAAAGGCATCCGCAACTTGAATCTACAATTGGGATTTCCCAGAACGTGCATGAAAAAAACTCCCCTCGGAATATTAATGATAATCAAAAGATAAAATATTTTTACCGGAAGGAGAGACATGATATTTCTTTTATTTTTCAGATTGTAGGATTTCTTTTTGGGGAAATCACAAATCAAGGAGGGTTTATGAGTTACTATAAAATGAGTATTTATTGGTTGTCAACTGACTGTAGAGCATAGTTGCAGGGAAAACTGCAAAAGAAATGAAAGACGAGATTCCTGCCCTTGAGAAATTTATAATCTAGTAGGAGACACTGCCACAAATTGATGAATATACCATAATTCAGACTGAGAAATATACTTGATACAAATCAATATATATGTGTAGACAAATATATGTAGATATATATAAAATTGTCTTTCAAGTTCACATATGACCCTACTGACTGAAATTTTCTGCCCAACATGATCATGAAAATGCAATAAGGTATTTTTTCTGATCCCCTTCCCATATAAGGAGAATAACTAGTGCTCCTCAGATACTAAGACTCCTGTTGAATAGCATTGGTATTATTTTTGGCTTGTTTATTTGGTTTTATATGGTATTTGTTAAGTACTTAGTATGGGCCAGGCACTAGCCCATGATATTGATCCATCTACCTAATTCCAGAATGGTGCTGACACTATTTCACTGGATTTTGGTCTAGGGCTGGGAGAAAATAAGATGAAAGGTATATCTACCATTAGCAGGCCATACAACTCTATTCATTCAATCGTATTTATTAAGCGCTTGCTGTGTGAAGAGCACTGTACTAAGCACTCGGGAAGTACAAGTTTGCAACATATAGAGACAGTCCCTACCCAACAGGGGGCTCACAGTCTAGAAGGGGGAGACAGACAACAAAACAAAGCATATAAACCAAATAAAATAAATAGAATAAATATGTACAAGTAAAATAGAGTAATAAACTTTTGCAGTAATAATAATAATAATAATGGCACTTGTTAAGTGCTTACTATGTGTGGAACACTGTTCTAAGCGCTTGGGTGGATATAAGGTGATCAGGTTGTTCCATGTGGGGCTCACAGTCTTAATCCCCATTTTACAGATGAGGTAACTGAAGCACAGAGAAGTGAAGTGACTTGCGCAAGGTCGCACAGCAGACAAGTGGTGAAACTGGGATTAGAATTAGGATTATTACCACAACCATAACTGGATAGTCAAGTGTCCAGTACAAAGAAGCAGTGTGGCATAGTGGAAAGAGCATGGGCCTGGGAATCACAGGACCTGGGTTGTTATCCCAGCTCTGGCAATTGCTGTGTGACTTTGGGCAAGTCACTTAACTTCTCTGTGCCTCAGTTTCCACAACTGTAAAATGGGGATTAAATACCTGTTCTCCTTCCTATTTAGACTGTGAGCCCCATGTGGGCAGTGACTGGGTCTGACCTAATTAGCTTGTACCTACCCCAGTGCTTAGAACAGTTTTTGACACATGGTAAGTACTTAACAAATACCCTAAAAATAAAATAAAAAAGCATAAAAACTGGATCGGGACAGACCAGCTGAAAACCACACAACTGACTTCCCCTAACTGTGGATGCTCTGAACTAGAAACTTGATACTTTAGTATTGCACTAGCGTCTGTATTCTTTAAGCATTTGATATTCACCCCACCCTCAGCCCCGATAACTTATTTTCATATCAGTAATTTTTTGTTATATTAATGGCATGTCTCCCCCTCTAGACTGCATGCTGTTTGCGGGCGGGGAAAGTGAATACCAACTTTGTTGTATTATACTTTCACTAGTGCTTAGTACAACGCTCTGCACACAGTAAGTGTTCAATAAACATCATTGATTTACCGATTGAAAGTTTGTATCAGGCTTAAACTGTTTCACTGGATTGGAATCTGTCAAGCTACCCTAGGGTCATGAAGTAGCATGAAGGGAAGAGAGTAATGCCTTTTCATTCATTTTTGTCCTCTTTGCACTGCATTTGATGGGACAGAATGCAATTTTACCCTCTGTAGATGTGCTTAGGCAGTGGGATAGGGTTGGAATAGGAAGGTGAGAAAGGGAAGGAAAGGGAAAGGAGAAAAACTAAACAATTCCTTCTTTTTTCAAGGCCAAAAAAAATTGTCCTTAATGGGAACAATTGATATGCTCGCAGTTTGTAAAGATGCCATAACTATTCACAATTTGTAATTAGATTTAGCTCACCAGCTAAGCCCAGTCTTTGCACCTCCTAAATGGGGTGCCAAAATAGTTTTGGGTAAAATGAAGAATTCTTTCCAAAACAAGATCCTTCCTCGGGTTCCCAAATCTTCATCAATACAAACTAGTACAAACTAATAATTTATTTCCCCTGCAATTTAGAAAAAAGGAGTTAACACTCCCTTTACCCTATTTCTTTGGCAGGACCATACCAACTTCTTGGTTTCAGATGGAAATCCAGGGCAATGGAGAGAGAAAGTGGTTGCTCCTAAGTATTTCAATGAAACAACCTCCTTCTGGAGCTCGGTTCCCCAACACAAAGTAACCTCCTTCTCTTTAGTGATAAGGTTTCTGTATATCTCAGAAGGACAGCAGTAAAAAAATGTTACAGTTCAATGAACCTGGATGTTTATCTGAATAGACTTTCAAACTTGCTGAGATTCAGAGACACACATCTCAGAACCTGAAAGTTTATGCCAAGGAAATTGTTGCACAATACCCATAAAACAAAACTACTGAATGCACACACACAAACACACACACACACACACACACACACACGGTAAGGTACTGAATGCACATTTCTAAATGCATTACTGAAGTTCCGTTCTGAGGGGTCAAATGTCTGTATTGTATTTGATGCAAATTGAAAGCTTGAGGAAATTGAAATCAATTTATGACGTTCAATTATGTGAAGAGAGCACGTGAAGACATTGATCATCCATTATGGAAGGCGGGGGAGAGAGTTGAAAAGTGCTTTCCCTCTCCCCAAGTACCTCTCTGTTGGATAGCCAGTGCTGGCTTAATCAGCCATTGCCACTCAGAAGGAAAGAGGATCAACCTTATTATTCATTCATTCAATCATATTTATTGAGTGCTTACTGTGTGCAGAGCACTGTACTAAGCGCTTGGGAAGTATAAGTTGGCAACATATAGAGACGGTCCCTTCCCAACAACGGGCTCACAGTCATGATGATGCTTTAGGGAAGAGATGTAAGGAACAAAGAAAAAAAAAAGATAGCTCCACATGACTTAAAAGCACTAATTCTGCCCAGGGTTTTATCCCTTTATTCTTGTCTTATTTACCATCACTCCGGTGGCGTTATTTTTTTGTTACGGCACTGGTATGTCTTCAGACCACTGACTTCTGTTAATTAAATGGTTACTGCTGTAAATATTAGTTCCTGAAAGTAAATTGTAATACTAAACATGAAAAGTTCATGCCAACAACCTAAGCTATATACCTTTTACACAGCTCTTTGCTTCTAATGCAGGCTATTAATCAAAGTCTCAAAGGTATGCTCTTGAAGAGCCAGCTCCAGCTGGCAAGATAGCATGTTCCAGAAATTATATGCAATAAAAGTGAATGATGTGTATCCTATCTGGGGAGCTGGGGATCTGGGGCGGGGTGGGGGAGGGATGGTGGGACAAGAGGGGAGGAGAAATTTCTTGCGGATAGACTTTGCTCCCATGGCTTCAACTATCATCTCTACTTTGATGACACCCAAATCTACATCTCTGCCCCTGCTCTCTCTCCCTCCCTCCAGGCTCATATCTCCTCCTGCCTTCAAGACATCTCCATCTGGATGTCTGCCCCTCATCTAAAACTCAATATGTCCAAGACCGAACTCCTTACCTTCCCTCCCAGACCCTGCCCTCTCCCTGACTTTCCCATCATGTAGACAGCACTACCATCCTTCCCATCTCACTACCCCGCAACCTTAGTGTCATCCTCGACTCCACTCTCTTGTTCACCCCACACATCCAATCTGTCACCAAAACCTGCTGGTCTCACCTCCACAACATCCCCAAGATCCACCCTTTCCTCTCCATCCAAACCACTAGCTTGCCGGTTCAATCTCTCATCCTATCCAGACTGGATTAGTGCATCAGCCTACTCTCTGATCTCCCATCCTCCTGTCTCTCCCCACTTCAGTCTATACTTCGCTCAGCTGCCCGGATCATCTCTGTGCAGAAATGCTCTGGGCATGTTACTCCCCTCCTCAAAAATCTCCAGTGGCTGCCTGTCAACCTACGAATCAAGCAAAAACTCCTCACTCTCAGCTTCAAAGCTCTCCATCACCTCACCCCCTCTTACCTCACCTCCTTTCTCTCCTTCTCCAGCCCAGCCCACACCCTCTGCTCCTCTGCTGCTAGCCTCCTCACTGTACCTTGTTCTCACCTGTCCCGCCGTCGACCCCAGGTCCACCTCCTTCCCCTGGCCTGGAATGCCATTCCTCCACAAATCCGCCAAGGTAGCTCTCTTCCTCCCTTCAAAGCCCTACTGAGAGCTCACCTCCTCCAGGAGACCTTCCCAGATTGAGCCCCCTTTTTCCTCTCCTCCTTCCCATCCCCCCTCCCTACCTCCTTCCCCTCCCCACAGCACCCTGTATATATTTGTACAGATTTATTACTCTATTTATTTTACTTGTACATATTTCCTATTCTATTTATTTTGTTAATGATGTGCATATAGCTTTAATTCTATTTGTTCTGATGATTCTGACACCTGTGTGTGTCTACATGTTTTGTTTTGTTGTCTGTCTCCCCCTCCTAGACTGTGAGCCCATTGTTGGGTAGGGACCATCTCTATATGTTCCCGACTTGTACTTCCCAAGTGCTTAGTACAGTGCTCTGCACACATTAAGTGCTCAATAAATATGATTGAATGAATAAATGAATGAACAAACTGGAAAAATGAACAGACACTAAAACAAGTCTAAGGATGACTTCCAAATGCAATGACTTTCTGTCCTTAAAAAAAAAATTGCTCAGAAGTATTTACAGAACCCAAGCTAAGAGTCAATACTTAAATTTGCAGGCCCGCTTAGCATACAACTTCCCTCGGACACTCCAACCCTTTGGTATATGGTGTGAAAGCAAACAAAAAACTTAATTATGGAATTGCCCCTGACCAGCCAGGCCACAGTGTAGGTTTCTTCTGTGTCATTACTGCTAGGGAAAAGTCCTGGGAGTCTCCATTTTTTTTTTTATGGTATTTGTTAAGCACTTACTATGTGGAGGCCTTCCCAGACTGAGCCCCTTCCTTCCTCTCCTCCTCGTTCCCCTCTCCATCCCCCCCATCTTACCTCCTTCCCTTCCGCACAGCACCTGTTTATATGTATATATGTTTGTACGTATTTGTTACTCTATTTATTTATTTATTTATTTTACTTGTACATATATATTCTATTTATTTTATTTTGTTAATATGTTTAGTTTTGTTCTCTGTCTCTCCCTTTTAGACTGTGAGCCCACTGTTGGGTAGGGACTGTCTCTATATGTTGCCAACTTGTACTTCCCAAGTGCTTAGTACAGTGCTCTGCACACAGTAAGTGCTCAATAAATATGATTGATGATGATGATGCCAGGCACTGTTCTAAGAACTCCATCCCCAGGAACTGCACTGCCTGGCAGGTGCCCACTGTAACACCCACGGGTCCAAATAAAAATGTCCAGTGTGACCTAGGGAATAGAGCATGGACTTGTGAGTTAGACCATGAGCCCCATTGTTGGGTAGGGACTGTCTCTATATGTTGCTGATTTGTACTTCCCAAGCGCTTAGTACAGTGCTCTGCACACAGTAAGCGCTCAATAAATACATTTGAATGAATGAATGAAAGGACCTGGGTTCTAATACTGGTTCTGCCTCTTGTTTGCTGTGCGACCTTGGGTAAGTCACTTCACTTCTCTGTGCCTCAGTTACCTCGCCTGTAAATAGAGTATTCAGACTGTGAACCCCAAGTGGGACAGGGACTTTGTCCAACCTGATTACCCCAGCACTTAGAATAGTGCCTGATATATAGTAAACACTTAAGAAATACCTTTAAAAAAGCTTGTTAGTTTGATAATACAGTCCAAGAAAGTGGCCTAGAGGAAAGAACACTGGAGTGGGAGTCAGGGTCTAGTCCCAACTCTTCCACTTCCTTCTGTGTGGCCTTTCATAAGTCACTTCACCTCCACATGCCCCAGTTGCCTTATCTGTAAGACAGAAATAGAATACCTGTCTTCATCAGCAGCATGGCTCAGTGGAAAGAGCCAGGGCTTTGGAGTCAGAGGTCATGGGTTCAAATCCCAGCTCTGCCAATTGTCAGCTGAGTGACATTGGGCAAGTCACTTCACTTCTCTGGGCCTCAGTTACCTCATATGTAAAATGGGGATTAAGACTCTGAGCCTCCTGTGGGACAACCTGATCACCTTGTAAACTCCCCAGCGCTTAGAGCAGTGCTTTGCACATAGTAAGCTCTTAATAAATGTCATTATTATTATTATTAAACAGTGAGCCCCGTAAGAGAGAGAGAGAGAGTTTCTGATCTGATTATCTTGCAGCAACCCCAGTACTTGGCCTGGTGCTTGGAGCAAAGGAAGTGCTTTTCAAGTATTACTATTATTATTATTAACATTATTTCAAACATCTCACCCCTGGGTCAACAGTGCAACATGAAAACAGACCTCATTCTCCTCAGAGATGACCCAACTTTTTATTCTGCTTGGCTGTGAGAGGAAAAAATGTGTTCTCTCTCCTCCGTAACAGCAATGGGGACTTGCTCTTTAAAAATATGCCTCCTATCCACCACACTGCTTCCAGAGAACTGAATATTCTTCTCATGATTTCGCATGTATGTGTTATCTGATCCAGTAGTGGCAATTTTTAAGTTACAGAATTTACTATTTTGAAGAATTAAGAACATAAGAAATGCCATTAGTGGATCAGGACAGCCCAAGCTCTGACACCAAAGAATGCTTGGAGGAGACTGGTTGATAGTACACTCCTCAACATTCATCGTAATAGTTATAGAAGCACCACTTTACAACCCCAAGTCTTCCGTCTGCATCCTTAACCTTTCCTACAGCAGCCAATTACGGATGGCATTCCATGAATTTATTCAAAGCCCTCTTTAACCGACTAATATTTTCAGTCTGCACAGCTTCCTGTGGTAATAAATTCCATATGCAACAGTGCAGTCATCACAGTGTATGCATTGTGTGATCAACCATGTGCATTAGGTAATTAGTTTCCTTACACTAATCCTATGTAAACTAATTCACACTTTCTCTTCTTTATGGATTTCAAAACTTCCTTTTATACTGGAAAATAGTGTTCATTTTACACTGACTTTGTCTAATCCCGGAGGACATCCCCAGTGGAAAGTAAGGGATGTCTATATCTCTTCCATCCATGAGCTCAGTTATGCTCTGCAAATATTTTCTTTGGAAACCAAGTTCAAGTGTGACTCCTTTGTCCAAAAGGTGACCAACTTAACCCTGTTCTAATAGGAGATTGACCAACCCATAATGTAGCGGAAGGATTTTGTTCCAACTAGTTATTCATGCTGTTTTGATACATGCCATGTTTTTAACACAACAAAAACAGAAATCCTTATCTTCCCACCCAAACCCCATCCTTCCCCTGACTTTCCCATCACTGTAGACAGCACCATTGTTCTCCCTGTCTCACAAGACCTGAACCTTGGGATTATCCTTGACTCCTCTCTCTCATTCAACCCACATATTCAAACAATCATTAAATTCTGTCATTCATTCATTCATTCATTCATTCAACCATATTTATTGAGCGCTTACTGTGTACAGAGTACTGTACTAAGTGCTTGGGAAGTACAAATTGGCAATATATAGAGATGGTCCCTACCCAACAATGGGCTCACAGTCTAGAAGGGAGAGACAGACAACAAAACAAAACATGTGGACAGGTGTCAAGTCATCAGAATAAATAGAGATAACGCTAGATGCACATCATTAACAAAATAAATAGAATAGTAAATATGTACAAGTAAAATAAATAGAGCAGTAAATCTGTACAAACATATATACAGGTGCTGTGGGGAGGGGATGGGGGGGGGAATGGGGAGGAGGAGAGGAAAAAGGGGGCTCAGTCTGGGAGTAACATCACTAAAACTATCCTCTCCTCTCCATCCAAACTGCTACCACGTTAATCCAAGTGTTTATCTTATCCCACCTTGATTACTGTGACAGCTTCCTTGCTAACCTCTGTATCTCCTGTCTCTCCCCACCCCGCTCCATACTTAACTCTGCTGCCGGATCTTTTTTCTATAGGAAAGTTCAGTTTGTGTTTCCCCACTCTTCAAGAACTTCCAGTGGTTGACCATCCACCTCCACATCGAACAGAAACTCCTTACCGCTGGCTTTAAAGTACTCAGTCACCTTGCCCCCTCCTACCTCACCTAGCTACTCTCCTACTACAACCCAGCCCACCCACTTCACACTCCTTTAATGTCAAACTACTCACTGTACCTCAGTCTTGTCTATCTTGCTGCCAACCTCTTGTCCATGTCCTGCTTCTGGCCTGGAACAACCCCCCTCTTCATATCTGACAGACAATTACTCTCCCTCCTTCAAAGCCTTATTGAAGCCACATCTCCAAGAGGCCTTCCCTGACTAAGCCCCCTTTCCTTTTCTTCAACTCCCTTCTGCTTCACCCTGACTTGCTCCTTTTATTAGAGAAGCAGCGTGGCTCAGTGAAAAGAACCCGGGCTTTGGAGTCAGAGGTCATGGGTTCAAATCCCAGCTCCACCGATTGTCAGCTGTGTGACTTTGGGCAAGTCACTTCACTTCTCTGGGCCTCATTTACTTCACCTGTAAAATGGGGATGAAGACTGTGAGCCCCACGTGGGACAACATGATCACCTTGTAACCTCTCTAGCACTTAGAACAGTGCTTTGCACATAGTAAGCACTTAATAAATGTATCATTATTATTACTATTATTATTATTCATGCCCCCTCAGCCCCATAGCACTTACGTACAAACCCATAATTTTCTCATTTATATTAACGTCTGTCTCCCCCGCTAGACTGTAAGCTTGTTGTAGGCAGGGAATGTGTCTGTTATATTATTATATTGTACTCTTCTAAGAGCTTAGTACAGTTAGTAAGCGCTTAACAAATACCAACATTATCATTATTATTATTATTATTACAGTGCTTTGCACAGAGTTAAGTGCTCAATAAATATAATTAATTGACAACCATCCATTGTTTTATTTTATAACAGTGCTCTATTGCTGACTCAAATTCAGCTTGGCATTAAAGTTAGGTGGGCGAGAAAATCCCCAAAGGTTCTGTTTATGGTATGGAATTTCTTGAGAAGGTTCAGAGAACACTAGAGAATTTAGCTGTGATCTTACTGTCTACCAGTAATATCCATTTGCCTCCAGAAAAATTGGTAATAATCAATCAATCAATCAATCGTATTTATTGAGAGCTTACTGTGTGCAGAGCAAGGAGCCTTCAGTGGATAATTCACTGAAAAGAGTTTCTCTCACCCTCCTCCATGAATGTCAAGCACTCAGAATGATACTGGAGTTGATTCTCTTGGACTTCTTTGAACTCATAGCTTCAACATTTCCAGTTCTGATATTTAACCTACTTTACAAGGTCATATATCCTTCCACTTTCAGACAATGCCACCTGGATTGTCAGCCCATCAGAAACTTAAATCTAAACTTGTCATTTTCTCTCATAGGCTTTCATCTTCTTAATTTTCCCACTGTGGTCATTGAGAAGCAGCATGGCCAAGTGGATAGAGCCGGGCCTGGAGTCAGAAGGACTTGGTTCTAATCCTGGCTCAGTTGCTTGCCTGCTTTGTGACTTTGGGCAAGTCAATTCACTTTTCTGGGCCTCAATTTCCTCATCAGTAAAATGGAGATTAGGAGTCTGAGCCCTATGTGGGACTGGGACTGTGTCCGACTTGATTATCTTGTATCTGCCCCAGTGTTCGGTACAGTGTCTATCACAGCTTAACAAATACCGTGAAAAAACCAAAACATTGAAAAAGAACGTTGATCAGAGTATATCAGTCTCCTGCTCAAAATCTTTCAGTGGCTCCGCCTTCTTTCACATGGAAGAAAAGCTCAACCATTTGTTTTCAAGCTTTCCAGCTCCTGATTCCCTCTTACCTAGTTGTTTCCTACTGTGAGCCCCATACGGGACAGGGACTTAGCTTGATCTGAATAAAATCTATGTCCACTGGCTCTTAGTACAGTGCTTCACATATCACAGGTGCTCAATAAATATCATAACCATTGTTACCTTGACCTGCTGTTTGCCAACTCGAGTTCTTTGTTGCTCCATAGGAAACTTAACATTCCCTTCATACCCCTCATATCTCTCCCCTCTGAACCACTGCTCATGTTATTTCCCCTGTAAAGCATTCCTTTAAGTATTCACCTTCTCAGTTCATTCATTCATTCATTCAATCATATTTATTGAGCGTTTACTGTGTGCAGAGCACTGTACTAAGTGCTTGGAAAGTACAATCCAGCAACAAAGAGAAGCAATCCCTGCCCACAACGGGCTCACAATCTAGAAGTGGGGAGACAGACATCAAAACAAGTAAACAAGCATCAATAGCATCAATATAAATAAATAGAATTATAGATATATATACATCAAAACAAGAAAACAGGCATTAATATAAATAGAATTATAGATATGTAATAAATAGAATTATAGGTATGTACATGCCACATCCCTCAAATCTCTATAAGAGGCCTTGTCTGATTAATCCCTACACCTTCCTAGACATAATAATAGTAATAATAATGATGGCATTTATTAAGTGCTTACTATGTACAAAGCACTGTTCTAAGCGCTGGGGAGGTTAATGGTGATAAGGTTAGTCCCCAGGTAACCGAGGCATGGAGAAGTTAGGTGACTTGCCCAAAGTCACACAGCTGACAATTGGTGGAGCCAGAATTTGAACTCATGACCTCTGACTCCAAAGCCCATGCTCTTTCCACTGAGCCACACTGCTTCTCGACATGCCATCCTGACTGCCTCTACAGCACACATGTATCACCTTATTTATTCAACTGCTTTTATTTATTTGCACATCCCCTCAACAATGTATGTTCACTACCTAATGTGCTCTTCTCCTCTATTATTGTGTAAGCTCCATGTGGACGGAGGCTGTATCTGCCATTTGTAAATATGCCCTCAGTGTCTTATGCAGTGCTCTGCATCTAGTGGATGTTCAGTAAACACCGTTACTGAAAATAGATGATGATATGATGATGATGATGGTGATAATAATAATAATAATAATAATAATAGAATTTGTTAAGCGCTTACTATGTGCAAAGCACTGTTCATTCATTCATTCATTCAATCGTATTTATTGAGCACTTACTGTGTGCAGAGCACTGTACTAAGCGCTTGGGAAGTACAAGTTTGGATGGTCCCTACCCAACAGCAGGGCTCACAATCTAGAAGGGGGAGACCCACAACAAAACAAAACATTTAAACCAAATAAATAAAAAATAAATAGAATATGTACAAATGAAATAGAGTAATAAATAGGTACAAACACATATACATATATACAAGTAAAATAAATAGAGTAATAAATATGTACAAACATATATACAGGGATTATTCATTCATTCAATCATATTTATTGAGCACTTACTTTGTGCAGAGCACTGTACTAAGCACTTGGGAAGTGAATATGTGGATTCAATGAAAGAGAGGTGTCAAGTGTCAATGAGGTTCTGAGTTCAGGGGCACCCGGTTTCAGTGGGAGTCAGAAGGACCCGAGTTCTAATTCCGGCTCCATCACTTGTCTGCTGTGTGACCCTGGACAAGCCACCCAACTTCTCTGTGCCTCGGCTCCCTCATCTGCAAAATGGGGATTAAAACAGTGAGCCCCATGTGGGACAGGAACTGTGCCCAACCCAATTATCTTATATCTACCTCATTACTTAGAACTGTGCCCGGCACATAGCAAGTGCTTAACAAATACCATTATTATCATTATTATTATTATTATTATTATTATGACTAAGCGCTGTTCTATTATTATGTTCTAAGCACTGGAGGGATACAAGGCAATCAGGTTGTCCCACTCAGGGCTCACAATCGTAATCCCCATTTTACAGATGAGATAACCGAGGGACGGAGAAGTAAAGTGACTTGCCCAAAGTCACACAGCTGACAATTGGTGGAGCTGGGATTTGAACCCATGACCTCTGTCTCCAAAGCCCATGCTCTTTCCACTGAGCCATGCTGCTTGGAGTAATCCAACAAATTACTTTTGTCTGGTCTTGTCTTGTCTTATGCTGGCGAGTCGTTTCCGACCCTCAGCGAAGCCATGGACATGTCTCTCCCAGAATGCCCCGCTTTCCATTTGAAATCGTTCTGGTAGTGGATCCATACAGTTTTTTTGGTAACAATAACGAAGTGGTTTACCATTGCTGCCTTCCGTGCAGTAAACTTGAGTCTTCTCCTCGACTCTCTCCTGTGCCGCTGCTGCCCAGCATGAGTGAGATTTGGGTAAACAAATGTGCTCATTTGCGATTTTGACACTCTCAGAGGGGCTACAAAATTAGTCAATCATATTTATCAATTGCTTACTGTGTGCAGTGTACTATACTAAGTACTTGGGAGAGTACTACTACTATCAATCAATCAATCAATCGTATTTACTGAGCGCTTATTGTGTGCAGAGCACTGTACTAAGCGTTGGGAAGTACTTCTACTACTACTACTACTAATAATAATACTAGTATTTGTTATGCACTTACTATGTACCAGGTACTGTACTAAGCACTGGGGTAGATAAAAGATAACTGGGTTGGACACAGTCCCTTTCCCACATATAACAGATTTGATAGGCATGGTCTCCACCCACAAGAAACTAACAGTCTAAAGGGAGCTTAGGTACAAATACATTTGCACTTCCCAAGTGCTTAGTACAGTGCTCTGCACACAGTAAGTGCTCAATAAATACGATTGAATGAATGAATTTGGTAAAATCATTGTTACATCATTTGCACTAGACTGTGACTCCCCCTTCTAGACTGTGAGCCCACTGTTGGTTAGGGACCGTCTCTATATGTTGCCAACTTGTACGTCCCAAGCGCTTGGTACAGTGCTCTGCACACAGTAAGTGCTCAATAAATATGATTGATTGATTGATTAAATAAAATTCCCTAAAATGACACATAAATTTAAATCGACACCATTTCCATTTTAACAAAAAGGCACAATAGTTTAAAGCAATAAAAAGTCATGGAAGAAATTATTAGGTGATGTTAGATCACTTGGCCTTACACAAACAGCTTTAGTAGAAAAGGAAATAAAAAATCTTTGAATGATCTTGTTGAATTGCTTTCTAGCGATACTTAAATAGATCCTGCTGGTTTTATTTACCTAAGAGAAGTACTTTCAAATGCCAATTAACATCTCTTAAGCAATAAAGTTCTAAAGAAAGTTGACATTAGATTAGTTTTTACAACCTCCAGACTTTTGGTTTTGAAGGACTTAGAGGGCAAAGCCGCAGAGATCCAGTGTGATTGAAACAGCCTCTAGATTATTTTCCTTTGAAGTTGTCTCTGGCACTCCTTTCCTTTTATTTGTCCACAATGTCAAGTCTGCTGTTTCCTATCTCTCAAGGTTACCAACTCCCTTGCAGAACTAGCCGCAATGAAGGGGCCCACAGCATAATCTCTGTGACAGACTAGACAGTGAGGTCTATAGCTTCCCCTCTGTCCTGCTTCTGGAGGAATTTTACACATTTTTCAGAATCATCTCAAATTGCTCAAAGGTGAAGAAAGGTGCCAGGATCGGAAAGGTGAGAGGTCAGAAAGGTGCCAGGATCGGACAACCAGTGTGAGGTTATTTTGCAGAGTATTTGTGCAAAAATTTAACGTTTGTAAAAACGTTCACCTGGGCTACACCAGAAGCCTCCAACCTGCCCCCTGAAGTGGAAATATTCACAGTGACATTTTAAAGGCACTTGAAGACTTTTTAAGGTCATATTAAAGCTGCTCGTTTAAATAATGATGCATAAACCAGTGAGAGGTCTGTAGGTGAGGGGGAGTTATTTCACTGAATGCCCTTTCCAGGTGGAAATCCTAAGTATTTTGGAAATTCACTGGAAAGGTAAATGCTGCTCACGAATTCCAGAAGAAAGTCTGCATGCCTTTGATTTGTACCCTTAAACCACCTGCCTAAAATCATGAACTTTAAAAACTGATTTGGCCAGTGGAGACTTGGAATTCACTTTCTGCAGTGATTTTATAAAAGATGTTGTAAACTGCAGTAAACATGTATTAAAAACCCACGGTAAGGCATTAGCCCTTTAATCCTGAAGAGTTTGAGGAAATGTCCAATTAGAAGCTTTACAAAATGCTACATAATTGTTATTAGACTCTGTAGCCTGTAATGATTTCTTGCAAACTGGTATTGTTTATTGTGTCCAGGCTGAAAGAGACTTCTCAGTTCATTAAGCCATGAGCTAGTGCATAGGAACAGCTTAATCCTCTGGATAAATATTAAGCCAGTTTCCTGATAGAAAACATTAGACAACTGTAGGTATATAATGTAATATCATTAAGAGGCTATTTTGCATGTCAAAAAATTGTCAAAAGAAACAAAAAGCACACAAAAATGTTTTCTCAGATGTAGTGTAAAATTTGGAAAAATCTGAAACACTGAATATCTATTATACAGCTATTATATTTTTAGATGAGCTGGCTGCAAAATTTCATTCAAGTTTGAAAGACAGACTATTTTCTAGAAGATAAGTCACTGATTTTTATGACCTTGCTTAATGCTTCTCATCCAAAGATATATCTTGATTTTTTTTCAAATCATTGACACTTCAAGAAATTTTTCAAAAAACGAATGAAGTCATTTAACCCTAAGCCAAGGCCATGCTTGCTGATTTTTCACTCTAAACTGTTACCTCATAAGTTAGAGACACAGTTATCCAAGAGGGCATTCATCATTATCACCATCAATCAATGGGTCAGTCTTGTGGGAGGGCACAAACAGTGTATGTTCCCAAGGGTAGTGAGAAAGATGTCCTCCCTTTTCCATCCTCTATGATTCTTCCTTTCAGACACTGGAAAAAGATAACAATTGTTCCTCACGTGGCAGAGCACTGTAATCTAGTGGAAATAGCATGGGCCTAGGATTCAGAAGACCAGGGACATAATCCCATTTCTGTCACTTGTTTTCTGTGTGGCCTTTGGCAAGCTCTTTAGCTTCTCTGGGCCTCAGTTTACCTCATCTGTAAAATGGAGATTAAGACCGTGAGCCCCATATGGGACATGGACTGAGTCCAACCTGATTAGCTTATTTCTGCCCTAGAGTTTAGAAGAGAGTTTGGCACATGGTAAGTGTTTAACAAATACTGTAAAAAAAAGATTAGCTTGTATCTGCCCTAGTGTTTAGTACAATGCCTGGCACGTTAAAAGTTCTTAAAAAAATACAGTTGACACAGATGCTACTTGAAGAGCCTTCATGTGCAGTATCAAAGTGGCTTGGCAAAGATGAATTTTGGAGAATCCTGAATGAGGCATGTTCTCTAAAGCAACAACCCTGTCGAAAACTCAATATGGGAAAGAAACATGTCTATCGACTCTGTTGTATTGTACTCTCCCAAGTGCTTAGTACAGTGCTGTGCTCACAGTAAACACTCAATAAATGCCATCGATTGATTGATTTCCCCTTTCTATTTCTATGTAGAAGGCAGAGACAAAAGCAGATGGAACAGACCTCAATCCCATCTATCTTGTAAAACACCGACCTACACTATCTCTATTGGCTTAATTTCATCGCTAGATGAAAGTGTTAGACCTTGAGCAGTGCGTGCACCTTCCAGTAGATCATGTGAATGAATGAACAATTCTAATATGAAAACAGTATTTAATATTACGAAAAAGCCATTGACTCTTTCCTTAAAAGGTATATTAGAAAACCATGTGGTTTTTCCCATTTCTGTTTTGCTCCTTTTAGTGATGCCATAAAGACAATGATAAACCTTAAATTTACGATCACTCAGAAGGCTATTATGTTGTCTCCTCAAGCAGAGGGTTTAATAGAAACTCCTTTGGGAAAAGAAAAATGTAGGGGAAAAAATGATGAAACCGAGAGAAGGAAAAAGAGAATAAAAACAGAAAATAAGTAGATGTGGTTTCTGCACATTACCAGAGCACTTTCCTTATAGACAAACAGTTGATTTCATCTTGGAACTAGAGAAACTTGTATAAGATGAAACTACATTTCCTCTAATGCTTTCCCAAATGAATCAAAAAGGAAGGAGAAATCCAGAGATCTTAGAGCAAGAAACCATGTTGTACCCTCTGTACACAAAACCTTTTCATCGTTCCAACCACCTAATTGAATGAAAGTTTGTTTCTACCATTAGTTGCAATTATCCTAGAAATAAATTGCTTTTGCATACATTTATGATCACTCTTAAAAGAGAGAATTAAGGGATTCCTCTTTTGGACAAGGCAATGTTTGCTGATTTTCCATTGCTAACCACTTACCTACATTGGTCAAGGTATAGGATTATCTGATACATATATCCATCATGAGATCTACTCGTGTGGAACCCAAGAAAATGCAAAACAATTTCCATAATTAGGAAAATGGTTAAATCACTCATTTCTCCAAATTCTGAAAGTTTGTGTTAACTTCCATATCCAACTCTATATATCAGGTCTGTGATGAGATGTTTTAAGTGTCATGGCCCAAAGAGTGGTGTAGGTTGAAAGAGGAAATCTTTCACTCTGCATTGCTCTAAAAAATAAGTGCTTTCCAGCTTAATCCCTATTGAGTTCAAGAAGATTGATCATTAGAGCACTATGAGCTCGTTATGGGCAGAGAATGTAAACTGCTAATTCTGATGATGATGATGATGGTATTTGTTAAGTGCTTACTATGTGCCAGGCACTGTACTAATTCTGTTGCACTGTACTCTCCCAAGCTATTACTATAGTGCTCTGTACTAATAAATACCACTGATTGATCAATGACAGCATTCATTCATTCATTCAGTTGTATTTATTGAGTACTTACTGTGTGCAGAGCACTGTACTAAGCCCTTGGGAAGTACAAATTGACAAAATATAGAGACAGTCCCTACCCAACAACGGGCTCACAGTCTTGGAGGGGGAGACAGATAACAAGTGGACAGGTGTCAATACCATCAGAATAAATAGAATTACAGCTATATACACATCATTCATAAAATAAATAGAGTAATAAATATGTACAAATATACACAAGTGCTGTGGGAAGGGGAAGGGGGAAGGGCAGAGGGAGGGAGTAGGCACAATGGGGAGGAGAGGAGTAAGAGAGGGAAAGGGTGTTTCATTCTGGGAAGGCCTCTTGCAGAAGGTGAGCTCTCAGTAGGATTCTGAAAGGAGGAAGAGAGCTAGTTTCAAAGATGTGTGGAGGGAGGGCATTCTAAGCCAGAGGTAGGATGTGGGCCAGGGGTTGATGGCGGGACAGGCGAGAACGAGGCACAAGGAGGAGGTTAGTGGCAGAGGAGCGGAGTGTGTGGGCTGGGCTGTTGAAGGAGAGAAGGGAGGTGAGGTAGGAGGGGGTGAGATGATGGAGAGCTATGAAGCTGATAGTGAGGTCTTTTTGCTTCACGCGAAGGTTGATAGGCAATCACTGGAGATTTTTGAGGAGGGGAGTGACATGCCCAGAGCATTACTGTACTAAGATAATCCAGGCAGCAGAGTGAAGAATAAACTGAAGTGGGGAGAGACAGGATGATGGGAGATCAGAAAGGAGGCTGATGCAGTAATCCAGTTGGGATAGGATGAGAGAATGAACCAACAGGGTAGCGGTTTGGATGGAGAGGAAAGGGCGGATCTTGGCAATATTGTGAAGGTAAGACCAGCAGGTTTTGGTAATGGATTGGATGGTAATGGAGAGTGAATGAGAGAGCGGAGTCAAGGATGACACCAAGGTTGCAGGCTTGTGAGATGGGAAGGATGGTAGTGCCATCCTCAGTGATGGGAAAGTCAGGAAGAGGGCAGGGTTTGGGAGGGAAGATAAGGAGCTCAGTCTTGGACATGTTGAGCTTTAGGTGGTGGGCAAATACCCAGCTGGAAATGTCCTGAAGGCAGGAGGAGCTACGAGCCTGGAGGGAGGGAGAGAGAACAGGGGAAGAGATGTACATTTGGGTGTCGTCTGAGTAGATATGATAGTTAAAGCCATGGGACTGAATGAGTTCACCAAGGGAGTGAGTATAAATGGAGAACAGAAGGGGACCAAGAATTGATCCTTGAGGAACCCCTGCAGTAAGGGGATGGGAGGGGGAGGAGGAGCCCGTGAAGGAGATGGATAATGTATGGCCAGAGAGTTAAGAAGAGAACCAGGAGAGGATGTAGTCCATGAAGCCCAGCTTGGATAATGTGTTGAGAAGGGGATGGTCCACAGTGTCAAAGGCAGCTGAGGGGTCGAGGAGGATTAGGATAGAGTAGGAGCCATTGGAGTTGGCAAGAAGTAGGTCATTGGTGACCTTTGAGAGGACAATTTTGGTGGAGTGGAGGGGAAAGAAGCCAGATTGGAGGGGGTCTAGGAGAGAGTTGGAGTTGAGGAATTTGAGGCAGCGAGTGTAGACGACTCTTTCTAGGAGTTTGGAAAGGAAGGATAGGAGGTAAATAGGGTGATAACTGGAAGGGGCAGTGGGGTCAAGAGAGGGTTTTTTTGGGATGGGAGAGATGTGGGCAAATTTGAAGGCAGAGAGGAAGAAACCATTGGAGAGTGAGTGATAGATCACTTCCTCAAGTCTACGCTTTCTCTTTGGTTTTATTACTGTTTCTAGAATAGGCAAAGCATACCACTGATAGAAGGGAACCAAAACTACTCAATTAATTTCATTTTTACCTTAAGAAAATGATGAAGGCAGTATGAAGGCAGCAGGCTATCATTTTTTTCCCTGTTGGGTTGATAATAAGATGGATTAAGCAATTCCATTTTTTCAAGAATTATATTAAGCCTAATAAGAGGAAAGGAATTTGACTGTTCATTGGCTACTTGAAATTGGAGCCTTTTAAAGTTGTAGTTTCCCTCCTATACAGAAAAAAAACTACAAATGATGCAACTATCCATATGCGAAACCCACAAAAGCAAACAAATACCGAGAAAGCAGGGAAGTAGCCCACTGACACAGAATTTATGATTCGTCAAGAGCTAAATAGGGTGTCATTTAGAACCAAAGCAATTGCAGGTGATTTGAGTCATTAAAATATTCCAAAGAAGACAAAGAACTAAAGTCAGCATATGGTATATAGATTCAGCCACTCCTCAAATCATCTAGTCTCTCAGATAACAGAGCATCCAGGTGTCTGAGACAAGGAATTCAACCCTCAAATTTACTGACTAACCACGGGAACCTATTTTCAAAGTGAATTTTCAAACTCTTCCTGCAAAACTTCTAAAATGTAAAGAAGTATGGCTCTTTGAAGGGGGAGCAGACAACCGATGAGTTTGTACAGGCCTGAACTTTCAACACAGAGCAAACCTCCCAGGCCCCATTTTTCAAAATATTTATTTATTAAAAAAAACACAAATATTTACAATGATTAAAGAATGAAAATAGTGAGCACCGGGTAGTATTTACACACACAGGGTAATCCACAATTCTCTGTCCCCTATTCTTTTTAAGACAGCAAAGGACTCAAACATGTTAACAAAGGAGTGAGGATATTTGTGCTCTGCTCGTTACTCCTGAAGATACTCAGATACAATACAATATATGAATGATGCCTTCAGTAAAAGAGAAGGTAATATATCTCAAAATTTTCTTTTGGCGCACGACCGATTGGGATAGTTTCTTTCATTTTCCCTGTGTCTCAAATATTGATTGAAAATTCCAAAATCAAAGATTTAATGGATAAATATTTTGGGTCCTCAAGCTCTGATTTTGGACTGTTTTTAACGAGAATATTGCTACAACCAATAACAGAAATGAACTATTTTTCCTGTGGTTGAAATTTAAAATATTTACACTAAGACATTCACAGTAGACAGGCAGAAAAACTGAAACATGGGAATGAAAAGATTACCAGAACTATAAAAATTAATCACTCTCCCCTTCTCCAAAGCAGCTGAAATGCTAAAATCGGAAACCCAAAATTTTCCAATTCATTTTGACATGGAGCTCTTAGAAACACTGACAAAGATTTGGGGTCAAAAAGGCATATTTTTCAGGGCCTTTCTGATGCCAACCCTAGGACACAGGCTGTAGTTAGGCAGTGAAAAATGTCACTCCATCCTGATGAAACAAAGATCACAATGCCTCATCTCCACATTGTAATATGAGCCCCAGTAGGTAATAATAGTAATAATAATGATAGCATTTGTTAAGCGCTTATTATGTGCAAAGCTTTATTCTAAGCGCTGGGGGGATATAAGGTGATCAGGTTTTCCCACGTGGGGCTCACCGTCTTAATCCTCATTTTACAGATGAGGTAACTGAGGCTCAGAGAAGTTAAGTGACTTGCCCAAGGTCACACAGCAGACATGTGGAGGATCTGGGATTCGAACCCATGACCTCTGACTCCAAAGCCTATGCTCTTTCCACTGAGCCATGTTGCTTCTCTGTAGGTACCGGTGGAAGCCATCACAGGAGGGGGTCTGGGCTCTGGGGCCCTCGTGTTTCCAATGACTTTTCTTGGAGAGCCAGGTACTTTTCTCTCTCCTACTAAGACTGTGTTTCCCCACTCCTCAAGAAACTCCAGCAGTTGCCCAACCACCTCTGCATCAAACAGAAATGTTTCACCATAGGCTTCACATTATTAGGTGAGTACTCAATCACCTTGCACCCCCTACCTCACCTCCCTACTCTCTTACTTCAACCCAGCCCAAACATTAGCTCCTCTAGTGCTAACTTTCTCACTGTACCTCCGTCTTGTCTATCTCACCACCGACCTTTTTGTCCACATCCTGACTCTGGCCTGGAAGGCCCTCCCTCCTCATATCTGACAGACAATGACTCTACCCCTCTTCAAACTTACTGAAGTCACACTTCCTCCAAGAGGCCTTCCCTGACTAAGCCCTCCTTTCTTCTTCACTCATTCTCTTCTGTCGCCCTGACTTGCTGCCTTTATTCCTCCCTCATCCCAGCCTCACAGCACTTGTGTACATATCTGTAATTTATTTGCTTATATTAATGTCTGTCTCCCCCTCTAGACTGTGAGCTTGATGTGGGCAGGGAATGTGCCTGTTTATTGTTGTACTGTACTCTCCCAAGTGCTTAGCACAGTGCCCTGCCCACAGTAAGTGCTCAATAAATACAACTGGCTGGCTGACTGACTGAAAGCCCCATGTAGGACTTTATTATCTTGTCTCTACCCCAGTGCTTAGTACAGTGCTTGGCACATAGTAAGTCCTTAAAAAAAAATCACAATTATGACATAAGGCAGAGTAGTTAATGCTGGATTTCCTATCTAGACTGTGAGCCCACTGTTGGGTAGGGACTGTCTCTATATGTTGCCAACTTGTACTTCCCAAGCACTTAGTACAGTGCTCTGCACACAGTAAGCACTCAATAAATACGATTGGTTGATTGATTGGAGGCTCTGTGGAAGGCTCTGAAGCTGAGGAGAATTCTCTAAGGGTTGAACCTTTTCTTCTTTCTGTATTCCTCCCTCTACAGCCTTTATAGCCACCTGTGGAGATCTGGAGTGACTATTGTATGTAAATGATAGGGGGAAGTACAGTTTGATAGGAAATCAGTTCCTTGGACATGGGAAATGAATGAGTCAGTCAATTATTGGTATTTCAATCAATCAATCAATTTACTGAGTGCTTACTATTTGCAGAGCACTCTACTAAGTGCATGGCAGAATACAACAGAATTAGCAGATGCAGTCTTTGCCTATAATGAGTTAACTGTCTAGAGGGGTAGACAGACATTAATATAAATGCATGATTTGAAATATATAATTTAAGTATATGTACATAAGTGCCGTGTGGCTGAGGGTGGACTGAATAGCAAATGCCCAAAGGTCACAGATCCAAATGAAGACAGACTTAAACAGTTTAAGAATTTAAAGCATATGACCATCAGAAGTCTTCCTGTGAGGTTGAGTTGTCCACTGCTACTATAAGAATAACTATAATTGCAGCATGGCTCAGTGGGACGAGCCCGGGCTTTGGAGTCAGAGGTCATGGGTTCAAATCCCGGCTTCACCACTTGTCAGCTGTGTGACTTTGGGCAAGTCACTTCACTTCTCTGGGTCTCAGTTCCCTCATCTGTAAAATGGGGACTGAGACTGTGAGCCCACCATGGGACAACCTGATCACCTTGTATCACCCCCCTAGTGCTTAGAACCGTGCTTTGCACATAGTAAGCACTTAATAAATGCCATTAATAAAAAAATAATAAATAATTGAGTAAGAACTTCAACAAACCCAGGTTTATTCAATGAGTCAAATCAAAAGCCATCATGAGGAAACCAATTTTATAGCAAATTCACAGATAGAATGAAGTGGAAATATCTTTAGAGTGTTCTCACCTCTCCCCCTAGTGCCTTGAGCACTGATCCATTTCTTTAATAATAATAATTTTGGTATTTGTTAAGTGCTTACTATATGCCAAGCACTGTTCTAAGCACTGGGGGAGATACAAGGCAATCAGGTTGACCCACATGGGGCTCACAGTCTTAATCCTCATTTTACAGATGAGGGAACTGAGGCACAGAGAAGTGAAGTGACTTGCCCGGAGACACCCAGCTGACAAGTGGCAGAGTCGGGATTAGAACCCACGACTTCTGACTCCCAAGCCTGGGCCCTTGCCACTGAGCCACGAAATGAATGAGCTCTTTTATCTGAATGGACATAGCATGCTGGCATACAGGGAAGAGAAAAGATTGAATTTTCCAGAAAGAGAGGCCAGACAGGTACTTTGAACATTATAGAGCATAAGGTTGCATGTTTTTCACTCCCACCCAAATCAATATATCTCAAAGACATTAATTTCTTTTAATAGTATCTTTTAAGTGCTTCCTATGTGCCAGACACTGTACTAAGCACTAGGGCCAGGTACAAGATAATTGTGTTAGACACACTCTCTGCCCCACATAGAGCTCACAATCTTAATCCCTATTTTACATATGAAGGTAACTGAGGCACAGAGAAGTGAAGTGACTTGTCCAAGGTCACAATCAGTTAAGGTTAAGCAAGGTTAAGGTTAAGGCAGCAAAGTTTGAACCAAATGTTACATTAATTTTCTGAGGAAAGATTTTGCTTGATGTGGGGTTTCCTCAAACATCCATCTCAATGACTGAAGTACTCATTTAATACAAGGGGAAAAATGTCAATATTTTTCCACTTTTTCATGAGGACCAATCACTCTTTGCTTTTAGAAGTTCAGAACATCAAATCTTACCTGTCCTGTCATGATGCACCTCAGATTCTTTCAGAAAGCCTCCTGGTCTTCAGCTATGATCGTGTTTGTCCCTAATCATGGAGTTAGATTTTTGCAAGACAGAGAATTGGAGAGGATAGCTGAACTTTATACAGGATATTTCATAACAATCAATCAATCAAAGCTATTTATTGAGCACTTACTATGTGCAGAGCACTGTACTAAGCACTTCAGAGAGTAAATACAATGGAGTTGGTAGATTAGTTCCCTTCCCAGAAGATATGTTTTCCTATCTAGGATTTAGGAGTTTTATATAGCGATGAAAACTTTAAAGAAATAGTGTCTTAGAGAATTTAAATTGGGTGCAATCAAAACTTTTGAAATTAAAAATTGACTAATAATCTTTATGTTCTACGTTTCATGGAAACCTACATAAAGAATAAATTTTAACCCGATAACACAGGCTGATTTCCAGTTTTTCATTTAATTTTTCTTACTATTTTTCAGTAGGAAATCCTTCAGGTGATTTTGACGGATTGAAGGGAAGGGAAGTGCTTATTTGAGCTTTATTTGGCTTGAAATTGATTTGGACACTGAATTGGGAGAATAATCTTTCATTTACATGAGAAATGCCATGGCAGAAATCCTGAGAGAAAACAGAAATTCTCCACTTTATCAAGAGTCCTCTATGGGAGTCAGTTTGAAACAGGAAAAGGAAGGGTCATATAAATGGGTGATAGCTCAGGCAGTATGCGCTGATGCAAGGAGAGGAAAGAAATGTCCCTTTTTAATGGTATTTGCTAAGTGCTTACTATGTGCCATGCACTGTACTAAGCACTGGGATAGACACAAGCTAATCAGGTTGGATGGAGTCCATGTCCCACATGAGGCTCTCAGATGCAGAATGGCCTAGGGGATAGAGCATGGGCCTGGGACCCATAATAATAATAATAATAATAATAATAATAATGGCATTTATTAAGCACTTACTATGTGCAAAGCACTGTTCTAAGTGCTGGGGAGGTTACAAGGTGATCAGGTTGTCCCACGGGGGGCTCCCAGTCTTAATCCCCATTTTACAGATGAGGTAACTGAGGCACAGTCTAATTCCAGCTTAACCACGTGTTGGCTGTGTGACCTTGGGCAAGTCACTTAACTTCTCCGTGCCTCAGTTACCTCATCTGTAAAATGGGGGTTGGTACAGATGACAAAATTGAGCCTCCCGAAGCTAAATTTATACAAGGCAAAGACATGACCAAGAAAACAACCCATATTTTTTTTTAATGATATTTGTTAAGCACTGACTATATTGTCAGACATTAAGTGCTGGGGTTAATCAGGTTGAACTCAGTCCATGTTGCACATCAGGCTCACAGTGTTAATCCCCATTTTATAGATGAGGGAACTGAGGCACAGAAAAGTTAAGTGACTTGCCCAAGGTCACACAGCAGATAAGTGGGGGAGCCAGGATTCTTTAATGCTACAAGTCATATTAGGGTTTCTCGTTATTTCAACATTACAGATATCAATCCTTATTTGTCCAAGGGACACTGCTAGAGAGATGGGCCTCTCCCCAGAAGAGAAACTCCCCCACTAAAAAACTATTTTCTGTCCTGAGCCTCTCAGGGCTGGGGTTACTGTGCTTGGCACAGGATTTGCACATAGTAAGAGATTAATAAATACCATTAGTTTAAGGATCTCTCCGCTATAACCTAATGAGGGATTTGATCTCTAATGGAAAAGCAAGAGTGTCCTAGAGGAAGGGATGCTGCTGCTGCTGCCGGAGGAGTATGGGAGGCAGAAAAAGAAGCGAAAATTCACAGGAATGCAATTTCATCACTTGGTTCACCAGTGAGCACATGATTTCATAGTAGAAAACCAGATTCTCTCAGTAAATAATGACTATTACATAACTATTGCCCAGATAGTTTACCTTGAAGCCAAACAGAAAAAGGGATTTTTGGGTTGCAACAATGTTTACAGAGAATTTTGCTTTATGGAATTTGATGAGAGTTTTAAATTTATTAGGGTGGCTGTGAAGAAATTTAGTCAATTCCTTGTTTTATTTGATTCAGTTTTCCAGAGAATATCCTTATTATTGATATGCTCCACAGATACCTTGATTCTCCGTAATTTAACAACTACGAATTGTAAACTAATTCACATAGTACAGCATTAAGAATGTACTATTTCGTGAGATATTAATGCTTTTGACTCTTTCATGATATCCACTCCCAATTTAGTGAGGAGACAGAGAAGGTAGGAACAGGATAGCCCAGATGTTGGGTGTTTAGAAGAAAGTTGCTATTACTTTAATATTCATAATTCAGTGAAATTTTTCTATTTTTGTTTAAGCACTAGTTATAAAGATGAAACAGAAGACACCCCGCTGGGAATTACAACAATGTTTGGAAAAATTAATTGGATACATATGTGTATTTCATGGGACTGCCATTTTCTGTAATAAATAGTTTTCCATTTGAAAGAAATGTGAGTAAAATTTTGGAAAAATAACTAGTCAAAATACTCCAAAATACTATGCTGTTGCCCTCTATATAGAACACATCTGGGATTTACATTTAATATATTTTCAGTGGTGACAAGCAGACATATAACAGATAGACAGATAAAATAAAACCAAGACATTTACATTTTTCACTGTTATATCTGTTCTTTAGAACATAAAGGAAAAGAGGCTGGGTTTTTTAGGAAAACATTTTAGTAACACTCATGTATCTTGTATGTCTTGCTGCAGCTCTGCACCGTTTTGGAGGGGGAAAAGAAGAAGCAGGAAGTAACAAAACTGTTTGTTAAATGTTTGAATTATAGCTCCTCATTTATGACGTCTCCTTAAAAGCAAGTGAGTGTCAGGGCTAAGCCAGAACTCCAGAAAGAACCACAGTGATGTGACTCCCAAGAGATCTCCCTAAGGGCAGTGGTTCCAAAGAGATCCGAAAAGCACCCATGGGGAAATTTGGGGAGGGGAGGGAGAGCTTACATTCCTCACAACTACTGAGGAGTCTACTTCTACTAGAAATCGGGAGCTGCGGAATGAGGGAGGGGATATGGGGGCTGCAGGAGCCTAGATTCAGCTCCTCAGGATGAGGGGGTCATCTCTTGTTCCCTAATGCTTCCCCTGGTGGTGGTCTTCCCTTTCCCCAGCACCCAGTGGGAATCTCCTGGAATACATAGGTCGTTAATAATAATAACCGAGGTATTTGTTAAGCACTTACTATATGCCAGTCACTGAACTAATCACAGGGGTGGATATATGCAAATCAGGTTGGACACAGTCCCTGTCCCACATGGGGCTCACAGTTTCAAACCCCATTTTACAGACAAGGAAAGTGAGGCACAGAGAAGTGAAGTGACTTCCCCAAGGACACACGGCAGAGAAGTGGCAGAGCTGGGATTAGAACCCATGACCTTCTGATTCCCAGGCCTTTGCTTTATCCACTAGGCCATTTTGCTTCTTGGCTGGACACAGGGTCAACCAGAGAGTAGGCGGGAATGGAGTAGGGAGGGGCAATCAACACATTACTGAGTACACTCAAAGTATTTTTACATTCGTGATCTATTTTTGGCAGAAGTGACCACAGTATAGTGATGATAGAGTGTCCCAGAACCATCACCCGACAGGTATTTCAATCAATTAATGATATTCATTGAGTGTTCTCTGTGTGTAATAATAATAATAATGGCATTTGTTGAGCGTTTACTATGTGCAAAGCTCACTAAACATGGCTTTGCCTGAAATGACAGGAGATCATGGCACTGCACTAGATAGTAATTTAGATATGTGGTGATATTTTCAAGCAATCAATCAATGGTATTTATTGAGCACTCACTGTGTGGAGAGCACTGTGCTAAGCATTTGGGAGAGAACAAGAGAGGTGGTAGACCTGTTCTATGACTACAGCAAGCTTAGAGTCTAGAAAGGGAGATGTTTGATAGATTCCACTAAACTGCATTATCTAAAAACAATTTCAAAGTCATGAGAAAGTGTTTTCAAGGATAAAAAATTTCTACTTCCTTTCCTGTGGGGCCTATATTGGGTTTTAACTGATGCTCTTACGCGAGGAACTGCTAGATATAGTGGGGATTCAGTAGTAAATACTACTCAATTATTCATTCAATTGAATTTACTGAGCATTTACTTTGTGCAGAGCACTGTACTAAGCACTTGGAAAGTACAATTTGGAAACAAATAGAGACAATCCCTACCCAGCAAGTGCTCTAAGCGTTCTAAGCGCTGGGGAGGATACAAGGTGACCAGGTTGTCCCACGGGGGGGCTCACAGTCTTAATCCCCATTTTACAGATGAGGTAACTGAGGCCCAGAGAAGTGAAATGACTTGCCCAAAGTCACACAGCTGACAAGTGCGGAGCCAGGATTTGAACCCATGACCTCTGACTCCAAAGCCCGGGCTCTTTCCACTGAGCCACACTGCTTCTCTGTACTAAGCGTTTGGTACATTGCTCTTCACTGCCCATACTGGCTAGGTAATTTTCAATACTTCTGACCTCACTGTGGAACATCCTAAATAGTTCTTGGGTCAGAAATTCTCACTACTGACAGGATAGTCCAGCAGGCAGATTCAGAATTAGAAACCAATTCTTCTGATTTCCAGAGCAGTGCTCTGCCGACCGGCCCAGCAGCCTAGCCAGTCATTCAATCAATCGTTCATTCAGTCATATTTATTGAGCACTCACCATTTGCAGAGCACTGTACTCAGCGCTTGGGAAAGTGCAATACAACAGTAAACAGTGACATTTCCTGTCCACAACGAACTTACAGTCCAGCTTTACAAAGCAAACACCCAATGCAGTTCCCTGCATCAAGTGGACACGCGATAAGTATGAATGCTATTATCACTATGAAGTAAGCTCTTATCAAAGAGGAGTAAGTTGGCGTCTATTAAAGAGGGGTAAATTGCGTGTGCCTATAATATAAAGTACATATCACAGCCTAAACCTTTAGATCGTAAACGAACTGCCTAAAGAGACACCAATTGCTAGAATGCACAGTGCCCTGGCTGGAACACTTTAGTCAAAGAGAAGCAGAGATTCCTACTCCAAAACTGATTCTCAACCATTAATGGCGTGCTTCACAGCCCAGCAGGGGACTACAGCCCCTGTGCCTTTGCTAAACCACTGTAGAACTGCATTTCCTCCTCTAAAATAGAGATCTGAGACTATCCTGTCTGCTTACTTCTTCGCTTGAGAGAAAGGGATGGCTTAACTGTTAATGTTTCATTCATTCATTCAATCGTATTTACTGAGCCCTTACTGTGCGCGGAGCACTGTACTAAGCGCTTGGGAAGTACAAGTTGGCGACATATAGAGACGGTCCCTACCCAACAGCGGGCTCACAGTCTAGAAGGGGGAGACGGACAATGAAACAAAACATATTAGCAAAATAAAATAAATAGAATAAATATGTACAAGTAAAATAAATATGTACAAACATATATACATATATACAGGTGCTGTGGGGAGGGGAAGGAGGTAAGGTGGGGGGGATGGGGAGGAGAAGGAGGGGGAGAGGAAGGAGGGGGCTAATGTTTGTGAGTTGTCTCTAAATGGTGTTTTAGGTCTCGGTTCAGCAATACTGGTCAACTGTTGGTTCAGATAAGAGGTGCCAACTTCCCAAATGGTACCCTTCCCAAAATGGCTGAAAAGTTCTTGAGTGGATCTAAACCCTCAAAGAGGTTTTCCCAGACCATGTTCTGTGATTCTGCCATGTTAAGTGTCTTTCCTGGAATGGTAACGTCGTATCTAACTCTGATCATGGCAGCTCAGTCTATCCCAGTTAGGGCTCTATTTCCCGGGAGCAAACTTGCTTACTCTTCAGGATTACTGGTCCTTCCATCATCCAACATTTTGGTCTTTCCTTCATCGATTCATTTTTCTCCATGTGCACCCAGAGAAAGGAGAAACTCCAAAAACCTGGCTTTGCCTGAAATGATAGGAGATCATGGCACTGCACTAGATAGTAATTTAGATATGTGGTGATATTTTCAAGCAATCAATCAATGGTATTTATTGAGCACTCACTGTGTGGAGAGCACTGTACTAAGCATTTGGGAGAGAACAAGAGAGGTGGTAGACCTGTTCTATGACTACAGCAAGCTTAGAGTCTAGAAGGGGAGATGTTTGATAGATTCCAGTAAACTGCATTATCTAAAAACAATTTCAAAGTCATGAGAAAGTGTTTTCAAGGATAAAAAATTTCTACTTCCTTTCCTGTGGGGCCTATATAGGGTTTTAACAGATGCCCTGACATAAGGAACTGCTAGAAATAGTGGGGATTCAATAGTAAATATTATTCAATTGTTTATTCATTAAATTGAATTTACTGAGCATTTGCTTTGTGCAGAGCACTGTACTAAGCACTTGGAAAGTACAATTTGGCAACAAAGAGACAATCCCTACCCAACAATGGGCTCACAGTCTAGAAGGGAGGAGACAGACAACAAAACAAAGCGAACAAGTAGGCAGCAATGGCATTGATATAAATAAATGGAATTATAGATATATACATGTCATTAATCAAATAAATCAAATAATTAATATGTACAAATATACACAAGTGCAGTGGAGCAGAGAGGGGGTAGAGCAGAAGGAGGGAGTCGGGGCAACGGGGAGGGGAGAAGGAGCAGAGGAAAAGTTGGGAAGGCCTCCTGGAGGAGGTGAGCTTTCAGTAGGGCTTTAAAGGGGGGAAATGTGCTGGTTGGGCATATGTGAGGACAGAGGGCATTCCAGGCCAGAGGTCGGACTTGGGCCAGGGGTCGACGGTGGGACAGGAGAGACTCCTTTGTATTTTTGAAGCACTTACTATGTGCCAGGCACTGAACTAAGCAGTGGGATTAGAGATAAGCTCATTACGTTGGACACAGTCCAGGTCCCACATGGGGCTCACGATCCTAATTCCCATTTTAAGATTAAAGGGGAGTTGCAGCATGCCCCAGTGGAAAGAGCACAGATCTGGAAGTCAGAGGAAGTGGGTTTTAATTCCGGCTCCGCCATACGTCTGCTTGGTGACCTTGGCCACGTCACTTCACTTCCCTGCCTCATCTGTAAAATGGGGATTAGGACCGTGAGCCCCATGTGGGACGGAGACTGTGTCTGACCTGATTATCTGGTTTCTACCCCTGTACTTATAACAGTGATTGGCACATAGTAAGAGCTTAACAAATACCTCAATTACCATCATCGTCACCATCGTTATTATTATTATTATTTTAGAAATGAGGTAACTGAGGCTCAGAGAAGTGAAGTGACTTGCCCAAGTTCACTCAGCAAACAAGTGGCTGAGTTGTAATAATAAACAAGTATTATTACTACTGTTCAGTGGAGTTCCCATTAGAAGTCTGACATGGACAAATATGAAAAAAATTCCTTATTCCAACGTTGGGTTTATTCTTTCCTGAAGATTTGGATTATTTTGTGTGGCAGTGAGGTTTCCCCACTTTTGTGTAGCACACGAGCGTGTACACACATTATCACACACAAATACACACACACACACACACACACACATTTGAATTTTGCCTTCCATACTTCAAGAAACTCTGCATGATCTGAAATCAGGTAGGTTACAATTTCAGGGGTAAAGTGTTGGATGTTGTAGGGGATAGGGAGTTGGCCAACTATCCAGCTATTAAGATCCAGTGCTGGGATACTACTTGAGACAATATGATACTTCAATTTAGTAGAGACGATGGCAATAAAGATGTGTTCCTGAATCCTTCTTTGTTTCCCTCTCCAGCAGTGCAAGATACAGAAAAGGAAATGGAGGGGCTGCAGTTATGCATTTGCAATACACAAAGTCCTTGTTTTCCCACTAGGCACTGCAGAATAGCAATTGTCCATTCACAGCACATCCTCTGCATTTCAGAGCTAATATTTTTGCAGCCCTTAACTTGGTATATTTGAAACTAGTGCAGTTCTTTTCTTTTTTTAACCCTTTAAAATTTGCTAAGCAAGCTTTCCCCTGCACAATATTGCTGTTCAGGTGAACTGATTTTAAAGATTTTACTTATGAGAAGTTAGGAACAGTAGCACAGAATTAAAATCAGGGAAGAGGGTCGGCAGGCACACTCATGTTTTCGAACAGTATGATCTTACCTGCCATTAAATAAGTTTGGAGGGGAAAGACATCATCTCTGCAGAACTCCCTTATTTAACTGGTGTAGGAGAATGCCTACCCCACTTAAATTTCATTAGAAGAACTGTAAAGGGAATTTGCAGTTTTGATAGGATCTTTTTTTCATTCAGGTGCTATCTTCTTTTTTGCACACTCCCTCCAGCTCCCCACAGATGTATTGGTAATAGGCCACCAAAAACAACCCTGTTAGTTCTGTATTAGTAGTTGTACTCATTTCCTGCAGAATGTACCGTGTTCACTGTTTACACCGCAAAAGTCATTCAGGTTAGACCACCGAATGCTGGATGATGGATTGGATCTCTACATGTCATTCAATAGCCACCAGATTCTATCATTTCAGTTACTAATTAAATTTCCAGTTCTGTCTCCAGCGAGTGCAGGCTAAGGCTATCTGGAAATCATGAGTAATAAAAAGGAGACTTAAAAAAAACTGAAGCCACTTTACATATATGTCTAAATCTGTGTTTTGCCTTATGACTATTAAACCCAAGGTACCCTAAAAATAATACTGGAATGACACATACAGACAAATGTGTTACTTTGACATGCTTTTCTGTAGATTTGCCTACCTTCAATCTTACCACCACCTCCACGCTCTTTAGCTACTTAATTTTCTTTGGTTTTAAATCAATGATGAAAACATCAAGAAAAAAAGACTGCTTTGATACTGATATCCCCAATACTGATATCCCCAATACCCCTTCCCATGTGCCTCCCTTAAACCACCCCACACATAGATTAAGGAAGAAGCAAAAGCAAACTATGTAAACTAACTGAAAGGTCTACATAGATGCTATTGTAATTTAGGACTGAGAGGAGCAGAAGGAATTTTGCATTCAGAAAAAGCACTGTTTTCCTCAATGAAGGCACAAAGAACTAGCTACCAGATCCTGTTGTTTCACTGTTCTAATAGGAAATGAACCCTTAATGCTCTCAAATAGTTAATTCAGGACAAGTGAAAATGTTCAGCCAGTCTGAATAGAAAATAGGAAGGAAATATTCAAAAGCTGGTTGCTGTAGTAACAATCACAGACAGAAAATATATATGTATATTCTGTTTTTAATAAGACAAGCTTCCCCCAGTTTTGCAATTTACCTCCCCTTTCAAAAAAATTCAGGTTGCTGCTGAAATTTTTCTGTACATACCTCAACCATTAAACAAGACATTTAACCATAGTGGCAGTTCTGTGACCTCTGAATGCCGTGAAATCTCTGAGCGGTGCTGTTTGTTCATGAAGACTTGTGCTGCAGAATCCAGCAACTTCATCCAGGATTAGGAATAGAATTAAGTAAAAAAAAAAGAAAAACCAACTACACACACGCACGCAAGCACGCACCACGCGTGCACACACACACAAACACACTCCCTTGGAGGAAAAAAAAAAAAGCAGAGTCTCTAACAGAGTACACTTTTCTCCCAGGCAAGCGCTGGGGTAGACTACAGCTTGCTGCAGTCCGACTGACTTCGGTCCGACTGTGCGAGCAAGCAGAAGGCCCTTCTCTGCTGGGAGGTGCTGTCAGTTGCCACAGGCAAGGAAAAGCAGAGACCAATCAGCTTTAGCACTGGCAGCTTACTGGAGTGGAGCCTTTTCTGTTTATGTTTCCTCATTTCGGGAGTGACGTCAAAGGGTTTAGCTTTTTCCTCTGCATGTGCTATTCATTTTAGAGGACTCTACTATGGGAAGAATTTGTGGCGGCGATTTAGCCAGGCTACCAGACTTTCACAGGAACCCAAGCAGCGGTTTAGCAGCTCGGGCTCTTCTTTGCAAATACCTTGCGGGAGGTTGCATAAAGAAAAATCATCTTCACAAAGGCAACAGGATTTCTATGTATTACACATGTGTATGTACGCCGCACAGCCCACTTCTCAGCTGTTGCTCTATTTAGGCTGAATTTCCCTTTCCTTTGCCTCTCCCAAATGGATGGCTAATTCATCTTTATTACTAGAAATAAAAATATGAAATTTAGCCAATTGACCACACCAGTAAAAAATGTGAATCTCCTCCCAATTTTAAGTCTCTGGGCCCATAAGTCGTTTAAAGTGTCTCGCCGTAATTGAAGTGCTTTTTAGGGTATTAGACATTTCCACCTATAGAGTAGATAACACTTTCTTTGTTACTGTGTATAACTCACTCCCTTACACTCAAAGGGCCCACTCTAAGAGACTTCAGTCCTGATTTACTCAGTTTTATGTTTATGTTGAATCATAACATCTAGGTGCTGCTAATAATCTAGAGCATTGTGTCAGCAGCATTTTCAGTCATTAATCTGGACTCTCAAGATATGAGCAGGGAACATGTCTACCAATTCTGTTATATTGTACTGGCCCAAGCACTTAGTACAGTGCTCTCACATGGGGCAAACTCCACTAAGTAGGGGTTTGGGGAACATATACTGGAAATAACATACATACCTCATCCCTCCAGGAGCTTGTAATCATCCTTTTCTTTCATGCCCTTCTTCCCCACTTGCCTAATTTCAGACCTTCCTCCTCTTCCTGATGCAACCTTGTTAGAACTTATAAATGAAACAGCGAAATTGATACCCTTCCTTTATTTTATAGGACAATGGGTGTCTCTGAATGCATGATATGACAAGCTGTTAGTATCATATTAATTTTTTTCTAGTTATTTCTTCTTGAATGTCACCCAATCCACTCTTGCATTTTAAATGTTGGTGGTGGAGACTGGAGTTTCTAAGAAAAGGACCCTCAAGGGAGAGTCATTCTCATTCTCCCAAGAGAGTTCAGTTTAGTTTAGGACTAGTTTACTCCCCCGTTTTGTTTGGGGTTTTTTTGATATTTTTTAAAAATAATATTTGTTAAGTGTTTACTGTGTGCCAGGCACTGTACTAATTGCTGGGGTAGATTCATTTATTCATTCAATCATATTTATTGAATGCTTACTGAGTGCGAAGCACTGTAATAAGCACTTCGGAGAGTACAGTATAACAACAAATAATAATAATGATGGCATTTATTAAGTGCTTACAATGTGCAAAGCACTGTTCTAAGCCCTGGGGAGGTTACAAGGTGATCAGATTGTCCCACGGGGGGCTTACAGTCTTAATCTCCCTTTTACAGATGAGGTAACTGAGGCACAGAGAAATTAAATGATTTGTCCAAAGTCACACAGCTGACAATTGGCAGAGCCAGAATTTGAACCATTACCTTTGACTCCAAAGCCCGTGCTCTTTCCACTGAGCCATGCGGCTTCATTCCCTACCCACAATGAGCTACCAAATCAATTTGGACACAGTCCATGTTCCACATGGGGCTCACAGTCTTTATCCCTATTTTACAGGTGAAGTAACTGAGACACAGAGAAGTGAAGAGATTTACCCAAGGTCACACAGCAGATGTGTGGTGCATTAGAACCCAGGTCCTTCTGATTCCCAGACCCATGATCTATCCACTAAGTCACACTGCTCCTCTGTAGAAAATAGGCTTAGGTAGCCAGTGAATTAAAACTTAAAATAACAATAATAATAATAAAGAATGTGGTATTTATTAAGCACTTACAATGTACCAAACACTGTAAGTCCTGGGGTAGATACAAGATAATCAGGGCTCACCATCCAAGAAGGAAGGAGAACAAGTATTGAATCCCCATTTTACAGATGGGTGAATTGAGGCACATAGAAGTGAAGTGACTTGCCTGAGGTCACACACAGCAGACAAGCCACAGAGCAGGGATTAGGATCCAGGTCCTCTGTTTCCCAAGCCAGTGCTGTTTCCACTAGGTCACGCTGCTTCTCATCCTTCCTTAATGATAATAATAATAATAATAATAATAATAATGGCATTTGTTAAGTGCTTACTATATGCAAAGCACTGTTCTAAGCACTGGAGGGGAGGATACAAGGTGATCAAGTTGTCCCACGTGGGGCTCACAGTCTTAATCCCCGTTTTACAGATGAGGCAACTGAGGCTCAGAGAAGTTAAGTGACTTGCCCAAGGTCACACATGTGGTGGAGCTGGAATTCGAACCCATGACCTCTGAGTCCAAAGCCCATGCTCTTTCCACTGAACCATGCTGCTTCTGCATTCTCACCATCTCAGTCTCCCCCTTGTTGTGTACTTGCCAGTTTAAGTGGCTCTCTAATTTATGGATTCCCACAACAAGCTTCTGAGAGATGTTTGTTCTCCCTCATGCTTCTCTATCCAGGGCACAGCCCACCTGCTGCCATTACCAGTGGGATCCCAGATAATGAGGTTTGCTTCAGTGGATTTGGGAGCAGTGAGCAGAACCAGGGGCAGGATAGGAAATTAGGACTATTAGGAAAGGTGGGAAACACTCTACTGTGGACCTTGAAGCTTAGGGCCAGAGTTTGAACTTGATGCCAGTAGCAACTGGAACCATGCCCTGACATCTTCTGAAGAGGGAAATTCTGAGATTGAATTTTTAGGAAAATTATTCCCCGTTTATTATCTTGGAAAGACTGGAGGAAGGAGATGGTCAAATGCAGTCCCTAAGAGAGTGAAGAACAGAGGGACCTAACTTTGAGGGCAAAGGGAGGAGAAATGCCAACACACTTAGCATAGACGGAACAGCAAGAGAAGAATGAGGACATACATGTGTCTCTGGGCTGTACTGACCCTCCCCAATTCCTCCTGAGCCATTGTATTTCCCAAATCAGTTCCTGTGGAGATCAATAATAGGAGCAGTGGGGAAGGGAGCGCAGCATTGAAAAATATCAAAAACAGATTTAAAATTGTCAAATCCTTACTGGAAAGGGGAGAGATCAGCTGAAGTTCAGACAGTCTAATAAAAAACTGGAGAAGTGACTTACTAGAGAGGGACATTCACAGGTAAACGGTCCTTGGAGGGGGCAGTGATGGCTTCCATTACCACCTCTATGTGGATGATACCCAAATCTACAACTCTAGCCCCGATCTTTCTCTCTCTCTGCACTCTCACATTTCCTCCTGCCTTCAAGAGATCTCTACTTGGATGTCTCCAGTCACCTCAAACTTTATATATCCAAAATGGAACTTATCTTTCCACCCAAATCCTGTCCTCCCCATGATTTTCCCATTGTTGTAGATGGCACCACCGTCCTTCCTTTCTCACAAGCTTGTAACCATGGCATTATCCCAGACTCCTCTATCTCATTGAACCCACATATTCAATCCATCATTAAATCCTGTTGGTTCCACCTTCACAACATCGCCAAAATCCACCCTTTCCTCTCCATCCAAACTACTTCCGCATTAATCTAATCACTTATCCTATTCTGCCTTGATTACTGCATCAGTCTCCTAGCTGACCTCCCTGCTTCCTGTCTCTCCCCACTCTGGTCCATACTTCACTCTGCTTCCTGGATCAAAACAAACAAAACAAAACAAAGAGAAACAAAGACAAGCAGCGTGGCTCAGTGGAAAGAGCATGGGCTTTGGAGTCAGAGGTCATGGGCTCAAATCCCAGCTCTGCCAATTGTCAGCTGTGTGACCTTGGGCAAGTCATTTAACTTCTCTGTGCCTTAGTTACCTCATCTGTAAAATGGGGATTAAGACTGTAAGCCCCCCATGGGACAACCCATGGGATCACCTTGTAACCTCCCTAGCGCTTAGAACAGTGCTTTGCACATAGTGCTTAATAAATGCCATCGTCATTATCATTATTATTATTATTAAAACAAAAACATTCAGGTCAGGTTTCCCCACTCCTCAAGAAAGTCCAGTGGTTTCACATCCACCTCCAGGTCGAACAAAAACTCCTCACCATTGGCTTTAAAACCCTCAATCACCTTGCTCCCTCCTACTTCACATTGTCACTCACCTACTACAACCCAGGCCACTCACTTCGCTTCTCTAATGATAATCTTCTCACTATACCTCAATCCCATTTACCTCACTACCGATCACTCACCTACGCCCTGCCTCTGGCCTCCCTCCTCTGATCCAACAGGCAATTACTCTTTCCTGATTCAAAGCCTTATTGAAGGCAAATCTCCTCTAAGAGGCCTTCCCAGACTAAGCCCTCCATTCCTCTTCTCCCTCTCCCTTCTGTATTACCCTAGCTTGTTTCCTTTATTCATCCCCCCTCCCAGCCCCACAGCACATATGTACAGTAATGTATGCATTTTTTATTAATGTCTGTCTCCCCATATAGTCTGTAAGTTCATTGTGGGCAGGGAATGTTTCCGTTTATTGCTATATTGTACTCTCCCAAGGATTTAGCATGATTGAATTGAATGAATGAATTCCTCCCTGCTTGAAACTGTGGTCCTTGTTCCAAACTGCTGAAGCTATGAGAGGTGTGATGGGGGAGGCCTAGGGCTAGCATTAATGCTTGCTGGTCAGTCAGTATGTGGTTAGTTAGATTCACAGTTCATGTTGCTGGGGAATGGGAGATTCTTCGCTCCGACCCTGACTTTGCCTTGTCATCTGAACCAGTTCCTTCAAAATTCAGCTGGTGATCTGTCAGTTTGGTGGCATCTATGTATGATGATGATGATGTCCTCCTTGAAAGAGATTTATTTTTTTCCTTCTAAAACATTTTATTCTCTCCTGCGAGATTACAGTAGCCCTGGTCGTAACTTATGTGTCAGTTTCCCTTTTTTTAAGTTTGATTATTGAGTATTAAGTTGATACTCTAAATTTACCTTACCTACACTTATCTATTTATCCTTCAATACTCCTGGTGTTCGCAGCTAAAGACCCCAAGCTACACTTCAATGGACTAGTCTTACCAGGTAAATTCTGATCCAAGTTCTCTAAGCATGGAATAGTGGATAGAGCAGGGGCCTGGGAATCAGAAGGTCAGGGGTTCTAATCCTGGCTCTGCTACTTGTCTGCTGTGTGATCTTGGGCAATCACTTCTCTTCTTTGTGCCTCAGTTACCTCATCTGTCAAATGGGGATTCAGTTACCTCATCTGTCAAATGGGGATTGAGACTGTGAACCCCATGTGGGACAAAGGACTGTTTCCAATCCGATTTGTTTGCATCCACCCCAGCACTTAGTACAGTGCCCGGCACAAAGTAAGTGTTTAACAAATACCATAATAATTATTACTATTAATTATTGCTAGGGGGAATTTGTAACCTGCTGGCTTGGGAGGAGTGTACCCTAGTGGAAAGAGCATGGGTCTGGAAACCAGACTACCTGTGCTGTAATACCAGCTCTGCCAATTGCTTGCTGTGTAACCATGGGCAAGTCACATAACTTCTCTATGCTTTAAATTCTCCTGTTTTCCCTCCTATTTAGACTATGAGCCCCAGGCAGGACAGGGAGTGTGTCCAACCAAATTAGCTTGAATCCACCCCAGCTCTTAGAACTGTCTTTCACACACAGTAAGCACTTAACAAATGCCATTAAAAAAAAGAGGGGGGACATAAATTCTCATTGAATTGTGCGGGTGTTACACAGCTATGCACAATCATACGTTTCATGATTACATCTTTAGGAAGGGAGGAGAAAATGAGAAGGACTGTTAAGAGACAGGGGAGAGAGGAAGGGGAAATGGAGAGGAAATAAAGCTGTGATGGTTCAGCAGGAAACTAGTAGCCAGGGGCCAATTTCAATTTAGGTTTGAACAGCTGGCAAGGAAGTCAGATAATTTTACAAGAAATATTTTTAGTTTTTTTGTGGGGTGGGGGTGGGTGTTTCCCTCTCTCGTTCATTTACTGTTAATTATGATAAGTACTGTAGCTGAAATCTCTGTCCTGGACTCTACCACAGTACAAATCACCTGCATTCCATTTGAGTTCATGAGAGCCAGCTTTCACTTTACACACTGAGATATCCTGTACCCTCAGACCCTTGGACATGGTACTTGGTAAGGCCTGGAATCTGCTTCAGGAAAACTCTAGGGGTCCTTAATAATAATAATGATGGCATTTATTAAGCACTTACTATGTGCAAAGCACTGTTCTAAGAGCTGGGGAGGTTACAAGGTGATCAGGTTGTCCCACAGGGAGCTCACAGTCTTAATCCCCATTTTCCAGATGAGGTAACTGAGGCCCAGAGAAGTAAAGTGACTTGCCCAAAGTCACACAGCTGACAATTGGCAGAGCCGGGATTTGAACTCATGACCTCTGACTCCAATAAATACGATTGATGATGACTCCAAAGCCCGTGCTCTGTCCACTGAGCCACACTGCTTCTCTAATCTACTATTGGCCTGTTAATGTGCTAATTCTTCCTTATCTGCTTTCAGTTGTTGGTCCTTACCTGATAAATTGGAAAGAGAGGCAACTCATCTTGGTGGAAAAAACAAGAGACAGGGAGTCAAGAAATCTGGGTTCATTCAATCGTATTTATTGAGTGCTTACCGTGTGCACAGCACTGTACTAAGTGCTCTAGCTCTGGGTCTGCCAGATCCCTCCCACATGACCTTGGGAATGTCACCTGACCTCTCATTGTCTCAATAAAACAGGGGTAAAATAACTGTTCTTCCTCAAAACCCATGATTCCCATGTGGGCCAGGGATGATGTCCAAATCATCATCATCATCATCAACATCATCAATCGTATTTATTGAGCGCTTACTGTGTGCAGAGCACTGTACTAAGCGCTTGGGAAGTGCAAGTTGGCAACACATAGAGACAGTCCCTACCCAACAGTGGGCTCACAGTCTAAAAGGGGGAGACAGAGAACAGAACCAAACATACCAATAAAATAAAATAAATAAGAATTTATTTGTATCTGATTTGTATCTAATTTTTTGTATCATCCACACCTCTGCTTGGCACATAACAAGCCATCATTAAATATCATTATCATAATGATCGTTAAGAATCAAAGGAAAATATTTACATTTTTCTCTTTTGTTATGACCGGTATTTAGCTCCATTCTGTTATATCAAACCATAAATAGTCTTAACAATAATGTTGAAATAAACAGTTTTCTCATCATCATCATCAATCATATTTATTGAGCACTTACTATGTTCAGAGCACTGTACTAAGAGCTTGGGAAGTACAAATTTGCAACATATAGAGACAGTCCTTACCCAACAGTGGGCTCACAGTCTAAAAGGCGGAGACAGAGAACAAAACCAAACATACTAACAAAATAAAATAAATAGAATAGATATGTACAAATAAAATAAATAAATAAATAGAGTAATAAATATGTACAAACATATATACATATATACAGGTGCTGTGGGGAAGGGAAGGAGGTAAGATGGGGGGGATGGAGGGGGGAGAAGGGGGAGAGAAAGGAAAGAGCTCAGTCTGGGAAGGCCTCCTGGAGGAGGTGAGCTCTCAGCAGGGCCTTGAAGGGAGGAAGAGAGCTAGCTTGGCGGATGGACAGAGGGAGGGCATTCCAGGCCCGGGGGATGACGTGGGCCAGGGGTCGATGGCGGGACAGGTGAGAGCGAGGTACGGTGAGGAGATTAGTGGCGGAGGAGCGGAGGGTGCGGGCTGGGCTGGAGAAGGAGAGAACGGAGGTGAGGTAGGAGGGGGCGAGGTGATGGACAGCCTTGAAGCCCAGGGTGAGGAGTTTCATCAATTTTGCTTTTGCTGCCATCACGGCGATCAAACTTTAGTGGAACATTTGGTCTCACAGACCTTCCTAGGGAAACAGGGAGATGAGAGGATGGGACTGGGGAATATTAGCACCTGCAGAGCCTGCCTCTCCATGTCCTGGAAAGCCAGGACCAAGCTCATGCAACCGGGTTCGGCCTGGGTTTAAACCCAGAGTTTAAACCCAATTTTACACCCAGAGAACCCCAGCAGCTCTTCATTCATTCAATCATTCATTATGGCATAGTGGGTACAGCATAGGCCTGGGAATCAGAAGGTCATGGGCTCCAGTCCTGGCTCCACCGCTCGTCCGCTGTATGCCCCTGGGCAAGTCACTTTACTCCTCTGTGAGCCCCACGTGGGACAGGGTCTGTGTTCAACCTAATTTGCTTGTATCCCCAGTGGAAGAAGCATGGCCATTGGCAAGAGCACAGCCTTGGGAGTCAGAGGTCATGGGTTCTAATCCTGGCTCTGCCACTTGTCTGCCGGGTGAACTTGGAAAAGTCACTTCACTTCTCTGTGCCTCAGTTACCTCATCTGTAAAATGGGGATTGAGACTGTGAGCCCCATATAATAAATAATAATAATGTTGGGGTTTGTTATGTGCTTACTATGTGCAAAGCACTGTTCTAAGCGCTGGGGTAGATACAAGCTATGATGGTTCAAGCTGATCAAGATGATCAAGATGATACAAGCTGATCACCTTGTAAATTCCCCAGCGCTTAGAACAGTGCTCTGCACATAGTAAGCGCTTAATGAAATGCCATTATTATTATTATTATACAAGGTAATCAGGTTGTCCCACGAGGGGCTCACAGTCTTCATCCCCATTTTACAGATGAGGGAACTGAGGCCCAGAGAAGTGAAGTGACTTGCCCAACGTCACTCAGCTGACAAGTGGTGGAGCCGGGATTTGAACCCACGTCCTCTGACTCCAAAGCACGGGTTCTTTCCACTGAGCCATGCTGCTTCCCCTATGGGAAGGGACAGGGACGGTGTCCAACCTGATTACCTTGTATTTACCCCGGCACTTGGAACATGAAGCAGTGTGGCTAAGTGGCAAGAGCCCGGGCTTGAGAGTCAGAGGTCATGGGTTCTAATCTCAGCTCCACTGCTTGTCAGCTGTGTGACTTTGGGCAAGTCACTTCACTTCTCTGGACCTCAGTTCTCTCATTTGTAAAATGGGGATGAAGACTGTGAGCCTCATGGGGGACAACCTCATCACCTTGTATCCATTCCAGAGCTTAGAACAGTGCTTGGCACATAGTAAGTGCTTAACAAATACCATCATTATTATTATTATTATTGATTGTTATTATTGTAAGCACTTAACAAATACCATAATTATTATTATTACTAATATTACAGAGCCTGGCACATAGTAAGTGCTTAACAAATACCATAATAATAATTATTATTATTACTATTCATATTTACTGAGCACTTACTGTGTGCAAAGCACTGTAGTAAGCACTTCGGAGAGTACAATATAACAATAAACAGACACATTCCCTATGCACAATGAGCTCACAGTCTAAAGGGGGAGACAGACATTAATACAAATAAATAAATTACAGAGGGCAACAGAGATGTTATCACCCATGTGTGACTGTGAGCCCACTGTGGGCAGGGATTGTCTCTGTTGCTGAATTGTACTTTACAAGCACTTAGTACAGTGCTCTGCACACAGTAAGCACTCAATAAATGCAATTGGATGAATGAATGAAAGAATGAATGGACTTTCAGTGGGTTGCTGAGACTTCAGGTCCAGCATGACCAGTGAAACCATGACTCTCACAGAGTAGGATGACCCAGAAGTGAAGCCCAGAAAGGGTTAGACTTAGACTAGTGCTTGGAACATAGTAAACACTTAACACGGCCTAGTGGATAAGGCACTGCACACTGTAAGTCCTCAATATATATAACAGATTAAAAGAGTGCTTTTTCACATCAAATGCAACAAACAATTTCATGATAAAAAGGTGCTTAATTCCTCATCCAAACAAGCACTGAAACAGACCACACTCTCTTCTACCTCCCCCATTTCCCACACACTCGGACCTGTGATCCTGGCTGAAGGAACAAATGGTCCAGTTACACTTCATCAAGTTTCCAGCAAAGTATTTGCACTCATGATCTCTACACCAGTCTCTGGCTCTTTTTTTTTTTTTCCGATGGTATTTATTTACTACTTACTATGTGCCAGACACTGTATTAAACACTGGAGTAGATAAAAGAAGAGAAGCAGAGTGGCTCAGTGGAAAGAGCCTGGGTTTAGGAGTCAGAGGTCATAGGCTCTAATCCTGGCTCTTCCACATGTCTGCTGTTTGAACTTGGGCAAGTCACTTAACTTCTCTGAGCCTCAGTTACCTCATCTGTAAAATGGGGATTAAGACTGTGAGCCCCACATGGGACAACCTGATCACCTTGTATCCCCCGCAGCGCTTAGTACAGTGCTTTGCACATAGTAAGCTCTTAATAAATGTCATTATTATTATTATAAAACCTAATCACGTTGGACACAGTTCAAGTCCCACAGTCCCCATTTTCCAGATGAGGTAACTGAAGCATAGATAAGTGAAGTGACTTGCCCTAGGTCACACAGCAGACAAATGGCAGAGCTGGGACCAGACCAGGTTCTTTCCACCAAGCCACGCTGCTTTCTGTGGGGTGTCTGAACTGGGGCAGAGCGGCTCCTCTATTCGGTTATTAAGAAATCCTGGGGGAAGATCTTAGGAATCTTCCTTATAAATGCCACATGAAGAGTGCCCACTGACCCTGAAAAAGGCTTTATTCAAGGGACTCTATTGTTAATTGCATCAATACAAGTCTGGGATGGAATTGAACAAGGGGTCGTTAAACTGAGGTCACTTAGGAGACCGGAAAAACAGCTGGTGCCTTTCATGACTGGAAGCTGAATTTGAAGAGGCAATTCCCATGTCCACCTGCTTCCAGATTTGGGATCGGAAGGCTTTAATGGAAAATGGGCAGTAGACAGATTGGACACTTAATGAATGGCTCTACCAACAAGCAGTTTTGGACAGTTAAGTCCTCATAAAACAAAAGCGCAAACAGTCCAAATATCCCATCTGAGAAAATGTCATCATTGCTCATTGACTGTACATATACAAATGTATATGTACATATACATATACATGCATATATATACATATATATACAAACTGACATATACAGTTTATATGTTGCCAACTTGTACTTCCGAAGCGCTGAGTACAGTGCTCTGCACACAGTAAGCGCTCAATAAATATGATTGATGATGATGATGACTCTAAAATAAGTCTTGATCAGCAGATTTGTGGTCATTCGGAGAGATCCCTGACAACGTCACACACACAAACTACACTCCTTCATCCCCTGGCAGGGGAGAACTTGGGTAAGAGTCAAGCAGTCATAACTTTCCATGGCTCCATCTTAGGTTTGACTCTTTGAGATTGCCTACTCAAAGCCAGTGCCATGAGGGAAAAAAATCTGCAAATCAATTGACTTCTTGGGACAAGTCCCTAAAAATTACTAAGAATTAGAAAGAAAACCTACAGGGACCTGTATTCACTCAGTTGAGGAATGGCAAACTGCACATTCCTTCTCCCTGGGAGACAGACTGTTGTGGCCCCATTTGGATAAAATGAACTTGGGGGGAACGACTAGAATTACGTAGGCCTAAATTCACAGCCTGCAAGGCAGGTGCCTCTAACCATGCCAGTGGAGTAAAGGTTTTGTTATCATAGCAAGCAGGTAATCAGACACGGAACAATCTTTCCAAGAATCAGTAGAATCTATTTTCAACCTTCCTGTGTGGTCTAGAATCAGAAGTCTCAATCTCTTGCCTTGAGAGATCTCCAGGAAATGTACTGTATTTACTGTAGAAGCAGTAATAATAATAATAATAATAATAATAATAATAATAATGGCATTCATTAAGTGCTTACATGTGCAAAGCACTGTTCTAAGTGCTGGGGAGGTTACAAGGTTATCAGGTTGTCCCACAGGGGGCTCACAATCTGAATCCCCATTTTACAGATGAAGTAACCTAGGCCCAGAGAAGTGAAGTGACTTGCCCGAAGTCACACAGCTGACAATTGGCAGAGCTGGGATTTGAATCCATGACCTCTGACTCCAAACCCGTGCTCTTTCCACTGAGCCACGCTGCTTCCCGGTAGTTCTGCTGATACATTTCCACCACATTTAGTACTGCACAGGCTAGTGAGACAATGGTATTTGACTGTGCTACCCACTCGAAGGGAGTCTGTCATAGCTAGATGACCATCATTGGCTTGGAGAGCCCACTCTGGCTCCTAAAGATGCTCTACCCATGTATGTATGTATGCGTTTCCATGCATTATCACTAGATCACAGCAAAACATCCAGAAGAATGTCCACGAAACCTGAATTTGTTCATTCATTCAATCGTATTTATTGAGCGCTTACTGTGTGCAGAGCACTGTACTAAGCGCTTGGGAAGTCCAAGTTGGCAACATATAGAGATGGTCCCTACCCAACAACGGGCTCACAGTCTAATTCAACTGTGAAGCAGCTATGCCTCAGTTACCTGTGCCTCAGTTACCTCATCTGTAAAATGGGGAGTAAGACTTTGAGCCCCATATGGGACGTGGTCTGGGTCTAATCTGATTAACTGGTGCATAGTAAGCACTTGACAAATACCATATTAAAAACAAAACAAAAACCCTAAAATACCTCACCAAGGAGCAACCACCTCAAGGCACACCCAAAATTAGAGAATTCTGTGTCTTTTACCAGTTACAAAAACCTTATCTAACAAAATATGTGTAAGCATCGGGGGCGTGGGTTCGAATTCCACCGCTGCCAATATAATTCTTCTAGACTGTGAGCCCATTGTTGGGTAGGGACCGTCTCTATATGTTGCCAACTTGTACTTCCCAAGCGCTTAGTACAGTGCTCTGCACACAGTAAGCACTCAATAAATACGATTGATTGATTGAGAGTGCTCCTTCAGTGCAAAAATGACTCCTTTGAAAGTGAGATTTTAGTCAAGAGAACTGCAAGTAAGCCTGCAAACAGCATGTGAAGCAGACATTTGTTGTCTCCTGCCCCCCTTCTAGACTGTGAGCCCGTTGTTGGGTAGGGACCGTCTTGATCTGTTGCCGACTTGTACTTGCCAAGCGCTTAGTACAGTGCTTTGCACACAGTAAGTGCTCAATAAATACGATTGAATGAATGAATGAAAGCAGAAAGGGAACAGGCTTGGGAGTCAGAGGACCTCGGTTCTAATCCCCACTGCTCTACTTGCCTGCTGTGCGACCTTGTATAAGTCATTTAAATTCTCTGTGCCTCAGTTTCTCCTTCTGTAAAATTGGTATTCAATACCTGTTCTCCTTCCTACTTAGACAGTGAGATCCTTGGGGGACAGGGACTATGTCCCATATGAGGAATTTGTAACAACAATGCTCGACACATAGTAAGGGCTTAACAAATGCCAAACTAAGTAAAACTGATGATCCATTTAACACTATGTACAAGCCAATATCATCCTTTTCCTCACTGATTTGTTTGTTATTTGCAGAACTTTGGGCTGGTTTTGAATCTGCCTCAACAGCCCAGTCTCCAGTCCTCTACTTGAGGAGAGAAATCCCTCCCCTGATATTATAGGAATGGTTCACTTTGACTGCGAGCCCTGCATGGGAAAGGGACAGTTTCCAACAAGATTACCTTGCATCTACCTCAGCACTTAGTACAGTGCTTTGCCCAGAGGAAGCACTTAAATACCACAATTTTCTACTGATTATCATTATTATTGAGTTTTGTTGGGTACAATGCATTGTACTAAGACTGGGTAAATACGACACATGCAAGGGCCATATTTCCCATTCACGGAGACATTCAGTCTCTAACATTATTTAAAACTATGCTTTAAAAATATCTGATCTGACCTCCCTGTTTGCAGAAGTTCAATTTCAACTCATCACATTTCAGAATACCCAAGGGCTGTTGCCCTTACATGTGGATAGATTGTACGCTCATCTCTAGACTATAAGCTCATTATGGGCAGGGAACTTGCCTGCTAATTCTCTTGTACTGTACTCTTCCAAACACTTAGTACAGTTCTCTGCACATAGTAAGTTCTCAGTAAATACGATTGATTGATTGATTGATTGGATGACACTGATGAGACTGCTCCAGAAGGAGGATCTGCCTTCTGTAGGCAGAATGATCAGATATTACTCTCAGTTTTGGACGAATCTTGATTCATTTTTCTCTCAAAAAAGTTGGTGTTTAGCCACAGTTGCCTGGCTCAGGAAAGCAGGGAGGAAGAGTTCTGGAAGTCCCTGAGAGTCAGGGGTAAATTATTTAAAAATAAAAGGCTATTTTAAGATTAAAGGTTAGGGGCCCGAGAGTTAGTTCCTTCAGGCTGCCTTGTCCCCCACTCCTTGGGCCCCCCAAGAATACTTCTAGTTAAAAGAGAAGCTGTCTTGAACTCCCTGCCTTCCCAGATCTGACAGACCTCAGCTTTTCCCAAATTCAAAGTCTTCCTAAATTTCCACCTCCTCCAACACGCTCTCCAGCATGCTAAAGCCATATCAACCCATCAGCAAACTCTACCATTTAGGACATATATTTATACCCATCCTCAACTCTCTTGTATCCATGTGAATTCAATTGTATATTTGCAGAAGTAGTCAAAATAAATAATTGAATATGTTTGTTTCTCTCCCCCATTAGAGTATAAGCTCCTGGTGGGCAAGGAATGTGTCACTTCTTTATTCTGAACTTCTCAGGCAATGAGTACTGTGCACTGAGCCATGTGACACTCAATAAATATTACCATTTCTACTACTACAAGCGGTACTGGATTTCCTTCCTTCCTGCCACGTCAACTCCAGTGAATTATGAAAAACTCTACAAGTTAGGTTGCTGCAGATTTAAGGCTGAAAGGTGGCCAGGACACCAAGAGACAGAGAGGGGAGAAGGCGCCAATGATGTTATTTTGAGAATTGGGTTTCTTTTTCCTTCAAAACAACAAATTTTGCTACCTTTGCTCATTCAGGTTTTGCTATCCTTGGGTGAACTCTGAGCTTAAGGCTTCTGATTTCAGAGCAAGTCTGAGAATCAGCATGGCCTAGTGGAAAAAGCATGAGACAGGGAGTCAAAAAGACCTGGGTTCTAGTCCCAACTCTAGTACTTACCTGCTGTGTGGCCTTGGGCAAGTCTCTTCACATCTCTGTGCCTCAGTTACCTTACCTGTAAAATGGGGATTAAGACTGTGAGCCCCAAGTGGGACATGGACTGTGTCCAACCTGATTACCTTATATCTACCCTGGCACTTAGAACAGTGTCTGGTACATAGTAGGCATTTAACAAATGCAATAAAAAGTCTTCTCAGGCAATTTTTCTACTGCAAAAACAACTACAGAAACAAACTAATCCAGAGGAGGATTTGGGTGAAGGTGTGGGAGTACCTAGAAACAAAGGATGAAAGCAAATAGAGATGTGAAAAACTAAGATTTGAAGCTGCAGATAGGAAATCTGGGTTTCCTCTGCTCCTCAGTTGTATTATCCAGTGTACCAAAGCTGAATCCCAAGAAAAGAGCTTTGTACTGGAAGGTGGATGGGCTATGGACCACTCAAGGAAAGTAAGGACAAGTAAGGGTCAAGAGGTGAAGAGAAGAGGTCAGTCCCCTGAGACAGGAACAGTTCATGGAACTGCCTAGCTTATTTTATGGCCGTTGTTTATGGAGGAAGAGAACCTCTTTTCATGGACTTCTGATTTTAATAAAATCATTTTTAAACAATTACCTTGCCCCTTGTTTTAGTAGGTACACTAAAACAACAGACAAGGTAACTGTATAATAATGAAGGTGAGTGGTACTCCTGCTTCTAAGAGTTATGCTACGCAGACACGTAGAGAAAGGCCTAAGATCTCCTGCATGTGAAAAGTCTCGGCCCTTAGGTGCTATCTGCTAGAGGTGAATTCCTTCTTGACTTCCTTGCCAGGAGTGGGGATGTTGACATGACTTAAGTTGAATGATTGTGACAGTGGTAAAAGGGGAAAAACCTCTGAGTGTTTGAATCCTGGGACTTCTGGGCCCTCCTTCCTAGAGAGACTGTGGTCATGGGGAGGTGGCAGATTACAGTATCCAGGGGACACACTGGCTTTCTCCAATCAGTTTTGAAATTATTATGTACTGATGCATTGCTGGATGGTACCTAGATACTATAATTTCATGGACAGTTAATATAACTTCATATGCTGCCAGTGAAAATCTGTAGAGGTGTGTGTGTGCTGCAGAGTGGCAATTCAGTTCTGACTGGTTCATAATCTCTGTCTTCCTCAGACAGTTCATAAACATCAGCAGTATTTCTTATGATTTCCTCCAGAGCACATCAGGTCTCTGTCTCTGGTTGTCTCTTGCCCTCTGCTATCTTTGCTCCAGAAGATGAGAAGCAGCATGGCATAGTAGATAGAGCACGGGCACAGGAGTCAGAAGGTCATGGGCTCTAATCCCAGCTCTGCCACTTGTCTGCTGTGTGACCTTGGGCAAGTCTTTTCACTTCTCTGTGCCTCAGTTCCCTCTGCAAAATGGGGATTAAGACTGTGAGCCCCTTGTGGGACAGGAGCCGTCCAACCCAATTTGCTTGTATCCAATCCCAGTGCTTAGTACAGTGCCTGGCACAGAGCAAGCTCTTAACAAATACCACAATTAATACCATAGTTAAGACTGGTGGATGGCAAGTGAGGCAACCAGAGCTAAAGATAAAAAGGTCTGGCCAACATCTTTCATCTGCTCAGATTTTCAGCAGAAAAAAGCAACAATTGGCTTTTGATGGCCTCTTAGTCGATGCCAGACCCTGTGTGCAGGATGATGTCAACGGCCCAGGTTGGCTGAAAGGTCAAAGTATAAAATACATCTAGACAATTTAGGATTATAGTAATGGGAGAAACTAAAAGTATCTTGAACATACAACATATCATTTACCTTCTCCCAAAATTAGAACTGACACTAAAGCAATCTCATTATGGTGTAATAGATAGACCCCGGGCCTGGGAATCAGAAGGTCATAGGTTCTAATTCTGGCTCTGCCACTTGTCTGCTGTGTGGCCTTAGGCAAACCACTTAACTTCCCAGGGCCTCAGTTATCTCGTCTGTAAAACAGGGATTAAGATTGTGAGCCCCATGTGGGATATGTACTCTGTCCAATCTGATTTGTTTGTGTCCACCCCAGTGCTTAATACAGTGCCTGGCATCTAATGACATAATTATTAATAAAAGCACTAAAGTATAAGAGGTCCCTACCAATCATTTAATTGAGTGCTCTGTGCTCTGTGTATTAAGCACTTGGAAGAATGCAGTACAGTACGATCAGCAAACACAATCCCTGCACACAAGGATCTTATGAATGGAAAGAGAGGAAAATCAAAGTACTTTAAGGGTGCAGACCCAAGTGAAGACTTGATGCAGAAAGGAGGATGACTGGGCTTGGAAATGAGAGGTTCGTCACGGAAGGCCTGTTGGAGGAGATATGATTTTTAGTAGGGTCGGAGCTGGGGAGAGAGGTGGTCTGCCAGATATGAAGGAGGAGGAAATTTCAAGCAGAAGGGAGGAAGTGGGCAAGGGGTCAGTATCGAGAAAGATGAGATTGAGGCACAGAGAATAGGACAGTGTGCAGAAGGAGTGACATGTGCAGGTTGGGTTGTAGTATTAATGTTATGAATCTGAAATTTCATTAACAGCCTAACCTAGAAAATAACTTAGAGAATAGTAAGTAAAAGTACACACTTACTGACTGCAAAGACTACCACCCTCCCCTCCTCTTCCCCTTGCCCCAAACCGTCCCTCTCTTCTTCCCTTCTTACTTCCCATAGGATTGAGCAGGATAAATGGAATCAAGATTCTCTGATGCCTGTTAGACATCCATCATTAATCTCCCTAGGTAAACAGGTTACTAATGAGAACAACCTGGTGTCGTGGATAGAGCCCGGCCTGGCAATCAGAAAGTCATGATTTCTAATCCTTGCTCTGCCACTTGTCTGCTGTGTGACCTTGGGAAAGTCACTTCACTTCTCTGTGCCTCAGTTACCTCATCTGTAAAATGAGGATTGAGACGTGAGCCCTATGTGGGACAGGGACTGTGTCCAACCCAATTTGCTTGTAAACACCCCAGCGCTTAGTATGGTGCCTGGCAAATAGTAAGTGCTTAACAAATACATAATGATAATAATTATTATTATTAATGAGCCTCTTCAGGAAGTGCATTTCTAGTTTTCCCAATCCTAAAACAATCAGTTGACTGACCAGAATGGAACAGGGAAACTTTAGTTACAGCTTTTGAAGATGCCCCCACATTAACATCTACATTGATCATGGTACCTTTTGAGCATAATGGTATCCCTGGGTTGGATAACTCTTCTGTCAGATTGGATGCCTTCAAAACAGAGAAAAAAAGTCCTCAAGTGCATTGGAAGCAGTGAAATTCTACAGAAGGAGTACCGTGTGCCCAATAGTAATAACAACAATTATTGTGGCATTTATTAAGTGCTGGGGTAGATATCAATCAATCAATCAATGGCATTTATTGAAGCTTACCGTGTGCTGAGCACTGTACTAAGCACTTGGGAAGGTACAACGCAATAGACACGATCCGTACCCACATTGATCTTACAGTGTACAGGGGAAGACAGACATTAAAATCAATTACTGATAGGGGAAATAAGAAACTATAAGATTAAGTACATAAATGCTGTGGGATTGGGATGAGCACCAAAGAGCTTAAGGGATCTACAGCCAAGTGTGTATTTGACACAGAGGAGAGAGTGGATAGGGGAAATAAGGGCTTTGTCACAGAAGGCTTCTTAGAGATATAAACAGATCAGAGACAACCCCTGTCCCACAAAGCACTCACATTCGAAGCAGGATGGAGGGCAGGTATCTAACCCCCATTTTACAGATGAGGAAACTGAGGCACAGAAAGTTCAGCGACTTGTCCTACAAAGCAAGTAGCGGAGGCAGTACTAGAACCCAAGCCTCCTGGCTCTCAGACCCATACTATTTTCCCCAGGCCGCATGGTTTCTAGGAGCAAGAGAAAATATGCCTATGTAAAATTATCAGGGTTCCCGAGAAGAACACCTTTTCCAGTAGCTCACAGATGACAGCACAAAATATCTGGAATGCAACAGTGACAAGACATCCTGAAGGCTAGCTCAAGAAAGGGATAATAAACACAGACCTGTTTGATTCACAAATAGATGCTCCTATGTTAGGGAGCTTGGATTCTGCCTGAGAGCTTCCCTTCCCAGTACCTTAATGTTTCTTCCTTTGTTCACGAGGTCTCTCACAAAGGGGCATAGAGTAAGGAATCTGTAACCTTACACTTCCATAACTTTTTCATTTTAGACTTAATGGTTCACCATCTAGAAGCTATTGCCAGCTTCTTCAACTCCCGCCCCCCACCCTGCCAACATTCTATTTGCTTCCCTCCTGTTATGTCTTTCTTTGTATTTCTTATCACGTAAATGATGTGGAATTTTCTCAGGAGCAAGCACAACACTTCCCTGTTGAGAAGCTGAATAAAATGTCTTCAGGAAATCAAGATTCCTATTTTCTACAATTTTTTTCCTCTACTGCTTCAAGCTTTCCATCCACCTTTTATTTTGCTAAAACTGAAGCAAAAGACAAAAGTAGCTTACTCAGCACTGTATAACTTTGTAGAACAGGATCCTAATTTCAGAAAAGTCAGCCATTTGTGTTATTTAGTTACTGAAGACTTCTTCCACCCTGCCATTTCCCCTTGATTACAAAAGATAATATTCACCCCCTTGAGATCCCTAGCTGAATTTAGCTCTAGAAACAAGCTCTCCTATACATCTCTAAACTACTTTATGGTGCAAAGATATTCTCATCTGAACTGAGCTGGAAATCATAGTTCTACACCAACAATAATATTTAGTTTTGCTGATAAATGCTTTGGGTTTCAGGCAACTGCATTACAATTTTTTTTTGTTTCACTCTCCCACCCCCTGGAGCTCCAGCTCACAAGGACTCAAAAATGCAGCTTGTCCAGAAGGGTGAGTACCGTGTTCTACCCTCATCTGATTGTCTCAGTCCATTACTCTCATTTCAGAAGGGCTTCATAATCTTCTACTTTGTACTTTATAATCTGGGTTGATCCTTTAGATAAGAATTAATTGGAAATGAGTAAATTCTGGTTGTAGAGTTTACAACATTGTTAACCGCCACTTTCTTATGAAATTCATCCCTAGGGGTTCTTTGGCCTAAGCTATCTGTATTCAAATTTAAAGACACATTGAGAAACAAAAAGAAAGGCCTGCATAAGTGACCTGCTACTGGTCTTTCCAATTGTCAGTCGATATTATTTATTGTGTAAGTGTGTACTTAGTGCAGAGCACTGTACTATATTTGGATTATAACAGAAGACATGTGGTCCCTGATCTCAAGTTAATAATAATAATAATAATAATAATAATAATAATAATACTGATGATAAATGTAAACTCTTAAGCACTTGCTATGTGTCAAGCACTATACTTCTAGACTGTGAGCCCGCTGTTGGATAGCGACCATCTCTATATGTTGCCAACTTGTACTTCCCAAGTGCTTAGTACAGTGCTCTGCACACAGTAAGCGCTCAATAAATACGATTGAATGAATGAATATGAAGTGCTGGGGAAATACAAGATAATGAGGGTGGACAAAGTCTCCATCCCACATGGGGCTCACAGTCTAATGGGGAGGGAGAACAGCTATTTAAGTCCCATTTTACAAACTGAGGCACAAAGAAGTTAAGTCACTTGCCCAAAGTCACACAGCAGGCAGGTGGCAGAGCCAGAACTGGAACCCAGGTCCCCTGATTTCCAAGAGAGTGATCTTACCACTAGGCCACTGCAGTCTAGTTTTTCAGTAGAGATATATTCCTGAATTTTGGGGAAGGAATTAATAATGTCAGAGCATGTTAGAGATGGACGAACACAGGTAGATGTTTGAAAGTTAAGTTGATGCCTATGTCTCAAGTAATATCAGTTTTGGTGTTCCAAACTATTGGGCTTATTTCTCCTCTGTGTTGCTTTTTATTTTCACGCTCCTCTGAACTTCTCTGAGAAGCAGCATGGCCTAGTGGATAGAGCACAGGGCTGGAACTCTGAAGGACTTCAAATTCCAGTTCTGCCACTTATTTGCTGTGTCACCTTGGGCAAGTGACTTAATTTCTCTGTGCCTCGGTTACCACATCTATAAAATAGGGGTTAAGATTGTGAGCTCTATGTGGGACATGGACTGTGTACAACTTGATTTGCTTGTATCCACCCAGCTCTCAGCACCGTGCCTGGAACAGAGTAAACATTTAATATCATAAAAAAACAAGCAAACAAAAAAAAAACCTCACGTGTTCAAAAACTCACAAGTGTTCAACAAACAACCAAATGCATTAAAACACCCTTTCCTCTCCATCCAACCTACTACCACATTAATACAATCACTTATTCTCTCCCGCCTTAATCACTGGGTCAGCCTTCTTGCTGACCTCCCAGCCTCCTGTCTCTCCCTACTCCAGTCTGCTGTCTGGATCATTTTTCTAAAAAAAATGTTGAGAACGTTTCCCCACTCCTCGAGAAACTCCAGTGGTTGCCCATCCACCTCCGCATCAAACGAAAACTCCTCACCATTGGCTTTAAAGTATTTGATCAGCTTGCCCTCCTCCTACCTCATCTCGCTACTTTCTTACAGAGAAGCAACGTGGCTCAGTGGAAAGAGCACGGGCTTTGCAGTCGGAGGTCATGGGTCCGAATCCCGGCTCTGCCACATGGCTGCTGTGTGCCTTGGGCAAGTCACTTAACTTCTCTGAGCCTCAGTTACCTCATCTGTAAATGGGGATTGACTGTGAGCCCCACGTGGGACAACCTGATCATGTTATATCCCCCCAGCGCTTAGAACAGTGCTTTACACATAGTAAGCGCTTAACAAATGCCATCATTATTATTCCAGTGCTTAGAACAGTGCTTTGCACATAGTAAGTGCTTAATAAATGCCATCATTATTATTGTTATAACCTGGCCTACACACTTCATTCCTCTAATGTTAAACTTTTCACTGTACCTCAGTCTCATCTATCTCACCACCAGCCCCTCACCCATATCCTCCCTCTGGCCTAGAATACCCTTCCTTCTCTAATCCCACAGACAATTACTCTCCCCCACTTCAAAGCTTTATTGAAGTCACATCTCTTTCAAGAGGGCTTCCCTAAGCCCCCCTTTCCTCTTCTCCCACTCCCTTCTGGGTTGCCCTGACTTTATTCCTTACTCCTTTACTCCTTCATTCATTCGCCCCTCCTACCCCCACAGCACTTACATACCTATGTATTTATTTATTTACAGCAAATCTGTCTCTCCTCTAGACTGTAAGCTCATTGTGGGCAGGGAATGTGACTGTTACACAGTTATAGTGTCCTCTCCCAAGCACTTAGTACAGTGCTTTGCACACCGTCAGTGCTCAATAAATACGATGGAATGAATGAATGAATTGGTTTCCAGTTTGCGTCTCTATGCCTCTGATGCACACAGCCTAAATCTTGGGTTTCTAACTTTGGTCAACATGCGTCATTCCAACTGAAAACTCAACCCCGACAAAGAGGGAATGTATTAATGTGCCAGAGCTCAGGATTAGCCTTCATTTCTGTTTTGAGGGGCTCTGTATGAACATGACACTTCTGTTATTTTCATTCATTCAATCATATTTATTGAGCACTTACTGTGCACAAAGCACTGTACTAAGTGCTTGGAAGAGTACAACAACAAACACAATTCACTGCCCACAACACACTTCAACTGTCTCTCATTCAAAAACAGACAGGAGACATTAATGCTGCATAGATTTGCAAACCACTGAATTGTACATTCTTTTCAATTTTACAGGTTGTTTTTTTAACTCTGAGCTTTTTGCCATTAGGTTGGCTGCTAGATGTTTTTCCACCTCTGTGCAGTTCTTCATGCCATCACAGGTTGAGTAACTCTCCCATGGAAAAAGAAAAAAAAAAAATCTTTCCAAAGCAGTTAACATCTGAAACTTTTAAAACTTTCTATTATTGTCCAAATCAGTGTTCTAGTCATTTCACCACCCTCAATGAATTTCTAAGTTCTCCTGCCCCTAATTGGTTCTGATGTTTTGGTTTTTGTTTTTTTTTTTTTGCTTGTTTGTCTTCAGTCAGTGGATTTTCTCAACTGGGTTCCTGAGTTTATGTCAGCAGAGAGGGAGAAAGAAAAATACTTTCAGTGAGCCAGTTGAGTGTGGTAACCATATATGAACAAAACTGAGCTGCTTAGCAGCCTTCTTGAGCTACAGAGCTCAAGATGGTTCTAGAAATCTTAGGGCTTGAGGAATTAGACAAATGATTGGACATGTGATTGGGAAAGGATTAACTCACCTGTCTAGATCATAATGGCCTCAACATTGTAAATTAAAGGGAGGAGAAATTCAGGTGTTGGACAGCTTTCCATCCAATAACTTTGGCATTGATAAGTGAGATCTATTTGACAAAATACTGTCTGTGGGAAGAAAACTGCCCACAGATACATTCTGGGATAAACACTGCTGGAGTTGTATACAGGGGATACATGACTACTGAGAGGAAAAATAAAACCTCCATGAAATGAAATAAAATTGCTCACCCCCTCCTGTGACCCCCACTTTCTTTTTGAGACCAATTCACACTCCATCCAGCCTTATGGGAAATTCCTTGGGGCAGTTGCATAGAGTGAAAAAAAAAAAAAACAAAGCCCTCTGACCTGTTGGTTTTTCTATTACTTTCATTGGCTTTTCAGTTTCAAAGTTGGCAAACATTTGTATTGTTCCTTAGTGCCACATGGCACAAACAGAAAGATTAAAGTCTGCATAAATGTTACAGACTTTGTAAAACTGTCCCATTATTTTTCCAATTCCATAAAATTACCACTGAACTTTGTTGAATATAAAAGCTATACTATTCTTGGAAATTGCTTCATCTTAAACACCCATATTTTCGCAAAATCACTGAGATGAAATATTTTCAAAGGACTAGTGGAATCTGATTCCATTTAACTTTCAAAACTCTTATTAGCATTACCAGAACACTTTTCATTGCAAAGGAAAATGTCTTATTCAAAGCATGGAGAGAGCATGACTATTCTGAATTTTGATACTCCTCATAGCAATAATTTGCAGCAAGTAGTTTGTGTCAATATAGTATGTGTGTGTGTTGTGTAATGTTAAAAGTAACAGTTGACTTCGATAATGACATACTTTAAAGGCCACCAAACTATATTTCCACAAATAGGGTCAAGAATAAGAGATAACTGGCGCCAGTAACTGAAAACAACTCAATCTCAAATGCGCTATTTTTTACTCCGCTGGAGCAATTAGTGGTAGAGGATTAGGATGGCCATATGAATGTGTTGCACAATAAACAAGCTAGTTAATGGTCTGTTATTACTCAAAGAGGGATTTAAGGCTATTGACTTGGGTAAAACCCAAATGGTTTTTCCCTGGTTATGTTTCTACAGGTCACTTCCCTAAGGAAAACCATCATGTCCATTTAATAGTCAGTGATGCCTTTGAGAATATCTATTAAATATCCAGCTTCATCAATTCTTCCTCTACACCTTTGCTCTCTACTTCACATGACTGTGGATTAATTGTCATTCAGGGTCATTGGTTAGCTCTTAAATTTTTAAGCTTTTTGCTGCTTTAATCTTTAATTTTCTCATTTTTTTCAAGAGGGGGCAACAAAGGGCTGCAGCAAACTGAAGCACTGGAATGGAGCTTGTAGGGAAGAGAGCATTTGATTGAAAAACACACTGCAGAGGTTCCTTCTCCAAGTCACGGGAACTGTCTGAAAGACTTACCCAATCTCTGTTCCCAAAGGCAATGCTCTAAAATAATGTTCCAGGATAAAAGCATCACAACTCTCCGAAGCAGAAAATCCCGCTTTCCAAGCCTGTCATGGACTTTCTTTAAAGGGAAAGATTGGTCGTTACAGTCATTCATGCCCCTCTAGACTGTAAGCTCGATGTGGGAAGGGAATGTATCTGTTTATCGTTGTACTGTACTCTCCCAAGTGCTTAGTACAGAAGCAGAAGTATGGTTCGGTGGAAAGAGCATGGGCTTTGGAGTCAGAGGTCATGGGTTCAAATCCCGGCTCGGCCAATTGTCAGCTGTGTGACTTTGGGCAAGTCACTTAACTTCTCTGGGCCTCAGTTTCCTCATCTGGAAAATGGTGATTAAGACTGTGAGCCCCCCATCAGACAACCTGATCACCTTGTAACCTCCCCAGAGTTTAGAACAGTGCTTGGCACATAGTAAGCGCTTAATAAATGCTATCATTATTAGTAGTAGTACAGTGCTCTGCACACAGTAAGTGATCAATAAATACAATGATTGAATGAATAAATGGATGAGTCATCGAGAAGCATTCATTAACTAACCAAAAAAGGCACTGCACTAAGCACTTGGATGCCGAAGGTGGTCAATGAAAGAACTTGTGCCCAGCCTACTAAGAGCTTAAAGTATAATAATAATTGTCAGTCAATTGTATTTGTTGAGTGCTTACTGTGTACAGAGCACTGTACTAAGACACATTCCCTGCTCAAAATGAGTTTACAGTCTAGAGCGTGAGAATAGTTGTGGTATCTGTTAAGCACTTATTATGTGTCACACTGTTCTAAGCACTGGGGTAGATACCTCTCCCCGTCGTCCCCCTCTCCATCCCCCACATCTTACCTCCTTCCCTTCCCCACAGCACCTGTATATATGTATATATGTTTGTACATATTTATTACTCTATTTATTTCTTTATTTTACTTGTACATAGCTATTCTATTTATTTTATTTTGTTAGTATGTTTGGTTTTGTTCTCTGTCTCCCCCTTTTAGACTGTGAGCCCACTGTTGGGTAGGGACTGTCTCTATATGTTGCCAATTTGTACTTCCCAAGTGCTTAGTACAGTGCTCTGCACATAGTAAACACTCAATAAATACGATTGATGATGATGATGATACATGATAATAATGTCCCACATGGGGCCAAGATAATAGGGTTGGATGGAGTTCTTGTCTCACACAGGGCTCAGAATCTTAATCCCTATTTTACATATGAGGTAATGGAGGCACAGAGAAGTTAGGAGACTTGCCTTAGATCACACAGCAGGCAAGTGGCAGAGCCAGAATTAGAATCCTTTTCCTCTGACTCCCGGCCCTTACTCTTTCCACTAGACCACACTCCTTCTCTGTAGGACCGATTCACTGATGTGAAAATCCCCCCTAAAACAAGGTGGCTAAAAAGGTAGTTGAGGAGCCATTTATTGCCCTTGAAAATCTGAGACCCTGAGATATGGTTGCAACTGTGTGCCTTACACTGGGCACACAGCATAACATAGGTACATCACTCATGATATTTAGCCAAACTTAATCTGATTCCACCCTTCATGCTCCAGACCACTGTGTTTCCCTCCTAGGTTTTGGTCAACATGGGTGCTGCTTCTAAAATGGATGCAGGGGCAGGAACAGCCAAGACAGAGGGAGATTGGAGGTACTTAAGGAAAAAATTAAAGTACATAAATGTGTCCAGGGCCAGGTTTATATCAGACAGGGGACAGACCAATGGAACACTCATCATAAAACTGGATGAATGCCCACTCTTCAAAGTGGAGGAGAAATAAAACACAAACATACACTGACAATATGGAGAGTTGGCAGTCAACCAGAGAGTTTTATGTTATTTACTTTTTCACGTGTATTTTGGTGACATGACAGAACTGTGGTGGATACAACGGAGCAGAATCAAGTTACAAATAGCAAAACAGCTGGCAGGTCATATCAATTTATCAGAAATCAGTGAGAGGAAGATCACTTCAACAGTGATTTAACTTTGAGCCTTGATCACCAACCAAGTGAACACATGCCAATCAGAAGCATCAACATGGTCATTTTTCACCTTTTACTGCTTCGAGCCCTCATTATACTAGGCAAAGTGGTGCTGTGGGTAAGTGGAGGGCAATGCACATGAGCTTCTCCCCTGCTAGGGTCTCCTCAGTTATCTTCTGGTCAGTCTTAGCACCATTTTTACTGTCTTTAAAAGGCTGAATTTTATTGATCTAAAAGCAACTAAATCATAATCTCCCTCTAGACTGTAAGCTCAGGGTGGGCAGGGAATGTGTCTGTTTATTGTCAGATTGTACTCTCTCAAGCACTTAGTACAGTGCTCTGCACACAATAAACAATAAATACGATCAACTAACAACTCAGAAATTTTCCATTTTAATTTTTTATAATAATAATTGTGGTATTTAAGTGCTTACTCTGTGCCAAGCATTGTTCTAAATGCTAGAGAAATGCAAGATAATTGGGTCCCTGTCCCTCTTTGGGCTCGCAGTCTAAGTAGGAAGGAGGACAGATATTTAATCCCCATTTTACAGATAAGGAAACGGAGGCACAGGGAAGTGAAGTGACTTGATCAAAGGTCACAAATCAGGCAGGTGGCAGAGCTGGGGATCAGAACCCTCTGCCTCCTAAGCCCTTGCTCTGTTCACTAGGCCACATAACTTCCTTTTCAAACATTTACGAAAGATCAAAACTGTTTAATAAGATGAAGTTGCTGAATCTTGAACAAGATTCTAGGTACACTGAAGCAGCATAGTCTAAAGAAAAGAGCACAAGACAGAGTCAGGAGACTGTGCAATCTTGGCAAGTCATTTAATTTCTCTGTGCCTCAGTTTCTTCATCTGTAAAATGGGGATGCCTTTTCTCCGACTCCCTTAGACTGGAAGGCCTTTGTGGGACAGTGACAATGGCTGATCTGATTGCATTGTGACTAGCAGCACTGCCTAATGGATGGAGCACATGCCTGGGAGTCAGAAGTTCCTGGCTTCTAATCCTTGCTCCACCACTTGTCTACTGTGTGACCTTGGGCAAATCATTTAACTTCTCTGTGCCTCAGTTACCTCATCTGTAAAATGGGGATTAAGACCGTGAGCCCCATGTAGGACATGGACTGTGTCTAACCTGATTTGCTTGTATCCACCCCAGTACTTTGTAGTGTGGTTGGCACATAGTAAGACCTTAACAAATACCAAAGTTATTATTATTATTATTACCACCCCAGTGCTTAGCCCTTAGTAAGCACTTAACAAATGCCACAGTTATTATTTCCTCTGAAATGTGAAACTCAGAGCACTTACCTACAGACTGTAAGTTGTTTATGAGCAGGGGACATGTCCACTAATTCTGCAGCACTGTACTCTCCCAAACAGTAGAAGTGCTTTGAACATAGTACACAGCATGGCATGGTGGACAGAACACAGGCCTGGGTCAGCAGTCATAGGCTCTAATTCCAGCTCCACCACATATCTGCTGTGTGACCATAAAAAAATTCAGTCGGTTTACCTGGTTCCTGGGGAGGGAGAATTGGCACAATAAAGAGAGTTACCAAGAAGGAGTAGGACAACAGAGACGGGGGAGGAGAGTGAAGGCAAAGGAAGAAAGTGCAGAGAGAAAGGCAGTTCAGTGGTTGGAAAGGAAAGGTTGCTGGGGTGGACCAGGGTGGAAGAGTGTGGCTTAATGGAAAGAGCCCAGGCTTGGAAGTCAGAGGTTGTGGGTCTAATCCCAACTCCACCACTTATCAGCTGTGTGACTTTGGGCAAGTCACTTCTCTTCTCTGGGCCTCAGTTACCTCATCTGTAAAATGGGGATTAAGACTGTGAGCCCCACCTGGGACAACCTGACTACCTTGTATGTACCCCAGTGCTTAGAACAGTGCTTGGCACATAGTAAATGCTTAACAAATGCCATCATTATTATTATTATTATTAAGAGCAGTTATTTTGGCAGTCATCATTTTCTCCATCACAATCTCAAGGAATTCCCTTCTTCCACAGCACCAGTGTACCTTGTTCTCGCCTGTCCCGCCATCAACACCCAGCCCACGTCCTCCCCCGGGCCTGAAATGCCCTCCCTCTGCCCATCCGCCAAGCTAGCTCTCTTCCTCCCTTCAAGGCCCTACTGAGAGCTCACCTCCTCCAGGAGGCCTTCCCAGACTGAGCCCCTTCCTTCCTCTCCCCCATTGCCCCCCTCTCCATCCCCCCATCTTACCTCCTTCACTTCCCCACAGCACCTGTATATATGTATATATGTTTGTACATATTTATTACTCTATTTATTTTACCTGTACATATCTATTCTATTTATTTTATTTTGTTAGTATGTTTGGTTTTGTTCTCTGTCTCCCCCTTTTAGACTGTGAGCCCACTGTTGGGTAGGGGCTGTCTCTATATGTTGTCAACTTGTACTTCCCAAGCGCTTAGTACAGTGCTTTGCACACAGTAAGTACTCAATAAATACGATTGATTGTTTGATTGATTGTACATATTTGTTACTCTATTTTCTTAATGATGTGTATATATCTATAATTCTATTTATCTATTTCGATGATATTGACACCTACTTGTTTTGTTTTGTGTCTGTCTCCCCCTTCTAGACTGTGAGCCCATTGTTGGATAGGGACTGTCTCCATCAACTGCCAAATTGTACCTTCCAAGCACTGAGTACAGTGCACTGCACACAGTAAGCGCTCAATTAATACGACTGAATGAATGAATGAATGCTGCAGCCAAGTTTCTTATCACTGTCAAAAAAATCTACTAAAGCCTACTTATTCCTTACTTTTCATAAACAAGTGACACACAAACTCATTCCTTTAGAAACATCTAAGCATAAACCTGCATTCAATTTTCAAGAAATAAAGTCTCCCCTTATCCAATGCTTTCTGTATGTGCAATTTTGAAGTCTTTCAGAGCTGGTTCTTTTGTCTTTTGATCAAAACCACCTTTTTGGCATCCCAAATTAAGCCAAAATTGCAATTTTGATTTTCATTAATCCCTTTTACCAGGGTACACCATTTCATGTTTCCAGAACACAAGAAGGAGGAATTTTCCAGTTAAATAATTTGAAAGAATAAATGACTTGTGCTGTTTGGAAGAAAAAACAAAAAAACTATTAGGAAAACTTCCCAAACTCTGGTTGACATCTTAGGTATCAATAAGAAGTTTGAAAACTTTAAAACTTTGCAAACTTTCAAAAAACACAATAGGATGTTCTAACCATTCAATCTTCTAGGTTCCAAAAAAATCCCTCATTTCAAATAGATATGGTGGATTCAATTTGAAATGTGTTTGGAAAATGATAATGACAGCCACTGAGTTCAGTAAAATTAGGAAGATTTAGGTCAGGATGTACCCCTGCTGGGGTACTTAATGGATCACATAATACTTTTAGAAGAGAACATTACATACCTTGCAAGCTACGGATCAACAGAATAAAATCATACGAATCCATCTAGAAATAGTACAGTAATAATACAACTACATTTACCATATTGGTCAAGAATAATAATAACTGTGGTATCTGTTAAGAGTTTAATATGCGCCAGGCACTGTACTAATCTTTGGTATGGATATAAGCAAATGAAGTTGGACACAGTCCCTGTCCCACATGGAGCTCATAGTCTCAATCCCCATTTTACAGATGAGGTAAATGTAGCACAGAGAAGTGATGTGACTTGCCCAAGGTCACACAGCGGACAAGTAGCAGAGCTGGGATTAGAACCCAGGTCCTTCCAACTCCCAGATCTGTGCTCTATCCACTGGGTCATGCTGCTTCCCATCTATAGGTCTACTCCTATAGGCAAGGATCCGTCGCATCCCCCAGGCACATAGTACACAATCAATGCTCAATGTTGTCTTACCAACACTTCTTAATGCATCTCACAGAAGGCAACGAGGCTCCTGTTGCCTCTACTGACATTCTCTCAAGCTAAAATGGTATATCTCCAAGAAACCAAAGGGGAAGTAGAGTGGGCAAGTTTAGGACTGCTAAATCTGGAAAACTCAAATTAAGGGTTTGCTTTAACTATATACATATATACAGCAATGTACCCATAACCAAATAGACTAGTAATCAATCAGCCAGTGACATTTATTTATTTATTTATTTATTTATTGAGCACTTATGGTGTACAGAGCACTATACTAAGCACTTGAGAGAGTACAATACAATAGAGATGGTAGATACTTTTCCTGTCCACAACAAGTTTACAATCTAGACTAGTAATCAATCAATCAATCAATCAATTGTATTTATTGAGCGCTTACTATGTGCAGAGCACTGTACTAAGCGCTTGGGAAGTACAAATTGGCATCACATAGAGACAGTCCCTACCCAACAGTGGGCTCACAGTCTAAAAGGGGAAGACAGAGAACAGAACCAAACATACCAACAAAATAAAATAAAAATAAAATAAAATAAAATAAAATAAAATGCAATGGTGCGAGGGTGTAAAGTACAGAAGAGTTATAGGAATTATTGGGGCTGGCCAGGGGGAGGTCCATGCTAGGAACATGGAGGATAATAACCTAAAAATCTACCTAGAAAAGAGGTTTATGGAATCCCAAAAGCTGGAATTCCCACACTTGAGTAACAGGTTCACTTTGAGCTAGAGCTAGACTGTAAGCTCCTTGTGGGTGGGGAATGAACAGGTCTACCAACTCTACTGTATTGTTCTCCTTCAAATGCCTAATGCAGTGCTTGGTACATAGTAAGTGCTCAGTAAATACCACTGATTGAACAAAAATATCTTTGTAGGACTGCTCAATAAAGTACTTAACCAGAATTAGGAAGGAGTCTAAAATGTTAGGTAAAATTGAAAAGGTCGGAAAACTCAGAAGAGTAATAAAAGTGAGAAATTACTCTCTGATTGGCTGAATAAATTCACCAAAAGTAGTGGAGGTCAACTTTTGGATAGGATAAAAAAAATGTTTTCTAGAGCAACTAGTTCTATTATTTCAAAGGGGAGATAATATGCTGACAACACTGAGTAGAGGACAGGATATGGCGCAGGAAGTATGTGTTCAATTTGCCTTCACAAAACAAGAATACTGTACAATGTTGTTGAAGAGGGAAGGCCAAACAACAAAAATAAAGTTCATTGAGAACAAATTTTGCAAAAAAAAGAATGTTAAAATGTGATCCTGAGGAAAAAGAACTGATGGGAGTAACAACAAAAATTAAATAGCCTATAAGAAGGTTGGAGCTTACTTTAAAATATCCTGAAAGGCCAGACAAAATTTGTCATCAAAGAACAGCAACTCGGTAAAACCCTGCTTGGTTAACCGGCAAAGTAGAGAAGGGATTTTAGGGAAAATTACCATTTTCTTTAAAATGGAAAGATCCTCTAGATTGTAAGCTCAGTGTGAGTAGGTAATGCCTCTACCAACTCTTGTATTATTCTCTCCCAAACACTTAGTACAGGGCTCTGCACATAGCAAACACTTAATAAATATGATTGATTGAAGGAGAAAAAAATCCATAAAGAACATCAGGTGAGGTGCCAAGAGGAAATTAAGTTGGCTGAAAAGGAGTATATGCTATACTTTGCAAGATTTATAAAAGATAATAAAAAGTTTTTTTCAAGCATATGAACAGCAAGATGCTAACTATGGAATCAGTGGGACTGCTAAGTGGTTAGAATGCTCAAAGATTTAGAAAGCTTTATGAAAAACAGAATCATGATCAATCAATCAATCAATCAACCGTATTTGAATTATTTATTAATCTTGATGACATGTTAGACATCCCCATCTATGAGAGAGGGATATCAAAAGAAGATGACTTGGTAATATCTTCTCTCTAGAGTGTGATAACTATTATAGTTCAACACTATGCAATGAAGGACCATCTGTGTAAGAGGACATATGAAATATGCTTATTGAACCTGACTCAAGGCAAGGAACGGTTAAGTTAAAACAATGTAAACATATGAGTTACAATCTGAGTTTGAAAAGGGAAATGGGATACATAAGTGTGACCAGTATTTCAATAGTGAATGGATAAAAATGTACAATGAACCCATTTTTAAAAAATGGTATTTGTTAAGTACTTTATGTCAGATAGTGTATTAAATGCTGGGGTAGATACAAGCTAGTCAGGTAAGACACAGTCCATGTCCACACAGGACTCACAATCTTAATCCCATTTTATAGATGAGGGAACTGAGGCACAGAGAAGTTAAGCAACTTTCCCAAGGTCACACAGCAGGCTAGGGGTGAATAATGGTGGCTACAACCACCATTGTACAACCACCTGTGCTTCTGACCCCATTCCCTCTCATCTTATGAAATCTCTCGCTCCATCCCTTCTCCCCTCCTTAACTTCTATCTTCAACCGCTCACTCTCCACTGGTTCCTTCCCCTCTGCCTTCAAACATGCCCATGTCTCTCCCATCCTAAAAAAAAACCTCTCTTGACCCCACCTCACCTTCTAGTTATCGTCCCATATCCCTCCTACCATTCCTTTCCAAACTCCTTGAACGAGTTGTCTACACGCGCTGCCTAGAATTCCTCAACAACAACTCTCTCTTCGACCCCCTCCAGTCTGGCTTCCGTCCCCTTCATTCCATGGAAACTGCCCTCTCAAAGGTCACCAATGACCTCCTGCTTGCCAAATCCAACGGCTCATATTCTGTCCTAATCCTCCTCGACCTCTCAGCTGCCTTTGACACTGTGGACCACCCCCTTCTCCTCAACACGCTATCTGACCTTGGCTTCACAGACTCCGTCCTCTCCTGGTTCTCCTCTTATCTCTCCGGTCGTTCTTTCTCAGTCTCTTTTGCAGGCTCCTCCTCCCCCTCCCATCCTCTTACTGTGGGGGTTCCCCAAGGTTCAGTTCTCGGTCCCCTTCTGTTCTCAATCTACACTCACTCCCTTGGTGACCTCATTCGCTCCCACGGCTTCAACTATCATCTCTACGCTGATGACACCCAGATCTACATCTCTGCCCCTGCTCTCTCCCCCTCCCTCCAGGCTCGCATCTCCTCCTGCCTTCAGGACATCTCCATCTGGATGTCCGCCCGCCACCTAAAGCTCAACATGTCGAAGACTGAACTCCTTGTCTTCCCTCCCAAACCTTGTCCTCTCCCTGACTTTCCCATCTCTGTTGACGGCACTACCATCCTTCCCGTCTCACAAGCCCGCAACCTTGGTATCATCCTCGACTCCGCTCTCTCATTCACCCCTCACATCCAAGCTGTCACCAAAACCTGCCAGTCTCAGCTCCGCAACATTGCCAAGATCCGCCCTTTCCTCTCCATCCAAACTGCTACCCTGCTCATTCAAGCTCTCATCCTATCCCGTCTGGACTACTGCACCAGCCTTCTCTCTGATCTCCCATCCTCGTGTCTCTCTCCACTTCAATCCATACTTCATGCTGCTGCCCGGATTATCTTTGTCCAGAAACGCTCTGGACATATTACTCCCCTCCTCAAAAATCTCCAGTGGCTACCAATCAATCTGCGCATCAGGCAGAAACTCCTCACCCTGGGCTTCAAGGCTGTCCATCACTTCGCCCCCTCCTACCTCACCTCCCTTCTCTCCTTCTACTGCCCAGCCCGCAACCTCTGCTCCTCCACCGCTAATCTCCTCACTGTACCTCGTTCTCGTCTGTCCCGCCGTCGACCCCCGGCCCACGTCATCCCCCGGGCCTGGAATGCCCTCCCTCTGCCCCTCTGCCAAGCTAGCTCTCTTCCTCCCTTCAAGGCCCTGCTGAGAGCTCACCTCCTCCAGGAGGCCTTCCCAGACTGAGCCCCTTCCTTCCTCTCCCCCTCGTCCCCCTCTCCATCCCCCCATCTTACCTCCTTCCCTTCCCCACAGCACCTGTATATATGTATATATGGTTGTACATATTTATTACTCTATTTATTTATTTATTTATTTATTTATTTTACTTGTACATTTCTATCCTATCTATTTTATTTTGTTGGTATGTTTGGTTCTGTTCTCTGTCTCCCCCTTTTAGACTGTGAGCCCACTGTTGGGTAGGGACTGTCTCTATGTGTTGCCAATTTGTACTTCCCAAGCGCTTAGTACAGTGCTCTGCACATAGTAAGCGCTCAATAAATACGATTGATTGATTGATTGATTACAACCATGTGAAACACAGAGTTTTAGAGGAAAGGCCGAAAAAAAGTAAAATCCTAGGATATGGAGACTGTCTCTCTGGAACAGAGTCTGTCTCATCAAGTAGTTTTCATTTCTTGTTTCTTTACACATAAATAATTTCTGAGAATTGCCAACTAGCTGGGTGGTTTCTCTAATGCTATTTTTTTATCACTTGATGGAACAATAAGACTAGTATTGTCAAAAGACAGTTGGCAGACATTCCTCCCACTGAATATGGGCTGGGAATGATTCAAACAGATTTTTTAAAATTGTATGTTTCAATTTTGATGGAAGAAGGGGAAAGAAAATTGGAGAAAAAGTTTTAGGCTTCCCTATCCTCATCTGTCGATGATGAAAGGGTTCAGTCCTCACTCAAAGGACTGGAACATGGAAAGACATGGTTTCTGAAAAGGAAATAACAAAAAATTGAAGGAAATAATGTAATGAAGACAAAGTGGGGAGGGCTATATATTGAACCTGGAAAAAGATATATCAGGGAAAAGACACATATAAAATGGAGCTCGAAGAACATTGAGAAATGAAGGTGATGAGAAAATGACCAATCAATCAATCAGTCCAGTGCTTATTATGTACCAAACATTTACTCAGCTCTTGGGAAAGTGTAATTGAGTAGGTACATATTATCCCTGTCCTCAAGAAGCTTAAAATACAGCAGCAAAGACATTACATAAATTGTAGGTAGGGAAAACAACTGAGTGTAAGGATATGTAAGTACGGAACAATGCTTGGCACATAATAAGCGCTTAACAAATACCATCGTTATTACGATGGAAGTTGGGGATGGGGTGGGTGCTGAGACTGAACAATTGTAAGAAGTGGCTAGTTTGCCTAAAATAATTAAAGTTTTGGGTGTGGATCAGGGTATGCCCTATGGTTGGGGTGGAAGTAGAGGAAGGGGGTCCAGTGATATCTGGACGCCCAACAATAAGATCCTTCTGGAAGCAGTGAGAGGAGGGTACAAGAATACCAGAATCAAACAGTAATATTTTTGAGCCCCTAATGTTTGCAGAGCACCCTACTAAGCACTTGAAAGACTATAGTAAGTATGAGTATAATGCTATTGATACCTGTCTACTTGTTCTGTTTTGTTTTATCAGTCTCCCCACCTCTAGACTGTGAGCCCGTTGTTGGGTAGTGATTGTCTCTATTTGTTGCCTAATTTTACTTTTCAAGCACTTAGTACTGTGTTTTGCACACAATAAGTGCTCAATAAATACAACTGAATGAATGAATTTGTTTACATGTGTGATCCTTGCTCTCAAGGAATATACACTCTAACGGATGAGAGACTTTAAAATCAATGACCGAAAGGAAAAGGTAATCCATCAGTGGTATTTATGGAGGCTTTAGTTGTGCAAAATACTATACTAAATGCTTTGAAAAGTACAGAACAACAGAGTCTTGCCTTATGCTGTCGAGTCGTCTCCGACCCATAGCGATTCCTTGGACACATCTCTCCCGGAACGCCCACTTCCATCTGCAATCATTCTGGTAGTGTTTCCATAGAGTTTTCTTGGTAAAAATATAGGAATGTTTTACAATTGCCTTCTTCCTCGCAGTCAACCTGAGGCTCTTATGCCACTGCTGCCCAGCACAGGTGATATTGACTTGTAGCAGATTGCCTTCCACTCTCTATCCACACCTCAAGCAACAAATGAATGTGTATACCTCTGCTTCACTCTCCCTCAGGTGCAATCCTGAGAGGGAAGTAGACACATTCCCAGTCCACAGGAGCTTACAATTCAGAAGGTATGTATATGTATGTATATCCTCTCCTCTATAAGCATATATAAAATCTATCTACATATATATATGTGTGTATGTGTGAGCATGCTTTCATAAAGGATATTGGGGAGTTATGAGAACTATGATGCTTTCAGTGGCCCAGAAGTGTTAAAATTGCAATTGAGAAGATATAAAGGTGGTGGAGAATTAGAAGTTAATTGCATCATCATCATCAATCGTATTTATTGAGCACTTACTGTGTGCAGAGCACAGTACTAAGTGCTTGGGAAGTACAAATTGGCAACATATAGAGACAGTCCCTACCCAACAGTGGGCTCACAGTCTAAAAGAGTGGGCTCACAGTCTAAAAGATGCCCAACAGCAACAACAACACAGTAAGCACTCAATAAATACCATTGAATGAATGAATGAATGAATGAATGAATGAATGTGGGACAGGTACTCTGTCCAACCTGATTAGTTCGTCTGTCTCCATGCTTAGTAGAGTGCCTGGCACATAGTAAGTGCTTAACAAATCCCATGAAAAAGGGAGGATGGTGATGAACAGATGAGAGAATCAGGAGAGAACAGATGAGTGGGAAGATGAGGAGTTCTGTTTTGAACATGTTAAATTTGAGATGCCAGTGGCTCATCCAAGTAGAAATGTCCTGGATACAAGCAAGGGGGGTTTCAGAGAGATCATGCTTGATGGTTTCAATGTTAACGATGAAGTACCTGGCCTGGTCATTAAAGAGATGGGAGAGCAGAGGGACGGGACTTTTCAGCAGGGAGTTAAATGTCTGGAACAGCTGTCATGGGCAATGAGTATGGGAGTTAATAATGATGGAGAAGCATTATTTTCAGGTGGAGAAGAGGGCAAAGTTAAAGCAGGTGAGGATAAATTGATATTTCTAGACTAAGAGTTGCGAGCTTGTACTTCCCAAGTGCTTAGTACAGTGCTCTGCACACAGTAAGTGCTCAATAAATACAATTGAATGAATGAGCCAGGTGTTTGGATTTCTGCCAGCAGCACTCAGCAGCTCAAGCACAGGAGTGGAGGAAGCGTACGGTGGAGGTGATGCAAGGTAGCAGGTTAGTAGTATGAGATAAGGGAGGGAGGGAGTTGAGTTTAGTGGAGTTCACTCCCTCTTGTGCAGTGTCTTTGTTTCATGATTTTAAACAGGACAATGATTTTCATCTGTTGTTTTCTATTCCCTAAATTTCCAACCAATGTTAGTGGTAGGATTTTTGAACAAGTCTACTTTCATAATTGAAAAAAATACTGGTGAATTGCCTCCGGGCAGTTCAAAACATTAATCAAAATGACCTCAGACAACATACTGAAAATAGATTAAAAGTACAAGACAACCAACCACTCATGGATTCATATCATATTTCCAAGCAGGTGTGTTGTCCCCTAAACCTTTAGCTTTTTTATTTTTGGACTTCCTGACCCAAGATCCTAGATTCTAATTCTCCCACCAGCCAAAGGATATTCATTCATTAGAGAAGCAGCATGGCTCAGTGGAAAGAGCATGGGCTTTGGAGTCAGCGGTCATGGGTTCGAATCCCAGCTCTGCCAATTGTCAGCTGTGTGACTGTGGGCGTCACTTAACTTCTCTGTGCCTCAGTTCCCTCATCTGTAAAATGGGGATTAAGACTGTGAGCCCCCTGTGGGACAACCTGACCTCCTTGTAACATCCCCAGCACTTAGAACAGTGCTTTGCACATAGTAAGCACTTAATAAATGTCATTATTATTATTATATTATTATTCATTACAATCCTGATTATGATCCAGGGCAAGCCCATTGCATGGACAGTCACTTTTTTTTTTTGGAGGCAGGGAATGGGGGAGAAGAAGGGACATGTGGATTGAGTCATTACCCAAAAGAACAATCAGCAGAGATTTGAAAGCCCATTTCTTGTGAAAGTGGTATTTCCTGCAGCTTACATAATTTGCATAAGTGTTCTGTGAGTTTTCGAAAACTTTATTTGCAGTCTAGAGCGCTGCTATTCTCATTGCCAGTGGTCAGGAAAGTTGCGACAGTGACCTGAATAGAGGCTTAATTCAGAAAAGGGAAGATTATGATTTTCAGAAATTTTAAGACAATAAAATAATTGCCAGTGGTCAGGAAAGTTGCGACAGTGACCTGAATAGAGGCTTAATTCAGAAAAGGGAAGATTATGATTTTCAGAAATGTTAAGACAATAAAATAAATTTGAAACATCAAGAATAGAAAAAGTACAGCACAACCAGAATGACAGCTCACATCTCCTGGAACAACCCCATCAGTGCTTTGCATAACCCACTTTAAACCATGCAAGGAAAGAGGGTTTAAGGAATGCTCAACATGTCAATCAATCCTTAATTTCCAAGCCACAACAACCAATTAGGAGTAATTTTGCCAAGGGTTCAGGTCTGCTCCTGCTTTCCCTTTAAAAAGCAAATAAAGACTTCTGAATAATGCCATATCATTTCATTTTTAACTAACCATGGCATAGTCAGCCACTACATAACATATCATAGTCCCTACAATATAACCACAGCAAGTTTAATACCCCAAATACTAAGATGGAATTCTCAAAAAAAAAATGCCCTGGTGAAGTCCCAATTCATTTGGTATCTAACACAAGATTCAAGTGAATAAAGCTGCGTGCCTTCTGTGAAGTGATTGTGAAGTGAGTTTTTCAAGATTTGTGAGTTCCAAGGGAGAATTTGTAGAAACAAGTTTAGAGTATGCTGGATGAAAGACTAAACAGTCTAAGGCGCAACAGCAGGTCTGAAGAAAGAGGCAGGAACTAACAGAAGACCACAGACAACGGAGGATACAAAGCAGATTAAGTAGTTAGGGCATAATCAATCAATCAATCATATTTATTGAGCACTTACTGTGTGCAGAGCACTGTACTAAGTGCTTGGGAAGTACAAGTTGGCAACATATAGAGACAGTCCCTACCCAACAGTGGGCTCACAGTCTAAAAGGGGGAGACAGAGAATAAAACCAAACATACTAACAAAATAAAATAAATAGAATAGATATGTACAAGTAAAATAAATAAATAAATAGAGTATAGTGGTGAAGAGTCTTGAATTTATTGTGGCAAGATAAAGTCTGTCATGACCAAGGTCTTCCTCAGTTGGGGCTGCCTTTTCCCGTAGAAACAAGAGAAGCAGTGTTGCCTAGTGGAAAAAACAAGGACCTGCCAATCAGAGGACCGGGATCTACTTCCTGTTCCACAATTGCCTCCTGTGTGACCTTGGGTAAGTCACTTAATTTCCCTGTGTCCCTTGGGTAAAATAGGAATTTAATACCTGTTTACCTATTCAATACCTAGAATGTGAACTCTGGTTGGGACAGGGACTGTTTCCAAACTATATATCTACCCCAGAGTTTAGAACAGTGCTTGGCACAGAATAAATGCTTAAAATGTCACAATTGCTATTACTATTATTATTATTAATAAATAACAGTAGCTGCATACTACTCACAGTCCACAAGCCACGTCTTCGATGGCTGCTTGGATTATCTAGACCTTAGCCTGCTTTGAATGAAGAAAGTGGGTAGGAAGCAAGGGGGTGACGTACCTTTCTCTCCATCCTCCCTGATCTCTCCCAAGACTAGGTGGCTGTGTGATATTAAGGATAGATTGGACACCTTTTCTAGGCCTTACCCAATAGGGCTACTCAGGCACCAGGAGCCCTGCTGCCTCAACAGCAATATTGGGCCTGCCTAAATAGGTAGGATCTTAGTCAGCCAACTGTATTTATTGAGCACTTACTGTGTGCAGAGCACTGTACTAAGTGCCTGAGTGAGTACAATACAATATGGCAGACACATTTCCTATAGTTTAAAATTAGTGGAAATGATAAAGGAGGACAGTGTACAGTACAGTATACAGTATGTGCAGAGTACAGTGCTCTGCACACAGTAAGCACTCAATAAATATGATTGAATGAATGAATGAATGAAGAAGGAATGACCTATCACCAGCAAAATAATCACCTGATTTGCTTCTGCAGTTGGGGTGATGGGTTGCACTGAATCATCCCCATTCTTTCACCCAGACAAGAGTGCCAACACACTGCAAAATGGCCTACAGGAGTAGCAGGAGCAATATCCAGAGAGACCCAGTGGATCTTTCATAAGTCATTATTGAGGGGCCCTCATGCTTCTAGAAAAAGGATTGGGTCCAAAGTTTCTTGCTAAAACTGGGCAGAGATGAATCTTGGGTATAATCAAGCAGTGTTGTCTAGTAGATAAGAGCACGGGCCTGGGAACCAGAGGACCTGGATTCTAATACTGGTTCTACCTCTTGCCTGCTGTGTGACTTTGGGCAAAACACTTAAATTCTCTTCACCTCATTTTCCTCAACTGCAAAATGGGGATTAAATACCTGTCCTCCCTCCTACTTAGACTCTGAGCCCCACGTGGGACAGGGACTGCTTGCAGCCTAACTTGTATCTACCCCAGAGCTCAGAACAGTGCTTGACACATAATAAGCACTTAACAAATACCATAAAAAAATAAACTTTCTCAGGGGAGTTTGAAGGGTGGGTAAAGAGGCAAAAAGAAGAAAACAATTGCTGTGTTCCCGAAGAAGCAGTCATCAAATGCTTTTGCTGAAGAGAGTTTAAAGACTTTACTGAGCATTTTAAAATCCCTGGTTTCAAGTTGCTTCTGCTCTGTTATAAAACAGTAAAGGTTTGATAATAATCACAAGTGTCACTCATTGGAGTAACCAAAAGCTGGAGCACTTTTGTAAATAAATATTACCCAGCAGAGAGAACAGGAGACTGCCATTCACCACTCAAAAGTGTGTGCAGGCCAGCAAAGTCAAAGTAAGGTTGAAGAATGCAAGTCACGGTACAGATGATTTTATTAATAACCAGATCCAGCAAAGATTCATGTGTGAGACTGGGATGGTTTGAAATCTAGTTATACAATTCTTTGTCTAAGTTCAAAAAAGGTATTTCTAAGAAACCCTCAATCAAAAAGCCAAAAAAATAATCCTTATAATCTTGCTGTAGCCAGTTATTCTCTCCGGTTGCAGTTTCCTCCTCAGAGCATTGGTATGAATAACTTCCAAAATTTTTCAAGTGAAAAATGGATCCTCTCAAACCAGATAGTTAAAAAATACTACAAATAAAAAAATGTATAGTGCTAGGTTATATTTTAATTGTTATACTGAAATGTGTACAAATTTTCCTATCAACTGAAAATTTCAACATTATTCAAACTGTTTTATAGTCTTTGTTGAAGCCATCTGTTGCACTTTCAAAAATACTCATACTAATGAAACCCTACTGTCCTCAAATCTGGCATGTGTGTTTTCCTTGTTGTTCGGTCATTATTGAAGATCATTCGGAGTCATTTGATGCACAAGGAAAGAAATAATCTCTGTGAACTACATCCCTCTCTAGTATAGAACTGTAAAATAGTATCACTACCCTTTAAATAGACATGTCCACAGCAAAATGATTTACTGCCACACCAAGAAGGAAATGTACATATTCCTTAAGCCACATAGTCTTTTTCTTGTCTGAGTCAGCACTTTCTGGATTTGCCCAGTTGGTCACTTGAATTCTTAGCTCAGGATTTCTTTAAGATGTTTTCCCTCCATAGTCATTCTTTTAGCCTGCATAAATTGGGAAAATGTTCATTTCTTCTGCAGGCAAGAGTTATTCAAGACTACCATCTGAACGCTTTATATGATATTGTCTCCATAGAATTGGTTTATTGGAAACTGGACCTTTGTTACCTCAAAGTCAGAACTCATTCACATTCTTCTTAATGATGAACAAGCTGAATCTGTACCTTGTAAGCACTTGATATTCACCCCAACCTCAGTCCTACAGCAGCACGCTTATGAACATATCTTTATACCCTGGCAGTCTCCCTGTCTGTAATTAATTTCAGTATCTGTCTCCCTCACTGGACTGCTTTTTCTGGGCAGGGATTGTATCTACCAACCATTTTCCCCAAGAGCTTAGTACAGTACTCTGTACCATGGATCGATCGATCGATCAACAGAATGAATCACTCAACTGAGTGAAAGAAAAGTGGATGGTCCTACACTAATTAAGCATTTACTGCATTCAGTACTAATGATGATGATAGAGACATGAGAAATGCACAGTTACTACTATGTATGCATTCCTTTAAAAATAATAAACTAAAGCTTGAAATAGCATTAGTAGTATTAATAATAACGATGATGATGATGGCATTTGTTAAGTGCTTACTATGTGCCAGGCATTGTGCTAAGTGTTGGGATTGGTACAAGCAAATTAAGTTGAACACAATCCCTGACCCATGTGGGGCTTTCACTCTCATCCCCGTTTTACAGATGATGTAACTGAGACACAGAGAGGTGAAGTGCTTGCCCAAGGTGATCCATCAAATGGTGGAGTGGGATTAGAACCCATGACCTTCTGACTCCCAGGCACATGCTAGAGCTATCCTGCACATTATTGAGCACCCACTGGATATCATGTACTGTGTACTAAGTGCTTATGAAATACAAAACGAAGTACAATTCTGTTATCGTGTTCTCTCTCAAGTGCTTAGTACAGTGTTCTGCACACAATAAGCACTCTAATAGGATTAATTCATTGATTAATAGAATGATGTCAATCAATCAATCGTATTTATTGAGTGCTTACTGTGTGCAGAGCACTGTACTAAGCGCTTGGGAAGTACAACTTGGCAACATATAGAGACAGTCCCTACCCAACAGTGGGCTCACAGTCTAAAATCAGTTAAAATCAGTGGGGGAACAAAGTTTGGGTGGGAAGATGAGGAGTTCTGCTTTGTACACGTTAAGTTTGAGCTACTGACAGAATATCCAATTATATTTGATGTCTAGACCTGTAAACTCACCTCTAGCCTGTAAGCCCCCTCTCAGGATCACTCCTGGAGAGTTTTCAGTAGTACCAGGGAGAGTCAAGCAGAGGCATACCCATTTGATTCCTAGCTTGGGCGGTGGTTAGCGAGTGGAAGGCAATCTTCTACAAGTCAAAACTCACCTGTGCTGGGCAACAGCAGCATGAGAGAGAGTCGAGGGCAGACTCAAGTTTACTGTGCAGAAGAATGGAGTGGTAAACCACTTGCATATTTTTTACCAAGAAAACTCTCGGTTACACTACAAGAACGATTGCTGATGGAGGTGGGGCGATCTGGAAGAGATGTGTCCATGGAGTGGCTATGGTTCAAAGACGACTCGACAGTATTAGAATAGACAAGACTGTAGACTTGTTATGTGCAGAGAACATTTCCTCTAATTCTGTTGTATTGTAGTGTTCTGCGCATAGTAAGCACTCGAATTCAATTGATTGAAGACAGGAAGAAATATGAGGCTGCAGAGAAGGAGGGAGATCAGGGCTGGAGATGTAGATTTGGGAGTCATCTCTACAAGAAATGGTAGGCAAATCCATAGGAGTGAATGAGTTCTCCAAGGGAGTGAGTGTAAATGGAGAATAGAAGGAGATCCAGAATTGAGCCTTGAAGGACTCCCACTGTTAAGGGCTGGAAGGCAGAGGAGGAGACTGTGAAAGAAAATGAGAACGATTGGCAAGAGAGATAGGAGGAGAACCAGGAGAGGACAGTGTCAGTTAAACCAAGGTTAGATAATGTTTCCAGAAGAAGGGGGATTCAATACTTGTTCTCCCTCCTACTTAAACTGTGAGCCCCATGTGCGACCTGATTATCTTGTATTTGCTCCAGTTCTTACTACAGTGAGCACAGGGTAAGCACTGAACAAATGCCACAATTATTAAATTGAATATGGAGAGTTGAAAGATAGCAAGAGATATATGTACATATTTATAATGCTATTTATTTAAATTAATGATGTGTTTGTATCTATAATTCTATTTATATTGATGCTATTGATGACTGTTTACTTGTTCTGTTGTCTGTCTCCCCCCTTCTAGACTGTGAGCCTGTTGTGGGTAGGGATTGTCTCTATTTGTTGCTAAACTGTACTTTCCAAGCACTTAATACAGTGCTCTGCACACAGTAAGCCCTCAATAAATACGATTGAATGAATGAATGAATGACACCAAAGTTGTGGAATTCTAGCAAAGCAAAGGTGGTGGAGTTATCAGCTAAGAGAAGGAAAGTTGAGAGAAGGAATAGATTGAGGTGGATTTAGTCACTTCATTATGGCCTATTTTGCTGGACCACTGATCCATGGTTAAAGTTGGCTGTGGCTGTCACAGAGTTAACTTTATTTCTCAGTTTACTGCTTCCTGGCTGGCTTACAAGGATTGCAAATTTGTTCTGGTGGAGCCTTCACTTTCCACACTGAATGACTGTGGAGGCTAGAGGTCAGACAAAGGCCTCCTGTGGGCAGGGAACATGTCTTCCAACTCTGTAATAATGTACTCTCCCAAGTGCTTAGTACAGTGCTGTACACACAGTAAGTGCTCAATAAATGTCATTGATTGTTAGGGAAATGAGAGAAGATCAAGCATATCTAACCAAGTAACACTTCTTCTGGGGAAGGTTACACTGGGGTGGTAAAGAAGATTAACATATAATGAAAAAAACACATAAGAGCTACCAACATCTCATAAAAGATTTTGCCTCTTCCTTTTGACCTCTTAGCTAACTGGCGCACTCTAAGGATTTTACTTTAATGGCTTCAACCTTTCTTCTCAATGACATACAATCAAATAAAATCCTGCAGATTTTGTAATAATGATAGTTTATTAAATCATTTGAAATGGTCAAGTAGCATGAACAGATGCTTTTACTTCAAGGCTTGTACTACATTCAAACTGGATGTCTGAATTCCTATCTCTAGGTCATTAGTTGGGACATGGAATATATTTCCCTAATGAAAGCCTTGTGCTGTCAAGACTTCTTTCCAACATTACAGGTCTTCTGGTCTTTTAACTGATGCATTAACGTTTTGCAGTGATTTTCATGGAGCTCTCACTAGTCTACACCACACTTGTTAAAACCTACTAACAGACTGTCTTGCACCAAAGTGTTCACAAGTAAGAATCAGTTCTGTTCATCAAAAAACCTCATGTGGCTTCAAAACATAAAAAAGAAATCCTTAACATGCGATATTGGGATTTAACAAGATCTTGCCTGCAGAACAAGCTTTAACAATAAAAAAAACCAGTCTGCATAATCTTAAGCTGCGTTGTATTAAATCAGCTTCCCTACCACCAAGGCCTTTGATCGTTGGCATCTTTCTGAGGGTGGTCTAGCTGATCACCTAGCTAGTTTGACCTTCTGCCTGGGTGTAGTTGTTCTAAGAGCCATTGGAAGTCTGACCAGCCTTTCTCAATGCTAGACAGTTTACCCTTTAGCTACCATGCTTTGCTACTCCTCTCCTTTTAACAGTTCGGCTTTAATTCATCCTGGTGTTTGAGTACTAGTCTCCCTGTGGAGTCGCCTCAGTGTGTGACTCATTTATTCATTCAATCATATTTATTGAGCATTTATTGTACTGAGAGTACAACAATAAACAGACCCATTCCCTGTCCATAACAAGCTTATAGTCTAGAGGGGAAAACAGGAATTAAAATAAATTTCAGTTTTGTATATAAGTGCTGTGGGGCTGGGAGTGGGGGTGAATAAAGGGAACAAGTCAGGGCGACACAGAAGGGAGTGGAAGAAGAGGAAAGGAGGTCTTAGTCAAGCCTCTTGGAAGAGATTTGCCTTCAATAAAACTCCACATGTGTACTTCCTCAGACTGGGCAGCAGAATATCCATGCCACGTCAATGAAGAGACATATGTAGAAGATAAAAATCCTGTTTGAGAGCATGCAACTTTTCAGCTCTGCCCAGCTGCTATTTTCTCATCAGCTTTATGAAGTTATTTTCTTGACAAGTGATTACTCTACCCCAGGCACTTTAACTTAAAAAAAAATCCTCCATTGAAAAGAAAAGCTCTTGAATAGGGACATGTTACAGCCATGTTTCTATCTTCCATGCTTGTGGCAAACATTTCTGCTAGATTGCAAGCTCCTTGAGGACAGGATTGTCTCTACTAACCTTATTTTTCTCCCTCAAGTGATAAGTACAATAACCCATATAGAATAAGCATTCAGTACATGCTATGGATAGATATATTTGCCAACTTGTACTTCCCAAGCGCTTAGTACAGTGCTCTGCACACAGTAAGTGCTCAATAAATACGATTGATTGATTGATTTATTGATTAAAACTACTTCCTCCCAGCTCACTCCACTAGCTCCTAGCACTAGCCTCTATATGCCAAGATGGAAACATACCCTCTAAGAATTTTCTGGTACTACTAACAAAACCCTTTTCTGATGGCCAGTGGAAAGATAATTCTCCCCACTTGCTAAATGATCCTACCTCATCACATAAGGGAAATGGCAGAAAACCCAACTTTCTCTGCACAGCAGTAGGCGCTCAATAGGTTCTGTAATAGCACTCTGTCTTTGGGAGTACTGACCATCTGGTTTTCCCCCTGCTTGCAGAGCAAGTTTGGTTTTCACTGTTGGAGAATGGGTGGAATTTCCTTACCAATTTAAGGACATTTTCTCCCTCTGGAGAAAGGCATTTCCACCAATCACATTTAATAATAATAATAGTTGTATTTGTTAAGCACATACTATGTGCCAAGCACTGTTTTAAGTGCTGGAGTAGATACAAGGTAGGCAGGTTGTTCCACGTGGGGATCACAGTCCTAATCCCCATTTTACAGATGAGGTAACTGAGGCCCAGAGAAGTTAAGTGGCTTGCCCAAGGTCACACAGCAGACAAGTGATGGGGCCAAAATTAGAACCCACGACCTCTGATTCCCAAACTCATGCTCTTTCCACTAAGCCACACTGCTTGCTGGGACACTTTCCCTTTTCTCTTCCTTTCACTCCACTGCCCAACTGACCCTTTCCATGATTCCACCCCTTTGTTTTGGGTTTTTATAGCCAGTGAAATGATTTGCATGATGAAATTTAATGAAATTTCGTAAGAGTCATGTGCAGTTACGAAAAATACAGTCAGAGTATTCACAAGACATCTGGTTATAAGGAGAACACTTTCAGTGGAAATTCTACTTGGTAGGAAAAGAAGATGGATATTTTTCCAATGTTTCTAGGGGAGTAGTTTTGTGCTTTCACTGCTTTTGCCCTCATTGACATGGAAGTATATTTATTTTTATTTGCCATCTGAAATATTTTGGCTGGGGTGGGGGGGGGGGGTGAGTGTGTGTGTGTGTGTGTGTGTGTGTGTGTGTGTGTGTGTGTGTGTGATATTTTAGGATTTGTCTTTCCTAGAGGTAAAGGTAGCACACTACCTGAAAAAGGGAAGACCAAAACCAAGGAAAGCAGAAAAAAAGAACTATGTTCAGGGTCTGGCTTGGTTGTATTTCAGCAGATCAGAGCACAGACCCCAGCCCTGGGATGGAGTCTAACCCCAAGAGAAGGAAAACACATAGCATCCATAAAGCTATTCTGACCGTCAGGAAGTAGCACCAGGCCAGTTCCATGGATTTGGTTTTCATAATTCATTTCCATGTTTGAGCCAGTGGGGATCCAGCTTGGAGACGTTGACCCCTCCCTCCCCCCCCACCTTCCCCTACCACATCCCCAGTATAACGTGCCCGCTGCAAATGTGATTATTCATTAGTGGGCAGAAGCACAGTAAAGGCATTACATCACTCTATCTGTGGCTTCTGGTTCTCCAGTTGGATATTTCATTGACTCTGGACAGCAGGAGGCAGGCAGTTAGCAGTGTTATACAGTATATACAGTGTTATACAGTATAGGCAGTGTTATACAGCACCTGTATATATGTACAGCACCTGTATATATGTATATATGTTTGTACATATTTATTATTCTATTTATTTATTTTACTTGTACATATTTATTCTATTAATTTTATTTTGTTAATATGTTTGGTTTTGTTCTCTGTCTCCCCCTTCTAGACTGTGAGCCCACTGCTAGGTAGGGACTGTCTCTATATGCTGCCAACTTGTACTTCCCAAGCTCTTAGTACAGTGCTCTGCACACAGTAAGCGCTCAATAAATACAATTGATTGATTGATTAGGTCAAGTCTGCTCTTTAGCCTCCAACCAGCTTTGGATCTTGGCAAAAAATCCATAAATTCCCAATAAGAACTGTTGTGACTGATGGAGAGAAAGAGCATTAGTTCTAAACAACTGTTTGGTGATCAACATGCTGGCATCTCCACCCACACCCCTGACATCCTCTCTCACCCCAATGACTGCACATCAAGTCTGATGATCTGGATCAAGAGTTTCGATGCATTTTCATTTCCTGCACCGGTGGGCACTTTGGCAAGTGTGTTTTCCTTCTGGAGCTCTTTTTACCTTTCATTCTCCAACCAGAGAGTTAGAAATCCCCATTACATTTCCAGCAGGCTTGAGTAACTGCAGGGCCACAGATGTATCCAACGGCCATCTTTTCCAGCTTCCTGAGCTGGTACTCTTTTCTGATGCAGCGAACCTTGTGCTCATCTGGGTGAGAGCTACATTCAAATGTTGTTTCGCAACAGCCTGGGTGGCTTTCATTGAAAAAACTTTTTTTTTTTCATTTACCATCCTCTGGTACAGAAAGTTGTGCGAATTTAGACGGTGTGTTTGGGATAAACTAGAGATATGGATTGGAAATCTGCCTTGTGCAGTTCTAGACTTCAAATCTAGACTTCTAGACTTCCCTTCAAGGCCCTACTTCCCTTCAAGGCCCTACTTTCCTTCAAGGCCCTACTGAGAGCTCACCTCCTCCAGGAGGCCTTCCCAGACTGAGCCCCCTCCTTCCTCTCCCCCCCCACCCCCTCTCGATCGCCCCCGCCTTACCTCCTTCCCTTCCCCACAGCACCTGTATATATGTATATATGTTTGTACGTATTTATTACTCTATTTATTTATTTTACTTGTACAGATTTATTCTATTTATTTTATTCTGTTAATATGTTTTGTTTTGTTCTCTGTCTCCCCCTTCTAGACTGTGAACCCCCTGTTGGGTAGGGACCGTCTCTCTATGTTGCCAACTTGTACTTCCCAAGCGCTTAGTACAGTGCTCTGCACACAGTAAGCACTCAATAAATACAATTGAATGAATGAATGAATGAAAATCAACAGCCGTAGCCCTCTGCTCTCCATAGTGAACATGAGGCCTCTGGGCTTTTTTAAATGTACATATACCGACCAACATCCAAAAGACATATATCTTTTTCCTTCATAGAAATGGATTTTAAAAGAGTGGTTATTTATTTTTTCCAATATAATGTCTAGAATATACTAATAATATACTTAATAATTAATATTTGATTAATAATGATCTTCGTGCAATAATCAATAATATTGAAAATATTCCGTATTCCCCAGATTATTAGTTTAAAATGGAAGAAGATGGTCTTTGTAAATTTACAGTGGGCTAAATGGGCCTGTATAAAGTAAACCATACCATATTATTCAGAGCTGTGGAGGGTCTAATATGAATGGCTTAGTGGAGAAAAGCCAATTAGTTTGATTTATTGTAAGGTAAATCTAATAAAGCTCTAAGTGCAGTTGTAGGATATGAAATACACGATCAGATTCAGCTCTTTGCTCATTGCCAGAAACTTGGCCACTTTTCCTGCAAACTCAGTAATTCACCTGACATGAACACCCAGTGTTCGGAGAGTCAAGTCAGCAGATGTGACCAGACATAAATTCTGATCCAACCAAATTGCCAAATGCCTCTGAACATGGAGGGGTGACTGACCTGTTGTTTCTGGGATATGAAAGATGCAATTAAATATAATCATATAACACAAAAAGCAAAAGTCTCTTCATCTGTAAAGCAGGGATAAACTTCTACTCTCCCTCTCTCCTAGGCAGTGAGCCTTGTGTGGGTTAGTGATTTCTTCTCCTATCTGACTGTCTCAAGTTCCCCAATTCTGGTGTTCTGTGTGACCCTGAACAAGTCTCTTAACCTTTCTGGCCTCAGTTTCCTCCATCCATAAAAATGAGGATAAGATAGATTGTGAGCTCCAACCCAATAACCTTGTATCTCTGGCTTGGGAGTCAGAGGTCATGGGTTCTAATCCTGGCTCCCTCACGTGTCAGCTGTGTGACTTCGGGCAAGTCACTTAACTTCTCTGTGCCTTAGTTCCCTCACCTGTAAAATGGGAATTAAGACTGTGAGCCCCACGTGGGACCACCTGATTACCTTGTATCTACCCCAGCACTTAGAACAGTGCTTGGCACATAGTAGAAGCAGCGTGGCTCAGTGGAAAGAGCCCGGGCTTTGGTCAGAGGTCATGGGTTCAAATTCCGGCTCCGCCACTTGTCAGCTGAGTAACTTTGAGCAAGTCACTGAACTTCTCTGGGCCTCAGTTCCCTCAACTGTAAAACGGGGATTAAGACTGTGAGCCCCCCGTGGGACAACCTGATCACCTTGTAACTTCCCCAGTGCTTAGAACAGTGCTTTGCACATAGTAAGTGCTTAATAAATGCCATTATTATTATTATTATAGTAAGCACTTAAATACCAACATCATTATTATTATATCCCAGTGCTTAACATCCAGGAAATGCTAAATAAATGCCATAAGTATTACCCAAGGGCTTACAATATTGTTTGACATATAGAAGGCACTTAATAAAATTATTTATTATTTATTATGGTATGTATTAAGACCTCTCAGGGTCACACCTGAGAGTTTCCAGTACTCGACTACAGGAGGAAGAGTCAAGCAGAGGCCTACTCATTCCATTCCATTCCTAGCTTGGGTAGTAGCTAGCAAGTGGAAGGCAATCTGCTACAAGTCAAAACTCACCAGTGCTGGGCAGCAGCGGCATGGGAGAGAGTCGAGGGAGGAGACTCAAGTTTACTGCACGGAAGAAGGCAATGGTAAGCCACTTCCATATTTGACCAAGAAAACTCTAAGGAAACTCTACCAAAATAACTGCAGATGGAGGTGGAGTGTTCTGGGAGAGACATGTCTTTGGCGTCACTATGGGTCAGAGATGACTCAACAGCACAAAGCAAGACATGTATTAAGAGTTTACTATGTGTCAAGCCCTGTTCTAAGTGCTGTGGTAGATACAAGTTAAGCAGGTTGGACACAGTTCCTGTTCCACATGAGGCTCACAATAATAAACACAATTATTATTCTATCAATCAATCAATCAATTGTATTTATTGAGCACTTACCATGTGCAGAGCACTGTACTGAGCACTTGGGAAGTACAAGTTGGCAACATATAGAGACAGTCCCTACCCAACAGTGGGCTCACAGTCTAGAAGGGGGAGACAGAGAACAAAACCAAACACATTAACAAAATAAAATAAATAGAATAGATATGTACAAATAAATAAATAGAGTAGTAAATATGTACAAACAAATATACATATATACAGGTGCTGTGGGGAAGGGAAGGAGGTAAGATGTATCAACTTGAGATCTTATGGTGGGATAAAAGTTCCCTCAAACTCAGAGGTGAAAATAAGCCACTTGGAAGCTGCACCAGGAAGCAGTGGGGCGGCTATTCTGGTATGAGATATTTCAAAATGGAAGCCTGTTATCATCTTCTGATGCTGAGCTGCCCTCCAGTTCAAGGAGGGTCGGGTTGTGTAATTGGAGGCTCTGGTCCAGGGACTCCACAGTAGTGGGGATCAAGTTGCCCCTCACTGGTTTGGGGGCTCACATAGTCACGTGGGCAAAGAAGAGTGAGCCCAATGTTGGGTAGAGACCGTCTCTATATGTTGCCAATTTGTAATTCCCAAGCGCTTAGTACAGTGCTCTGCATATAGTAAGCGCTCAATAAATATGATTGATTGATTGACTGATTGAGAGAAGTTGGCCCTGACTTGGATCTGGGCCGTGCCCAATTCCCTGGCATGGGAATGGACTGTGGAGCACCAGGTAGCCAAGGAGTTCCCAACCACGCCATCTGCTCCCACCGTGGGCTGGCACGGCTCTAGGTACGGTGTGAGGGGGATGTCCGCCCATGCTTCCAGCGAGGTGGAGTGGATAGAGCATGGGCCTGGGCGTCAGAAGGTCATTAATTTTAATCCCGGTTCCACCACTTGTCTGCTGTGTGACCTTGGGCAAGTCACTTAACTTTTCTGTGCTTCAGTTACCTCTTCGGTAAAAAATATGGATTAAGAGTGTGAGCCCAATGTGGGATGGGGACTGTGTCCAACTTAATTAACCTGTATCTACCCCAGCACTTAGAGCAGTAGTTGTCACACAATAATAATAATAATAATAATAATAATAATAATGGTATTTGTTAAGCACTTACTATGTGCAAAGCACTGTTCTAAGCATTGGGAAGAGACAAGGTGATCAGGTTGTCCCACGTGGGGTTTACAATCTCAATCCACATTTTACAGATGAGGTAACTGAGGCACAGAGAAGTTAAGTGACTTGCCCAAAGTCACACAGCTGACAATTGGCAGAGCTGGGATTTGAACCCATGACCTCTAACTCCAAAGCATGCTCTTTCTGCTGAACCAAGCTAACAAGCACTAAAATTATTATTATTATTGATTCCCTTCAACCTCTCTGACTCACCTCTCTGTCATACCCTGCCTATACAGCAGCAGCGGTTTTAAATCCCCAGCCTTTACAGTAAGATCTTTTGTCAGTTTCACAAACAGATAATGCTTCCATGATAGCAGGTGACTGCATAAACAATTTTGAATAACTTGCTATCAGCCGCAGAGGTTTTTCTCTAACACTTGTACCCTGCATACCTGAATTCGATAAACCAAACTATTGTCATCAAAAATGTTTTCTTAGCTACTTGAATGCATGTAAAGGCAAAAAGGGGGGAAAAAAGCATATGACGGAACAAATTCCAAGAGATTTACTGTACACTCTCTAGGTCTTTATACTTCTTGAATGAAGTTGTTCTGAGGGAGAATCCCTTTGGAAAATTTTTACATTTGAAGTTGTAACTGCATTACAATCCTTTAAATATCAGAGTAACCAGGACCTTCTGGAAAGTTCCTACCATTAATAGTAAGCATCCATCTAAGCCATTGGCGCTGCTTCGGATATTCTGAAGTTGTGTTCTATGAGTGACCACAGAATTTAACTAGATTATGGAAAATTTTGGTCAAAAACGTGCGCTTTTCATTCCTTTATTGTTACAAAATGTCAACTATGAATTTTAGTGATGCCAAGAAAGGCACACCCAAAAACATTAGGCTTAAATTCATCTGTTTCCATTCTGGACTCCAAATCAGTAAAAATGGTGTTTGTGAAATGCACTCATTGTCAGAGATTCTTCTGCCTGGGAACAATTCACTGATCTTAACCATGGTCTGTAGGGAGCTGGTGAGAGTCATGCAGATAATCAGGGTTAATAAACCTTAAATCTCTGTCACTAATCACTATGAGACTCTATCACACTTCCACCAAGCCTTTTTTTGGCAGTAGAGGGGGAGTTGGAGTGAGAAAGAAGGCCGATTGAACATATCTAATTTGAAACCAGAGCATAATGAGCAGACCCAAGAGAGAGGGTTTTAGAGCAGCTGAGAACACCAAAAGGAGGATGAAAGAGGCTTAGAGTGACCAAGGAAGACAAATGGGATCTGGTTGCAAAACCAGTGAAATAGCTGTTGGAACAGAAAGCATAGCAGAGTGGAAACAGGTGAGGAGAGAAATCAATAGTGTTTACTCTAAACTGTAAACTCCTTGTGGGCTGGGAAGCATGTCTACCAACTCTGTTATATTGGACTCTCCCAAGTGCTTAGTACAGTGCTCTGTGCACAAGTGCCCAATAAATACAATTGATTACAATATAAAAAGTGGCATACTACTGAGATAGAGGGATGTCAAGGATACATATTTCATGGTAGCCATGCTTGGAGCCAAATGTCATTCAAACCATCTACTAATATGCTCCAATCTCATAATCTGTAGAAACCTAGCATCAGAAAATGGCCTCCAAAATGTCAAGACCACTAATTGTTATGCTCCTGAATAATGAAAGCATTGGCAAGGAGCTTTGCAGCAATATGACAACAGCCCTGATGGGATAGGGAACTCAAAATGCAAACCCTCATTTGGAGGTGGTGGTGGGGAGTCGACTGCAAATGTCATATAAAGCTTTGGTACTTGACAGATCCAAGTAGCCATCAGGTAGTGCCAAAGTTATGCCTTGGTTCCGTGATCTGGTGGGCAGTGAATCTGGTGGTTGCTGCAGTCTTTTCTGCCCCCATTAGCCAGATAGTCCACCTTGTGGAACATCCTATGTATTTTGGGGGCCAATCACCTTCACCAATGGAGGTTTAGCACCAGAATTTATTTTTACTTGTTGTGATGACTTGACACCTGTCCACATGTTTTGTTTTGTTGTCTGTCTCCCCCTTCTAGACTGTGAGCCCATTGTTGGGTAGGGAATGTATCTATATGTTGCCAACTGTACTTCCCAAGTGCTTAGTACAGTGCTCTGCACACAGTAAGTGCTCAATAAATACAACTGAATGAATGAATGAATGAAAGGCAGAACTGGGACTAGAATGTAGACCTCCAGACATCCATGACAGAACTCTATTTGAACCAAGGGCAGCTTTGCTTTAAGGAGCAGTGTGGCCTAATTGAAAGAGAACAGGCCTGAGAGACAGAGGACTTGGGTATCTGATTCTGGCTCTGCCGCTTGTCTGCTGGGTGACCTTGGGCAAATCACTTCACTTTTTTGTGCCTCAATTTCCTCATAGGTAAAATGGGGATTAAATCCCATTCCCTCCTACTTAGACTGTGATCTCCCTGTGGACAGGGCCTACGCGCAACCTGATTATCTTGTATCTACCTCAGTGCTTAGTACAGGGCTTGACACACCATAAGTGCTTAACAAATGCCATTATTATTAGCTTATTCTTAAAAAAGAATACAGATGACGTGATAAGCAAGAATGACTCCATCTTGTCAAGTAGAAGCCATTTCCTAAGAGACTATTGTTTGACCCCATGAGCAACAAGAAAAAAGGAGGAATTTAAGGAGAAACTGAATTATCTCAATGATGCAACTCTCCTTACAAAGAATAAGTGATATTCGGGCCAATACATTGTACCAAGCACTGAAGAAATACAAAACAAGTCCTCTCTCTTCCCTCCATGCTAATTCTGGGGATATTTGTGATTCTAGATTTTTTTTTTTTTCAGAAAAAATAATTTCCTCTGGCCTTTCTTTCTGCAGAAAAACCTCATGTTTCAAGCATTTCTTCCCTCCAGATAAATGTGGAGATTTGCAACAGCACTATGAATGATCCACTTCGGAGATAAATATATTATTTGGAAGAATTGAATTCACACACAGCAAGCCTCCAAACTACAGGAGCACATGATAGGCAATGTTGCTGCCTGGTTAAGAAAAGGAGACCAGAAAGGAAGTACTGGGTTAGCTATTCACTGAAGCATGAATGCATGCAAAGGACTCACAGTCAACAATGTACTTCTTGGAATTTTTCTTTCCTAGAATCAGCGAATCAATATATCCGGGGTCTTAACATGATTCCAGAAATCCTGATGCTATTACAAACTCTTAGTTCTGCCCCCACATCAAGGAAAGGATAGAGCTTGCTGCTGTTTGGTAAGTATACATGAAGATAAATAGGATAAAGGAGAGGGGTTTCTTTGTAGGTAGGGTATCTCATTCTTATTGAAAGAGCTCCATTTCTTTTAGTAATCAAAACCAGTATGGCATATTGTTTTACATAATCAATCAATGGTATTTATTGAGTGTTCACTCGGTGCAGAACATTGTGCTGAGCACTTGGGAGAGTACAATAGAGCAAGTAGAATCAATTCCTGCCCTGGAGGAGCTTTGGGGAGATGGACATTAAAATAAATTATAGTTAGGGGAAGTAGCAGGGTATAATGATTATAGATGCTTTGGGGGGGTCAATACTTAAATGTATAAGGGGCATGGATGTAAATGCATGAATAGGGAGATAGGAGATTAGTGAGGGAAGGGTTCCTGGAGGAGCTGTAATTTTAGGAAGTTGTGAAGATTGAGAGAGTGGGGGTCTTTCAGTTATGAAGGGGGTGGGAATTCCAGGCAGGAGGGAGAGTGATCAAGGGGTCAAGGGTGAGAGAGGCCTTGTTAGAGGAGTAAAATGTGCAAGCTGGGTTAGAGTGGGTAATAGGTGAGCAAAACAGAGCTGATTGAGTGGTTTTTTTGTTAGCTGGACAGAAAAGAAGGCACTTCATTCAGTTTTAGCTACGGTGAGACTTGCAACTTTGGGGATAGTCATCAGAAACCTCTCCCTAGGATTGTATACTTGACAGCCCTTCTCTACTCCTGACAGTTACACTGCATCCTGCTTTTGGCATGTTCTGACTGTCTAAGCAATTTAATTTCTTCACTTTCCTGTCCTCTTATTTTAATTTATTAAAATAAAGTAATATTTATATATCATATTAAACAATATACAGTTCATTTATACAATATGGGGTTCAATTAACAGGACAGGGTAACAGAGCAAAGAACCCAAGTGACCGTTCACAATGGGCTGTGGAAAACAAAGGAGTTAAAGTAGAAAAGCGAAAGAAAATTTGGGAAGTAAACATGTGGATTTACAGAAACCATAATAGTAATAATAATAGTTGTGCTATTTATTAAGCGCTAACTATGTGCCAGAAATTGTTCTAGGCACTGGATTGGATACAAGCAAATCGGGTTGGACACAGTCCCTGTCCCACATGAGGCTTACAAGGATAATCTCCATTTTACAGATGAGGTGACTGAGGCCCAGAGAAGTTAAGTGACTTGTCCAAGGTCATACAGCAGACAAGTGGAAGAGCTTGGATTAGAACCCAGAGCCATCTGATTCCCAGGCCCATGCTCTATCCATTAGGCCATGTAATTGGGGGAATCTTCAAACTCAAACCCCTGAATTAACGTCAAATATGCTGTCTTAAAAGTGTTACAGTTCTTTCATTTCAAACTCCTGTCTTACAAGTGTTCTCCCATTCATTAGTTACAATTAGTTACAATTGGAACTTTCCACTGCTAAAGTGCTTAACTTTGGATCCCCTATAAAGTGATAACTCTGGCTAAAATTCTGGATTCCCAAGGGCATTCTCTTCCACTTTAGATTGTAGGTTTATTGTGTATTTTACTCCCCCAAGTGCTTAGTGTGATGCTCTGCACACAGGAAGCGCTCAATAAATACATTGTTGATGATGATTGTAATGAGGAACATGAAAGACCTTAGCAAACTCCCTCCTCTAGACTGGTTGGCAGGGAACCTGTCTACAAGAGACAGACACCGAGTTTAATTGAGCCCAATGTTGGGTAAGGGACTGTCTCTATATGTTGCCAATTTGTACTTCCCAAGCGCTTAGTACAGTGCTCTGCACATAGTAAGCACTCAATAAATATGATTGATTGATTGATTGATTTAATTCCCACATGTGTATTCTCTCTCAGGGCTTACTACAGGGCTCTGCACCCAGTAGAATTTAATAAATACTATTGCTACCACCAACTGGGTTGTATTGTACTCTTGCAAGTCCTTAATATAGTCTTCTGTACACATTAATTGCTCAATAAATACCACTGAGTAACTGATTGTGGAAGAAAGAACCTCTTGCAGCATGCAAAGGTGAGATCCGGTGACACCAGGTTCAATGATAACAGTATTGAAGGTCAAATTTTCTGCACATCTATGAAAGTGGATCAAAATCCTGACTTTTTCACACTGAGCCACACAAAGATATGGTTTGGTGGCACTGACAGAGCTTGGCCCTGTATCCAGTTCTCTCTCATTGTCATGACACTCCCCAAATCTCTGCTCTAACAGTAACAACAGTACCAGAAAATTACTGGACAGTGAGCTAATCAGGAAGAAATGTCTCGGAAACAGGATTCAGGTCAGCTTCAAGGATAAAAAACCTCCATGGGATTTGGGGATCCTTGGATACATGATGGTATATATATATATATATATATATATATATATATATATATATATGTATATATATAACACCTCAGTATTTTTCAAGTTTCTTACTAGTCCAAGGCAGATTGTGATTCTGCAGTGGTTCATAATCAGGTGCACAACTTCATGATTAATTCTAAGATTTTACTATGATCAGAATCTGTTGATTTACTATAGCTTGGAAGAGGACCAGAAGCATCGCTAATCATAGCTGACAATCAATGAAAGGTATTTATTGAGCACCTACTGAGTGCAAAGCACTGTACTAAGCATTGGGAAGATACAAGACAACAGAGTTGTTAGACACATACACTGTCCACAAGGAGTTTTCAGTCTAGAGAAGTCGTGTGGCCAAGTGGAAAGAGGATATGCCTAGGAGCCAGAGGACTTGGGTTCTAAGCATGGATCCGCCACTTGTCGGTTGTGTGACTTGGAGCTTGGCACAGGGGATAGAACACAGGCCTGGGAGTAAGAAGGTCATGGGTTCTAATTCTTGTCTGCTGTGTACCTTGGGCAAGTTAGTTCAATTCTCTGTGCCTCAGTTACTTCAACTGTAAAATGGGGAATTGAGACTGTGAGCCCCACATGGGACTGTGTCCAACCCGAATTGCTGGTATGTGCCCCAGCACTTAATACAGTGACTAGCACATAACAAGTGCTTAACAAATACCACCATCATCATCACCGAGAAGTGGCATGGCCTAGTGAAAAAAGCACGAGCCTAGGAACAGAGCACTTAGGTTCTAACCCTGGCTCCATCACCTGCTTGCTGTGTGACTTTGGGCTAGTTTCCCAACTTTTCCGTGCCTCAACTGCAAAGTGGGGATTCAGTACTTATTATCCCTACTGCTTAGACTGTGAGCAAGTCCTATGTGGGACCTAATTATCCTATATCTACTCTATTGCTTAGTACAGAACTTGATACATAGTAAGTGTTTAACAAATACCATTATTACTGTTACTGTTAGTCCAGATTTCTTGGAGGATTTTGTATTCCTGGGATAGGCAAACTGTTCTTGTAGGCTAAGAACTAAAACAAGGGAGCAGAGGAAACACTTTAAGAATTCACTGGCATGTACCTCAGACAGAAGCATCATGGCAGCCCCACGTTGGGCCTGCAGTCAAGAAGTGAGTGCTTCTTCTTGAGCAAGAGCAAAACAAAGGTAGCACTGGGCATTACAAAGAACAACTGCATTGGCATAATCCTGGGGGGGGGGGGGGGGGGGAGTCTGTGTTTAATGCAAGGTTGAGTGTTCATTACACAGCATACTTGCACATAGGGGTAGAGATCACAATTAGGAATGCCATTAATAAATATGAAATTATATACGTGTGTAGGTGTCCATCAATCAATCACATTTACTGAGCTCTTACTGTGTGCAGAGCTCTGTACTAAGTGCTTGGGATAGTACTATAACAGAGTTGGAAGACATTTTCTGGCCACAGGGAGCTTACAGTCTACAGGGAGAGACAGGCATGAATATAAATAAATGCATTATAGATATGTACATAGGTGCTTTGGGGCTAAGGATGAGGTGAATAAAGGGTACAAATCCAGATGGAAGGGTGACACAGAAGGGAGAGGAAGTAGGGTCAGTGAGGCCTTAGTCATGAAAGGCCTTTTGAAGGAGATGTGCTTTTAATAAGGCTTTGAAGTTGGGGAAAGTGATAGTTTGACAGATATGAAGGGAGAGAAAGTGAGAGAGTTTCAGATCAGAGGCAGGAAATGAGCAAAGGGTCAACATCAAGATAGATGAGATCGAGGAGCAATGAGTAGGTTGTGTTAGAAGAGCAAAGTGAATATATTCATTTGTAGTAGGACCTCAGCTAAGGTAGGAGTGGGCAAGGTGATTGAGAGCTTCAAAGCCAGTGGTAATAAGCTTCTGTTTGATGAAGCCACTGGAGGTCCTTGAGGAATGGAGAAACATGGGCTGAACTTCTTTTAGAAAAATGATGTGGGCAGGAGAGTGAAGTATGGACTGGAGTGGGGAGAGTCAGAAGGCAGGCAGGTCAGCAATTAGGCAGACGCAGTAAAAGCAAGATAGGATAAGTGCTTGGATCATTGTGGTAGCAGTTCGGATGGAGCGGAAAAGGTGGATTTTAGCAATGTTATGAAGGTTGAACCAAGAGGATTTGCTGACAGATTGAATATGTGGGTTAAATGAGAGAGACTGGTTTGAGGATAATGCCAGGTTTATGGGTTGTGAGACAGGGAGATAGTGGTGCTGTCTACAGTGATGGGAAATGCAGGAGTAGGACAGGGTTTGGGTGGGAAGATGAGGAATTCTGTTTTGGACATGTTAAGTTTGAGGTGTCGGTAGGGCATCTAAGTAGAGGGGTCCTGAAGGCGGGGGAAATATGAGACTGCAGAGAAGAGACAGATCAGGTCTGGAGATGTAGCTTTGGGAATCACATGCATAAAAATGGTAGTTGAAGCCATGCTGGTGAACGAGTCCTTTAAGTGTGTGTATGGGAATGGAGAATAGAAGGGGACCCAGAACTGAGCCTTGAGGGACCTCCCCACAGAGATTAGGAGGCAGAGGAGGAGCCTATAAAAGAGTCTGAGAATGAGCAGCTAGAGAGCTAGGAGGAGAACCAAGAGAGGGCAGTGGTAGTGAAGCCAAATTTAGATGTTTCCAGGAGAAAGCTGTGATCCATAGTGGTGAAGGTAACTCAGAGATAAAGGAGGATTAGGATGGAGTAGAGGACATTGGATTTGGCAAGAAGGAGAACACTGGTGACCTTAAAGGGAGCAGTTTCCATGGAGTGAAGGGGATGGAAGCTAGCCTGGTGGGCATGAAAGAGGGAAATGGAAGAGAGGAAGTGGAAGCAGCAGCTGTAGACAACTCAGTCAAGAAATTTGGAAAGGAATGATAAGAGGAAGATGGGGTGATAATTGCAGGAAACCATGGGTTCTTTTAAACCATAGGGGATATATGTATTGTACTCTCCCAAGCACTTAGCACAGTGTTTTGTACACAGTAAACCCTTAATAAATATCATCCATTGATGAGCATGTTTGAAACAGTGGGGAAGAAGACATTAGAAAGTGAACAGTAAAAGATGACGATTAGGAGGGAAGAAAGGAGGGGGGAATTGTTTTCATAAGAAGTGAAGGAAGGGGTAGATTTTGAGAGGAGGTTGGAGAACTCCTCTTGAGAAACAGCTGGGAAAGATGAGAGAGTCAAAGAAAGGGCAGAAAGAGGGAGGGACTGGAGAGGAGCAGGGGAGATTTTAGAAAGATCATGCCTGACTGTTTCCATTTTATCAGTAAAGTACATGATCAAGTCAGGTGGGGGTTGGGGAGAGGTTAACAGAAGATGTGAAAACCTGGCACGGGCAATGGACATGGGAATTCATTCATTCAATCGTATTTATTGAGCGCTTACTGTTGCAGAGTACTGTATTAAGCGCTTGGGAAGTACAAGTTGGCAACAGCTGATGGGAATCAATAAGGACAGAAAAATAATGTTGCTGGGAAGAGAAGGCAGAGTTAAAGCAGGAAAGGACGAAATTAAGATGGGAAAGTTCGGTCTAACGTCAATTTCTGCCAGTAGGGTCCAAAGCTCATACACTGGGGCAAAGGAAGCATACTGTGGAGGTGATCCAGCACTGTGGGCTAGTGGTACATTATTCATAGATGGATTCCCCCAACTCACAGTAGGCATATATATGAGTACTCACACAATAGCATCTATAAATTTAAAAAGACAATCATCATATATAATACATATCATGGGCTTTTGAGGCTAATGAATAATACAGGAGGATGTGAGGAAAGAGAGAGAAGAAAATGTGAAGTCCATTTGGGAAAATACAGTACTTGCAAAAAAAACCCCCCTCAAAACCCTTAAGGTAATTCAAACCATGGACCATCAGGGAAGGGATCACTTGCAGAAGTGTTAAAAAAGACACTTGGAATGCCAGTGAAACCAAATGAGATCTAAGCTGTATGTATAGGACGCATCAAAAATCCAAATGAAATTTATCTTGATATGCAGGAGCATCTCATTGCAAAACAGAGAAACTGACTCGCTTACATTTTATATCAGTGCTATCAGATTTCCACAGAAAAGTAGACTGTGAGCCCACTGTTGGGTAGGGACTGTCTCTATATGTTGCCAATTTGTACTTCCCAAGCACTTGGTACAGTGCTCTGCACACAGTAAGTGCTCAATAAATATGATTGATGATGAAAAGTAGTACATAAAGCACTGTACAACTCAACAGGGATTCCATCCTCCTGCAACCCTTGAAAGCTGATAAGTTCTATCCTTCACTTTTATGGATGACGAAGCCAACGCGCAGAAGGCATTCACCCAAACCATAAAGAAAGTTAGTCAATGTCTCAGTACCTCATCGGTAAAATGAGGATTAAGACTCCGAACCCCATGTGGGACAGGGACTGTGTCCAACCTGATTAGCTTGTATCTACCCCAGCCCTTAGTATAGTGTCTACCACATAGTAAACACTTCACAAATACCATTAAAAAATAGGAATTAATACACAGTTCCCTTCACACTGATTATCAGTCCAAAATTGTTTTACTTAACAGACTGTTCTTATTTGGAGGGTGCTGTTGGGTAAGAGCTGAGTGCACATAAACAAATTTTAAAAAAGGCCAGCTACCTCCCTGCTGCCTTCAGCAATTTTTGCCATCACATTTTCTTCATGAGATTTGTACAGTCATCAACTATATACACTGTTTGGATGCCTCTCCACAGCACCCAGTATTATGTGCTGCTCACACAGAAAAAAAATGCTCAACCAAATATTGTCATTACTGAGGATGATTATCAGAAGAGCAGGCAGCCTGGTGAACTGCGAAAAACCCCAAAGGAACCTGTTGAATTCCGAGCATTTTGATTTCTTTCCCTGTAGCAGGGATTAATTTCAGGAAACCATAAATATGTGCCTTAGTTGCTTACAGATTGATATTTTAGTTTCTGTGCCACTGTCACTGGTGATTTTTAATGTGCTTGTATGTTGTGATTTTGTGTTAACCCTATGTCCCTCATTAGATTTCAAGACATTTGAGGACAGGAACAATGTCTTATTGTATCTTTCACAATTCAGCACCTTCAGACTTCTGGACACTCTAGAGCAGCTGGAACTCCCTGAGAAATGTTTTCTGTTTCTAGTGGTCCTACAGGGACATCTCAGCCCCAAAGCCAGATTTACCCAGAGACTTCACTCTCCCCTAGGTCAAAAAACAACCAGGAAATTCTCACTCCCTCCTTTGACCACCTTGGAGTGTAAGAGGGTTGGGGTAGAATGGGATAGAAATCAATTCCCCAGCTTCTCCAAATACATCACGGTCTTTCATAACATAGAACTTGTGTTCCCAAAGACTCTCACATTATGGAAAACCTGGATCTCTCACATCCCAACAGCACTGGGCACATAAAATGTTTCTCCCACCCTTTCACCCACCCCTCTTGGCTTTAGATTCAGACAGATGCATACTGAGGGACTAAAGTTCTCTAATTCCTCAATAATCTTCTAGCCAAAAAGAGTAATGGAAACATGCTTTTTGAAGAACTACCTGTACTTGCCTTTCTAACTTTAAATCATAAACCTTAGTAGGGAGATGCCTAGCAACACATAATCCATTTCTCTGAATGATTGTTCCTATCACTTCACTGAATGCATCATCAGTATCTACCAACTCTATTGTATTGTACTCTCCCAAGAGCTTAGTACAGTTCTCTGTACCCAGTAAGTACTCAATAAATACCATGGATTGATTTATCTTCAAATTGTTCAGCTTCTCCTCATGGTAGATGCTAAGGGTGTCTTCGATGATGGTCTGCTTGAAGCAGTCAAGGCCTAAAACATCCTATGGCTCCACTGCTCTGGTGAAATCATCCCCAATTCACACTCCACTACTAAGGATTTTGACTGCTCTTGAAAATCAAATAATAATTGTGGTATTTGTCAAGTACTTACTATATGCTAAGCATGGTACTAAGGGCTGGATTAGATACAGGATAACCAGGTCCAACCCAAGACTCAGAGAGTAAGTAGGAGAGGAACATGTATTGAATCCCTTTTTGCAGATGAGAGAACTGAGGCACAGAGAAGTTGAGACTTGCCCAAGATTATAGATCAGGCACATGGAGGAACCAGAATTAGAACCCAGGTCCTCAGATCCCCAGACACCTGCTCTTTAGGCCACACTACTTCTAACGAAAGAAAAGAAATTTCATAGGGACCTCTGCTCTTGAAAGGAGCTTTGTGTAGACTAGCACATCTGGAAGTACTTATAGCTATACTAAACCTCCAAGCCTTGGAGTTTGCTCCATCACTCATTTTTGGCTTCTTGGGCTCTGCAGCTGTGTTACCCATATTCACTCCAGGCAAACCTCCCCAAATCCTCTCTTCTATGGAAAGATGCCCCACCCTATTACCAACCTTGTAAAATTCTAATGTTTATGTTGGGCGTGGGTCGTTCGAGGGCCACTAGGCAACACTTTGGCTCAGTGGTTTTAATCTCATTTTCCAATCAGTCAGAATTGACAGAGATAATGAGCCAGCCAGAGCATAAGTGAATTCAGTTTTTAGACCGGTATAAATCAAAATTCATTCCAAGTCTCCAAAAAAGAGACAATCTTTCAAATATTAGCTTGCTGGGGTTTAAAATATTTTTACACATTCAAAACAAAGTTCCATTAATGTATTTCAAAGTTCTTAAAAGAGGCTTCAAAGTCTCAAGCAGTGTAATGTAGCATTAACAACGGATTTCCATTTCCAAATCATAACTAACGAATCCTGTTCACTATTTTGTCCTGATCTTCAAGTCATGCAAAGCTTTTTAGTGCACATGCAAGTATATAGGTGTTCATTTGTCACCAACCCCATTGACTAGTCATAATAATAATAATAATAATAATAATAATAATAATAATAGCATTTATTAAGCACTTACTATGTGCAAAGCACTGTTCTAAGCGCTGGGGAGGTTACAAGGTGATCAGATTGTCCCACGGGGGGCTCACAGTCTTAATCCCCATTTTACAGATGAGGTAACTGAGGCACAGATAAGTTAAGTGACTTGTCCAAAGTCACACAGCTGACAAGCGGCAGAGCCGGGATTTGAACCCCTGACCTCTGACTCCAAAGCCCATCCTCTTTCCACTGAGCCACGAGTTATAAAAACAAGTTTGCCTATATGGGTAGAAAATGATCTGGCACACCATTTTGGGTAGACTATAGAATGTGTTCCTGTTGTACATGTGCATTAAATTTGGCTCGGTGAGAGCACAAACTTGCGATGTCTTAATTGGAGATGTTAGTGCACTGTGTTAAAAGTGCTCTTTTCTTTTTTTTTATGAAACAGGACTCACTGCTATCACAAACTCTGGCTCTCTTCATCACACCCTCCCCCTCTCCAATCTCTAACGTATTAATTTCATTATTTCAAGGGGTTTGAGGACCAGAGTACAGAATTTTATAAACACTCATGTCTAGACTGCTTATCTCATTTATGTCTTATCGGGGACATTTGTTTATCTTACCCCTCTTTCCTTTTACTGTCTTTCAATTAATTTATTGCTCCACTGGTACATGGATAGAAAGTGGGGAGGGGCTGGAAGCCGGGCATAGACGGGTCATTTTGCTACTTACTGGAGAAGGAGCATGGCCCAGGAGAAGCTGCACGGCCTAGTGGCAAGAGCCCGAGCTTTAAAGTCAGAAGTCATGGGCCCTAACCCTGGCTCTGCCACTTGTCTGCTGCATGGCCGTGGGCAAGTCACTTCACTTCTCTGTGCCTCAGTTACCTCATCTGTAAAATGGAGATTAAGACTGTGAGTCCCACGTGGGGCACGGACTGTGTTCAACCTGATTACCTTGATTCCACCCTAGTGCTTAGAACAGGGCTTGGCACATTAATAAATACCACAATTATTACTTGAAGTTCTGCTACAGAAAATAACAGGATGGTTGGAGGGAGAGTTTGAAACTATCAAGTTAAACTAGTTTTCATTTTATTTTACAGGTTTTTATGATCCTTTCCTAGCAAAGATGACTGACTGTTGGTCCTATTGGGTCAGACTAGTGCTGTTGAGATATTTAGAAATTAGAAATACCAGTTGTGTGATCACATCTTCATCCTCTTCTGCTGGCCAGTGTTACAGGAGAGGGAAGAAGACTTTTGAAGACTGGGAGAATAGACATCACCCTGTGACAGAAAAATGAATGTGATGACATTCACATTAAAATTAGATGTGGGCAGGCTTAACAAAGCTGCCATTCTGTAGCTGACTGGACAGAAACAGCAACTTGATTCTTGTCTCCTTTGATCTTTCCCACGATGCTGGGCATAGGCAGCTTTGCAACAAGCTGGTGTGGGGGTCACGGCTTCCATATTCCGACAGTTTATCTAACAAGGGGACTGTAAGTGTACGTGCTTGTTAAGCAGTAGCTTGGGGTTTCGGCTTCAAATTATTTTGCTTTCTGAGATTCACCTATTTGTTGATAGGTGGTTGACTTTGCCTTTTGCTCTTTGGCCCTTGGAACCTTTTAAAATTTGAGTTTTAAAAATAACAACAAGCAATTTTGAGGTGGTACATGCCAATTAGTGACCTTCTGCTTGCCATCCCAAGATGTAAGCTTTATTTTTATTTTAAAGTCAATTTGTGGAAAAGTGTAATTAGGTTCAGGTTAATACTTAAAATGTCTACATCAACAAATGAGGGTGTTAGCAAAACAATAACACATAAAGACAAAATGATCCTAAGAAAACACAAAGTATCTAATCTTTTCTGGGGGATAAGTACATAATAGGTGCTCCACGATAGATGATGCCTTAAGGAGCTCAAAAATTAAAGGAACAAAAAGGGAGCATAAATTCCTAAGTAGGGGAAAAGGATGAAAAGGGCGAAAAGGCTTTTCCTTAAGTTATCTTCCTTCTCTCTACCACTTTTGAGCAGCACTTCAGAGTCCCAGCTCTGATTTTCCGGACCAATTTATGGAGGACTTGTTTGCAACCCCACCAATCTCACAGAAAAGGTCAAGTCCAAACCCTAAAATCAACAGTCTCAGGACTACAGTTTTCATTTTTAGAAAATATGATAACATGTCACATGAGAAAGGGCAGCAAAGGTTTGCCATAGCGTATAGGCACATCATGACTTTAAAGCACTCAATCAGCTTAGCCCATCATACTTCACCTCAGTGATCTCCTACTACAGCCCAGCCCTCACACTCCAGTCCTCTAGTGCCAACTAACTCTCTGTGCCACTATCTCACATATCTTCCCACTGACCCCTTTCCTCCACATCCTCCCCTTAGCCTGGAACTCCCTCCCTCTCCATATAGGCCAGACGGCCACTCTCTCTACCTTCAAAGCATTACTAAGATCACATCTCCACCAAGAGGCCTTTCCAGATTAAGCCCTCTTTTCCCCAACTCCCTTTCCCTTCTGTGTCATCTCTGCACTTGGGTCTGTGACCTTTGAACATTTGATATTCGCTCCACCCCAACCCCACAGCACTTAAGGTACATATCTTTCAATTATATATTATAAATCTCTTATTTATTTATATTAATTTCTGTCTCCCCCTATAGACTGTAAGCTTGTTATGGGCAGGGATCTTGTCCACTAATTCTGTTGTACTGGACTTTCCCAGGTGCTTAGTACAGTGCTCTGCTCATAGTAAGCCCTCAGTAAATACCATTGATTGATTGATTAACTGATGGCACCACTGACTCACTATGCATCCTTGAACAGCCTGGACAATGAGAGAAACAGAACAATTTCTACCATATTTTGGTCTGGAGAGATGTGTCTTGGACCTTTTTGCATTTATCCAGTATAACTATTATTATTATTATGGTGTTTGTTACATGCTTACAGTACATCAACTACCCCAACAAGGTAGTAGTTGTAACAAGCTTGCAACTTTGTTCTAAGCACTGGGGTAGATACAAATTAATCAGGACAGATAGTCCCTGCCCTACATGGGGATCACAGAATAAGCAAGGAGGGACAACAGGAGTAATGCTTTTAGTAGGGCTTTGCAGACTGGGAGAGTAGTGGTCTGTCAAATCTGAAAATAGAGCATGCTTCAGGTCAGAGGGAAGGCATGAGCAAGGGTTTGATAGTGAGAGACACTAGGCTGAGGTACATTGAGTAGGTTGGTACTACAGGTGTGAAGTGGAATATGCAGGCTGAATGAGAGAGATGAGCAAATTCTAGCTTCCTGATCTAAATTATCAACAAAACACGCATACTGTTTCACAGATAGTTACATGGTCACAGGATCATTCCGTTGGAGAAGAAAAAGAGGCAACAGCCACATTTTCCATCAAAACAAAATAATAATAATGATGATGGTATTTGTTAAGTGCTTACTATGTGCAAAGCGCTGTTCTAAGCACTGGGGAGGATACAAGGTGATCAGGTTGTCCCATGTGGGGCTCATAGTCTTAATCCCCATTTTACAGAGGAGGTAACTGAGACACAGAGAAGTTAAGTGGCTTGGCCAAGGTCACACAGCTGACAAGTGGCAGAGCAGGGATTCGAACCCATGACCTCTGACTCCCAAGCCCATGCTTTTTCCACTGAGCTATGCTGGGTTATGCGCACCAGAGATGCTCACCAACATCTTTCCTTAAAACCATGTATCAGGGCAGAGCACAAATGCCACCCCCACTCCATGAATTATGCTGTTGAGTTTCTCCCATTTGGGGAAAATGTCAAGGTCAGCAAAAACAACAATGCAATGGACAAGCGTCGTCCTAGGAAAACCACCTGCATGGTCATGGTAATTTCCCCTTTCAGGTAAATATGCTAGCATTTTTGGTCTTGTAAACCTTAAGCCATTTCAAAGTGAATGATCATCTGTATAGCTCTAATTAAAATAATAATACTAACGATGGTATTTGTTATGCACTTGTTACGTGGTAACCTCTATGCTAGGCATTGGAGTAGATTCAATATTTATCATATTGGACCCAGGGCTCAGAGACTAAGGGGAGGGAGAGCAAGTTTTTAATCTTCATTTAACAGAAGAGGAAACTGAGGCACAAAGAAGTCAAGTGACTTGTACAAGGTCCCACAATAGGCAAGTGGTGGTGTCAGGATTAGAATTTAAGTTAAATTATTACTTGAAAAGCAGGGAGTCAGAGTCCCAAATTCTAATCCAGCTCTGTCACTTGTCTACTGTGTGATCTTGGGCAAATCACTTAACTTTTCTGTGCCTCAGTTACCTCATCTGTAAAATGGAGGTTAAGACTGTGAGCCCCATGTGGAACATAGAGTGATGTGTCCAACCTTGTATCTACCTCTGCGCTTAATATAGTGCCAGGAAAATAGTAAGTGCTTAACAAAAACCATTAGAAAACCTCAAAAAACTAGTTTCCTGATTCCCAGTCCTGAGTACTATCCCACCCCATCCTGCTGGGCAAGATTTTTTTGTTTTTGCCTCATCAACAATCCACTGTTGCTTGCATTTGCAAACTTCTCCAGTTTTCTTTACTTATTTCTTTTTAATGTCTTGTGTTTGCATTAATGTCTGTCTCCACCTCTAGATTGTGAGCTCATTATGGTCAGGGACTTCTGTTGTGCTATACTCTCCCAAGCACTTAATACAGTGTTCTGAACATAGTAGAGACAATGATTGATCAATTGATTTTGTCCATTGCTGATGCTTTTCCTGGCTGGCTTTCACTTCCGACAGGCCACCTATTTCTCGGGCCACCCCTAGCCATGTTGGCATGGAGGCCATTCTCTGTTGGGACACTCAATAGACGACTGTACAGCTGCTGGCTACAAAAGAGACTTTCCCTAGACTGCAAATGAAGTTGACGTTACATTTTTAAAGTTTAAGAATCATTATCTGTAGTTTGGGTGGTGCTGCCCAGAGCAGAGTGCTTTTTTGGGGGGGGACTTTTTCAAGTGGTTTATGGTTAGAATTGAACTGTAACAAGGGCAGCCAAGCATTTACTGATGAAAGTGCTGGCAACCAAATAAAATTACTGCATATTCAATTCCTTTTCTATTTGGCCAAAATGTTTCTCAGTTTAGCAGGATGACTTTGAAGAACATGTTTGTGGTTGATCTTATTGGACTGAGTTTTGCTCTTTTTTAAGGGATCAGAATTTGCAGGCATTGGAAACTGGCCCTTCAACACAAGGTCACTAACTAAATAAGTAAATAAAATGAAATCTCCCCCAAGACCTCTGACTATTGGCATAAAAGTCCCTCAACATTTAAACCAAATGCAACAGTAAACATGCATTTTGAATACACCAGGAGATGAGACATTTCATGGTGTAAAGAGTCGCACTGATTAAACCCCCTCACTTAACTTCCTGCTTTTGCAGATGCTTGATCAGAACACACAGTCTTGTCAAAGACCAGCTGCTAGACTATCAGCCTTTGAAGTTTCCAGAAAGTCCAGATGCTAGGCCAAGGAACAAAGGAGGAAAAGACTGAACAAGGGAGGAAAAGACTGCTTGCTTTCTGTGACCTACCTCATTGGATTGACTGTGGGAGGAGAGCAAAGGAAAATGCCTGTAAAACCATCTGAAGGATATTGAAGATTAAAGATCGCTGCCACTGTGACTGAATTCCACCATCACTGTGAACTTGACAAGGGTCACCTAGCTGCTGAGGAAACAAAGCAGGAGGTCGAGAAAGCCCCAAGAGCCCCAGTTTGCTGGGCAAGGAGGGGTTAATAAGAAAGAGATAAAAGGAATCAGAGGCCAGGGGCCCTCCACTGCACCTGAGAAATTCTGAGTTGGGGAAGTGAGATTCCTTTTCACCACCCAAGCTTTTCCCTGCATGAGAATTGTTTGTAGTCGGGAGATTTCCCTCCCCTATATGAGGTGTACACTGCTAAAGATTTATTAGCTGGCAGTGGCATACATTGACTAACAGAATGCCCTTCCAATAAGGATAGTAGCGCTTATTACTTCACATATAGAGAATGCAAGACCAGACCAGGCCCCCCAGGGCTATGCTAGGCTGGTCAAGGGCACTGAGTACATTTTAGTTAAAGGTGAAGGGAGTTAGAAACTTCCCTCATTTAAAAGAAGACTAACAGCTAACTACATTTTCCTAATAGGGACCACACTTTGTTCATTTAAGAGGTTTTGCTTTAATTGTACTGACCATCATTTGCAGTTTATTTGGGACCCAGGAACTGTGTATTTTAGTGGGGTCTGATGGATTTTACGCTACTGGATTGGAAGGTTGGCTGGAACTCTTTCTCTCTTCCTATCCAATAGACTATAACTCTTCCCATCTTCAAATCCCTACTAAAATCACATCTCCTACAGGAAGCCTTCCTTGACTAGTCCCATAACTTCTCAGCCTATCTTCCTTCCTTTCTGTATCACCTAAGTACTTAGGTATCCACCCCACACCTCAGCACATACGGATAGATCATTATACTCAGTTGTTTTCTTTATCTGTAATTTATTTTAATATCTCTCTCCCCCAGTATATTGTAAGCTCCTGGAGGGCGTGGGTCAGGTCTACTAACTCTACTGTACTCTTCTAGTGCTTAATACAGTTCTCTGTAGGGAAGCAGCATTGCCTAGTGGAAATAACACAAGCCTGGAAGTCACAGGACCTGAATTCTAATCCTAGCTCTGCCACTTCATTCATTCAATCATATTTATTGAACGCTTACTGAGTGCAGAGCACTGTATTAAGCACTTGGGAAGTACAAGTTGGCAACATATAGAGAGGGTCCCTACCCAACATTGGGCTCACAGTCTAGAAGGGGGAAACAGACAACAAAACAAAATATGTGGACAGGTGTCGTCATCAGACTGTGAGCCCACTGTTGGGTAGGGATCCTCTCTATATGTTGCCAACTTGTACTCCCCAAGCGCTTAGTACAGTGCTCTGCACACAGTAAGTGCTCAATAAATACGATTGAATGAATCAGAACAAATAGGATTAAAGCTATATGCACATCATTAACAAAATCAATAGAATAGTAAATATGTACAAGTAAAATAAATAGAGGAATAAATCTGTACAAACATATATACAGGTGCTGTGGAGAGGGGAAGGAGGTAGGGTGGGGGAGATGGGGAGGAGGAGAGGAAAAAGGGGGATCAGTCTGGGAAGGCCTTTTGGAGGAGGTGAGCTCTCAGTAGGGCTTTGAAGGGAGGAAGAAAGCTAGCTTGATGGATGTGTGGAGGGAGGGCATTCCAGGCCCGAGGAAGGACGTTGGGCAGGGGGTCGACGGTGGGACAGGCGAGAACGAGGTACAGGAGGAGGTTAGCGGCAGAGGAGCGGAGGGTGCGGACTGGGCTGTAGAAGGAGAGAAGGGAGGTGAGGTAGGAGGGGACGAGGTGTTGGAAAGCCTTGAAGCCGAGAGTGAGGAGTTTTTGCTTGATGCGTAGGTTGACAGGAAGCCACTGGAGATTTTTGAGGAAGGGAGTAACATGCCCAGAGAGTTTCTGCACAAAGATGATCCAGGCAGCAGCATGAAGTATAGACTGAAGTTTGTTATAAGGTGTTAGGCAAGTCACTCAACTTTTATTTTCTCTCTTTCCTCATTTGTAAAATGGGTATTCAATGCCTGTTCTCCCTCCACATTAAACTGTGGGCTCCATGTGGGACAGGGACTGTATCCAACCTGATTTTCTTGTATCTACCCCAGCACTTAGTCTGTGCATGGCAGGTAGTGAACATTCGACAAGGACCATAAGTATCCTAATATTATTATTCTGTACATAATAACTGTTCAATAAATGTCACTGATGAAATGATTGATTTTGCTCAACCTTATTGATTATTTTTCGGTGGGGGGGTAGGAATTTCTGTGGTACAGTCTGTCTTGTCATAACCTGTGCTTTCACTAAAGGTTTCAGCTAGGACATTGTCAGGGAACTAAAGCATGTCTGCCTGACCTCATGAGCCCTGTTTGGATGCAGCTCATCACAGTGATGGAAGAAATCATTTGTGCAGACGAGTGCAGCACTGGTCATTGTGAGATATGGGTCAAGGACGTGGCCCCATATAAATGGAGAACAGAGTGCAGCACAGAGGTTGAGGGGATTTGTGCAGTGTTTTCAAGTCACAAACCATCAATAAAGGGATACGTTCCAATCTCTATTTTGGGGATGAGAATTTTCTCTGCCAGGGATGGTTCAGCAGGTGCTGTCCTGTGCCAAATCAGGCCACAGAGTAACCTCTGAAGGTTTCTCTTCAAGGTCTAGAGTGAAAATTTCATTCTGAAAAGCAGACCATTTTGCTTCGGTTTGGAAAATGAAGCTAGAGTCCTGGAAGCTTTATAGGCATTTCAGAGTTTCAAAGACTACAGTGGCTCAGTAAACAAAGGGCCTAGAAACTAGTACACATTATTTTCAAACCACTAATTGTTATATAAACTTGGAGAAGTCACTAAATATGTCAATTCACTCATCTATAATGACAATATTGCATCTGTTATATTATTGACCTCCTTCACAGCTAGGAAAATTGAGGAAAAAAACAATTGCAAGAAATGTGTAGTTAAAAAAAATGAATCCGGCAAAAACAGCACCCTTCCACCCACTGCTATTGGAAAGTATCTAGTTGCCTTTAGTTATCTACAACAGTCTTTTAATTGAGAGTTTCAAGGGACTTATTTTTAAATGTTGTCAAAATTAAATTTTAAGAGCACTTCAACACTCACGTTTATTTGACATTTTAAATATTTAAAATTCAGGGTACTGTGTTTGCAGAAATCTTCAAAATATTAGTTTCAGACAAACAGCCATGCTGACAACACTTTGACTACGCTTTCATGTGGTGCCACATATATGTGGAATAATGTGGAATAACTTTGAAACACAAACCCTTCTCCATGTTCTTGTTTCAGAACTGTACATATTTTCCCTCCAAAACATGTTTGTTCAGCTGTCTTGGATAAGGTTATAATTTAACCATACTGTTAATGGGAACTGAAGCTCTTTTAATTTCCCCTAAGCCCCTGAAGGTTTTCCTTTTCAAGAAAGGATATAGTTCATATGTTTGTCTTGCTTTTTAAACCCCAAAGTAGGAGTACAGCAAATCCTTTTCCTACATACGAAGTGCTAATTTACTGCCTTTGATAAGAGCCACAGACTTTCTTAACTTGCTCAGAGAACTCAATTGTACAGCAGGCCAAAACTGGTCCTGAGGGAAAGACTGGATGGATTTTTTGTCTTTCCTCTTTCAATAACGTATCGGGTGTGAGTTTTAGCCTGTCAGTTTCACGAAACCCAAAGCCAGGGCTGGAGTACAACCCCCCTCACTGTTTTGATGCTACCAAAGCCATTCAATCTCAAAGTGCAGTCTTTCTAGAAACTTCACTAGACCAAATTTTAACTACTTCTTTGACCAAACTACCACATTCGTAGCCAAACTCTAAAAGTGGGGCCCTACAACCCAGTAATCCTGCAAAGTCCATTTATTAGGGGAGAATTATTTTTCTCTTGATTGGAAGCAATGTGCCTTCTGCTTATATACAAAGTGAAAAAAATATCTTTTGCCTCCATAACCCCAGTCACCCCCAGTAAAGCCATAAAGCTTTTCTCTTCATTTTCCCTTGTTGAGGGATTAATGAAATTTTGAGCCCACTGTCCACCCCACTCCTTAACTAGCTTAACTAGCTAAAGAATCTGGTATCATTAGCATGTCCCAAAACCCTGTTCAGTGTGTACCTCCTAAATAGTAGCTGCCGCCTTAGTCCATTGAAAAAGCTGTTGTGCACATGCTGCTCAATTACTCAAATATTTCCCTTCCCCACCCCTAGGCTGTACTGACTTTGGGAACAAAATTTTCCTTCACTCCCCAGAAACGTCATCACGGACCCCGGGGGCATGTGATTCTGCAAGTGATTAACAAGTCATGGGGATAAGACTGGGGAAAGAAGGCAGTAGAGGCCATTTAAGGAGCAGCACCACATCACAGCAGGATATTTTCCTCTTAAATGAATTCATGGTGAAACATTAGAAGCCTAGTGATGAGAGGGTAGGATTAAGAGAAACACCGTGGCTCAGTGGAAAGAGCACGGCTTTGGAATCAGAGGTCATGGGTTCAAACCCCAGCTCCACCAAGTGTCAGCTGTGTGACTTTGGTCAAGTCACTTAACTTCTCTGTAACTCAGTTACCTCATCTGTAAAATGGGGATGAAGACTGTGAGCCCCCTGTGGATCAACCTGATCACCTTGTAACCTCCCCATTGCTTTGCACAAAGTAAGTGCTTAATAAATGCCATTATTATTATTGTACTCTGGACACCCAAATACTTTGAGATTCATTCATTCAATTGTATTTATTGAGCACTTACTGTACGCAGAGCATTCATTCACTCATTCAATTGTATTTATTGAGCGCTTACTGTGTGCACAGCATTGTACTAAACGCTTGGGCGAGTGCAACATAACAATAAACAGACACATTCCCTGCCCACAGCGAGCTTTACCAGGCAGCCTTTTGCTAAAAAGATTTTGGTTTTAGCTTTCAGACCGGAAATCAATTTTAAAAAGTTGGATCCTTTTTCAGGCCCCCAAAATCCTTAGATTCTTTTTAGGGTGACAATATAATCTCTCCAGAGACAAGAATCTACTGAATGTGCAACTAACTGGGGATGGAGGGGAAGGGCAACAGATTTTCTGCGGTTTACAGGAGACACATGCGAGTATATACATCCAACTTTAGCGTACGCAGCAAGCCTGGATTCTGGCTCGATTAGCCTAGGACAGTTTATTTGGTAGGGGTGGGATGCAGAGGGGGTAAAGGAAGAGTGAGAAAGAAAAGGAATGAGAAAAAACACACATATTTGTCAGTATTGTGTCATTCTGAAGTTTCAGAAGTGTCCCAAGGGCCTAGTACCAAACTCGGCATGTGCACTACGTTTTGAATAGTTTTGAGGTGGAGAATGATAGGTTATGACCAAAAAAGATTGCAGGACAATTCTGTCCCCATTAGTGAAGGTTTTAATCCCCAAGTTTTAGTTAGGCAGAAATCACAGATGGATAGGAAAGGAGGAAACACAGGTTCGTATTGACACAGTCAGCGGTCCATAACTATCATTGACTCCTCTTTGCCTCAGGGGAGGAAAATTTTCAGCCAGAAGAGTTCTTAGTTTCCTTTGCTTGCTGAATTATTAATGTCAGGATGTTCCTCTACTTGTTCAACTGAATGAAAACCCTTGAGTCCAGAGAAGCTCTCAAAATGAGAACATGAGAAAAATCAGCTGGCAAGAATCTTGATAGTATGCAAATACTATTGACATCAAGGAACTTTAGTATTAAGCAGAGGGAACGGCAAAGAATTTCAACCCATCAGCTATCGAGCCAAATCCCAACTCTTTAAAATTTTACTTGTCTGGAAAAATGGAATGATCAGGTCTTACAAAGGTGGAAGCACACTTATTATTTTGAACGATGCTACCTCATTGCAGTTCCCTTGTTAAGACGAAAACCCCTATTTCCAGAGAAGGACAGTAGAAGATTCTCCAAACAACTTCCAGGACACTGACCCTAAACTGTTCACATCAGCTACACACTTTTCAGAACTTGCTCGATCAGTGGTATTCATTGAGCAATTAATCTGTGCAGAGCACTGTACTGAGTCCACGGGAAAGTGTATGAGATTCCTTTGATGTCATCCCTGTCCTTAAACATCTTACAATCAAGCAGAGGAGACAGATATTACAATAAATTACAGGAAGAAGAAACAACTGAGTATAAAGCTATGTATAGTTATACAAAGTTATGTGAAGTTTATGTTGTGGAGGTTAGGGAGTGAAAGTGAAGAGAGCTATGAGAGCTCAGATGGTGTGAGAGGACTCAAGTGCATGGATGATGCTGTAGGGAGGTGAATAGGGTGAGGGGATTAGAAAATAATAATAATATTGATATTTGTTAAGTGCTTACTATATGTCAAGCACTGTTTTAAGCACTGGGGTGGATACAAATTAATCAGGTTGGACATAATCCCTGTCCCACACAGGGCTCACAGTTTTAATCCCCATGTTATAGAAGAGGGAACTGAAGCCCAGAGAAGTGAAGTGACTTACCCAAGGTCACACAGCAGACAAGTGGTGGAGCTAGTGTTAGAACTCAAGTCCTTCTGACTCGCGGGCCTGTGCTCTATCCACTAGGCCATGCTGCTTTCCCAGTAGTTAGGGAAGGCTTCCTAGAGAAAATGGGACTTAAGGAGGGCTTTAAGGATAGGGAGAGTAATGGTCTGCCAGATGTGAAGGGAGATAAAGAGGGACCCCTGATCTTCTTGATCCGGAGTTGTTACGTTCCTTTCCTTTTTCTTTCACATGAGTACAGCTGCAGCACCCGAGCCACAAAACTTAGTGACAAGAGCTTCGGTGGTGCTGAAAATTAAAATGCCAGGCACAGGGGTGACTGGTATTCGAATCCATACCAGACAGGGGAGCAGACCAGCTGAATACTAAGCTGGACAACAGGCTCATCCTCTAGATTGTAAACTCTCTGTGGGTAGAGAATGTGTCTGTTTATTGTTGTATTGTACTTTCCGAAGCACTTAGTACAATGCTCTGAAAACAATAACTGCTCAATAGATACGATTGAATGAACAGGCATCCTGAACAGCAAATCCTGGAACAACTGCAAGAAATAGTAGAGGTGACCTAGGTACACTTATAAATTGCTTGATTCTTTATGCAAATATAACTTTTCTAAAACCTAAAGAGACTGTAGGCACAATAAGTATTATTATAACAATACTGGGTCTTAGAATCACAGGTTAGATCTCCTAATGGTAAGTGCCAACAGAGTTCAGGTGAAATTTCTGTGAAACAGGATGGGTTCAAAGTATTGTAAAGGAGTGGAAAAAAAGTTCTGTGGAAGAAAATGATTGGTTTGAAAAGAGTGATTTTGAATGTGAGCAGGTTTAAGTGAATCATTCCACATTCTAGCCTTTGGCTTTCTTCTTCTGAAATAGGTTAAAGCACAGGGTGTTTTGTCACAAGCAGGCGGAGATGTCAAAAAGGAGACCCTGATATATAGAACTAGGAGTTTTGGAAAGAGCTATTGGCCTACTAGCCCTGTTCAAGTGCAAAAAATGGGGGAAATAGAAAAACATGCTGGTCTGTTTAACTCTAAATGTACTCCATGGATCAGTTATAAATATTGTGTGGACTGGTAAAATACTCTGTACCTCTTTCCAAGGCTGGCTTTAGGCTATAAAAATGCTCTCCTATTTTCAATGTTGGGCTGTGTATATATTTCCAAAGGCCTTGATCCTCAATGTGCCTCATAAAATGAGAAAATCTTTAACTCTCCAGGAGTAGTTATTGCCCTTTGAGTAGGAAAGGAATGAATGGAGAGTAATAAATGGATTGAGAGTGATTAGACAAAAATTAGTTTGCCGTTTTACAATGGCCTGTTTGTCTTAACCTCCTAAAGACTGGAGATTGAGACAAAAGATACTAAATATCATCTATATTATATAATGTTAAATAAAATATATTAAGACATATAGCAGCACAGGTCTAAAATCTTATTACTTCGCATTACACTTTTCTAACCCTATATCTCCTTCATTAGAAATACAGTTTTTAAGGAGACATTCTGCCTTAAATCTCACAATCTAATTTCATTTTCTCCCTTTTCTTTAGTGGTGGGATATGGGGAATTGGGTGAGAATTACTTGTATTCCTTCAAAGACAGTGGACAATTTCACCATCAGTCACATTCGTGAATATCTATCCATGTCTTCATCATATTTTTTAAAATAGTTTACAGTAGTTTTTGATTCTCAACCCCCTATTCCATTAGCCTTACAGAATTCCAATTCTCTTTTTTAAAAAAATAATTGAAGGATAATTGTTCAAGGATTTTTTGGAAATTTCATGTTTCCTTTAACATGTCTTTCTAGAGAAAGTCCTGAAGTAGATCTGTGGAGATCCACTTTGTTAGTAAAGAATGAAAGAGAAATCGAGGATTTTGTTTTCTCCTGCATACAATGTAACCAGTAACTTGAAAGAGCTAATTTCTCAGGAAAATATTCTGGACACATGGGTACGTTGGAAAACATATCATGACAACCTATTCCGAAGAGCATATGGAAACCTTAGCATCAGAAGGAAACGTTCTGTTCCAGCAGTTGGCAGAGTGAATGGGTTCTGTGAGAATGCAAAGGGGATTGGATCATGCCACATGCTTTTTGGCTGAAGACAGAGGTTGTAGGAACAGAAGCAGAGATGAGGAAAGAAATGTGTGAGCTTCTCTCTTGTTCTATTTTCTACTCCTATTTCCAAGCCCTCTTTTACTTTCAATATTCTTTCAATACACTTTCAAATATCCTTCAATCCTTTAAGGGGAATGTTGCCTAATGGATGGAGCAAGGGCCTGAGAGTCAGAGGACCCTGGTTCTAATCCTGGCTCCCCCTATTTCCTGCTGTGTGATCTTGGGAAAGTCACTTCACCTCTCTGTGCCTCAGTTCTTTCATTTTTTAAAATGGGTATTTAATCTGTGAGCCCCATAAGGGACAGGGATTGTGTCCAACTCAATTTGTTTGACCCCCCCCCCCCCAGTGCTTAGTACAGTGTCTGGGACATAGCAAGCACTTACAAATACCACCACAATTATTTCAATCAGTCATATTTATTGAGCATTTACTGTGTGCACAGCACTGCATTGTGCTAGGGAGAGTACAATAGAAATGATAGACACGTTCCCTGCCCATGAGTTTGCAGTCTAGAGGCAGAAACAGATGTTAGAATAACCATCCCCCCGCCTTACCTCCTTCCCTACCCCACAGCACCTGTATATATGTATATATGTTTGTACGTATTTATTACTCTATTTATTTATTTTACTTGTATATATCTATTCTATTTATTTTATTTTGTTAATATGTTTGGTTTTGTTCTCTGTCTCCCCCTCCTAGACTGTGAGCCCACTGTTGGGTAGGGACCGTCTCTATATGTTGCCAACTTGTACTTCCCAAGCACTTAGTACAGTGCTCTGCACACAGTAAGTGCTCAATACAATTGATTGATTGATTAATAGCATTTGTTATTAATAATAATGCAAATAATGCACTGGGGGGATACAATTTGATCAGGTTGTCCCACATGGGGCTCACAGACTTCATCCCCATTTTACAGATGAGGTCACTGAGGCTCAGAGAAGTTAAGTGACTTGCCCAATGTCACACAGCAGACATGTGGCAGAGCCAGGATTTGAACCCATGACCTCTGACTCCAAAGACCGGGCTCTTTCCACTGAGCCACACTGCTTCTCTATAAATTACAGATATGAACACAAGTTACTTTGACTTTCTCTAATTGCCTTAGTTTTTGTTCTCTAATGATCTTGGTTCCTCCTTGTTGCTTTGAAAAAAAAAAGTTCTAGGTGATATCCGTTTTTCCCATTTCCAATCCATTCTTTCCTACAGTTCCAGGCCTCTTTCCAAAGTTCCTGTTGTTTTTCCTCATTGGTTTCTGTGACTTAACGTGTAGTTTGTGTTAATGTGTAGTAGACACGGATGTCTTGATAACCATAAGAACAAATTCAAAGGAAGGAAAGGCTAAAAAGCTGATGGCTGGAACATGGAGCAGGAATACGTCTACCAACTCTGCACACAGTGAGCACTCAATAAATACGATTCATTGCTTGATTTATTCACTGGTGAATTTGCAAGAGGATGAACAATAAATGCCAACTGCAGATGGGTAGGGGTATGACACGGCAGAGATCAGACAGGTCAGCAAAGGTACAAGCATCATTCATTCATTCATTCAATCGTATTTATTGAGTGCTTAATGTGTGCAGAGCACTGTACTAAGCGCTTGGGAAGTACAAGGTGGCAACACATAGAGACAGTCCCTACCCAACAGTGGGCTCACAATCTAGAAGGGGGAGACAGAGAACAAAACAAAGGCTACATAACGCTACAGATGTGGGGCTCATAGAAAAAAAAAGGGCAATTTGCTTTTAGAAAGGGTTTTCATGCAGGAAATGTGTGTAAGGTTGGGTGTGTTTTACCACCGTACCTTTGGAACCAAAAAGTTAGCCTACTGTAGATAAATGTGCTGATAGATACTGACTGAAAGAGAGCACATTTTTAGTCTTTCATGAAGAGCCCACACTAGGTCTGAAGCACTCTGCAACCAGCATTCCAAGGATAGGGCTGGACTTTTTCTTTTTGTCATCTAGGGAGCTCCCTGGCAATTCTGTAACTGTGAAAGAAGGAATGGTGGAACAGAAAAAGTGAAGGAGGCATTTTTTGCAATTAATAATCACTGAGGTATTTGTGAAGCACTCACTACTGGCCAAACACTGTAAGAGAAGCAGTATGGCTCAGAGGAAAAAGCACGGACTTGGGAGTCAGAGGTCATGGGTTCAAATCCTGACTCTTCCAATTGTCAGCTGTGTCACTTTGGGCAAGTCACTTAACTTTTCTGTGCCTCAGTTACCTCATCTGTAAAATAGGGATTAAGACTGTGAGCACCACATGGGACAATCTGATCACCTTGTATCCTCCCCAGTGCTTAGAACAGTTCCCAGTGCTTAGAACAGTGCTTGGCACATAGTAAGTGCTTAACAAATGCCATCATTATTATTACTAAGCTCTAGGGAAGACACAAGATAATCCAAGTCACTTAACTTTTCTGTGTCTCAGTTATCTTATCTAAAATGGGGATCAAGACTGTGAGCCCCACGTGGGACAACCTGATCACCTTGTATCCTCCTCAGTGCTTAGAACAGTGCCCAGCGCTTAGAACAGTGCTCGTCACATAGTAAGTTCTTAACAAATGCCATCGTTATTATTACTAAGCTGTAGGGAAGACACAAGATAATCAGGTCAGACACAGTCCCTGTTGTATAGGCACAGGCAGATCACACATCACATATAATGTGTTTAGAGAAGCAGTGTGGCTCAGTGGAAAGAGCCTGGGCTTGGGATTCAGAGGTCATGGGTTCAAATCCCAGCTCCGCCGCTTGTCAGCTGTGTGACTTTGGGCAAATCACTTAATTTCTCTGTGCCTCAATTACCTCATCTGTAAAATGGGGATTAAGATTGTGAGCCCCACATGGGACAACCTGATCACTTTGTATCCTCCCCAGCGCTTAGAACAATGCTTTGCACATAGTAAGCGCTTAACAAATACCAAAATTATTATTATTATTATATAAGCTCATTGTGGGCAGAGAAGGTATCTGTTTATTGTTGTATTGTATTCTCACAGGTGCTTAGTACAGTGATCCGCATGCAGAAAGCACTCAATAAATATGATTGAATGAATGAGTGAATATTCTCCCCAAGTCAATCAGCTTGATTCTTCCCTGTTTTGAAGCTCATGTGAGTTCATTAGGGCACCCAGCTGGGTGGGGCAAAAAAAGGATCATTAAATCAGAGAATACAGTCAGAATTTGGGTATGTTTATCGCAGGGGTGCCCAGGCAAGTCTGTTCAGCTGGACTGACCTGCCCTTCCAAAATGACACAGAATTTTATTCTGTCAAGATGCTCACGAATTCCATACCTCTCATCAATGTATAGCCCTGCCTTATAACATTCCTTATGCTCTTTTCTATTTCTCATATTGCCCAGGTAAGAAAATCTACTGCAAGCAGTTGCAGCAAACACCCTCCATAAACACAGATGTCCACAAAAGCCAAACAAAAAAGGAAGTAGAACTTGGAGACACTACGTATTAAGTTTCCTTTGGGCCGACTGCCTGATTCCCATAAGTTCCTTGCTGAGCTCGTTTAGGCTCATGAAATGAGCATCAATACTTTGGCTCAGCAAGCACAGGGTATGTCATGAGTACTAGCATGTTTTATTAATTATAGGTTTCCTCCATTATTATCATGCTGGTAGATTCATTATACCGTAACAACAATAATGGGAGAACCATTAGAAAGATTACAGATTATGGCAGAAGCCAGGAAGTTCTGGAGAAAATATAGCCATAGAAGTTGCTATGAATTGGAAACAACTCGTTGGCGCTTAATAATAATAATTATAATAATAATAAATTCATTGTAGCTTTCTGGCCTTGCTGTATTCCTGGCAGGAGTCATATCATGAAATATCTACCATATGCCTCCTGTGACGTCTCTCCTTACCATGTCACCAATGTCCCCTCTCTCTAAGCTCTTTAGATATTCAGCCTACTCCCAAGCTTGCCACAACTCTTTGGCATATATTTTCAAGCTTTGGGTCTTCCCCTACCTGGAATTTACTCTTTCACTAGACTGAATGAGCAAGAAAGATTCATATATCTGCACTGCATTCTCCTAACCCTTAGTACAGTACTCTGCACTCAGTAATTAGTGGCATATATGGAACACTTTCTGCATTCAGATGACTGTACTTCATGCTTGGGGGAAGGAGTGATAGAATAGGTAAACATGCACTGAAGGAGATTATACACACTAACCACTGATCGATTGGTATGGACAGAGAAAATGAAACTTGGATGAATGATCGTCATTCACTCATTCACTCGTATTTATTGAGTGCTTACTGTGTGCAGAGCACTGTACTAAGTGCTTGGGAAGTACAAGTTGGCAAAATATAGAGATGGTCCCTACCCAACAGCGAGCTCACAGTCTAGAAGGGGAGGCAGACAACAAAACAAAACATATTAACAAAATAAAATAAATAGAATATGTAAATATATACAAGTAAAATAAATAGAGTAATAAATCTGCACAAACATATATGCAGGTGCTGTGGGGAGGGGAAGGAGGTAGGATGGGGAGGGGGAGAGGAAGGAGGGGGCTCAGTCTGGAAAGGCCTCCTGGAGGAGGGGAGCTCTCAGTAGGGCTTTGAAGGGAGGAAGAGAGGTAGCTTGGCAGATGTGCAGAGGGAGGGCATTCCAGGCCCGGGGGAGGACGTGGGCCGGGGGTCGACAGCGGAACAGGCGAGAACGAGGCACAGTGAGGAGGTTAGCAGCAGAGGGTGCGGGCTGGGCTGTAGAAGGAAAGAAAGGAGGTGAGGTAGGAGGGGGTGAGGTGATGGAGAGCCTTGATGCTGAGAGTGAGGAGTTTTTGCCTGATGCTTAGGTTGATTGGTAGCCACTGGAGATTTTTGAGGAGGGGAGTAACATGCCCAGAGCATTTCTGCCCAGAGATGATCCGGGCAGCAGCATGAAGTATAGATTGAAGTGGGGAGAGTCATCATTAATGCATTCATTTCACTTGGGTCTTTGGTTTTTTTCAAACCTTAGTTTCTCCCTTCTCATCACGCTTTCCCCCAAGACCTAAAGGCACACACTTGGGACTTAACAAAAGTCTTTTGGCAAGGAGGTAGTGTACACTAGAAAGATTATTTCATATGTAGTTTTTGCAATTTACATTTAGGCATTTTGCTCTTCTAAAGTTTTAGTACTACAAAAAGCTGTTTTCCTTTAGGTCACAAATCTCATGCACCTCCACAACAGCAACTCTTAACCATAGACTTTAAAGCACTTAATCAGCTCATTCACTCCTTTCTCACTTGCTGATTTTCTAATAATAATAATAATAGTGGACTTGTTAAGTGCTTACTATGTGCCAGGCACTGTACTAAGAGATGAGGTGGATACAAGGTAATCAGGTTGGACACAGTCCCTATCCCACATGGGGCTCACAGTCTTAATCCCCATTTTACAGTTGAGGGAACTGAGACACAGAAAAGTAATTTGCCCAAAGTCATACAGCAGACAAGTGGCAGAGCTAGGATTACAACCCAGGCCTGTGCTCTATCCAGTTGCTGCTTTTCTACTTCAACCCAATCCCTACAAAGCCAACCTACTCACTGTACCTCAATCTCAACTATCTCATCGCTGCCCCTTGCCCACATCCTCCCTCTGGCCTATAAATTCCTTCCCTTTCACATCTCACAAACCACTACTCTCCCCCCCTTCAAAGCCTTAATAAAAATCACAGCTCCTCCAAGAGACCTTCCCCTTCAAAGCCTTCATTTCTCCTACTCCCTCTTTCTTCTGTATAGACCTTGTACTTGCTTCTATACCCTTTAAGCACTTGATATTCATCCCACAGAACTTTTGTATGTAACTGTAACTAATTTTAATGTCTGCCTCCCTGCCTTAAGTGTAGGCTCCTTGTGGGTAGGGAACATGTCTGCCTATTCTGTTGTGTTGGATTTCCCAAGCACTTAGTACAGCACTGTACATAGTAAGCACTAAGTCAATGCCATTGATTGGTTGAAGAGACCACCACCTTACTACATTATCAAACCTTTCCATCTTAAAACAAACAGAGCTTTGGCTGCAAATGCAGGCAGGGTTCGGAAATTTCATTCCACACAACCTCTCTCTGTTTACTGCTCGGCCCACCACCACCAAACTGAAGACTTTGTTCTTGTTTTCAATGCATCTATTAGTGACCAGAACTTTTTCACTCAATCCTTTTTTTTTTTTTTTGCTCTTATTGGTTCATATTTCTTGAGGAGTAAGTCAATCCAAGAGGTGAAATTGAATTTAAAATTAAAAAAAAAACTTTAAGAACTCATTAAAGTATACTGATACTAAAAGCAGAGACTGACAGTCCAAGCAGAAATCTGGCTTTGGAAACAGAAAAATGCCCCCATCTTACCTCCTTCCCTTCCCCACAGCACCTGTATATATGTATATATGTTTGTACATATTTATTAATCTATTTACTTATTTATTTTACTTGTACATATCTATTCTATTTATTTTATTTTGTTAGTATGTTTGGTTTTGTTCTCTGTCTCCCCCTTCTAGACTGTGAGCCCACTGTTGGGGAGGGACTGTCTCTGTAAGTTGCCAACTTGTACTTCCCAAGCGCTTAGTACAGTGCTCTGCACACAGTAAGCACTCGATAAATATGATTGATTGATTGATTGATTTGATCTCAAAGCAAGATTAAAACAGTATAAAGAACCACACTCTCCCTTTAAGAGTCCTTTGCACAATTCAGAACAAAGTTTTCCTTTTGTCCCTCAGTTTTGGGTTGTTCCCCATCCCCTGGGGAAATACCAGCTCTGCCCTTTTGGACAACGGAATAACTGTAAGAAACAACATTTCCATTTTAACCATTCCATGAGCTAGATATTTAAAAAGAAGCTTCCCGATGCAAGTCTCACTCAGAACCTGGACATCACCCCCAATAACGGTCATCATTTTAGTTTTACTAGTACCTAATGATTTATGTGTAAATATACTCAAATTGAATTAAACAGCATCACGTATCTGTAATTTATGGACACAATCCTACACTAAACACTGAAGATAGACAGTGACAATGAGATTAGTTCTCAAAAGCAGGATAGGCAGAAAGAGAAAGTCTTTTTTCCTTAGTGTAAGCACCCAGAATAAGGGAGGAGAAAGTATAATAATAACTGCTTGTGTCCCACACCTCTTAAAAAATGCTGTTTGTTAAGCACTTAATATGTGCCAGGCATTATACTAAGCTTTGGGGTAGCTTACAAACTAATCACGTTGGACAAAATCCATATCTTGCATGGCACTATCAGTCTTAATCTCCCTTTCACAGATGTTGTAACTGAAGCACAAAGAAGTTTAGCATCTTGCCCAAGACCACACAACAGACAAGTGGCAGAGGCAGGACTAGAACCCAGGTTCTTTTGACTCCCAACCCTGTACTCTATCCACTAAGCCATGCTTCATCTCTTCCAACATTACCTTAAATTCTCAGAGATTGGTCCATCATACAGCTTTTTAACATGTGGAAACCAACTCCATCTGGCTACATCTGTCTCTTCCAGGTTGGCTTTACAGGTGACTCTCCTCCTGTTTCAGCATCTTTATGAGAAATGGTCTAATCAGAATCTATCTGAATACAATCATTGATCACCTGAGGGCACACTTGATCCTCCCTTTTTTCTTCCCTTTCGAGGAAGAAAAAACTTCTCCCATTTCTTCATATTTCTCTTCCCTGAATGGGATATATATATGTATATATATATATATATATATATATATATATATATATATATATATATATATATATATATATACACACACACACACATATACATACATATACACACATATATAGATACATATATACATGTATATATATATAAATATGTGTGTGTGTACATATATATATATAAGACAAGATGTTCCAGAGAAAATATATCCAAAGAGTCGCTATGAATTGGAAACAACTAAATGGCACTTGATAATATGATATAATATATATAATATATATAGAGAGAGAATGCATATTTTAAAAAACGCAACTTTTCTGTTTCTTCTCAGATAATGTTTTTTGCTTCACTTTGTTTCCTGAAGATTCATAATAATAATAATAATGGAATTTGTTAAGCACTTACTATGCAGCAAGCACTATAATAATAATTATTATTATTATATTTATTGTTTGTCAAGCACTGTATTAAGCATTAGGGTAGATGCAAGATAATCAGATTGGATCCAGTCCCTGTCCCACATGGGGCTCACAGTATCGATCCCCATTTTACAGATGAGGTAACTGAAGCCCAGAGAAATGAAGTGATTTGCCCAAAGTCACACAGCAGACAAGTTGAGGCGCAGGATTGGAACCCATGACCTTCTGACTCTCAGGCCCGTGCTCTATCGACTATGCCATGCTGCTTACCAATGCTACTAAGCATTGGGGTAGATATAAGATAATCAGTTCAGATGGCTCCGCCCGATAAACTGGGAAGGGGAATTCATTTAGAAGAGTTTGCCAAGGAGACTGGAAAGATTGAGTGATGCCTTCTGGAAAATCCACCCTTCCCCAGCACACAGATGGCACCACCCTCCCCCATTGCCAGGGTTACTGGGGGGCCACTTGCTTTTGGTAAAAGTTCAAAACACAATGTGGCATTTTCAGCCAAAATTATTGAAAGTCAAAAGTGGCTAGATTGGGTTGTAAAAGAACTTTTAAAATGGAGCAACCCCTAAAGAATTACATGGGCCAAGGTCAACCTGCAGCAGGGTACAATTAGTTAAAAAAACTGACAAAAACGTTTCCTGGAATTAAAAACAAACAAAATACTTTTAAGGGTCAAACGCAGAAGGGCTACAGTGTTCTCTATGAGGCATGTAGTGCCAGGGACAAGGCTGGCATTTGAAAACCACCACATACACCAGATCTGCCGCAGATGGGCAATAATAATTTTATTGAATAATAAATTAAAAATGAATCCACTCCTTTCTACTTATAACTTAATAAAGTGCATATGATGTGGTCTTTGTATCCTGAGTGCAATACTTCACCACTTAATGAATGAAAGGAGTAAGTGTCTGCCAGCATACAAGAGCCTCCAAGAAGGGATTACCAAAACAGAAAGAGCAAAATCTTCCAGAAACTTAATTCATGAATGAAAAACACACACATGCCCCTAAGGAGCTCAGGAACTGTAAGGGGAGTTTTAGCAGGTGAAGGAAACATTTCAGGACTAGGTTATTTCCCCTTTCTACCTCTATACACAAGGAGAAAGTGACAGTCAAAGTTGCCTAGTTCTAGGGACACAGAAGCCTTAGGCTGGGTCTCCCTAACGCTTCATTAACTGGCTTTTCACTTGGCAACTTCAGCAAGGTCCAAACTCTAAGGGGCTCTTCACAGGTCTCTTACAACAATATGAAAAGTCAAAAACTACCTCTGGACACTGGCTAAATGAAGCTTTTACTGCAGCTTCACTTCAGTTCCTTCATTGCCATGCTCTTATTTTATTTCAATGGGCTTCCTATCTGACAAAAATCATATACCAAGCCTGCAGTTACTAATTGGCCTCAGATTTGCCTCCTTTAATTAGCATTCCCAGAGGGCGAGTAGGTTGAAAATTTCCTGTCACTGCAATGCTGACTAAACAAAAATATGGGAGACCCTTCACATACCCCTGTTTACCAGGACTGATCCCCAAGAGACAACTTCATCAATCAGTCAACGATATTGATTGAGTGTTTACTATATGCAGAGCACTGTACTAAGTGCTTGGGAGTGTAAAGAAGCAGTGGAAAGCAGTGGCTTAGTGGAAAGAGCCCAGGCTTGGGAGTCAGAGGATGTGGGTTCTAATCCCGGCTCTGCCACTAGTCTTCTGTGTAACCTTGGGCAAGGCACTTAACTTCTTTGTGCTTCAGTTACCTCATCTGGAAAATGGGGATTAATACTGTGATCCCCACGTGGGTTACCCTGAATGCCTTGTATCTACCCCAGCGCTTAGAACAGTGCTTGCTGTTAATGAATACCACAATTATTATTATTATTAAAATATGTCTGTTATATTGTAGTCTTCCAAACACTAAATACAGTGCTCTGCACACAGTAAATGTTCAATAAAAACAATTAATAATAATAATAATGGTATTTGTTAAGCACTTACTACGTGCCAAGAACTGTTCCAAGTGCTGGGGTAGATATAGGGTAATCAGGTTTTCCCACATGGGGCTCACAGTCTGAATCCCCATTTTAGAGATGAGACAATGGAGGCACAGAGAAGTTAAGTGGCTTGCCCAAGGTCACACAGCAGACAAGTGGTGGAGCCAGTTAACTTACTGACTAAATACAACACAGTTAGTACAATCATTCCCGAACCATAATTACCTTACAGTCTAGAGAATAGAAAAGTTCATGACCAACAGCTTTAGATTGTAAGTTTCCAGTGAGCAGGAGCTGTGTCTATTTAACTTGTTTTTTCCCAGCACACCACAACCATACTGCTAATGATCCCCTCCCCTTGAAAAACAAAGGATGATTAATTTCCCTATGATCTCGTCTTAAAGTGAAAGCACCTAGATACTACTGCAATTGAGATTACAGGAAGGTGTGGGGTGGTGGTAGAGAGATGCATACATATTAGTTGGATTTCTAATATTCATTCAATCGCATTTATTGAGCGCTTACTGTGTGCAGAGCACTGTACTAAGCGAATGGAAAGTACAATTCAGCAATAAAGAGAGACAATCCCTGCCTACATCGGGCTTATCTTACTACCTGTCTCCCTTGTAGAAATTCAGTCCAAGAACACTTTATCCCTAATACAGATAACATTTCAGGATCTGACTTAAATCAAGGAAGGCATAGGCGTGCCCATTAAATACAGTGGTACCTGGTTATTTTAGGATGAAGTACCGGTAGAAAAATTAACTCAGGATCATTTTATCAATCAATCAGTGCATCATATTTAATGAGCAGTTACTGTGTGCAGAGCACTGTACCTGGTACTTGGGAGAGTACAATATAACAGAGTTGGTAGCCACATTTCCCACCCACAACAAGCTTACAGTCCAGGGGGGGCAGATAGAGAAGGAATTTTTTAACAGTTGCAGAATATATTAATTGTTATCCAGACAGGTCACAGGAGAAGGGGGTGTGCTTTTACCCCGATAAAAGGCTGGCAAGAGAATCGCAGAGGTGACGAGGACCAGAAAATCTATTAAACCTGGACTGCAAAGGGGCTGGTTCTGTCTTCCAGAAGCTTTTGGGTCATTCTTGGGGGAGTCTGGCTTCTTTGCCGGTAGTGGAAGGAACCTTGCCACCCTCTGTACAGAGTGGGAGATCGTCAGAGGGAAGATGGAAAGAAAGGGTCAGACTCTCTGGTGTGCTTCTCCTTGAGAACTTAACCAGAACCAGCAGGACATGGGAGGTGTTTCTGCTCAAGGCAGCTTTTCTAGGGTTCTAAAATAATCTAGTATGAGCCAATTTGGGGGTAGTTTAGTTTAAATCCTCCACTTGCCACTTCCCCCAAGCAAAGCCTTCCTTAGGGTGCCCACGAGACCAAGCACATGGTGAGTGGCCTTTGGTAATCAGGCTCTCACACTTTGCATTAGCAGCTTTAAACCTCAATGTCTTTAAACAGAATTCTGTAAACCACAGGCTTTTTTTCATCTTCTGCTGCTATTGTAATATTGATTCAGTCTTCACTTTGGTCATTATTCTGTTTGGGAATCTGGCTTGTCTATGATTACTGGGGCCTTCCAGGAGTCAGGAACTGGATCTTAGAATAAAATAGATCCTCAAAAGTGAAAAATAAAGGTCCTAGACAGAATAAAAGAGGGAGTAAAAATTGGAGACTGTAGGTCACACTTATTACCCTGCTAAAATCAATCAATCAATTATATTTATTGAGCGCTTACTGTGTGCAGAGCACTGTACTAAGCACTTGGGAAGTACAAGTTGGCAACATAAGGCAAAAGGCAACTGTAAAATTGTTTAAGTAATTCATTCATTCAATCATATTTATTGAATGCTTACTGTGTGCAAAGCACTGTCCTAAGTGCTTGGGAAGTACAAGTTGGCAACATATAGAGATGGTCCCTACCCAACAACGGGCTCACAGTCTAGAAGGCGGAGACAGACAACAAAACAAAACATGTGGACAGGTGTCAAGACATCAGAATAAATAGAAATAAAGCTAGATGCACATCATTAACAAAATTAATAAAATAGTAAATATGTACAAGTAAAATAGAGTAATAACTCTGTACAAACATATATACAGGTGCTGTGGGGAGGGGAAGGAGGTAGGGTGGGGGGATGGGGAGGAGGAGAGGAAAAAGGGGGATAAGTAATGAGTAATAACAATTACTTAAAAAAGTAATAAGAGCTTTATGATAGGAAAGACTGTTAAGAAGAAATGAGTTGCTGGTTTTAGATGAAAACTGTGGATTAATTCAGTTTTTCTGAAAAAACAGTGCTAGAAATGGGGCTTCATCCCCTAGCCAACCACAGTGACGAAAGCCTCTCTGGAAGAATGTATCAAGGCTTTATCATTTTGTCTTCTGAGTTTTGTGATTGTCGAATACTGTATCCCTGCCTGCAGGCTCTGCTAATTCTGTTGTATTGTACTCTCCCAAGTGCTTAGTACAGTGCTCTGCACATACAAAGCACTCAATAAACAACATGGATTCATTCATTCATTTACCTTCCATGCCATGTTCTTCCTACTCAGCTGTGCAGGATGGGGAGTCTCTGACCTCTAACTGGGGTTGATTGAATCCAGAGAGAATGCTGACTCGCCCTTTCTGAATTTGGTGGACCCCATTGACCTACTGATATCTCCTTACAGTCCTGTGAAGGGAGTACAGTGATTGCCTCCAGCTTCATTCTTGTCTCTCCAGCAGCTGAACCTTTGCTAACATCCTTTCCCTGCCTGAAACTCCCTCCCACTTCAAAGTTGGCAGACCACAGCTTCCCCCATCTTCAAAGCCCTCAATAAATCACACATCTCCTCCAAGAGATTTTCCAGTATTAATCTCCAATAGTCCCAGCTAACAACCCCCAACTGCCACCCCACCCCTTAACCCACTGCACAGAAAAACATGTCTTACAAACCCTATTTCTTAAGCACTAACTCATACACACAATTCCCTTTTCCTTCTTTCTTGTGTCTGTAAATTATCTTATAAAGTGTCTCTCTGGCTAGATTCTAAGTGCCCTGTGGGTGGGACTTTGGTACTGTATAAGAACTTAGTACAGTATTCTGCACCCAGTAGATGCTCGGTAAATACCCCTCATTGATCCAGTGCAAGCATGAAACTTTCTTCACCTTACTGACATCAATGAGCAGTATTCGCCTTTGAAATTTGGGCTTTCTGTTGTGTAGCTGTACTCTCCTCCATTTGCTTTCCGTTCCTTTTCTCTTGTCCTAGGCAGTTTCCTTAGGATGCCTGTTCTCACTTTTAATGCCCCTGGAGAACACCTCAGGATGTTGAAGGTCATGCCACATGTTCCCAAGGCATTCATTCGATGGCATCCCTTTCCCTCGTGTATCAATATGACTGAACATAATTGGGAAAAAAAAATCAATGAGTAGTTTTGCTTTTGGCCGAGTCTTATTCACTACACTGCATTCATCACCTTAAAACAACTGCCCCTAGCATGCCTCTCTTTCACTGTGCTCCTCTGGGAAACTCTGATTATTTTTTTTAATGGTATTTGTTAAGTGCTTACTATGTGCCAGGCACTGTACTAAGCGTTGGAGTAGATACAAGCTAATCCAGTTGGACACAGTCGATGTCTTACTTGGGGCTCATGTCCTACATGGGGCTTACAATCTTAATCCTCAATTAAGAGGTGACGTAACTGAGGCACAGAGAAGTTAAGTGACTTGCCCAAAGTCACATAACAGAAGAACGGCCGAGTCCGAATTAGAACCCAAGACCTTTTGACTCTCAAGCCTGTGCTCTATCCACTAGGCCACTCTACTTCTCTGATTTTGAAATCAGATTCAGTTCCACTATGTCCCTTGAATCAGAGTATGGATATCCACTACCATAGAGGAAGAAGTCCTGTGGGTGCTGATTTGGGTCATAATCTCCAGCTTTTTAGTAACACAAATAATTTATCAAAAAAGCCATATGGCAAGACAAGAACATACACTGCTACTAAGCAAATATAGGTCTACACACATGAAACCCAGCCAAACCGCAATCTAAACAGTGCTTGTCTTCTCTTCCTCTCCTAGATACTTAAAATTATTCCATAAGCATTGCCGGTCAGGGGAAAGTAGAACGATGCAGACCCTTCTCTAAACATACACACACAAACACACACAGAGTAAAACACATATGCACTCACAGAATACATATTCAGATGCACCATCACTGCGTGAAGGTGTCTGATAGACCTATAAGATCTGCCAGCAGTCTTTCTTTCTTTTTCAGAAGCAGAATCATTAGTGTGCAGGCATTTGCTAAGCAACAACAGAGTCCCTCAACCGACTGGGATCCAAGCCATTGACGTCACTGCACATTAGCCAAAATATTTTCCCCTCCTCCATAGCCCCAAACTGTAAACACCCAGCTCACACACGATCAGGCTGAATATTTGGGGGGAGGCGGAGAGGGAGTCTGTGAGATGCTCCCTGTCAGCACCGGGAAAAACCAGCTTCTTCATCTACTCCTCCCTCTGGGATACCAGGGTGATCCGTGTCTCCTTGAATCACATCACGTAGCAGAGCAGCAGAGGCATAAGCAATACCATGCCCATGAGGCAGGCAGGATTTCTGTGGAAAAACTGACTGTGTCCTACTGAAACCATCTCCGGTCCCTGTCTCTGAGGACCATGCTAATATAATCATTTATTCATTGCAATTTTCCTGAATCTGTCTACCGTCCTCTCTGCCTTGCAAATTTCCAGCCAGCTTGGATCTCTAAGAGGAGCTTATTCTGCCCTTCCCCAGAAAAAGAGGAAGATGATTGCAGCGCCATTGTTCAATCGATCGATTAATCAGTTGCATTTATTGAGAGCTTACTGTGCACAGAGCACTGTACTAAGTGCTTGGGAGAGCATTACATAACTGAGTTGGTAGACACATTCCCTGCCCACAATTTTAAATCATCCAACAAAAGTATAAAGAGCCTGCTGTGTTCAGAGTATGGTACAAATTTGTTGAGAGGGTACAACAGAATTAATAGATATGTTCCCTTCCTTCAAAGAGCTTAGCTGGGGAAAGAGGCAGGCACTAAAATAAATTACAGATAGGAGGAAACTATTGTTTTATATAAACACATACACTCACGTATGCATGAAGCCATTAGAGAAGCAGCATGGCTTAGTGGAAAGATCATGGGCTAGGGTGTCAGAGGATGTAGGTACTAATCCCGGCTCTGCTACTTGTCAGCTGTGTGACTCTGGGCAAGTCACTTAACTTCTCTGTGCCTCAGTTATCTTATCTGTAAAATGGGGATTAAGACTGTGAGCCCCACGTGGGACAGTCTGAAAATCCTGTATCTACCCCAGCATTTAGAACAGTGTTTGGCACATAATAAGTGCTTAACAAATACCATCATCATCATAATCTCATATATATATATATATATATATATATATATATACATATACACATTCCTTTATGTACATATATATTAAATTCATTCATTCATTCAATGAATGAATATATGTATATATGCTTGTACATATTTATTACTCTATTTATTTATTTATTTTACTTGTACATATCTATTCTATTTATTTTATTTTGTTAGTATGTTTGGTTTTGTTCTCTGTCTCCCCCTTTTAGACTGTGAGCCCACTGTTGGTTAGGGACTGTCTCTATATGTTGCCAATTTGTACTTCCCAAGCGCTTAGTACAGTGCTCTGCACATAGTAAGTGCTCAATAAATACGATTGATGATGATGATGATGATGATGATTCAATCGTATTTATTGAGCGTTTACTGTGTGCAGAGCACTGTACTAAGCACTTGGGAAGTACAAGTTGGTAACATATAGAGAGGGTCCCTACCCAACAGTGGGCTCACTGCCTAGAAGGGGGGACAGAGAACAAATCAAAAGATATTAACAAAATAAAATAAGTAGAATAAATATGTATAAGTAAAATAAATAGAGTAATAAATTATATCTTTAAATGCATTAAAGATATGTACAAAAATGCTATGGGGAGGGTGAGAGGACGTAAGACTCAGGTGAAGTGACAATCATTCAGGATGCTCACTCTCAGTCACCCCCTATTCTGAGGAGCTTTGAGTAGGGACCGCTTTGTTTATGCATCCACCGCTGCTACGTGATCTGCACCGAATGGACACAGTCCAGCATCCATCCACCTGGGGAATAATGATCAAAATACAGGCAAGCTGCTCGGACCAGCTGGAGGCTGGAGGGCAACAGGCTTGGACAGATTTTCCCCTAAGATACTGAGGATCCCAGGCCACACTACACAACCCCTAGCCCCACACACGTCCCCTCCTGAAACTGGCTGGAAATGGCTCATTGGTCTTGGTTGGAACTGACTTCGTTTACTGACTTCTGACTTTTATTTTGTGTAATGTGTATTCTTCCTTGTGCCTTACGCTGTTTAATTGTTTTGTTGTTTCATTGCTCTCAATGTGTCTGTCTCCAGTCCTCTCTCCCACTGATATTCATAGACTGTCAGCCTCTCAAGGGAGAGGGTCTGTGTCTCCCACTTTTATATATTTTCCCAGCACTGAGTACCATACTGTTGCACATAGTAAGTGCTTAATAAATACTGGTGTTACTACAACTTCTACCTGCTTCAACTTTCACTGTGCAATGTGAAAGCATTTTGTTCATCAATACATTCTCATTTATTTAACTTGTTTCCCTTCTGGTCTTTTTTCTGAGGTACTAGAATGAGCTTGGCACATAGTAAACACTTAATGATTACCAAAATCATTACTATTATTGTTATTTAGACTGTGAGCCCACTGTTGGGTAGGGACTGTCTCTATATGTTGCCAATTTGTACTTCCCAAGCGCTTAGTACAGTGCTCTGCACATAGTAAGCACTCAATAAATATGATTGATGATGATTATTATTATTGTATTCCCCCCTCTTCTAGACTATAAGTTCATTATAGACAGGGAACATGTCTACTACTTTTATGTATTGTACTCTCCTGAGAACTTAGTACAGTGCTCTGCACATAGTAAGTGCTCAATAAATACCACTGATTGATCGATTGACCGACCTCCTTGTGAACATTAGCTTCCAATCTCTACCCTAGCAAAGCCACTCTGTGGGAACTCATTCCCATAGCAAATAGGGGCCCAGGACACCTGCAAAACTGGTCCAACTGGGAGCCTCAATGTGAAGGCTTTAATGCTGGGAACTGACCCCAGCATGTGGCAAGCTGGTTTTTGTTTCTTTGAACATTTTTTCATTTGCAATGTTTGTGTTTCCACCTTTGTTTCTCAATCACTCCTGTATTTGCCTGCATTGACTGTACACTCAGCCTGGAGACCAGATTGAGATTCAATGTGGAACCAACCAGTCTGCTGCACAAATGCTTTTCTTTCGACCCTCTTTATTCACTTTCCTCTCATTTTTCTTTACTCACCCTTTCCCCCATCTCATGTCTGTCACCTGCTTCTCTTTATTTTCTTCACCCTAAGACCCTGCCATTCCGCACTATTGCTCCTTCTACCTCTTTTTACATTTCTCGTTCCTCCTCCTCTCCCTCTACTTCAACTCCCTCCTTTCCTGTCTCCTTTCCCTCCTCTCCTTCACTCCCTCACCTCTTCTTCTCTTCTTCATCTTTCACAACCAAACCCCCAGTAGTCATTCTGACCCAATTAAAAATTTGAAATATTTATGTGAAAGTGGGAAAAGGGAAGGCGGGGAAAGAAGAAAGAAAAGTAACAGGGAAAAGAAGTGGAATATGTTTACTAGGGGAGGAGACCGGGAAGATGGGAAGAGATAAGCAACACGTCCAGAAATTGACCGACAATCCAGTACCAGAGGATCCAACTAGGTAGATCCCAGAGAAACATGTTGCTAGAGTCAAGAATGAGGAGTGGATCCTACTGTCTAGCTGAGTCCCTCTAGGCAGCTTGATCTCCTTAATAATAATAATAATGATGGCATTTATTAAGTGCTTACTATGTGCAAAGCACTGTTCTAAGCACAAGGTGATCAGGTTGTCCCACGGGGGGCTCACAGTCAACCCCCATTTTACAGATGAGGGAACTGAGGCCCAGAGAAGTTAAGTGACTTGCCCAAGGTCACACAGCTGACAATTGGCAGAGCCGGGATTTGAACCCACAACCACTGACTCCAAAGCCCGTGCTCTTTCCATTGAGCCATGCTGCTTCTCCTTAGTAGATTGCTGCACTGGTTCATTGCCATATTAAGTTTAGATGGCTCAGCAGGACACAAGAGGTGTGAATTGGAGGTCCTTGAGGTGGTGACAAAAAGCTACTTGAGTCATACTATTCCCATCTCCCTACCCAAAAGCTCTCCTTAGCCTTCCAACACTTACATGCCAAGCACTGTAATAATAATAATAAAAATGATGGCATTTGTTAAGTGCTTACTATGTGCCAAACACTATTCTAAGAGCTGGGGGGGAATACAAGGTGTTCAGGTTGTCCCACATGGGCTCATAGTCTTAATCCCCATTTTACAGATGATGTAACTGAGGCTCAGAGAAGTTAAGTGACTTGCTCAAGGTCACCCAGCAGACATGTGGTGGAGCCAGGATTAGAACCCCTGACCTTTGACTCCCAAGCCCGGGCTCTTGCCGCTGAGCCATGCTGCTTCTCAGCTTCTAACCACTGGGGTAGATACAAGGTAATCAGGTTGGACTCCATCTAAATTGGAGGCAGGAGGATTTCATCCCCATTTTACAGATGAGGTGACTGAGGCACAGAGAAGCTAAGTGACTGGCCCAAAGTCACACAGCAGATTACTGGTGGAGCTCTGACTCCCAGGCTTGTGGTTTTTCCTCTAGGTCATGCTGCTTCAAAAATAATCATAAATACTTTATTCGTTCATTCAATCATATTTTTTGAGTACTTCCTGTATGCAGAACACTGTACTAAGCACTTGGTAAAGTACAATTTAGAAGCAGTGTGGCTCAGTGGAAAGAACCTGGGCTCTGGATTCAGAGGTCATGGGTTCAAATCCCGGCTCCACCAATTGTCAGCTGTGTGACTGTGGGAAATTCACTTAACTTCTCTGTGCCTCAGTTCCCTCATCTGTAAAATGGGGATTAATACTGTGAGTCTCCTGTGGGACAAGCTGATCACCTTGTAACCTCCCCAGCACTTAGAACAGTGCTTTGCACACAGTAAGCACTTAATAAATGCCATCATTATTATTATTATTACAGATAAGCAGTGAAGCAGAGAAGCAGCAGAGAAGCAGCATGGCTCAGTGGAGAAGAGCACGGGCTTTGGAGTCAGAGGTCATGGGTTCGAACTCCGGCTCTGCCAATTGTCAGCTGTGTGACTTTGGGCAAGCCACTTAACTTCCCTGGGCCTCAGTTACCTCATCTGTAAAATGGGGATTGAGACTGTAAGCCCCACGTGGGACAACCTGATCACCTTGTAACCTCCCCAGCGCTTAGAACAGTGCTTTGCACATAGTAAGCGCTTAATAAATGCTATTATTATTATTATTATTATTATTATTATTATTACAATACAACAATAAACAGTGACAAATTAACTACCTTGCTTCCTGTCTCTCCTTACTCCAGTCCTAGCTTCACTCTGCTGCCCGGATCATTTTTCTACAAAATCAATCAGTCCATGTTTCCCCACTCCTCACGAACGTCCAGTTGTTGCCCATCCACCTCTGCATCAAAAAGAAACTCCTTACCATCCTCTCTAAAGCAGTCAGTCACCTTACCCTCTCCTATCTCACCTCGCTACTCTCCTACTAAAAACCCAGCCCACACACTTCACTCCTCTATTGCCAACCTACGCACTGTACCTTGATCTCATCCATCTCTCCTCCCATCCCTCACCCACATCCTGCCTCTGGCCTGAAATACCCTCCTTCTTCACATCTGATAGACAATTATTCTTCCCCACTTCAAAGCCTTATTGAAGGCATAGCTCCTCCAGGAGCCCTTTGGCCCTTATTTCCTCTTCTCCCACTCCCTTAATAATAACAATGGTGGCATTTGTTAAGCGCTTACTATGTGCAAAGCACCGTTCTAAGCACTGGGGGGGATACAAGATGATCAGGTTGTCCCATGTGGGGCTCACAGTCGTAATCCCCATTTTACAGATGAGGTAACTGAGGCTCATAGAAGTTAAGTGACTTGCCCAAGGTCACACAGCAGACGTGTCAGAGCAGGGATTCGAACCCATGACCTCTGACTCCAAAGCTCGTGCTCTTTCCACTGAGCCACACTGCTGCCTTCTGGGTCACCCTGATTTGCTCCTATTTTCCACTCCTCCCCTATGTACCTATGTATGGGTATGTGTACCTACCCATAATATACTTTTTCATATTAATGTCTGTCTCCCCCTCTAGACTGTAAGCTCACTGTGGGCAGGGAACATGTCTACCAACCTTGTAATATTGCACTCTCCCAACTGCTTAGTACAGCTCTGCACACAGGAAGTTCTCAATAAAAATGATTGATTGATTCGTGACCTTTGAATGGGCAGTTTCTGTGAAGTGATGGAGGTGGCAGCCGTATTGGAGGGGGTAAAGGAAAAAATTGCAAGTGGGCAACACTGGAGGTTCTTGAGGAGTGGGAAGCAATAGACTGAACAGTTTTGTAGAAAAATGATCCAGCCAGCAGAGCAAAGTAAGGACTGTGGTGGTGAGAGATGGGAAACAGGGAGGACAGCAAGGAGGCTGAAGGCTGAAGTTATTTAATGATAATAATAATAATGGCATTTGTTAAGCATTTACTATGTGCAAAGCACTGTTCTAAGCACTGGGGAAGATGCAAGGTGATCAGGTTGTCCCACGTGGGGCTCACAGTCTTAATAGAAGTCTTAAGAGAAGCAGCATGGCTCAGTGGAAAGAGCACAGGCTTTGGAGTCAGAGATCATGGGTTTGAATCCCGGCTCCACCACATGTCTGCTGCGTGACCTTAGGCAAGTCACTTAACTTCTCGGAGCCTCAGTTACCTCATCTGTAAAATGGGGATGATGACTGTGAGCCCCACGCGGGACAACCTGATCACCTTGTATCCCCCCAGCGCTTAGAGCAGTGCTTTGCACATAGTAACTGCTTAACAAATGCCATTATTATTATTATTATTATTATTAATCCCCATTTTACAGATAAGGTAACTGAGGCACAGAGAAGTTAAGTGACTTGCCCAAAATTGGCGGAGCTGAGATTTGAACCCAGGACCTCTGACTGCGGTAGAACTGACAGGATTTGGTGACATGGAATATGTGGGTTGAATGAGAGAGATGAATCAATGATAATGCCAAGGTTATGGGTTTGTGAGATAGGGAGGATAGTGGTATTGTCTACAGTAATGGGTGGGAAAAACAGATATATGTTTCTTAAGTATTCATTCATTCATTCAATCGTATTTATGATTTATGGCCCTCCCTCTGCCCCCTCTGCTCATCCGCCAAGCTAGCTCTCTTCCTTCCTTCAAGGCCCTACTGAGAGCTCACCTCCTCCAGAAGGCCTTCCCAGACTGAGCCCCTTCCTTCCTCTCCCCCTCGTCCCCCTCTCCATCCCCCCCATCTTACCGCCTTCCCTTCCCCACAGCACCTGTATATATGTATATATGTTTGTACATATTTATTACTCTACTTATTTATTTTTCTTGTACATATCTATTCTATTTATTTTATTTTGTTAGTATGTTTGGTTTTGTTCTCTGTCTCCTCCTTTTAGACTGTGAGCCCACTGTTGGGTAGGGACCGTCTCTATATGTTGCCAACTTGTACTTCCCAAGCGCTTAGTAAAGTGCTCTGCACACAGTAAGCACTCAATAAATATGATTGATTGATTGATTGATTTATCGAGAGCTTACTGTGTGCAGAGCACTGTACTAAGCACTTGGGAAGTACAAGTTGGCAACATATAGAGACGGTCCCTACCCAACAGCGGGCTCTTCTCAACATGACCATCTAATGCTGTTATTGCAGGAGAAAGTTCCTGACATGCAGTCAAGGAACTTGCTTAAAACCAGATGGAAACAGACAGAATCGATACAAAAATTTCAAGAACAGAACACACTGTTTTGTCTGCTCCGATATCCCGCTGGTCTCGGCAAGCACAGTAAACAATGTGCAGGGACTTTCCCGCTCAATCCTTCCCTCCTGCCTTCCTCCGCCGACTCTGCTACTCTTTACCTTGCCCTGAACTGCACTGATCCCCTCTTCCAGGCGGCTCTGCCTGGGAGCGGTCCCAAGCAGGTTGCCCCTGAGAGACCACCAGAAAATGGCTCTCCAGAGACTCCCTTCAGGTTCCTCACTTCCTAGACAATGGTAAAAAGCTGACACTCAAAACTGAGCAGAGGCGGTCTTGAAACACAAAACAACACACCTCTAATTCTGACTGAAACTTATAGTCTCTTTACATCATCATCATCATCATCAATCGTATTTATTCAGCGCTTACTGTGTGCAGAGCACTGTACTAAGCGCTTGGGAAGTACAAATTGGCAACATATAGAGACAGTCCCTACCCAACAGTGGGCTCACAGTCTAAAAGACTGGCCAGAGAAGTGCTCGCATATAATAGTTACACCACAATCTCTTTTACATATGCTCAATAAGTTTATATCAACTTAATAACTTCTTCCCTCAGCCTTCTTTATTGCAGGCTCTACAAAACCCATTCTTTTAACAATTTCTCATCGGGCTATTTCTCAAAGACTTTCAATCATTTATTCAATCGTATTTATTGAGTGCTTACTGTGTGCAAAGCACTGTACTAAGCACTTGGGAGAGTACAGTATAACAACAGACACATTCCCGCCCACAGCGAGATCAAAATCTAGAGGGATCTCAAATTGTAGAGGGAGCTCACAGTCTAGACTTAATCCCCCCACCCTCGCACCACTTTTTTCACACCTGGAATCTCTCCAAATTCTCCAAATCATATTTTAGTTACTAGGACCAAAACTGAATATAGTACTCTAATAATCACCCAACTATTGTACAATTTTTAATCAGATTCTTTCATGTCACTCACACACATACACAACACACTTCTTCAATCCTACCTTATGTCCTTTCCGTCCAGCTCTCTCTCCAATGACTCCCTTTATCCATCACTACATGCCCCCACTGTTTTAAAATCCCAACACTCCCCCCTCACTTCCTTCCCACCTCGAGGCAAGAATTAAAATAATCATAACTTGTAAGTTAAGAAATAATTAAAAATAAAAATAAGCCTGATTTATAAGCACTATGGTATAAATTATACATATCATCATGATCAATTGTTGAGTGCTAACTCTGCTTAGAGCACTATACTAAGCATTTGGAAGAGTGCAGGACAGCCTAGTTGGTAGGCATGTTCCCTGCCCACAATCAGCTTACAGTCTAAAGACAGCAAGTTGACCTACAGTCTATGTATATAGCACTTTATTGGGACTTGCAAGGCTGGGAAAAGAATCCCGCTTGCTCATTTTTGTGGAAAAGTCTGTAGGGGGACCGGATCGGGAAGCAGCAGGGCTTAGTGCTTAGAACGGTGCTTTGCACATAGTAAGCGCTTAACAAATACCATTATTATTATTAGTGACTTCTAGACTGCGAGTCCGCTGTTGGATGGGGACCATCTCTATATGTTGCCAACTTGTACTTTCCAAACGTTTAGTCCAGTGCTGTGCACACAGTAAGTGCTCAATAAATACAAATGAATGAATGAATAGTGGCAAGAGCCCAGGCTTGGGAGTCAGAGGTCATGGGTTCGAATGCCGGCCCCACCGCTTGTCAGCTGCATGAGTTTGGGCAAGTCACTTCTCTGCTTTAATTCTATTTGTTCTGACGATTTTGACACCCGTCTCCATGTTTTGTTTTGTTGTCTGTCTCCCTCTTCTAGACTGTGAGCCCGTTGTTGGGTAGGGACCGTCTCTATATGTTGCCAACTTGTACATCCCAAGTGCTTAGTACAGTGCTCTGCACACAGTAAGCGCTCAATAAATACATTGAATGAATGAATGAATGAATATTATAGGTATTAATATGTATATAATGTGGGTATATGCACACACATATTATATATAAAATTTGGATTTATATATTGCAAATATACATAATAGATAAATCCAAATAATATATATAACATATCCCAATAATATGAAAATAATAAAATAAAAATAATAAGGCTAAGATCTACATGGTCATACATATAATGAAAGAAGAAGATGCTTAAAAACACCAACCAAATTTAAATGCAACTATGAATGAAGATGGTATACAAAGGAAATAAGATAGTCCATGAAACAAATAATTACAAAGAAAAAATCAGGCAATGTCAAGATCATCATCATGATCAATGGTATTTATTGAGTGCCTACTGTGTGGAGAGTACTGTGTGACTTTGGGCAAATAGCTTAATTTCTCTGTGCCTCAGTTACCTCATCTGTAAAATGGGGATGAAGACTTTGAGCCCCATGTGGGACAACTTGATTGCCTTGTATCCACCCCAGCACTTAGAACAGTGCTTGGCACAAAGTGAGCACTTAACAAATGCCAACATTATTATTAGAGTTGCAGCATGGCTCAGTGGAAAGAGCTTGGGCTTTGGAGTCAGAGGTCATCAATCAAATCAATCAATCATATTTATTGAGCACTTACTGTGTGCAGAGCACTGTACTAAGAACTTGGGAAGTACAAGTCGGCAACAAATAGAGATGGTCCCTACCCAACAGTGGGCTCACAGTCTAGAAGGGAGAGACAGAGAACAAAACAGAATATATTAACAAAATAAAATAAATAGAATAGATATGCACAAGTAAAATAAATAGAGTAATAAATACGTTCAAACATATATACATATATACAGGTGCTGTGAAGAAGGGAAGGAGGTAAGGCAGGGGGGATGGAGAAGTGGAGGAGGGAGAGAGGAAGGAGAGGGCTCAGTCTGGGAAGGCCTCCTGGAGGAGGTGAGCTCTCAGCAGGGCCTTGAAGGGAGGAAGAGAGCTAGCTTGGTGGATGGGCAGAGGGAGGCCATTCCAGGCCCGGGGGATGACGTGGGCTGGGGGTCGATGGTGGGACAGGCGAGAACGAGGTACGGTGAGGAGATTAGCGGCGGAGGAGCGGAGGGTGCGGGCTGGGCTGGAGAAGGAGAGAAGGGAGGTGAGGTAGGAGGGGGCGAGGGGATGGACAGCCTTGAAGCCCAGGGTGAGGAGTTTCTGCCTGATGTGCAGATTGATTGGTAGCCACCGGAGATTTTTGAGGAGGGGAGTAACATGCCCAGAGCGTTTCTGGACAAAGACAATCCGGGCAGCAGCATGAAGTATGGATAGAAGTGGGGAGAGACAAGAGGATGGGAGATAGGAGAGGAGGCTGATACAGGTCATGAGTTCAAATCCCGGCTCTTCCAATTGTCAGCTGTGTGACTTTGGACAAGTCACTTAACTTCTCTGTGCCTCAGTTACCTCATCGGGAAAGTGGGGATTAAGACTGTGAGCCCCACATGAGGCAACCAGATTACCTTGTAACCTCCCCAGCACTTAGAATAGTGCTTTGCACATAGTAAGCACTTAATAAATGACATTATTATTATTATTGTTATTAGGAGAGTACAAATCAAAACAGTAGACACATTACCTTCCCACACAAGCTTATAGCCTAGATCAAAAACATAATTACACATTCTTTTAAGTGCTTTATTTCAGTACAGAAATAAATTATTTGTTCTAATAAGGGGCTGCTCACATACCATGAGAAGGTCTAGTAGTAACAGTATTGATTAAGCACTTAATATGTTCTCAGCGATGAAAAAAAGTACAGGGGTGAAAATTAGAAATAGTTCCTGTCTCCTTAGGGGCTCACAATCTATGAAACTAGAACTGTGATACTCAAAGATAACACAGGTACAGCACCGAAACTGCTGTTAAAAAATATCAGCAAAAACAGCCTCCGATGGAATACTAGTCAACCTGGAGCCAATTCACCAGAACAGTTCTTGGAAACCTGTTTATGGCAACATGGGATAATTTAAAAGGCCACTGCTGCTCCTTCTTCACATTTGGGAAATATCTGAGCCATTCTTTTGTTTAACTACACATTTGTGGAAATTTGCCACTTTCTGTGACCACGAGAATCACTTTTAAGACAGAAAGCATCCACGTCAGTAAACACATTGAACTACACCCGTGCAGTCTTCGTTGCAAACCCCAAATTGTTTGGAAATAGCCTAGACTCACATCTCAAAAAAAAGACTCAAAATGTAATGAAAATACTAATTATAATAACAACAGGGAAAAAACCCTTGGGTTCCACTTGGAATGTCTTGCCTATATTTTTTAAAAAATGTTGAAGTCTCTTCTTTGCATTGACTTTGATTGTGATTTACTATAAAATGGCATAGGGTATGAATTTCAAAGAATATCTTTCAGGGTCTCCCTTACGAAAGATCAGGAAAACCAGTCAGCCATGGTATCTTTTAAAAACTCGGGGGGAGATCATTTTTTTTTTAATTTAATGTGCATTATTGCATGGGAGAAATGATCTGTGTTAGCTGTCAATTGTATTTATTACCAATCTTTTTACTGTCAATTAACATGGTTAGAAAGTGGTTTCATGCACCTGGAAATAATGTCTAAAGATTGGCAAAGTGTGCATAAGCCTGAGTAGTTTCCTAGAAGCTGAGAGTGGGAAAGAGAGGAGATAAAAATCTCAAAGTATTTGGAAGGAAAGATTGCCGTGGTCAACTAGAAGGAAATAATTTGGAGGTGGGAAAGGATTCTTTTAATGTACCTCAAAAACACAAATAAACTTCTGAGGCTGGTCAAAATCATATGAAACTCAGCAGTTTCCCAGCTGAAATCCATAAAAATAATCCTGTCAATCTTCTCATCTGCTTCAATTCAGTTTCAAACCATCGTATTTAAAAAATAAAATAAAATAAAAATGCATCAACACTTTATGAATGTAAAACCACAGCATAGTTTTACTGAAAGACTGGGTACAATGCAGCCCATCTCACCCAAATACAGTCTTTCCCGTTTAGAGTCTCTCCGAGGTTTAGAGTGTAATGCCCTGACAGTCTTGTGTTTTGGAACATGGACCATGGAAAACTTCAGCATGGAGAAGCAGTGAGGTCGAGAGATTTACACCTCAGGTCAACAAAGGAAAGTGGAGACGGTCAAAGAATCTTTGCTGAGGCAGGAGATCAGTTAGCTCCTGGAGATGTGCAGGAATAAAATAAATATCTAGGATGCTGTGCTGTTGTTAGACACCCTGAGGCTATTGAGAGAGGAAGGAGACCTTTTACAGGTGAATTTCTTCTAGAAAACAATGTAAATCAATCAATCAATCAATCAATCGTATTTATTGAGCACTTACTATGTGCAGAGCACTGTACTAAGTGCTTGGGAAGTACAAATTGGCAACATATAGAGACAGTCCCTACCCAACAGTGGGCTCACAGTCTAAAAGGGGGAGACAGAGAATAAAACCAAACATACTAACAAAATAAAATAAATAGGATAGATATGTACAAGTAAAATAAATAAATAAATAAATAAATAGAGTAATAAATATGTACAAGCATATATACATATATACAAGTGCTGTGGGGAAGGGAAGGAGGTAAGATGGGGGGATGGAGAGGGGGACGAGGGGGAGAGGAAGGAAGGGGCTCAGTCTGGGAAGGCATCCTGGAGGAGGTGAGCTCTCAGCAGGGCCTTGAAGGGAAGAGTAAAATCTCCCAAAGCCATTTTTTAGCATTGTTGTTCTAGCCTGAGATCATTGCTCTAGGTAATGAACTCCATAACTCAGTACTCAGAAGCCTGTGAAATTCAAGCAAAACCAAAAGAGCACAAAATAGCAAAAGATAAAATTACTTAATGCAAGTTCATTAAGCATGGTCTAATGGAAAGCCCATGGGCCTAGGAGTCAAAGGTTCTGGATTCTAATCCCAGCTCCACCACTTACCTGCTGTGTGACCTTGGTCAGGTCATTTCAATTCTCTGTGCCTCAGCTCCCTCATCTGCAAAATGGGGTCTCATTACCTACTCAGACTGTAAGTCCCATGTGGGATGATTATTTTGTATCTACCTCAGTGCTTGGCACAGAGTAAGCATTTGTCAAATACCACAATTACTACTTGGAGTTCACAGTCACACTTGTCTGCTGTGAGACCATGGGCAAGTCACTTCATTTCTCTGTGCCTCAATTACCTCATCTGTAAAATGGGGATTAAATTCTACTCCCTTCAATTTAGACTGTGAGCCCAGTGTGGGACAAGGACTGTAACCACCTTGATTAACTTGTATCTACCCCAGTGCTTAGAATAGTGCTTGACACATAGTAACCACTTAATACTATTATTATTATTATTATTATTATTATTATTATATGGCAGAATTGGGTTTTAGACCCCCTGGGATTATGTTTTTTGGCTCCCAAGCCCATACCCTTTCCATTAATCCACACCACTTCTCTTTTATTCTCCCAAGCTAATCTAACTGTACCTCAGGACCCTACTTGCATGTGACCTCTTGCGTTCCCTGTTACTCAGAGCCCTTGGGAGCCAGGAAGTTTGTTTAATTCACACCAGAATATTTTTCACGGGGCTCAGTACAGTACTCTGCATTCAGTAGGCTCTTAAAAAAATCAATTGCTTACTACTTTCACCCCCACTCCAAAATCCATGAGGTCTCCAATTTTCTCACCATCAAAGCCCTCCTAAAAGTCCCATCTCCTCCAGGAGGCTTTCCCTGATTAGGTCCCAACACTTGAAAAAGCATGAACCCAATAGCTACATTAAGCACTTATATATTTGTGCCAATCCTCAGCACTTTATATATATAATTAGGGATTTGAAGGTGGGACTAGAAGAAGATATAACAAGAAGTAGCTAAATAAATAATTCACTATATAACTGAGAATATATGAATAAAGTGTTGAGATTATGTATATACATATATATCCTCAGTTGTATAGTGAATTATTTATTTAGCTGCTTTCTGTTACATCTTCTTCCTTTAGTCTCCTCTTTTGGTAAATAATTGTCTCTGCTTGGCTTCCACCTTAGAGTCAAAACTTCTTCATGGTAGGAAGCACTAATTTGCTTCTCAGACACATTTTGGTGTTTACTTCATGTTTCTCCTCTAAGTGAAAATCCATACAGCCATGATGAATAGTCAATCATTCAATCAATCCATGGTATTTATTGAGCACTTCCTCTGTGTGGAGCACTGTTCTAAGAGCTTGGGAGAGTACAATATAGGAGAGTTGGTAGTCACATTCCCTGTTCACCAGGAGTTTACAGACTAGAGAGGAATAAATAAGTAAATTACAGATATGTACTCAAGTGCTGTTTGGGTTAAAGGTGGGGTGAATATCAAGACCACTCTAAAAATATCCTCCAGTTGACAGAAGGGGTTTTTCTTGTTGATTTATGACATACAGGAAAGTTTCCAAATGGTCGCATAGGAGAAGTGAGACTAGGAAAGAAAATTCAAAAGCACATGACTCAGTGGACAAAGCATGGGCCCAGGAGCCAGATGATGTGAATTCTAATTCCAGCTCCATCACTTGTCTGCTGTATACCCTCAGGCAAGTCACTTAACTTTTCTGTGCCTCAGTTTCCCCCAACTGCCAAATGGGGATTCAATACCTGCTCTCCCCCTTTTTTTATGGCATTTGTTGAACACTAACTATGTACTGGGCACTGTAATAATAATTATGATGGTGTTAAGCCTTTACTATGTGTCAAGCACTGTTCTAAGCTCTGGGGTCGATACAAGCTACAGTACCTGTCCCACATGGGGCTCACATTCTCAATCCCCATTTTACAGATGAAGTAACTGAGGCCCAGAGAAGTTAAGTGACTTGCCCAAGGTGACACAGCAGACATGTGGCTGAGCTGGGCCAAGGTGACACAGCAGACAAGTGGTTGAGCCGGGATTAGAACCCAGGTCCTTCTGACTTCTAGGCCAATGCTCTATCCACTAGGCAACACTTCTTCTCTACTTAGACTGTGAACCCCTTGGGGACAGGGACTGTATACAGACTGATTAACCTGTATCTACCCCAGCACTTAGAACAGTGCTTGACATACATTAAGCGTATTTTAAGGTCACGAATGCCCTTAAAAAAAAAATGAGTGGTTTGAATTTACTTCCCCTTCCATTCTGACCAGTTCTCCGGAAGAATAGCTCACTAGCTGAAGATATGCAAGGAAAAAAGGGTAGAACATGTGGAACATAATTCCCCACTGCATTCCCTTAGCATTTTTGTACCTCTCTCTAAACTGCAAGCTCATAATAATAATAATGATGGCATTTATTAAGCGCTTACTATCATCATCATCAATCGTATTTATTGAGTGCTTACTATGTGCAGAGCACTGTACTAGGCGCTTGGGAAGTACAAATTGGTAACATATAGAGACAGGCCCTACCCAACAGTGGGCTCACAGTCTAAAAGGGGGAGAGAGAGAACAAAACCAAACATACTAACAAAATAAAATAAATAGAATAGATATGTACAAGTAAAATAAATAAATAAATAAATAGAGTAATAAATATGTACAAACGTATATACATATATACAGGTGGTGTGGGGAAGGGAAGGAGGTAAGATGGGGGGGATGGAGAAGGGGACGAGGGGGAGAGGAAGGAAGGGGCTCAGTCTGGGAAGGCCTCCTGGAGGAGGTGAGCTCTCAGTAGGGCCTTACTATGTGCAAAGCACTGTTCCAAGCGCGGGGGAGGTTACAAGGTGATCAGATTGTCCCACGGGGGGCTCACAGTCTTAAGCCCCATTTTACAGATGAGGTAACTGAGGCATAGAGAAGTTACGTGGCTTGCCCAAAGTCACACAGCTAACAACTTGCGGAGCCGGAATTTGAACCCCTGACCACTGACTCCAAAGCCCGGGCTCTTTCCACTAAGCCACGCTGCTTCTTTTGTGGGCATGGAATGTAACAGCCAACTCTGTTGTACTATACTCTCCCAAGTGCTTAGTATAGTGCTCTGCACATAGTAAGCACTCATTAAATACCACCACTTAATTGAAAACTTTAAATTATGTTGTTCCTCTTACCTGTAATTTATTTTAGTGCCTTATTCACTTGGTAGACTTACAGCTCCTTGAGGTCAGGAGGTAAGTTAAGCACTTACTATGTGCCAGGCACTGTACTAACTGCTGGGGTAGATACAAGCTTATCAGGTTGGACACAATCTCTGTCCCACATGAAGCTCACAGTTTTATTCCCCATTTTCAGGTGGGGTAACTGAGGCCCAGAGAAGTTAAGTGACTTGCCCAAGGTCACACAGCAGACAAGTGGCGGAGCGGGGATTAGAACCCAGGTCCTTCTGACTGTCAGGCCCATATTATGTCCATTAGACCATGTTATTTATTGAGAGCATAGCACACTATGTGCACAACACTGTACAAGCACTTGGGAAAGTACAATACAACAGAGTCAGTTGACACTATACCTGCCTGCCCACAAGGAGTTTACAGTTCACAGTCTTCACTAATAATGATGATACTTCAAGGCCCTACTGAGAGCTCACCTCCTCCAGGAGGCCTTCCCAGACTGAGCCCCTTCCTTCCTCTCCTCCTCTTCTCCCTCTCCATCCCATTTTACCTCCTTCCCTTCCCCACAGCACCTGTATATATGTATATATGCTTGTACATATTTATTACTCTATTTATTTATTTATTTTACTTGTACATATCTATTCTGTTTATTTGATTTTGTTAGTATGTTTGGTTTTGTTCTCTGTCTCCCCCTTTTAGACTGTGAGCCCACTGTTGGGTAGGGACTGTCTCTATATGCTGCCAACTTGTACTTCCCAAGCAATTAATACAGTGCTCTGCACACAGTAAGCGCTCAATAAATGCGATTGATGATGATGATGATGATGATACTTGTTAAGCACTTACTATGTGCCAAGAACTGTTTTAAGCACTGGGGTAGATACAAGTTAGTCTAGGGCTCACAGTCTTAATCCTCATTTTACAGATGAGGTAACTGAGACCCAGAGAAGTGAAGTGACTTACCCAAGGTCACATAGCAGACTTGTGGCAGAGCTGGGATTAGAACCCATGACCTTCTGACTCTCAGGGCTATGTTCTATCCACTAAGCCACACTGCTTCCATACTAATCTTCCCTGTTCACTCTAGCTGTCCTACAGTCTTTCCTCTCAACAGCATGATCCCCACTCCAGGGCATCAAGCTCACCTAACCTGTTCTGGGTCTCAAGTCCACCAGCCCAATTTCTGCCTACATACTTAACGAGTGGCTCAGTAGAAAGAGCTAGGGCTTGGGAGTCGCAGGTCGTGGGTTCGAATCCTAGCTCCGCCACTCGCCTGCTCTGTGACCTTGGGCAAGTCGCTTCACTTCTCTGGGCCTCATACAAACATATTCTAGACTGTGAGCCCACTGTTGGGTAGGGACCGTCTCTATATGTTGCCAACTTGGACTTCCCTAGCGCTTAGTATGGTGCTCTGCACACAGTAAGCGTTCAATAAATACGATTGATTGATTGATTGATTGATCTTAATAAAGCATACAATCACTCTTCAATCAATCACTACAATTCTTTGAACTCCACCTGTATGCAGAGCACTGTACTGAGCATTGAGCAGACTGAAATAGAAGACACAATTCCTGCCTCAAGTAGTTTACAATCTAATCAATCAATCAATCGTATTTACTGAGCGCTTACTATGTGCAGAGCACTGTACTAAGCGCTTGGGAAGTACAAATTGGCAACATATAGAGACAGTCCCTACCCAACAGTGGGCTCACAGGTGAGAGTCTTGTCTCTTGTCTTATGCTGTCGAGTTATCTCAGACCTATAGCGACTCCATGGACACCTCTCTCCCAGTATGCCCCACCTCCATCAGCAGTCATTCTGGTAGTGCATCCCTAGAGTTTACTTAGTAAAAATATGGAAGTGGTTTACCATTGCCTTCTTCCACACAGTAAACCTGAGTCTCCAACCTCGACTCTCTCCCATGCTGCTGCTGCCCAGCATAGGTGAACTTTGACTTGTAGCAGATTGCCTTCCACTCACTAGCCATTGCCCTAGCTAGGAACAGAATGGATATGCTTCTGTTTGACTCTCCCTCCCATAGCCGAGGCTGGTAGAGGACTAGAAATTCACTAGGTGTGAACCTGAGGGGGGAAGGATGGAGAGGCGCAGACATAAATAACTTACACATTGTGGACAGAGGAGGAAAGCAGATTTCTTCTACAGCCCAGCCCACACCTTCCGCTCGTCTGCCACTACTCTCCTCACTGTACCTTGTTCTCGCCTGTCCCGCCATCGACCCCTGGCCCACGTCATCCCCCTGGCCTGTAATGCCCTCCCTCTGCACATCCGCCAAGCTAGCTCTCTTCCTCCCTTCAAAGCCCTACTGAGAGTTCACTTCCTCCAGGAGGCCTTCCCAGACTGAGCCCCCTCCTTCCTCTCCCTCCCTATCCCCCTGCCTTACCTCCTTCCCCCCCCCCACAGCACCTGTATATATGTATATATGTTTGTACATATTTATTACTCTATTTATTTGTACATATTTATTCTATTTATTTTATTGTGTTAATATGTCTTGTTTTGTTGTCTGTCTCCCCCTTCTAGACTGTGAGCCCACTGTTGGGTAGGGACCGTCTCTATATGTTGCCAACTTGCACTTCCCAAGTGCTTAGTACAGTGCTCTGCACACAGTAAGCGCTCAATAAATACGAGTGAATGAATGAATGAATGAACTGGCAATTCTAGGGGTAGGGAAAAACAAATAAATAAATGAATGGAATATGGAAATCCCTGTACACTTAAGTGTTAAGTGTAAGCATACATTTCAAAGACTTGGTTTTGAAGTCCCAAAAGAAAATAAAGTAGTGTAGGTGGCATCAGAAAGACATGCTGATGGTACATAATATGACATGAGTTAAGACAGTAGCATTGCCATCCTCTGCCCAAAGAGCACAGGTACAGACATTCTAATTAATTAATTAATGATAGCATTTGTTAAGTGCTTACTATGTGCTAAACACTGTTCTAAGAACTGGCGTAGATACAAGGTAATCAGATTGTCCCACGTGGGGCTCACAGTCTTAATCCCCATTTTACAGATAACTGAGGCACAGAGAAGTTAAGTGACTTGACCAGAGTCACACAGCTGATAAGTGGTGGAGCCGGGATTAGAACCCACAACCTCTTGACTCCCAAGCCAGGGCTCTTTCCACTAAGCCACACTGCTGTTATTGTCACAAATTTAGATGTACCTTGTCTGCTGTGTGACCTTGGGTAAATCACTTAACTTCTCTGTGCCTCAGTTCCCTCACCTTCAAAGTGAGGATTAAATTATTGTTATCCCTCCTACTTAGACTGTGAAGCCCATGTGTTCCCTGGTTATCTTGAATTTACACCAGCACTTAGTACAGTGCTTGGCACATAGTAAGTGCTTAATAATAGTTATTATTATTATTATATTTCTGACTGGTTATGCCCTCTATGATTTGCATGTCTTAGTGGCCTGTTTCCACTAGAAACCCATCTGGATACGTGAAGAATTAATCATGCATATGTATATATGTTTGTACATATTTATTACTCTATTTATTTATTCATTTTATTTGTATATATCTATTCTATTTATTTTATTTTGTTAGTATGTTTGGTTTTGTTCTCTGTCTCCCCCTTTTAGACTGTGAGCCCACTGTTGGGTAGGGACTGTCTCTGTATGTTGCCAACTTGTACTTCCCAAGCGCTTAGTACAGTGCTCTGCACATAGTAAGCGCTCAATAAATACGATTGATGATGATGATGCGTGGTGGGAAGGGAACGTGTCTACCAACTCTCTTATAATGTTCTCTCCCAAGTGCTACACTCAATAGGGATTCAATAAATACTTGAGCATATGAGTTAGGGTTTTGTAGAAAAGATGTGAGCCAGGAGATAGCAAAATTTCATTTTGAGTGAAGAGGTAAAATGAAGGCAGGGATTACAGGGAGGCTTGGCACTGTCTGGGAGAGATTATAAAGTATTTACAGGCCAGAAAGCAATAATTTTGAGGGTTTTTTAGCCCTCACTGGAAATTCTCAGAACTTGCCAGAAAACTGAGATGGACAAGGCAAGGAGTCCAGCTAAAGAAGTGATTGCCCCCACACTGTCCCCAATAACAACTCTATGCTGCAAAATATTCTGCCTCAGCAATGAAAGAAGAAAAAAGAGAGAAATGTGTTTAGGCATACAAATTCTTGTCCTCTGTTTCCCCATCTGTAATTTATTTTAGTGTCTGTTGCCTCAACTACACTGTAAGCTCTTTGAAGGCAGGGATCGTGTCTTCCGACTCTGTTGTACTGTACTCTCTCTAGCACTTGGTACATTGCTTGGAACACAATAAGTGCCCAATAAATACCATTATTTGATGATTGATGACAGGAGGAGAAATTTAAATTGTCCCCCAAAAGCTCCTTTGATAGAGGTTTGAAGATTGTGGATGATTTAGCTGAAATCCTTTGAGCCAGGGAACTGTCCTGGGTGATCTTCTATATCTATGACTTAACAATCTTGTCGTGAAAAGCAGCGTGGCTTAGTAGAAAGAGTGCAGGTTTGGGAGTCAGGGGTCATGGGTTCAAATCCTGTCTCTGCCACTTATCAGCTATGTGACTTTGGGCAAGTCACTTAACTTCTCTGGGCCTCAGTTACCTCATCTGTAAAATGGTGATTAAGCTGGTGATGACCTTGTATCTCACCCAGCACTTGGAACAGTGCTTAGCATATAGAAAGCGCTTAAGAAATGCCATCATTATTATTCAGATAAGGTCCTTTTTATGATACAGAAATACTATTAATTTTGGTAATTAAAGAGAAATCAGAATCCAGGACTTAAAAGATTTGCATTAAAAAGGAGACAGAAGACTGCTGAGATAACTCAAATCCAAAATCAGTACTTAAGAATTTTCCATTTAACTAAGAAATATTAATGTGAGAGAATAGTCTTGAAAGAGAACCACAAATGCGCAAGACAAGAAGAGAAGGACGATGGCAATCGAAACATCAAAATCCCAATCAAACATATGCAAAGAATTGTAATATGTGGGTAACACAATATGTAATACAATTTTACTGGATCTGCAGTGGGAAACACCATTACAAACATCTGGCAGTTTGTTGTATCTTATGTCTCTGAAAAAAAGTTCTCTTTGTGCAAGAGGGATTCTTGGTCTGTTAGCCATGGAAATGTAAAACCTTAAAATTCTCTCTGTTTGTTTTGCTGGCATTATCATATTCAGTGGAGCCAAGGCCTGGTTAGGGGAATTGGGGCTGTGGTGTCTTTGAAGCAGAAGCTGGCAGTGAAGTGAAGAGTTTTAAACCTAAAGGCAGTTGTTAACTGGTAAACAGTTTAGAAAATATCATTACCTCATTCTTACTTAACCTAGTAACCCATCACCCTGTGGCTTTTGAAGGCTTTTTTTTTTTCTCTTTTTGAATCTAATATCTTTAAAGCCAAAGTGAGGTTATGGACACACACACACACCCACAGAAAAGACACACCACAGTGGACATCCAATCTTGATATAAACTCCCGAAGGCTAGGATTGTGTCCCTTTGGATTAGCTTCACTGAAATTCCTACCTCTCTCTCCCCTGAGGGGATAGAGTCAGGAAAAACTAAGATATGTAATATAAAAAGCACTTTGGAAAAATTAAAGTGCTATATGAATTCCAGATTTTATTATTAAATGTAGTATATGTTGAAAGAATGGAAAGTTTGCTGCCCAGTGGTATTTATTGAGTGCCTGCTGTGTGCAGAGCATTATACTAAGCACTTGGGAGAGCTGAACAGAAACAAAAGACATGTTCCCTGCTCTCAAGGGGAGATGGGCAGTCACAGAGTAATTGGTATTTTATTTTTTGAGGAGGAGAGGTGGATACATACTGTAAGCATATCTACCAACTCTGTCATTCATTCATTCATTCAACCATATTTATTGAGTGCTTACTATGTGCAGAACATTGTACTAAGCGCTTGGGAAGTACAAGCAGCGAGGCCTAGTAGATAGAGCTCAGGCCTAAGAGTCAGAACAATCTGGGTTCTAATTCTACCTCTACCACACATCTGCTGTGTGACCTTAGGCAACTCACTTAACTCTTCTGGGCCTCAGTTACCTCCTCTGTAAAATGGGTTAAGGGTGTGGGTCCCATGTGGGACAGGGACTATGTCCAACCTGACTGACTTGTATCTATCCCAGCACTAAGAACAGTTCTTCATACATAGTAAGTGTTGAGAAAATACCATTATTATTAGTATTATTATTCTCCCAAACTCTTACCATAATGTTCTCTACACTAGGTGCTCAGTAACTATCATCGATGATAATGATGATGGTTGCAAAAATAAGTTTTTTTAAAAAAAATAGAATGCATTGCAAGCAGAAAATGTGGATCATAAGCAGAAACCTTAGTAGTAATAGGGTTTATTGAACCCAGTGCAATGCTCTCTACTAAGTTTTCCCTCCTTCTTCTTGTTCAAGGTATGTTGATCCATATAAACATAGTATTCATTCATTCATTCAATTGTATTTATTGAGTGCTTACTGTGTGCAGAGCACTGTACTAAGTGCTTGGGAAGTACAAGTTGGCAACATATAGAGAAGGTCCCTACCCAACAGTGGGCTCACAGTCTAGAAGGGGGAGACAAAGAACAAAACAAAACACATTAACAAAATAAAATAAATAGAATAAATATGTACAAATAAAATAAATAGAGTAATAAATACATACAAACATATATACAGGTGCTGTGGGGAGGGGAAGGAGTTATGTGGGGATGGAGAGGGGGAGGAGGGGGAGAGGAAGGAGGGGGCTCAGTCTGGGAAGGTCTCCTGGAGGAGGTGAGTATTTCATTGATGGTTTGTCAATCTTTACTGAAACCTCCTCCAAAATAATAATAATAATGATGGTATTTCTTAAGTGTTTACTATGTGCCAAGCACTGTTCTAAGAGTTGGGGGGGAATACCACATTGGGCTCACAGTCTTCATCCCCATTTTCCAGATGAGGTAACTGAGGCACAGAGAAGTGAAGCGACCTGCCCAAAGTCACATAGTTGACAAGTGGCAGAGTTGGGATTAGAACCCACGACCTCTGACTCCCAAGCCCCGGCTCTTTCCACTGAGCCAAGCTGCTTCTCAACAAAAGACATATGTATAGGTGTTCAGAAATATAATACCTTGATTTTGTATATTGCTTTTATTTCCAAAGCATTTTCATATTGTGTAGATCATCACAGCTTCCCAATCTGTTAAGAAAAGAATTCTGTTAAGAATGGCAACCCCATTTTACAGATGATGAATCAGTGGCCCAAAGAGGCTAAGTGAATTGTCGAGAGTCAAGCAGATGACCAGTGATAGAGCTGGAGCTCGAAACAAGATCCTCCGACTTCCAAAGCCATACATTACTTCCACTACAACATGCTGCCTCTCAATCAATCAATCAATCAATCAATGGCATTTATTCAGCACTTACCATGTGCAGAGCACTGTATTAAGTGCTTGGGAGAGTACAGTACAACAGAGTTGGCATTTATGATTCCTGCCCACAAGAAGCTTACAGTCCAGAGAGGGCAGACAGACATCCAAGTAATATTGATATTTACGTATATGTATATGTTGGACATTACAAAAATATTGCTGAATTATATATACATATTACTCAATTGAGTAATATTTTTGTAATGTCCAACAATAATCAAAATAAGTAATCTGTAGCCCCCAAATTAAAAATTATATTTTTATCGATGATAAATATTACAGAAACCAAAGTCTTGAGTTACATGAAATGCCATAAAGTGCTTTAGTAGATAAGCATATAATTGAATTGAAGTCTTGTCCTCAATTTAATAGCTCAACACTTAAGCCTGTCCCCTCTGGCCCTCTCCAGAAATACTGGTGAAGACTTCAGAAGCAACAGTTAACAAAACAATCGAGTTTCTAAAGTACTTCCAACTATTGACTTTGTGTAAACAACCTGATTGCAAATGAACCACAGAAATGTTGGATAGAATCTGTAAGTATCTCCTGAGGGTAAAGATCCATCCAAAGGGAATGCAGCCCCTTAATCCTTAAATGTCAAGGCTGAGTTATTTTACTTTGTTATTTATTCAACCTTTCTTCAGCATCAGTATATGACAGGTTGCATCCTTTGCAGGGAGAGTTCTGAAGTTCAAAGTGGAGTGCTCAATTAAACAAGTAACTTCTAAACTGCCAATAATATGGTAGAAAATGTTGAAAATGTCAAGATGACCTAGGAGAGTAAGCCAAGTCTTAGATACAGCTGTTTCTTCAACCTTGTGAGACTAAATAATCGCAATTGGCCCTAGGTTCACGTAGAAAATGGTATTGTGTTATTGTGCCTTTCTTTTTTATTTTTTCTTTTACATTTCTCCTTTGTATTCTTCAGCTCTTTGATAGAAGATAATAAGAAATTGCAAGGTTGGAAGGCTGAACAGCAAGATCTGTTAGTGCATGGTTATAATTAGCTGCAGCATTATGGAATTGTAATAAAATTCCCTATTCAACCGAAAGCATATAACTCCTCAAATATGGTGTTTATGTGATAATGCAGAAATTCTGATTTCTGTACAGCATTTTCCTGCAGTTTTCAGATGTTCAGGAAAGTGTTTCACACTTTACCACCGAGCATTCTGTTGTTACTGTTGAAGACAAAAAACTGTGTGGCATGCCTCACTGATCTAACCCAGTAATGGCAGGGCTTGTTCCTTGTATTCTCACAAGGGTGATTAAATATGATGAAAAATAATCGAATTTACTTCCCGAACTTGATGCAAAACAGAACTAAGCATTGTCAAAGCTTAAAAGTAGTTAATTTTGATTATATTCATGCTTTTTTATTTATTTCCCAATTTCCTTTTATTTTCTCTCTCCTTTTCCTTTTTCTGTCCACAGTTTTGATTCATTCATTCATTCAATCAACTTTATTGAGCGCTTACTCTGTGCAGAGCACTGTCTAACCTTTGAAATTGAATGTACAGGAGAAGAGATCTCCTTGGAATATAGCCAGGTTGAATAAAGCCAGGAAAAATTGGAAATCCTGGGACAAAATGGTATTCAAGATAGCTTTTATTCTTTCTCGGATGGCCAGTTATCCTGCCCCGTCTGCATCTTCTTCCAAATCAACCAATCAGTAATATTTATTAAGCATTTACTCTGTACAGAACACTATTCTAAGTGCTTGGTAGAGAACAATAGAGTTGGTATGTTAGTTATATGACTAACAGTGCTCTGCATATAGTCAGCACTCAATAATTGTCACAATAATTGTGGCATTTATTAAGCATTTGCTTCGTGCCAAGCACTGGAGTAGATACAAGGTAATCAGATTAGACACAGTCCCTGTTCCACGTTGGACTCCCAGTCTTGATCCTCATTTCACAGATGAGGTAACTGAGGCACAGATAAGTGAAGTGACTTGTCCAAGGTAATGCAGGAGACATGTGGCAGAGTCGGGATGAGAACCCATGTCCTCTGATTCCCAATCCCATGATCTTTCTATTAGGCCTAAATACCAGTGACTGATTGATTGATTGAAAATGGGGAATAAAACTGTGAGCTCCATGTGGGACAGGGATTGTGTCCAACCTGATAAGCTTGTATCTACCGCAGCAGTTAGTACAGTGCCTGGCACATAGTGAGTGCTTAACTAAAACCATTTAAAAATATCATTGATTGACTAAAAACAGGACCTTAGGCAACCACAGATCAATAGCAAAACTGACAACTATTGCTAGTGGGGTCCTGTTTTTATCCTCTACTATTGAGGGCTGCAGGGAGGTTGGGAAAGCCCTTGGTGTGGACTAGATTTGTTTTAAAGTACGTGATGTGACAAGACACCATTCTTATTGCAAGACAGACTGCCTGGTTTCTAGTGAATCCCTGTTGCTCTTCCTGGTGCTTGCCTATCAGACTTTCAAAGCAACGTGGCTCAGTGGAAGGAGCACGGGCTTGGGAGTCAGAGGTCATGGGTTTGAATCCCGGCTCCACCACTTATCAGCTGTGTGACTTTGGGCAAGCCACTTAACTTCTCTGGGTCTCAGTTCCCTCATCTGGAAAATAGGGATTAAGACTGTGAGCCCCACGTGGGACATGATCATGTTGTATCCTCCCCAGCATTTGAAACAGTGCTTTGTACATAGTAAGTGCTTAACAAATGCCATTATTACTATTATTATTATTATTGTTATTATTACTATTATTATTATTCTAGTGTCTTCCCAAATTCAGGAAACTTAGGTAGAGGTACTCTTTCCTAATTTATAAAAATGGATAGTCAGTCAGTTATATTTATTGAGTGTTTACTGTGTGCAGAGCACTGTACTAAGCACTTGGGAGAGTACAATATAATAATATACCAGATACATTCCCTGAACACAGTGAGATTACAGTCTACAGAGGGAGAAAGGCATTAATATAAATGAATAAAATTACAGATATGTACATAAATTCTGTGGGGTTGGGAGGGGGCAAATCAGGGTGACACAGAAGGGAGTGGGAGAAGAGGAAAGGAGATGTGCCTTCAGTATGACTTTGAAGGCAGGGAGAGTAATTGTTTGTTGGATATGAAGAGGGATGGCATTCCAGGCCAGAGGCAGGACATGGGTGAGGGGTCAGCGGTGAGATAAAAGAGATCAAGTTACAGTGAGTAAGTTGGCATTAGAGGAGTGAAGTGTATGGGCTGGATTGCAGTAGGGGAGTAGCAAGGTGAGGTAGGAGGGGAAAAGGTGATTGAATGCTTTAAATCCAATGGTAAGAAGTTTCTGTTCGATGGGGCGTAGGAGATTGATAGGATATTGAGTTCCTTCCAATTTTCAGACACTTTTCAAAGTTTTCGTAAGTCTTCAAAAATGAGAGCTAATGACCATGCAGTAATAAATCAGTTCTCTACATACCCTAGTTTGATCATTATAATAATCACGGGCATAATACTTCAAAAACATCTAGATTTCTGAGGTTAACTTTCCACCATTGAGACCTTTATTCTGGTTTGACCTTCCTCCTTCCCATCACAGAAAGAATTCGTATTGGGTAGGTGACTATTTCCCGCTCGGGACCGCACCTGGAGAGTTTCCAGCACTCCACCAGTCTTGGCTATGAGAGGGAGAGTCAAGCAGAGGCTTACCCATTCTGTTCCTAGCTTGGGCAGTAGCTAGCGAGTGGAAGGCAATCTGCTACAGGTCAAAACTCATCTGTGCTGGGCAGCAGTGGCATGGTAGAGAGTCGAAGAAGGAGACTTTTGGAAGGAGGCAATGGAAAACCACTCTTTTTTTTTTAACCAAGCAAACTCTATAGATCCACTACCAGAACAATTGCTGATGGAGGTGGGGTGCTCTGAGATGAATGTTTCCTTGGTGTTACTGTGGGTTGGAGATGACTCAACAGCATTAGACAAGACAAGTTGACTATTTTGTTTTTCTGTTAATGACAAAATATTGGTTAACTGGGTGCTGCATAACCAAGATCCATGGATTTGATTAAAATAAGGCAGCATTTTGGCAAATAACCCACCAACTGTAAATCAATCAATCAACCAATCCAAGCGAAAGCATTTTGTTCTCTAAGCCTAGTGCAGATACCGAAACAGGCTTTTCTCTTACAGTTCAGAAATGGTCCACGGGATTTCAGTGCCTAGTTGGCACTTTGTGTCTCTAGCCCCTGGTGGGTAATATCTAAGAAGGGCACTTAGAGTTAGTTTAGGGAGGTAAGAATCATGCACATAACATATATTTTGGGCAAAATACTGATTGATGAAATGGTAAAGGCATTTCTTGAATAAAGATACTTTCACTTATAAACATGATATATTTAAGACAAGTATTTTCATGGGGCAGGGGACGTATCTATCAACTGTCATATATTCTACTCTCCCAAGATCTTAGTATAGTGCTCTGCACACAATAAGCACTTAATAAATACCCATGATGATGGTGATGACAATTATCTATAATATATTATGCTTGCTAGGGAGATAATTGTTAAATGTGTATAGGTAATTGTCATCATTTGTCCTCTACACCCCCATATATATATATATATATATATATATATAACAAAATAGAGGACCAGATAAAATCAATTAGAAGAGCAGATAGGGCTCCTATAGCTCCCACTAGTCAATCCTAACTGTAGCATCACAAAACGTAAGACAGGTGGGTATAGCTTCACCCCTAATGTTTACGGATTTTAAGAAACAATGCTAAAAAGTTCTGAAAAGGGAAAAAATAGTTTGCTAAGAAAAATTAGCTTTGCCAAGTTTCAGAAGTGTGTAGAAGCCCACAGTGAAGAACAAATCTTATTCTCCAGACCCTAGCATTGTTCTTCATAGAAGAAGATGACACTGTTGGTGGTGAGATCCTGGGCAGGCAGGTAGGGATTCCAAAAATATAAATGCATGACTGACACACTCCATTCCACACGGTGGGCAACAGGCAAATTGCTGCTTGCCACGCTAATGCCTTTTCCACTTTCAGGAGACTCAAACTGTTTGAGGATATGCCTTTTGGATGGCCCCGTCTCTGAAGTTATGCAGCGCAGTTCCTCATCTGACTGCTAAACATCAGTCTGCCTGCCTGCCACAGTTGCCTCTCAGTTCACTGTTATCAGACATTGTCGGGGATGGTGACCTTACTCTTCAATCAGATGTTCTTCAGCCTTCCCAGCTTGCATTTGTCCCATTTAAACACAACACACACTAGCCGCTTAGTACTGTACTATCATCTCCCCCACATGTTCCACCCAATGAAGCTGAATTGCACTAAGCATTGCCTCAGGCTTGGAGAGCTGACTAGATCCCAGAAACCTCTCACTACCATCTAGTGCCATCGACCTTTGACCTCTAATTTTAGGGATTATTTTTGTCCATCTAGTCCCCATGGTTTCACTTCTGAACACCCCTGCTTCTCCAAATAGCATAGCATCCGCAATGATGTCATTAACCAGAATTCTCTCTAAAGGTCACAGCTGAATGGGAGACAGAGCCGATTGTTGAAGGCTGTTCTCAAGCACAACACACATATCACGTACGACATGTAATTCCGAGGTTATTCTGCCTTTCAGCATGTGCTGTGCTCTTTTTCTAGTTTGGTAAATACTGGAATGTAAACTCTGCTTGGGAATTATTTGTGCCGAGACTTACATCCTGTGCCTGACCCATTTGCCATCCTGCCATCAATGAGTGTTTATGTCACGGTTATTGGTCGCTTTCTTGTTGACATTTGCGTGGCAGTCACAGCCTCAGAGCTCCTAACAGACCCCAGCAAACTCTTCCCAGCTGGGACATGAGAAGCAGCGTGGCCCAATGACTAGAGCCCAGGCCTGGGAGTCCGAAGGACCTGGGTTCAAATCCTGACTCCGCTCCTTGTCTGCTGCATGACTTTAGGCAAATCACTTCACTTCACTGTGCCTCAGTTACCTTATCTGTAAAATGAGGATTCAGACTGTGAGCCCCCCATAGGACAAGAACTGCATCCAACCCGAGTACAGTGCCTCGCAAATAGTAAGTGCTTAACAAATACCACAATTATTATATGATGCTGCAGCCTCTGAACTAATTTTCCTTACTGCCCTTCCCAGTGAGATGTCACTCAGCAATTCTCCAGCATTTTGGAAGAAGTGAGGGGACATGAATCGGAAGAAAGAAGATGAAAAAGAAACAGAATTTTAAGCATAAATTTTTTTGCTTTAGCGCTATGCTCAGAAAAGCAGTTTAATGAAGAGATGATGGGTTTTCCAGCACTGAGTTTTCTAGAAGACAGAGGACCAAACATACTAATGGGATTTGATCAGAGACCACAGCCTGGAATACATGGAGAATCCCAGTTTTGCTGAGTAACTGAACTGGGCAGAATAGCCTTCCTACTTATGAGATTTCAATCAAGGAGGACTTCTGAAGCCCATAACAGGAACTTCAAATCACCAAAGAAAACAAAACCTTCAACTTCTACTTTGCCGCTGAGGATGGTGGTTGAGTACATTGGTTAAGTGGTGCCTGTCAGCCTCCTCTAGACCTGGTGCCTTGTAGCAAGTCATCTACTTACTACAACTCCTTGCAACTTGCTACAACTTGCTTGCAGCTCCTCACTCTCGGCTTCAAGGCTGTCCATCACCTCGCCCCCTCCTACCTCACCTCCCTTCTCTCCTTCTACAGCCCAGCCCACACCCTCTGCTCCTCCACCGCTAACCTCCTCACTGTACCTCATTCTCACCTGTCCCGCCATTGACCCCCGGCCCATGTCCTACCCTTGGCCTGGAATTCCCTCCCTCTGCACGTCTGCCAAGCTAGCTCTCTTCCTCCCTTCAAAGCCCTACTAAGAGCTCACCTCCTCCAAGAGGCCTTCCCAGACTGAGCCCCCTGTTTCCACTCCTCCTCCCCATCCCCTCCGCCCTACCTCCTTCCCCTCCCCACAGCACTTGTATATATATTTGTACATATTTATTATTCTATTTATTTTACTTGTACATATTTACTATTCTATTTATTTTGTTAATGATGTGCACAGGGCTTTAATTCTATTTATTCTGATGACTTTGACACCTGTTTACATGTTTTGTTTTGTTGTCTGTCTCCCCCTTATAGACTATGAACTCATTGTTGGGTTAGGGACCTTCTCTATATGTTGCCAACTTGTACTTCCCAAGCGCTTAGTACAGTGCTCTGCACACAGTAAACGCTCAATAAATACAATTGAATGAATGAATGAATCCACAGAACTAGTCCCCATTGCTCAGGCAGGATTCGTGCTTTCTGCATCTGCTATAATGCAAACATATTTTTCTTCCTTTTTAATTGAACTTCTGCCCATCCTCATGAATGGGGCCTCATTTTAATTGAAGGATTATTCCCTGTGTATTTAAATGTATAGGAAACAGGAAATCATCTGAAAGTTCAGAGTGATCTCATGATTGTATCACTTTTCCCCCACAAGCCCATTTTGGAACCAGAGACAAAGACGAGAATACGAAGCCTTCATCTGGGAGCCTCAACTTGGGAGGCTTCCTGTCCTCAAGTTCCTTCTCGTGGCTCCTAGCACAGTTCATCAGACTCTCTGGAGGATTGGAAGTGATTCTCATCCCATCATTGGGAGAAAAAACACAATTTCTTTTGCCAGGGAAATCTGCACTCTTCAGGCAGAAGTATGGGAATCCCTCGTAATGAGTCTTTTGAATGATCAAAATGGTGTGGGAACCATCCCAGATGGATAATTTTCTTTAATAGTATTTGATAAGCACTTCCTATGTACCAGGCATTGTTCTAAATTCTGGGGTAGGTACAAGCTAATCAGGTTGGACACAGTTCACGTCCCACATGGGGCTCACAGTCTTAATCCCATTTTACAGATGAGGTAACAGACACAGAGAAGTGAAGTGACTTGCCCAAAGTCACACAGCAGACAGGTGTCTGAGTGGGACTGGGACCCAGGTCCTTCTGATTCCCAGGCCCGTGCTCTATCCACTAGTCCATGTTGCTCCTTGACTAAGAGCAAGTAATGTACAAACAAGCAGCAGACTCTCCTCAGAATGGTTTTAGGATGGATTGAGTCCCTCTTTTATCTCACTCTTTGCCTGGTTGGGATGGGGATAACTTATGCTGATGGGGAGGCTCTGGTTAAGGAAGTAGTCCACAGGGAAATTCAGAAAGATGGGTGAGAGACTGATGAGATGGTGGGTTTGGAAAAAGCTGGACCATCTGACCGGTTTGGGGTGACTGGACATTGTGTGGAATAATAATAATAATAACAATAATAACAATAATAATAATAATCATGGCATTTATTAAGTGCTTAGTATGTGCAAAGCACTGTTCTAAGTACTGGGGAGGTTACAAGATGATCAGGTTATCCCACAGAGGGCTCACAGTCTTAACCCCCATTTTACAGATGAAGGAACTGAGGCACAGAGAAGTTAAGTGACTTGCCCAAGGTCACACAGCAGGCAATTGGCAGAGCCAGGATTTGAACCCGTGACCCCTGACTCCAAAGCCCGGGCTCTTTCCACTGAGCCACGAACCTGAGGGAAACCTGGGAAGACAAAAGGGTGGCAAGGTGGGAGAAACATCCTGGTAGTGGGGTACAGCGGTCCATATTCCCTCTATCTTGAACCTTGTATGTTGCCAAGATCAGTTTTCCCCAGGCAGGAACAGGATCAATTTTAGAGAACTCAGAGGCTGGGGCGAGATTGGAGCCATAGAGTATCCACCATGACAAATTGCCAGCATCCTAACCCCCCAACCCATGGAGGTTTTAGGTTCCTAGCCCATTCTACAAGATCTGAAAATTATATATTATAAATCATTCACTTATTTGCAATGTTTGTCTCCCCTTCTAGTCTGTAAGTCTGCGCATCAGGCAGAAACTCCTCACCCTGGGCTTCAAGGCTGTCCATCACCTCGCCCCCTCCTACCTCACCTCCCTTCTCTCCTTCTCCAGCCCAGCCCGCAACCTCCGCTCCTCCACTGCTAATCTCCTCACTGTACCTCGTTCTCGCCTGTCCCGCCGTCGACCCCCGGCCCACGTCATCCCCCGGGCCTGGAATGCCCTCCCTCTGCCCCTCCACCAAGCTAGCTCTCTTCCTCCCCTCAAGGCCCTGCTGAGAGCTCACCTCCTCCAGGAGGCCTTCCCAGACTGAGCCCCTTCCTTCCTCTCCCCCTCGCCCCCCTCTCCATCCCCCCATCTTACCTCCTTCCCTTCCCCACAGCACCTGTATATATGTATATATGGTTGTACATATTTATTACTCTATTTATTTATTTATTTATTTATTTTACTTGTACATTTCTATCCTATTTATTTTATTTTGTTGGTATGTTTGGTTCTGTTCTCTGTCTCCCCCTTTTAGACTGTGAGCCCACTGTTGGGTAGGGACTGTCTCTATGTGTTGACAATTTGTACTTCCCAAGCGTTTAGTACAGTGCTCTGCACATAGTAAGCGCTCAATAAATGCGATTGATTGATTGATTGATTGATTGTAAGCCTGTTGTGAGCAGGGAACATGTCTACCAGCTCTATTATACTCTCCTATGTGCTCTGCACACAGTAAGCACTCAAAAAATACCACTGATGAAGATGATCAGTAGCCAAAGAAATTGGGAACTGCTTATCTTTTTCAGTGAGCAGTGAAGAGGCTAGTGCGGTTTAAGCCTCAGATGGGGCTTCCCTTGAGTTATTCTTCCACCTGTAGGAAGACCATATTTCTGTCACTCCCTTCCTTCCCCTCCCCACCACTCCACACCTTCCTTCCCACTTTGGGGACCTTCCTTCTCCTCAACGCATTCCCTGATAGAACTCCCATTTCCCCACAGCAATATACAACTACTCCACCGTGACAGTTCCTTCTTCCCCCCTCTGTCCACACAACAAACTCCCACTCCAGTCACTCAACTTCTGTCCTTCAGCAATCCGTGTAAGTTCCCAGAAACTGAGAGGGAGTAGCCAAGGTGACGTCAACCTAAATGAACATATGTCAAATAAAAACACCAGTTAGGTTGAAGTGAAATGTTTAGCACATAAAATCTCAAATCATTAGTAATGTGCTCTACTCTTTCAAACCCCATTGAATGGCACAATCACTGTATTGCACTTGGGTGTAAGACACTGAAATTTCACTACCAGTCAGTCTATGCCAAGGCTTCATAGACTTAACATCCTGCCCAACAAGCTGTAAAGTCCTTTGTTAGTTTTCCCACAAGAATTCTCACAAATGTTATTTACACTGCAATTCCCAAAGAGTAATGAGCAATGGCTTTGTGCCCCTGGCAATTGTCACTCTTTCCACTTTACTATTTACTACTTTACTATTTAATACTCTTTACTTTACTATTACCCGTATACTGTACAATGTCCCTTACCCCTAACCTATTTTAATGACTGTGTCCCCCTGGAGATTGTAAGCTCCTTTTGGGCAGGGATAAGCTTACAAAGTCTGTTATACTTTCCCAAGCACTAGGTATGGTGCCCTACAAACAGTACGCATTAAAAAATACCACTGATGGACTGACTGATTTCCCCACACTCAGTGTTGTCCTAGCAACAGAAGAAACTGAATTCAAGCAGAACATTTAAGATATATTTTTATTTTTCTAAAAATTTCCTTAGACAAATTATTAATTCAGAAATCTTCCCCTTCCTAGACCCTTCTTTGTTAGGGGAAGATTCTCTTCGGTCAGGAGAAGAATTTTCTGCTTATAGGAAGGAGCATGATGTAGTGGATAGAGCACAGTCCTGAGAGCCAGAAGTTCATGGGTTCCAATCCCAGCTCTGCCACTTGTCTACTGTGTGACCGTGGGCAAATCACTTCACTTCTCTGTGTCTCAGTTACCTCACCTGTAAAATGGGGATTGAGACTGTGAGCCCCCCCATGGGACAGGGACTGTGTCCAACTCAGTTTGCCTGTATCCACCCCAGAGCTTAGTACAGTGCCTCTCACATAGTAAGTGATCAACACGTACCATCATCATCCTGCTGGGATAGGTTAGAAGAAAGCACTCTCAATCCTTTTAGGACCACATTGATAAATAGATTGTCCCTTTCTGAAGCAGCATGGCCTAGAGGAAAGATCATGGTCCTGAGAGTCAGAGAACCTGGATTCTAATCCCAGCTATGCCACTTGTTTGCTGTGTGACCGTGGGCAAGTCACAACATCTCTGTGCCTCAATTTCTTGATTTGTAAAATGGGGATTAAATCCTAACTCCTCTTAGACTGTGAATCCTATGTGAGGCAGGAGCCACAACAACCTCTTTGTATCTACTCCAGTGTATAGAATAGGGTTTGGCACATAACAAACACTTAACACATACCATAATTCAAAACTTTTAGAAAATGGCAGAGCATTTTGATTCTTTAAATGTTTCAGTAACGTTTAGGTTCACAAGATGTAGTTTTTTTTCCACATGGATACCCGTCCCTTCTCTGAGATTATTTAATGAATTTGTATGTTAATCCCTTTCAACATGTGCCTCGTCTGATTTTGGGCATGGTATGACACCTAGCCCTTCCTTTGTGGTCATTCCAGAGCCCATTAAAAGGAGGTCATTAATAATAAATAATAATAGTAATTGTGATATTTGTTAAGTACTTACTATGTGTCATGCACTATACTAAGTGCTGGGGTGGATACGAGCAATTGGGTTGGACACATGAGGCTCACAGTCTTAATCCCCATTTTACAGATGAGGTAACTGAGGCACCGAGAAGTTAAGTGACTTGCCCAAGGTCACACAGCAGGTTTAGAATCTAGGTCCTTCTGACTCCCGGGCCGGTGCTGTACCCGCTAGGCCACCCTGCTTCTCACATTATCATCATACCCTGGGCCAGACTAGTCCCTTGGATAACTAGGAAAATCCTGATGGGCTGGGACTTGGGTGGGGACACCATGAGCCATGTGTGGCTCTGAGCTTTTTCTTCCATGCTCAGAGGCTGAAGTAGAGAACTTCTCAGAAAGGCAGTAAGATAGCAGACAGAGGCAGATGGAGATGGAGGTGCTGTGTTCTTCATTTCACCCTACTGTCTGTCCTCCGGCCAGTTCTCCAACGCTCATGCCTAGCACTTAGAACAGTGCCTGGACCATAGTAAACACTTAGCAAATACCATAATTTCTGCTTTCATGCTAGGTCATCTCGATAGAGATTTCTGAGCCAGTCCCAACCTACTCATCATGCATTATGTTTCCATGCATATTTATGCCATATGGGTGTGAAAACCATGGGTGCCAAAAAAATGGGGAGGGCGTGAAGGGAAAATGTAAGATCTGGCAACAAAAGTCCAGATGTTCTCCTGCTTCAGTTCCACTTCTAATGAATTCCCTCCATCCCCATCTCCGCTCTTCTGAGCTCTTTGTTCTTGAAGAAATAAAAGGGCTCTCTGATGTTGAGTTCTTCACTTGTTTAAAATACTTTTCCATCGTAAATGGAGCTAAGCCGGATCAAAGAACTTGAACTGGGGAAGGGATTCCTTCACATCTCTAGTTGTGGAATGGGCAAACTGGGCTCTCAGATAGCTGTGCTGGGGTCTTTGTGAAATGCAATTCAGCTTCCTCTGTCATTTCTGTTTTTGTGGCAGAAACAGTACCTCAAACCACCATTAGTCAGTCAGTTAATCGTATTTATTGAGTGCTTACTGTGTGCAGTGCACTGTATTAAGCGCTTGGGAGAGTACAATGTAACAGTAAACAGACACGTTCCCTGCCCAGAGTCCAGAGGGTGATCCCGCTAAGCACAATGAACAGTCTTCAAATAGGTGAATGCTCTCCTGAGAAATGATTAGCTTCAAAATATTAATACAGCACCAAAAGGACATTGCTTTCACTGGATCCAGCCTGGAGTCAATGGAGAACTCTGGTCTCCATAGCAGTTAAAGAAAATTTCAACAGGAATACATTTAAATGTCCAGAAAACTATTTGATAATTAGCCTGCACTGAGAGTGAGTCATCTATTTCCTTTCCTTGCTCCAGGATGCACAATATTAGAGGATTCAGAAGAGTTCAAGAGTTCTGCTTCCAGAGAGTCAGCTGAAGAGAATTCCATGGAGAAACAACCCCTTCCTAACCCATGGCTCTTTTGCATTTCACATACAGAAAATAATGGTGCTCAGGAGCCCTCTCAGCCAGTCAGCAATACAACTGGAAGGTGGCTGAGCGGTACTTCTGGTTTGCCTGAAGCCACATGTAAAATGAATGGGAAAAGTACATCTGCTGCCCAGGACTGGGGAATTGTGAAGTGTGGTCACAATGATTTGCCTGGCAAGGATTTCAAAGGAGAGTTCGGAATGAATAAGGGTTTCCTCGACTATAGTCTCCAAGACTCTAAAATTGCAAAAGATTTTGAATAAGATGCGCAAGCTAGCTTTGATGAAATAAGCCTCACTCCTGGTACTTCTAAATTCAAACAGGAAAAACAACTTTTAATGAGATCCAATGCTTGAAAAGGAGTTTAAAATTTCACATGGCTTCTTTTCTTCTCCGTATTGAAGGCTTTTGCAGATATGTGTAGAAATACAAGACTTTGGCAAAAGATATTATTCTGACATTTATAGGTGATAGAAAATGACGATAATGAAAATCTCCCTAACCTTGCAGCTATCCCTAGAGGTTTAATTCAGTTCTGCTGGATATCCATTCCTATAAAGAGAAACACATCTTGGAAGATTGCTTGTCATTAACAACTTCTCATTCTGGACTTGGAGATAAAACTAGCACTCCTATTGCAAATAACAACTGGTATAAAAACACACTGATGCATCTGCCCTACAGTAAACTTCTCTAAGGAGAAAACTTATGTAATTAACACCTCCTGAGTGCAAAGTAGTGCACTAAGTGTTTGGGAAGACACAGTCATTCAATCAATGGTATCCATTGAGTGCTTACTGTGTACAGAGCACTGTACTAGATGCTTGGGAGAGTATAATATAACACAGTTTCCCTGCACAACAGCAACAAAACACCAAGTAGCCAAGTTAGTGGAAATAAAACAAAACAACAAAAAATAGTGCAAGGCTTGCTTTTTGTTTACCAGGCAGAAAGAGAAGAATAGAATTTGCTTCCAGAACTATCATCAGATAGGCAAGGGATGGCAATATCATCTTAAATTAATATCCCAATAAGCCTTTTTTTCGATGGGGAATAAAACTAGAGGTGTAAAAACATTACAACTTCAAGACTAGGGTATTTAACAAAGAGACTTGGAAAAAAGATTTCTTTAATCTAGAGGATTTGGTTGCCCTGAATAATACAGTGATAATTTTCTAAGTCAGCTACCTTCAAGCCCTTATAATCAGAATTCTTCTGGAGACAAACAATATATCAGAGCTGATCTTGGGAGTGGACACAAACAAGGTCATTCTACTAATAAATTTCTTTTTTTCTTAATGGCATTTATTAAGCGCTTACTATGTGCAAAGCACTGTTCTAAGAGTTGGGGAGGATACAAGTTGATCAGGTTGTCCCACGAGGGGCTCACAGTTTTAATCCCCATTTTACAGATGAGGTGAGGCACAGAGAAATTACGTGACTTGCCCAGAGTCACACAGCTGACAAGTGGTGGAGCAGGGATTTGAACTCATGACCTCTGACTCCAAAGCCCATGCTCTTTCCACTGAGCCACGCTGCTTGTTCATCCTCCATTTTCCATTTTGACTTCTGGTTCCACTGGCTAAGAAGGCTGACTTTTCAGACATTTGGTCACCCTGAAGTGGAGAAAATCTGGCCATTCCCATTCTGAATGACGTCTCGGCATCACACTGAATGTGTATGAAGCATTCCATGTGCCAGCATTAAATCACAGTCTAAATCTTTTAGACTGTGAGCCCACTGTTGGGTAGGGACTGTCTCTATATGTTGCCAACTTGTACTTCCCAAGCACTTAGTACAGTGCTCTGCACAAAGTAAGCACTCAATAAATACGATTGATGATGATGATGATCACCCTGCATGACTGTGTGAATGTAGCCTAACATGACTGTACTACCTGCTATGGAAGTCTGTCCAAAGAGCTTTTCTCTGAAATCAACATGGCAGCTGCCCATCTGCGCTCCTCTTCTTGATACCCTCAGTGGCTAGGCCCTGAGATCCCTACCAATGGATCATTCTTGTGCGTTCATCCTCTAGACTGTAAGACTGGTGAGGGCAGGGAATATGTCTACCAACTATGTTGTACTGTTGGCCTTGCTGGCGAGCTGTGGAGATAGACATGAGAGTAGACTTGCAAAGTGTGACCTTGGGCAAGTCACTTAACTTCTCTGAGCCTCAGTTCCCTCATCTGGAAAATGGGGATGAAGACTGTGAGCCCACGCGGGAAAACCTGATTATCTTGTATCTACCCCAGCGCCTAGAACAGTGCTTGGCACATAGTAAGCACTTAACAAATACCAACATTATTATTATTATTAAAGTAAAGCTCCATCTTTACTCTGCTATATGGTACTCTCCCAAGCACTTAGTACAGTGCTCTGCACATAGTGCTCTATAAATATGATTGATTGATTGATCCCTGATTGCCATAATCCTGCTGTATTCAACTTAAGGAGGAACAGAGGGACAGATAGCCCTAGCCTCCATCATTCATTCATTCAGTCATATTTATTAAGTGCTTACTGTGGCAGATCACTGTACTAAGCGCTTGGGAAAGTACAATACAACAATAAACAATGACATTCCCTGCCCACAGTGGGCTCACAGGCTAGAGGAGGACCTTTGTTAGGAGCATCAGAACAACTCTACTTGCTTAGGGCAGTACTGTTAGCCTCTTTATGCAGAATCATGCCACCAGTTCTCAAAATATCACAACCCGAGGCAACTTCTTACCTGGCTTATCATCCAAAGTCAGCCTTGCTGGTGAGCTGTGGCTTAGCGAGAGGACAGACTTGCAAATTAAAGCTCTGTCTTGACTCTGACTTATAACCTGGTCCTAGCCACCAGTCCAGCTGGGGAGCCTGAAACACAAAATTTTCTCAAACCTGGGTGGGGACATGGTTGGATTCTTCTGTCACCTAAAGTCTGGATCCAATCCTGAGCTGTTTGGAATACATAAAGAAGCCAGATGCAGCCTACTGCTTTTCACTGCCAAGTCTGTTTTGCTGAATTTGGAACCTCAGATGTAGCACCATTACCAAGCGGCAGTGATTCGTGCCCCTGGTGATGTTCTGGGCACGATATAATGCAAGCTAAAGACTCATAGACCCCACTTCAGGAGCTCATCACTGAAGCACTTAGAAATTGTGGAATTAAGCACTTACTCTGCACTAAATGCTGTATCAAGTGCTGGGGGAGATAACAAAATAATCAGGTCTGACACTGCCCCTGGCCCACATGAGGCTCACAGTCTAAGTAGGAGGGAGAACAGGTAGTCAATCCCTATTTAACAGATGAGGATCCTGAGGCCCAGAAAAATTAAGTGACTTACCCAGGGTCACCCAGCAGGCAAGTGGTGGAACAGGGATTAGAACCCAGGTCCTCTGATTCCCAGACCCATGGCTCTTACCACTTGCTAGGCTTTAAAAGACCTGCTGCCCAACTATCTCAATAAGAACAATTATTTTCTTGAGCCACATAAATCCATTGAGAGATTGACCATGTAGCTGAATCTAACTTAACTATAGAATACTGAAGGCAAAGCAGAGCCCAAAACCTTGACAAAACCTAGAATTTTAGTGCCAGATGAACTGAAGCCCCAAGCCAATAGAGGAAATACAAGGGACAAATATGCACGCTGGGAGGAAGAGATTTGTTCCAGAATAAAAAACAAAACCTCATCCCTTTGCACACATGGGTTTGGGATGTTTATAACATCAAACGCATTCAGAAAACGTGAAATCGAAGGAATTCCAAAACTCTGGGCCGTGATTAAGGAAACATCTGGGAGTATCTTTAGCTAATGGTTTCTGCAGTACCCCCTAAACTAGGATGGTTTCATATGCCAAATAGAGAAATAATGAGCCAGAACCCCAATACACAGCCCTACCTCTTGAGCATTAAATTCCACCCAAAGGAGGTAGAGGAACCTGAAATGCCAAGTTATCTTGATATTTATAAAGGGGGCTACTCTCCCTTGAGATTCTTTCATGATACTAATTAAGATTATTTGCCACCATGGCCACTCGGTGTTGGATTAGGAATGGTAGATGATATCTGTGAAGCTTCACTTGGTCCACTGTGAAAAGGGCTGGTTCATGAATTTAGGAGATATTTTTGGTAGCCCATGAATCATTTCTGTGCAAGGCTCTGTAGGTCTATAGTCCATGAAGTTCTAAGCAGGACACAATTCAGGCTTTTCACACTCTTTGCAAACCCAGAGTGAGTCAGAACACAAGGAGTGTTAATCTTGGGCATTCCTGGGAAACCTAGGCTAGAACAGTCAAACTTTTCCCAAATTCATAATTACAACAGAAATAATTTCAGCAGAAATTTGAAGCAGAGAGATGTTATTTTATATAAATTCATTTGCACCCAAACTGTTATCTTTGCCTGAGGCATAGTTCTCTGGCCAGCAGCTTGGAAGGGCATGTCTAGTCTGAGTCACGCAGCAACATTTGGCTGGTCTTCCATAAGAGACATGCCACATAATTTCAGAGGAGCTGACAGCTTGCCCCTGCCTCAGGATCCGGTGCGTATATGCTAAGATCAACCCATGGCATGTCAGTCAATCAGTGGTATGTACTGGGCGCTTACTGCAGAGAACACTGTATAATGCACCTGTACAAAACAACTATTTGGGAAGCAACCCAGTCGGCAGCATAATTTATTTATTTATTTATTTTACTTTTACGTATTTATTCTATTTATTTTATTTTGTTAATACGTTTTGTTTTGTTCTCTGTCTCCCCCTTCTAGACTGTGAGCCCACTGTTGGGTAGGGACCGTCTCTATATGTTGCCAACTTGTACTTCCCAAGCGCTTAGTACAGTGCTCTGTGCAAAGTAAGTGCTCAATAAATACGATTGAATGAATGAATGAATAATACAGGAATGGCTTTATCTACCTAGCTATGTGAATATAGCACTGTCCTATTATTATTGTTATTGATAATAATTCAATCAATCGATCATATTTATTGTGTGCTTACTATGCACAGAGCACTGTACTAAATGCTTGGGAGAGTACAATATAGTATATTGACAGTACAATATAAATAACAAATAACACAATATAAAAATTATATTGTTAAGTGCTTGCCATGTGTCAAGAACTTGGGTAGATCACAATCTAAGTAGGAGGGAGAACAGGTATTGAATCTCCCCATTTTGCAGATGAGGGAACTGAGGCACAGAGAAGTGAAGTGACTTGTCGAAAGTCACACATCAGGCATGTGGCTGAGTTCGAATTACAAGGACCTGGGTTCTAATCTCTGCTCTGCCGCCTGTCTGCTGAGTGACCTCGGCCAAGTCACTTAACTTCTCTGTGCCTCAGTTACCTCATCTGTAAAATGGGAATTAAGACTATGAGCCCCTAGTGGGACATGGACTGTGTCCAACCTGATTACCTTGCATCAATCCCAGTACTTAGCACAGTGCCTGGCACATAGTAGTCATTTAACAAATATCAGAAAAAATTAGAACCCAGCTCCTCTGATTCCCAGGCCCCTGCCCTTTCCACGAGGACATGCTGTGGCTCACGCTGCTTCTTTCCTTATAACAATCTGTCTCAAAACCCCAAATGAGGGATTGTTTAAATAATTCTAGTCCTTGCTTGTTTCATTATGTAGCGTGGCTTAGTGGAAAGAGCCCGGCTTAGGAGTCAGAGGTTGTGGGTTCCAATCCTGTCTCCGTCATTAGTCAGATGTGTGACTTTGGGCAAGTCACAACTTCTCAGTGCCTCAGTTACCTCATTTGTAAAATGGGGATTGAGATTGTGAGCCCTACGTGGGACAACCTGATTACCCTGTATCTACCCCAGTGCTTAGAACTCTTCTCAGCACATAGGAAGTGCTTAACAAATACCAACAGTATTATTATTATTATTATCACCGCAAAGCGCCTGAAAAAGTTCAACCAGAGCAAACTTACCAATTGGCCAGGGGCCCCATCCTTTATGATCCATGTTCTTTCTCCTATTATTTGGTATACTAAAGAACTAAGATAAAAAGCAGCTTTCATTTTTTTAAAACTCTAAAACACTCTGCTCTATATCATACTGAAAGGCATCATAAGGCAGGATCAACAGAAATATTTCATAATCATAAAGAGGTTTTTTGGACTCAGTCGTATGGGTAGTATTAACGTTAAGAGCTTTTGTAAGCTGCTTGAGGAATACGAAGGATGCTTGCTTGGACTATTTCATGAGCTCATGCTAGATGATCCACAGGAGAGAATTGTCTTTCTCATCAAAGAGTTTTTTACACATGTGCTCACATATGCAGGGTCTCATGCTGTGCTCTGTCCAAAACAATTAAAATGACAGGATCCTTGATTTTAGGGACTAGCTGTGCAAAATAGTGGGCAAGGTGGGCAAACCCAGAGAAGGATATGTAGGCATAGAGTTGTTCAATGCCAGTGGAAAGGACCCCAGACCTAAAGCCAAGCCCAGAAAATTGAAGAAATGCTACCATTATATCTGCTTCAAAATTGGTGCTCATGAATGAGGAATAAGAGGAGAGGGTGGAGGTGGAATTTAAACCTTTGAAGATGAGGAAGAAATGTCTTTGGTGAATTGGGGAAGAGGGGGTTCTGGGTGCTGGGAAGTTGAGGGTGAGAAACCAAGGGAAAGGAGTAGGAAAACAATTATCAAGGGCTGTGAGATATTTATCCAGGGTAGAGAGTTGGGCATAGGCAAGGGAGGGATATGAGATGAGGTAAAAGATAACAGACAGTCCAGGAAGGTCAGGTGGAGAGTGTTGTCACAGGACAATAAGAGAAAGTTCTAAGAAAGGCAAAATATGAATGTAAAGCTCTGTCAATCAGTCAATTGTATTTATTGAGTACTTACTGTGTGCAGAACACTGCACCAAGCACTTGGGAGAGTACAATATAACAATAAACAGGCACATTCCCTGCCCACACGAGGTTAGAGTCTGGGGGGGAAGAAATAGAAATAAATAAATGATAGATATGTACATAAGTGTTATGGGGTTGGGAGAGGGGGATGAATAAAGGGAGTAAGTCAGGGCAACCCAGAAGAGAGTGGGAGAAGAGGAAAGGAGGGCTTAGTCAGGGTAGGCATCTTGGAGGAGATGTGTCTTCAGTAAGATTAAAGAGGTGGAGAGTCATTGTGTATGTGGAGTGACACTGACTGGAGGCAGGGTGAATGGTGTGGAGAATTTTGCTTCTAATGAATCACAACAAGACTGGTATGTGCCCTCATGCTCAGGATTTGGTGGTGGGAAGGCAAAGAAAGAAACTACAATTTGCAGTTTTGTGATGGAATATGCTCTCCTGTGAATTGATGTCTTATCGTGTTAGAAGAGTTTGTGTACATTGATGAAGATAAGAGCTAGGCCACGCAGGGCTACCCATAATGGAAATGTCTAAGCAGAAACATCAAAGTCGATTCACCTGTGCTGGGCAGCAGCGTCGTGGGAAAGAATCAAAAGCAGATGATCAAGTGATCAAAATGTTGATCAAATAAAATGGAAGAGACTCAAGTTTTTATTATGTGGAAGAAGGCAATGGTAAACCACTTCTGTATCTTTATACATGCCAGAACAACTTTATGACAGAAGATGGGAGGTTCTGAAGAGTGTATGTCCATGGAGTCGCTAGGGTTTGGAAATGACTCTGACGGCATTTGAAGGAGGAACAGAGTGCAATATTAAATCACATGCATTTCTCATTTATGGGGAGTGAAAGACAATGAGGATAAAAGATAACTTCTTCCAGGGATCATTCCTGGTCAATGGATAGAGTGGCAATTCCCAGTAGGGTTTTGGAAACCACTTAGAGGGGGTAAAGTAGAAATGGAAATGAAATGAGCAACAGGATAGTCCTCGAAAACCCATCTTAAAAATAGTCCAAGTCTCAACCCTAATCCACAAATAGTAGTGTGTGCTTAATAAATATTATTGATGATTATAATGATGATGGTGAACTCACCCATTAGTTACAAAATTTATTAATAAAATGCACATGTAAAAAATAGAGGATCCAAAACTGGATTGTTTCATCTTAAAATAACAGATGACTAAAAGTACAGAAGGAAAGCATCTTAAAAGAAAGGTAGAAGGAAAGATTGTAGGTTCAGGGAAACAATGTTGTCATCACAAATAATTAATCGCTGAAGTTACCCTGACTATTTTATGAAGGAAGGAGTGTTGGGTAGGGTTAATCACTCTGTAAAGGGAGTATTCACCAACAATCCAAGAAAACATCATTACTGAACTGACACCAGCTACTAAAAAATGGTTTTAAAATCCATGTCCTTGCTATTTTCTTATCCGACTGAGGACCTTCCCCTGGTTATAGATCTTTTCAGTGTTTCTGTAGGTCTAGAACATTCTCTAAGATGGTCAATGTCAAGGCCTCATTTGTCACTAATAGTGAGGTGAGTGGATGAATTGTTTTCAGAGGTTGAACAGAGACCTACTTCTATCTTTATGTGCAAGGCTCTATTTAAAGGAATCAATCTATTATATTTATTGTATGCTAATTCTGTGCTGAGCATTGTACTAAGTGCTTGGGAGAGTACAATATAACAGAGTTGATAGACACATTCCCTCCGACTTTAGCTTACAGTCTAGACAAGAGAAAGGAAGAGATGCAAGGTAAAAAATGTTAAAGAACAAATCTTGAAGTAATTCTAAAACACAAGAATCAAATAGTGTGGGTCCTCCCTGGAGAAATAGGGAGTAGGCTGGATGACCATCTAAAGGGCTGTCTCGGATCTGGGGATTCCCCAGAAGAGAAAATAGGGTTAAAAGGATCTCTCTCTTTCTCCCTCTCCTCCTCCCTTTCACACTTTCTCCCTCTTTCGCTCACTTTCTCTCCTCTCTCATTCTCTCTCCTCTGTCTCACTCTTTCTCTCTTCTCTATTTCACTCACTCTTTCTCTTCTTCTCTCTCTCTACCTCTCTCTCAGCACAATAATTCAGAATTTTAGTTCATGAGAAAAGAAAGAGTGTGCCCTCAGTGTTATTTCTAATTGACATTACTGAGCCTTGGAGGCTTGAGATTGCATTGTTTTTCGGCCCTCTCAGTATATACTATGTGTTGGGTTCCCCCAGATACCGGCTGACCCTGCTCCCTCTCCAGCTGGATTAAACCCAGTGAACCCTGCAGGTTCTTCCAAAAGCCCAGGCCAGGAGTAAGGCAAGGGATGGCTGGGGAGAGTTGCTGTGAAACTGCTGCTCCCTCCCACATGTTCACAGCAAACTGATGCACAACCTTAGCTGTGGAATGCGAGACAATCCCCGCCAGGAAGATCAGTACCAAGAGAGTGAAGTCACAGCTTTTTGACTTTACAGTGTCCCCCGAGTTAAAGAAAAGTGGCAATGGGGCACCTTCACTAACACAAAAGAACATCCCCTCTGTAATCTAATTGGATTATAAAAGTAAAATCAATTCTCTTGTTACCTTCCCGTTAATCCAACCCGTTTCTTTTCCGAATGCCTTTCCTGGCATAACTTCCAGTACTGAATGCAATTCAACCAAATCATAAATATTCTAAAAATATCCTCCAGATATAAATTTTAAGAAAGGTTTTCAATTACTGGTTTAAATAAACTGGGGCATGCATTTCAGGATCCTGCTCCAACCTTCTCACATGAGAAAAGTGAAAAAGAAAGAGATGTGTAGCATACACAAACCCGTTAGAGGTACAGTTTCCATGAGGAACAGAAACATTAGCACAATTATAAAGTAAGCAAGAGGAATAAGCACTGGATGAAGTGCCAAAAACAATAACCAACTGAATTAGCAATCAATCAATTGTATTTATTTAATGCTTACTGTGTGCAGAACACTGTACTAAGTGCTTGAAAGAATACAGTATAACAGAGTTGGTAGACACGACCCTGCCCACAGTGAACTTTCAGTCTGGATGAGGAGGCAGACAATAATATAAACAAATAAATTATGGATATGTGCATAAGTGCTGTGGGGCTGAGGGAGGGGTGAATAAAGGGTGCAAATCCAAGTGTGAGGGTTGCATATATTGGAGTGAGAGAAAATGAAATGAAGGCCTAATCGGGGAAGGCCTCTTAGAGGACATCTGCCTTCAGCAAGGCTCTGAAGTGGGGGAGAATGATCATCTTTTGGATGTGAAGAGGGAGGGTGTTCTAGGCCAAAGGCAGGATGGTGGGTGAGAGGTCAGTGGTGAGATAGATGAGATAGGTAAGATACTTGAAGTGCACAAGTAGGTTGGCCTTAGAGGAGTGAAGTGTGCAGTCTAGATTGTAGTAGGAAATCAGGGAGGTAAGGTAGGATGGGGCAAGATGATTGAATGCTTAACTGGAACTTGATAAACATTTAACACCATTTTTATGAATTTCACTTTGCCATTCGACCCACTCTAGTGGGACATGGAGAGGACCTGTCAAAGATTTATCTGGGCCTAGTGGTTCTGTACTATAATAATAATAATAATAATAATAATAATAATAATAATAATAATAATGAGGGCATTTGTTAAGCGCTTACTATGTGTGAAGCACTATTCTAAGCACTGGGGGGATACAAGGTGATCAGGTTGTCAGGTTGTCCCACGTGGGTCTCACAGTCTTTCATTCATTCATTCATTCAATCGTATTTATTGAGCGCTTACTGTGTGCAGAGAACCGTACTAAGCGCTTGGGAAGTACAAGTTGGCAACATATAGAGACGGAACCTACCCAACAGCGGGCTCACAAACTAGAAGGGGGAGGCAGACAACAAAACAAAACATATTAACAAAATAAAATAAATAGAATAGTAAATATGTACAAGTAAAATAGAGTAATAATCCCCATTATTAGAGTCCCCATTAAATAGAGTCGTAATCCCCATTTTAGAGATGAGGTAACTGAGGCCCAGAGAAGTTAAGTGACTTGCCCAAAGTCACACAGCTGACAAGTGGTAGAGCAGGGATTAGAATCCATGACCTCTGGTGCCCAAACCCATGCTCTTTCCACTGAGCCACACTGCTACTATGTGGAAAGAGACCCAATGTGACTGCAGAGCAAGTGACAATGACTCAGCCTTAAAGCTTGGGTGGCCTCAGATAATACTAAAGAATATCTCATAGAAAGATCATGGGCGGAGAATGTGCTCATCAACTCTCTTATATTGTAATGATGATGATGATGGTATTTGTAAAGCACTTACTATGTGCCAATCAATCAATCAATCAATCGTATTTATTGAGCACTTACTGTGTGCAGAGCACTGTACTAAGTGCTTGGGAAGTACAAGTTGGCAACATATAGAGACGGTCCCTACCCAACAGTGGGCTTACCGTCTAGAAGAGTGCCAAGCACTCTTCTAAGCACTGGGATAGTTATAAGGTAATCACATTGTCCCAGGTGGGGCTCACAGTCTTAATCCCCATTTTACAGATGAGGTAACAGGCACAGAGAAGTTAAGTGACTTGCCCAAAGTCACACAGCTGATAGATAAGTGGCAGAGCCAGGATTAGAACCCATGACCTCTGATTCCCAAGCCCGTGCTCTTTCCACAAAGCCATACTGCTCTATCGTACTCTCTCAAGCACTTAGTACAGTGCTCCGCACACAATAAATGTTTAATAAATATGATTGATTGACTGGGCCTAGGAGTCAAAGGACCCAGGTTCTAACCCCAGTTTTGCCATTTGCCAGTTGTGTTATGTTGGGCAAGTGACTTCACTTCTCTGGTCCCAACTTTAAAACAAGAATTCAATAACCATTCTTCCTCCTACTTAGACTCTGAGCCTCATGTAGGACATGGTTTCTGCCCAACCTGATTATCTTTTATTTACCCCAGGTACTCTTTACAGTGTTTGGAACACAGTAAATGCTTAACAAATACCACAGTTATTATTATTCTTAGTAATAAAATGGAGATAAAATATCTACTCTCCCTACTTCTTAGATTGTGAGCCACTTACAGGAAAAGGAATCTGATCCTTTTTCTACACTAGTGCTTAATTATTTTTACTATCATTAATAACACACAAAAAGCTATTGCTCTAAAGAACCTAGAGCAGCATTACTTATGAATGGAAAATATTTTAAAACATGGGTTCAAGAGATGAAGGCCTTAACTCTTATGTAGTTTGCTTATTAAGACCCAAGACTTTTTTCATTTATTGGTGTTTATGCGCTTACTATGTGACAGGCACTGCGCTAAGTGCTGGGGTAGCTACAAGCTAATTGCGTTGGATGCAGCCCATGTCCCACATAGGATTCACAGTCTTGATCCCCATTTTACAGATGAGGTAACTGTTGCATAGAGAAGTTAAGTGACTTGCCTAAGGTCACACAGCGGACAAGTGGTGAAGCCGGGATTGGAACACAGAAACTTCCGACTCCCAGACCTGTGTTCTATCCACTAGTGTGTGTTGCTTCTAAGATTTTAAAATGCTCTGTATTTTTAGGAAAGAGTACTAAGGAATGGAGATCTTGTTATGATAAAGGAGTCAGAGGTCAGGGGTTCAAATCCCAGCTCCGCCAATTGTCAGCTGTGTGACTTTGGGCAAGTCACTTAACTTCTCTGTGCCTCAGTTCCCTCATCTGTAAAACAGGGATTAAGACCGTGAGCCCCACGTGGGACAACCAGATCACCTTGTATCTCCCCAGTGCTTAGAACAGTGCTTTGCACATAGTAAACGCTTAACAAATCCTATCATTATTATTATTACAGAATTCAGAGCTCAGTATTGTTCATTCCCTCAGACTCCACTAAAATCACTGGGGCAGTGGAAGAGTTCCGATATTGCCTGTTAAATATTCATTTCCAATGAGATGGTGAAATGCAATCTCTCAGTTTAGTGGGGACTCATCCCATAACAGAGAAGAAGAAAAGTGACTTTCTGTGGCCCAAGCAGCTTGTGAAACAGAGTTTTGCTATCGACTTTAACTGGCCAAGCTGCTTTCCCACAGCCTTAGATACAGCAGCACATCCTGGAAAACTAAGTTCTCGGATTGCTATTCTCTCTCTGTTCCTTTCTTTCCACATCTTTCTTATTCCTCCTCCCCAGTTAGTTTTCTGTCCCACTGCTGGTTGTCAGAGGTCTAGATTTATGTGCTAAAAAAGCTGAAACCTATGGATGCTGAAACCTACGGATGGCCGAGTTGTGTGTGCCAGAGGAAGGAATGATAGGAAGGAAGAAGCATTGTGGTTGGTGGATATAGCATGAGCCTGGGAATCAGAAGGACCTGGGTTCTAATCCTGGCTCTGCTACTTGTCTGCTGTGTGACCTTGATCAGGTCACTTAACTTCCATGCTCCTCAGTTGCCTCATCGGTAAAATGGGCACTAAGACTGCAAATCCCATGTGGGACAGGGACTCTGTCCAATCTGATTAGCTTGTATTTGCCCCAATGCTTAGAACAGTGGCTAACACTAAGTGCTTAGTAAGCTCATTGTGGGCAGAGGACGTGTCTGCTTATTGTTATATTGTACTATTCCAAGTGCTTAGTACAGTGCTCTACACACAGTAAGTGCTCAATAAATAGGACTGAATAAATAAATACCACAAATAAAATTTATTCATTTATTTTACTTGTACATATCTATTCTATTTATTTTATTTTGTTAGTATGTTTGGTTTTGTTCTCTGTCTCCCCCTTTTAGACTGTGAGCCCACTGTTGGGTAGGGACTGTCTCTATATGTTGCCAACTTGTACTTTCCAAGCGCTTAGTACAGTGCTCTGCACACAGTAAGCGCTCAATAAATATGATTGATGATGATGATGATGATGATGGAGGAGGGGTGCTTGGAGAGGGCAAGGGAGGACAAATGATTCTGGATTCAATAGGATTTTGTTCACGCTGGCAGTGAGGCAGAAACTCCTCGTGTGTAACCACATAGTGGGCAGTGAAGGTATCTGTTTATTGTTGTATTGTACTCTCCAAAACTCTTAGTATAGTGCTTTGCACACAGTAAGCCCTCAATAAATATGATTGAATGAACGAATGAATGTCAATCCAAAAGTGGCCATTCTAAGAAGCTGCCCACCTCTACCTGCACTCTGTACAAACCCCTGAGCAGGTGGCAGTGGGGGCAGAGGGAAACTGTGAGTGGGGGAAAGAGGAAAATGGGGGGAGTGGTCACTTTTTGAGGTTGCCCCTGCCACCACCCATGTGGACATAGCTTCAGTCTGACGATTTTGACACCTGTCTACATGTTTTGTTTTGTTGTCTGTCTCCCCTTTCTAGACTGTGAGCCTGTTATTGGGTAGGGACCATCACTATATGTTACTGACTTGTACTTTCCAAGCATTTAGTACAGTGCTCTGCACACAGTAGGTGCTCAATAAATACGATTGAATGAATGAATCGCCTATCATGCTGCAGTAGGAGTAGCATGAGTAATCCAATGCTTAGAACAGTGCATTGCAAATAGTAAGTGCTTCATAAATGCCATTATTATTATTATTATTATTATTATATCTACCGAACCCCTACTGGGGATGACGCACTATACTAAACCTCGTTAAGCACTTTAATATTGTTTTGAGGAACATTACCTTATCCAAATGGCCTTCTTACCCCCAACGGTTCTTGAACTATTGTTAAAGGTCCAACTTCTCCCTACTTTCCAGGGAGATAATAGTCTGGTTTTAAACAATATTTGCCTGCTGTGTTGGCTAGCCTTACTTACTGGGCCATTCAACTAATCTTTCAAAGTTCCCATTGTTCTTTAGTTCTTCCAGTATCCATCAACTCATCTTAAATCAAAACACATCACCAGACTTCAAAGAAACCCCAGGCAGTAATAATAATAATAATAATAATAATAATAATGGCATTTATTAAGCACTTACTATGTGCAAAGCACTGTTCTAAGCAGTAGGAGCAGCAAAGATGCTTGGAAAAGTACACTACAGTAGATTCCTGCCCATAGGGAGCTTACAGTCTAGAGGGGGAGATGGAAGTTAAAAATAAATACAGTTAGGGGAAATGGCAGAGTGTAAGGATACATGCATCAGATGCAGGGCTGGGGGGTGAGGAAGGGAGTTCCTAAGTTCTTACGGGGGCTAATTGTCACTGTGACCAGAGGAAACATTATCATGGAGGAAAAGTGGGGTTTGAGTTCAAAACAGTGGGGTCTATAGATTTCAGGTCCTGCAGGCCCCAACAGGGCTAAGGAATATAGCATGGAAGACCAGACTTACTTATGGATGTGAAGAGCGGCCAGAGAAATAGGAGGAGAACCAGGAGAGGACAATGTTGGTGCAGTCAATATCAGTGACTTTCCTGTGTCCAACCCAAATGAAAAAGGTAATTGCTGAACTTAAATCATAGCTGGAAATTAGAATTTAAATGCATGCAAACAACCACTGACAGAACAAATACTACACTGGAAGAAAATGGGATTTCATACACAGGCATTCCCCATAATGAGTGCTCCTTAGAAATGTTGCTGTACCATGAACTTCTGTACTGTAGACTATGCTTTCCCAGATACTTACATGCTACAAACTGGGATCCTTCCCTTTCCCACAGCACCTGTATATATGTATATGTGTTTGTACATATTTATTACTCTATTTATTTATTTTACTTGTACATATCTATTCTATTTATTTTATTTTGTTAGTATGTTTGGTTTTGTTCTCTGTCTCCCCCTTTTAGACTGTGAGCCCACTGTTGGGTAGGGACTGTCTCTATATGTTGCCAATTTGTACTTCCCAAGCGCTTAGTACAGTGCTCTGCACACAGTAAGCGCTCAATAAATACGATTGATGATGATGATGATGATCCTACCTAACCTCACTGATCTACCACCACCCAAAACCACACACTTGGCTGCTCTAACACCAACCTTCTCACTAAGCCCTCACTTCCCTGTTTTGGACCTCCCTTCTTGTACTTTGGTCTGTCATTTATTCCCTATTGAAGTAATTCAAAACATAACATCACAATATTAACTAAATAAGAATTTGTAAAATGATTATTAGATTTTGCAAGAGGCCGCAAAAACAGAAGCTTGCTCTGCTGTGGAAGTCGTTTCTCAACTTTACTTCAGTGAAAAATCTGCCTAATTTCAGTTAAAAACAGCCTTCCTCTTGTCTTCATAAAGGGCCCTGGAGTACGCTAGGCCTTCTGGTCATCTTGGCCCACCTTTAAACTCCTCACTTTAGCTTGGTCTTCAGTCATTTTAAAAAGTTCATCTAGACTATGGGCTCCTTATGGGCAGGGAACGTTTCTCCCTACTCAGTTGTATTCCTCCTAAACATTTAGTACAGTGCTAACACTTAGTACGGTGTGCTGTATATAGTAAATACCATTGATTGACTGATACCCTTTCTTGAAAACTGGTGCAAGACTTTTTCTATCCCCAAATCTCAGTAGGTGGTAGAGATAAGATTCTAGCCTTAATGGCAACCATGATCACCTCCTCCTCTATAGTGAGGAAAGTAGGGGGCTTCTCCTCTTCATCCAAAAGCAGTGCAGAATTGGGGTGAGTGAAAAGGGCAGAGAACTCAGGCAGATTTAGCCACCTACCTGACTGTAACTTGGCTCTGCTTTTGATACAGCAAAGAAAGTTTATTTTTTTATAATAATAATAATGTCGGTATTTGTTAGGCACTTACTATGTTCCAAGCACTGTTCTAAGCACTAGAGGGGACACAAGGTAATCAAGGTTGTCCCACGTGGGGCTCACAGTCTTAATCTCCATTTTATAGATGAGGAAACTGAGGCACAGAGAAGTTAAGTGAGACTTGCCCAACGTCACACAGCTGACAAGTGGTGGAGCCGGGATTAGAACCCATGACCTCTGACTCCCAAGCCCATGCTCTTTCCATTGAGCCACGCTGCTTGTAAGCGCTTACTAAGTGCCACGCACTGTACTAAGCTCTGGGGTAAATACAAGCTAATCTGGTTGGACATAATCCATGCCCCCCATGGGGCTCACAATCTTAATCCCCATTTTACAGATGAGGTAACTGAGACACAGAGACGTGAAATGAGTTGCCCAAGGTCATGCAGCAGACCAGTGGCAGAACTGGAATTAGGACCCAGGTCCTTCTGACTCCCAAACCCTTGCTCTATCTACCAGACAACTCTGCTTTTCAGTTGGTTTACAATTTGTGTTTGGAGAGGAACAGCAGCTGAATGAGGATTTCTCTGTGCTTCCTTGAGATCAATCAGTCAATGATATTTATTGAGCACTTACTGTGTGCAGGACACTGTACTAAGTGCTCGGGGGACTACGTTAAAACAATATGTTGTTAGAGAAGCAGCATGGCTCAGTGGAAGGAGCACGGGCTTGGGAGTCAGAGGTCATGGGTTCAAATCCCAGCTTCACCGCTTGTCAGCTGTATGACTTTGGGCAAGTCACAACTTCTCTGTGCCTCAGTTACCTCATCTGTAAAATGAGGATTAAGATTGTGAGCCCCACCTGGGACAACCTGATCACCTTGTATTCTCCCCAGTGCTTAGAACAGTGTTTTGCACATAGTAAGCACTTAACAAATACCAAAATTATTAAAATTATTATATAACAGTCACACTCCCTGCCCACAGCAAGCTTACAGTCTAGAGGAGGAGCAGAAGGAGAAGAGAGATTCTAAAGACAGCATCAGTCTAGTGAGGAGGCTGATGCCGGAGTCAAACTGGGATATGGCAAACTGGTCCAGCAGATTGGTAGTTCTACAATATGACTGGTCTGGTGGTTTTGAAAGAGAGTGAAATTCCGGGCAAGAGGGAGGACAGAAGCAAGGAGCCAGAGCTGGTATGAGTGAGAGACTTGGCATAGAGTATGGACTTAGAAGATGTGTCTGATGAAGTATATTTAACTTTGCGGTTCTTCTGAAACCCAAGGTTTACATTTGTGAAGTTTGAACAAGTTTTGAATAATGTGTATTATTATTCGTAAAGAAATATGAACAATTTGAAGAATATGGAAAAACACGGTTTTGCTAAGACTGACAAAGAGGCCTAGTTCTGAACTAGGTTGAAAGATAAAAAAGTTAGCTTAAGAGCTTGATTTTTTTCCAATTTAAAATTTTCAAGTATAGTGATGATGTTAGAGTAGTGTTCTCTTCCTTGCATGAAGAATGAGGCACTGGAGTCCCTTGAAATGCAAACCTCAAAAGAAAACAAGGAATTTTGCTCTCCTTGGCTCTGCCAGTTATCCACAGAAGGGGGGAAGTGGGGGGCACTCAACTACCCATTCAGGGAAAGCTTCTGCTCTTGACCTTTTACCCTAATTGGGGTTGTGGTGCTAATTCTTATTCATGCCGTTTTCCCTACAGCTTATTTACACAATTTACTCAGTGGCCAAGAGCAAGAGTAATTGAAGGTGAAAGCTGATTTTTAAAGATGTTGGGATCAAACTGGTAAAAATACAGTAGAAGCAATGGACAGGACATAGAAATGAAGCAATTTCAGGCTAACAATGAAAAGACAGCTCTACTGAAGTGCTTGTACATAAGGCTGTCTTTCGTTCCCAGACCACAGAGTAATGGTGAAAACAGGCTCGAATGCAGTTCCAGGATTATTGGCGTCACTAGTGCAAAAATGGTTAGTCAGTAATAGGCTTCCCAGAGCCATAATATCCACTTCCCATGACTGTCCCCAAATGTTCAGAATAGAATTTGTTTTAAACCTCTAGAACCAGATTAATCATTCAAAGGTAGACTCAGGATGTCTGCTAGATTTTCTGCAGAATAATTGTAATGAGATAATCCATTAAGAGCAACAAAAGAAAGAAATTGGAGAGAGGTCAAAAGTGGGCAGAGAAAAATGTAAAACTGAATAATAACAATGAGGGCATTTATTAAGCGCTTACTATGTGTAACACACTGTTCTATGCACTGGTCTGAACACTTGGTCTGTGACCTGATACTGTAAAAGACTGCTCATCTACAATAAAAGTAAGGGGCTCCACTTTATTGTCTCCACCCTTGGTCCTCCCCCTTCCATGATCCATTCACCCACCTCTGACACAAATAGGAGGATTTACAGGGCTAAAGTCATAGGGGTATTAATTGAACACTTTTTTGGTGTGACAAAAATGTATGAATGGGTTCCTTGCTCTGAGAGAATTGGTAATCTAATGGACTGCAATCTAAAGGACTCTGATAAAAATAATAATTGTGATATTTGTTAAGTGCTTACTATGTATCAAGCACTCTACTAATAGCTGGGGTAGATACAAAACAATCAGGTCAGACCACAGTCCCTGCCTATCTGGAGCTCACAGTCTAAAGAGGATGGAGAACAATTATCTTCCCATTTTTACAGATGAGGAAACTGAGGCACCAAGAAGTTACAAGTAGCGTGCCCAAGGTCTCACAGCAGGCAAGTGGCAGTGCCAGGATTAGAACTCAGGTCCTTGACTCCCATATTATTTCCACTAGGCCATGCTACTTGTGCTCAGCTCCCCTAGGTAGCTTTTCTGTAACTAATGTTGCTGAAAAGTGGAATTGGACAATGCGCAGTCATCTCTAAATCTGTAGCTATCAATTTGCTGAGCCCAAATATATCTGTAAGGTAGTATGTAGGATTCACCTCCCTCCGTGGCATAAACTGGATAGTTTTTAATGAAGGGGGAGGTATTGGGTGTGGGGGAAGGAGGGGCAGGGGGAGATTTTGAGGTGGCAGGGCCTGGATTGGGACATTATACCTATTGAAGTCCTTATCTCAAAGTCAATCAATCAAACATATTTATTGACCGCTTACTGTGTGCAGAGCACTGTACTAAGCACTTGGGAAGTACAAGTTGGCAACATATAGAGACAGTCCCTAGCCAACAGTGGGCTCACAGTCTAAAAGTCCAGGGTACTCTAGGACTTTCTAAAGGATTGATGGGTCAGTCACCCTCTCCTCCATTTCCTCCCTTCCAACCCTCCTTCATAATCTCTCCACTCCCCTTCATTCTTCTCCCCTTTCCTATTCCTCACTTCCTCTTGGACCATCACAATCTGTTTAGGGCAGCTAAATCACAAGTTGATGAGGAGTCCACCCATTATATTAATTGCTTTTAGAGAAGCATCTCCCTGGAAAAGATTAGTAGCTTGCTAAAGCAACACATACTAGAGAGGCAGTATAGCCTAGTGGGAAGAAGGCAGAACTGGGAGTTAGAAGACCTGGGTTCTAGTTTGAGATTTTTTTTTCCAGTGGTCTGCAATGTGATTTGGACAAGACAACCTCTCTGGGCCACGGTTTCCTCATCTGCACAATGGGGAATCTGCACAATAATAATAATAATAATAATGTTGGTATTTGTTAAGCGCTTACTATGTGCAAAGCACTGTTCTAAGCACTGGGGAGAACACAAGGAGATGAGGTTGTCCCGTGTGGGGCTCACAGTCTTAATCCCCATTTTACAGATGAGGGAACTGAGGCACAGAGAAGTGAAGTGACTTGCCCAAGGTCACACAGCAGATATGTGGGGGAGGCGGGATTCGAACCCATGACCTCTGACTCCCAAGCCTGCACTTTTTCCACTGAGCCACACTGCACAATGTTCCCCCTCTCTCTTGTGAGGGACAGAGACTGTATCCAATCTATTTATTTTATATTCATTCTTTCATTCGATCGTATTGAGCACTTACTGTGCGCAGAGCACTGTACTAAGCGCTTGGGAAGTACAAGTAGGCAACATAATAATAGGAGGAGTAATAGTAGTAGTAATAGCAATAGCATTTATTAAACAACTACTGTGTGTAGAGCTCTGTATCTACCACAGGGGTTAGCAGAATGCTTGGCACAGAGTAAAATAAATACTATCTTTATTATTATTATTACAGAGTGTAAAGATATGAAGGTGTAGCAAATATTTACTTGTTTACTCAAAAGGCAACATTCATAAGAATTTACAAAGAGTATGTACCCAGAGTACATCACAACTTCAGCTTCGAATGATGATGCTCTTATATTGTATAGCACTGTTATAGAACAGTGCTTTGCACATAGTAAGTGCTTAAAAATACCATCATCATTATTATTATTATACTGTACTCTTCCAAGTGCTCAGTACAGTGCTCTGCACATGGTAAGTGCTCAGTAAATATGATTGATCGAAGAAGGATTTCCCTGAGACAGCAGTAAACAGATCAGCCTGTCCGAGAACAAAGGTTTTGTTATTCCAGGGGTAGGTGGAGAGTCGTGTGTGCGTGTGTGTGTGTGTGTGTGTGTGTGTGTGCGCGTGTGTGTTTATGAATGTGTATGTGAGTAAAGCAAGAGCATGATAATTCAATCTATGGTATTCATTTAGTACTTACTATGTACAGAGTGCTGCACTAAGCACTTGAGAGAGTATGATACAACAGAAGTAGCAGACACGTTCCCTGCCCATAATGTATTTATAATCTAGAGAGGGAAGTAGCAGACACGTTCCCTGCCCATAATGTATTTATAATCTAGAGAGGGAGACAGCTATTAATATGAACAAGTAATTTATAATATATAATTTGAAGATATGTACATAAGTGCTTTGGGAGTGGGGTGAATATCAATTGTCCAAAGGTCACAGATCCAACTGCATAGACCTTGCTGAAGGGGAGCTGGGGGAAAGAAGGCTTAATTTTTTTTAATGGCATTTATTAAGCACTTACTATGTGCAAAGCACTGTTCTAAGCGCTGAGTACTGTTCTAAGTGCTTAATTAGGGAAGTTCTCTTGGAGGAGATAATAATAATAATAATAATGGTATTTGTTAAGCACTTACTATGTGCAAAGCACTGTTCTAAGCACTGGGGAGGTTACAAGGTGATCAGTTTGTCCCAGCGGGGGCTCACAGTTTTAATCAATCAATCAATCAATCATATTTATTGAGCACTTTCTGTGTGCAGAGCACTGTACTAAGCGCTTGGGAAGTACAAACTGGCAACATATAGAGACAGTCCCTACCCAACAGTGGGCTCACAGTCTAGAAGAGTGGGCTCACAGTCTAGAATCCCCATTTTACAGATGAGGTAACTGAGGCACAGAGAAGTTAAGTGACTTGCCCGAAGTCACACAGCTGACAGTTGGTGGAGCCAGGATTTGAACCCATGACCTCTGAAACCAAAGCCCGTGCTCTTTCCACTGAGCCACGCTGCTTCTCTAAGCAGCACGATGTGATGTGATTAAGGAGATGTGACCTTAATAATGTTTTGAGGATAGAGAGAGTGGTGGTCTGGTGTTTATGGACCAGGAAGGAGTTCCAGCTTAGGGGAGAATGGGGGAAAGGGGTCGGGGGTGAGATGGATGAGATCAGGTCATAGTGAATACTCTGGAGCTAGAGGAGCAGAGTGTGCAGGCTGGTCTGCAGTAGGTGATTAGTGAGGTGAGGTAGGATAGGGTGAGTTGATTGAGTGCTTTAAAGGAAATTGGAAGGAGTTTCTGTTTAATGTGGAGGTGGATGAGCAGCCATTAGAGGTTCTTGAGAAGTGAAGAGACATGGACTGAATGATTCTGTAGGAAAAACGATCCAGGCAGCAGAGTGCATTGTGGACTGGAGTGGGGATAGACAGGAGACTGGGAGGTTAGTGAGGAGGTAGATGCAATAGTCAAGGCAGGATGGGATAAGTGCTTGGATCAGCATGGTAGCAGTTTGGATTCATTCATTCATTCAATCGTATTTATTGAGTGCTTACTGTGTGCAGAGCACTGTACTAAGCACTTGGGAAGTACAATTTGGCAACATATAGAGACGGTGCCTACCCAATAACGGGCTCACAGTCTAGAAGGGGAAGACAGACAACAAAACAAAACATGTGGACAAGGTGGATTTTAGCAGTGGAAGAACCAACAGGACTTGATGGCAGATTGAATACGTGGGTTGAATGAAAGAGATGAGTCAAGGACAGTGCCAAGGTTATGGGCTGGTAAAATAGTGGTATTGTCTACAGTGATGGGAAAGACAAGGGTGGGACAGGGGTTGGGTGGGAAGAAAAGGAGTTTAGTTGTGGACATGTTCAATTTGAGGTGTCAGCCAGACATCCAGGTAGATACATCCTGAAGGCAGGAAGAAATATGAGATTGCCGGGAAGGAAAGAGGTTAGGGCTGGAGATGTAGATTTGGGAATCATCTACAAAGAGGTGGCAATTGAAGCCATGGGAGTGAATTAGTTCTCCAAGGGAGTGGGCGTAGATGAAAAATAGAAGGGGGACTAGAACTAAGCCTTGAGGATACCCCACTGTCAGAGGGTGGGTGGGAGAGGAGGAGCCAGCAAAATATACTGAGAAGAAGCAATCAGAGAGATTAGGAAGAGAACCAATAGAGGACAGTGTCAGCTAAACCAAGGACTAACAAAGGACAAGGGCCTAACTTTTCCCACATCAGTACTGTTATCAGTGAAGGACAGCTCTTATTTTCTTTAGTGCTCAAGACATTATCCCAGCTAACCAACGGTTTCACCAAATATCCATTCAGGGTGGGCAGGAGAACATGCAGCACTAGTACAGTGCTCTGCACACAGTAAGTGCTCAATAAATATGATTGAATGAATGAATGAATGTCAACATCTCCACTATCCAAAGCAAGAATGCTAAAGAAAACTGAGGAAAAAGATTTAAGTGACTTTCCCAGGTATACCAGAAAGGCAGGAGACCAAGGCCCACGTCTCCCCATTCCTACTCTAGACCGCGATGTTTTCCTCTATTAAATAAAGGTGAGTGGAAAGTTAAATTCAGTAGAATAAGCTCCTGTTGGCTATGGCAACTCTGATGACAACTTGTTCAGCTTTTAAAAGCAATGACCTAAATGGAAAGTGCATACTGGACCTTAAAAATATTCATTCAGTGTCCCTACATTTATAAAATTTACTAGCTGTGAGTTGGGTTATAACAGGTGAGCCTTCTTTGCTCTTCTTAACCAAAAGGAGTATTGTATTATTCTGAAGAAATCTTGTTCTGAACTCGGAATTTTGATTTTTTTATGGTGTTAAAGCAGAAAAGGAAATCCAGTCTTGGAGACATGTTCATTTCAGTTAGTAAAAAAAAAGAAAAAAAAAGGCAAGTACCCAGGACAAATATTATAGCAGACACTGAACTGGAGAGGGAGAAAATGAGGATTAGATCAGGCAGGGGAAACAAAATGCTCTCTCAAAATGAAACATGTAGCCAAGGAAAGCCCCAGAGACAAACCTTTGTACCTGAGGAGAACTTCAATTAGCTAGAGTTTGGCTCCAGGCAAATGCATGCGTGGCTGTCTGCTTGCCGTCCTTTGGGGATCCAGAGAGAGGAGACAGCAGAGATGAAGTCTGAACATTTTGCTAAATTCGAAGGGGAGGCATAGTAAGCCCCACCACTTCAGTCCAAAAGGGGTAAGAAGCTTTCAAATGCTCTCCCTCTAACTCCAGCATCCAGGCACCAGTCATTGGAAGTCCTCGCCCCAGCGTCGGTCTGTCTGCTGGAGGAGCTCAAATCCGGAAATTGAGTGACAGCTTTTTTAATACTTCAGAGCAAAAAGCACAGCGGCACAATGCTATTCTCATCAGAAATCAAACCAAAGGTGCAAGTTTTTGAGCAGATGGGATGGAAATGGGTGAGGAAAACAAAAACTAAATGTCAAATTTGATACAGAAAATGAGATCCTCGGAGATCTGAGGGATTAGCCCAAGGTTAACCCGGAGATAGTTTTGAGAAACTTGACCCAGCTTGCTCCGATTTCCAGACATGTGCCCTGTCCACCTTGAACTTCCATAATTTTTCCTCTTCATTTTCAGAGTAAAAGAGAAAGCAATAAAGAGCTTGAATCACAAGGGAGAAAATAACCAAGACTTGTCCACATGTTTTGTTCTGTTGTCTGTCTCGCCCTTCTAGACTGTGAGCCCATTGTTGGGTAGGGGCCGTCTCTATATGTTGCCAACATGTACTTCCCAAGCGCTTAGTACAGTGCTCTGCACACAGTAAGCGCTCAATATGATTGAATGAATGAACTAACAAAGTGGTGCTTCCACTTTTCTGATGGATTAAGGCTCACCCATCACTCTGCTTGCTTCCTTCTCATGCATAAATCCCAAAGTCAGCCTGTACCCTTGCCAAATTCCATGTCCATTTCTTTTAAATTCTAAACAAGTTGTTTTTAAGTTGAAGGTGCCCTTTGCTGTCCCGTGCTCCTAGACAAAGTCAAACCTTTCAAAAGTTTCCAGGGTCTGATTGGCTCGTGAAATGTCAGTATGCCGTGTACATTGCATACTTTGCTGGGCTCCTGTAAATTGAAATTTAGCATCATAGTCCTGTAGAAATCGCCCCAGTAAGTGCATAGCTGGAAGGGCTCTCCAAAGGTCATTCAGTCCAACTCTCTGTCTCCAGGCAGGAGAATGCATGGGTCATCCAAGACCAACCACTTGTTTAATCCACACGTTTCAACCCCAAACTTCATTAGGCATTTATCTCAAAAGACAATACTGGTCTAAGAGGATTCTTTGGTGGACACTAAACAAAGATTTCTTCATTATGTGAATTCCAAACTACCTCTTGTTTTGGGACTGCTAGTTCCCTCTCAATGCTCTGGGCCCAGTGTGAAATCTTCAGGAAAAACCTCCAATCTGGCAAGTTCACTAAGTCCTGCATCATTGATTATGTGGAATCCAAAGTCAAAACTAAATTTAACCAAACCATTCCTGCTTTGGGCTTACTGCTTTAGTTAAAGGAATGTAGGCAATAGCACTTAGAGTGTGTCTGGCCTACTGGCGGCATTTGAATGTCAAATACTTTCTAATAATAAGCATCTTTGCATTTAAGCCCCAGTTTAACATCTTAAAGCATATACTTCCAAATATCCCAAAATGTTGCTGACCTGCTACAGGAATGATCATTTTAGAATCTCCTAAAGATGATGAATAGGCATACCGGACCATTTAATTGCATTAATGCAGAACCTGTATGACAAGCAGAAAGCTACAGTAAGCTACAATAAGAACAGAATGTGGAGAAACAGATTGGTTTCCCATGCTTAGAACAGTGCTTTGCACATAGTAAGCACTTAAACAAATACCATCATTATAGTAAGGGAGTAATACAAGGATGCATCTTATTAACTTAACTATTCATCCTTTACACTGAATACCTAATGAGAGGAGTCGGATTGGATTCATTCATTCATTCAATCGTATTTATGGAGTACTTACTGTGTGCAGAGCACTGTACCAAGCGCTTGGGAAATACAAGTTGGTAACATATAGAGACGGTCCCTACCCAACAGTGGGCTCACAGTCTGGATGAAGATGAATGGGGAGTAAAGATTGGAGGAAGGAATATAAACAACATTGGTTACGCTGATGACACAACCCTACAAGCAGAAAGTAAAGAAGACTTAAAGGGCTTACTACTAAAAGTTAAGGAACAGAGCAAAATGATGGGCCTATATTTAAACATCAAGAAAACAAAGATCATGACAACGCTTGTAGTGAATGTAGAGAAGATCGAAATAGTTGACAATTTTTCCCTCCTGGTAGATTAATGTTAAGAAGACTAGCTACGAAGAGCCTGGAAAAAGTCATGAAATGTGCTTATGTAATGAGTGCCACAAAAATACAAATTGCCAACTCTGTGGTATTTCCAGTGACAGTGTATGGATCTGAAAGCTGGACAGTGAAAAAATAGGTTAGAAAACACTGATTCTTTTGAAATGTGGTGTTGGAGAAGGCTTGAATACCATGGACTGTCCAAAAGACAAACAAATGGATTTTAGAGCAAATTTAACCAAAGTGGCCTTTGGAAGGCCAAATTACTCGACTTAGATTAGTATATTTTGGACCCAAAATCAGGAGGACTAATTCTCTGGAGAAGACACTAATGCTAGGAAAAGTCCAGGGAAAATGTGGAAGAGAAAGACCAGCAGCTGGATGGGTAGAGACCATAACAACGATAACAGAAGAACCATTAGAAAGGTTGTGGATTATGGCAGAGGACAGGACGTTCTAGAGAAAGTACATCCATGGAGTCGCTATGAATCGGAAATGAATTGACGGCACTTAATAATAATAATAAAAGATGATAGTGAGTTTAAGAGGTTCTGAAATTCATTCTTTCAGATGAGAACCCTTGATGATTTCAAAAGAAAAAATCTTCCAGGTCAGGAGATTTCTTGGTAACCTAGTAAGCCCTTTACTTTCAAAGAAGTTCTTCCTTCATTTAACCTAATGAAAACTAGTATTACTAAAACTGATCTTGCACTTACATTGTGCCAAGCTCTATTACAAGCACTGAAGAAATGTGAGGAAATCAATTAAGATCCAGTTCCTGTCTCATAAAGTTTCACAGTCTAAGTTGGGTGGGATAGATGAACAGAACAATAAAATTATATCCACACCACAATGAAAGTAAGTTAAAACTCAACAGTCATATATAAATAGTAAAGTAACAATCCATCAATCAATGGCATTTATTAAGTACTTAGTATAGAGTTGGTAGACATGATCCAAATATCAATCCATTAATCAATGGTATTTATTAAGTGCTTACTATACAACAGAGTTGGTAAACCATGATCCCTGGCCTCAAGGAGTTTACAATCTAATATGAGATACAATTTGGAGGAGACAATTTTCAGATACCTCACTCTCTAGGCAAACATCTTTGGTGACTTTCAATTCTTCATGATGCATTTAAACCTACTTTCCTTTATTGTTCACAGGGGAAAATGGATTGAATTTTATTCTTTACAATTAGATGGCCATTTAACAAACCCAATAGTCAATTAAGTTCTCTCTTTTTTTTCCTCTATAGTCATGTGAATTAGAATCCTGTCCAGATTAGTGCTGTTTTAACTTCATCCATCTTGGATTTATGTATGTCCATTCCATGCTGGATCTGTGGGCTTTTTGTCCTCAATCAATCAATAAAAAATTGGTTATTTATTGAGCATGTACTGTGGACAGAGAAGCATTGTGGTTTAGTGGGAAGAGCACGGGCTTGGGAGTCAGAGATTGTGGGTTCTAATCCCCACTCCACCACTTGTCAGTTATGTGACTTTGGGCAAGTCACTTAATTTCTCTGTGCCTCAGTTACCTCATCTGTAAAATGGGGATTAAGACTGTGAGCCTCACGTGGGACAACCTGATTACCTTGTATCTACCCCAGTGCTTAGAACAGTGCTTGGCACATAATAAGCATTTAACAAATACCATCATCATTATTAGTATTACACTAAGCACTTGGGAGAGTACAATACAGTTGGTAGATAGGATCCCTGCCCACAAAGGACTTCTGATGGAGACAGACATTAAAATAAATTACAGATAGAGGAAGTGGCAGAGCATAAGGATATGTACGCAAGTGCTGTGGTGCTGTGGATGGGTTGAGTATCAAAGTGCTTAAGAGGTACACATCTAAGTGCATAGGCTAAGCAGAAGGGAGGACTGAAGCCTTGTGTACATATTTGCAATTTATTTAAATTGATGTCTGTCCCCTCTAGACTATATGCTCACGGTGGGCAGGGAATACCTCCGTTTACTCTTACATTGGACTCTCCCCCAAGAGCTTTGTACAGTGCTGTGCACACATTGTTTAATAAATGATTGAATGAAGGAAGGAAGGAAGGACAAGTAGCATGAGAAAATGACCACAATCCACATTCCTTTTCAAATAATGATCTCAATCCAAACTTCATTCACAGCTTTTTATAGGCTCTGGTCTTTACCTGCCTGCTAGGTTCATCTAAGCTGAGTCCGATGTGGTACTGTCACTGGTTTTTTTCTTTCTGACACTTTAGCCAACCCCTTCTCACTCTTCTCCTCATCACCGTTCACTACCCCATCTTCTTTCTCTTCAAAAGTAGCTTCAGACATTTGACCTAAGGCAGAAAAACATATGCTCCCTACCCCTTCTCTACCCTATCTGTAATTTCTGTTAATGTCTGCCTCCCCAACTAAACTTTATGATCCTTAAGGGTAGGAATTGAGTCTATCAACTCTATTATATTGTACCCTCCCAAGCATTTAGTACCATAATCTGCACAAGGTAAGTGCTCAATAAATACCCCGGATTGATTGAGTGATTATGCAGGGGCAAACATTGTGATGTAATGCTGTCCTACAGAAGAGCTGAGGAAGTGCCAAAGTCCACTTAAGCCTATGTCAAAAATATAGTATTAAAATACATGACAAATGCTATCTACTGACCATTTTAATCTCACGACTAGTGGCTTTCAGGCTTTCTGTGCTTCAGAGAGTTCTGCACTGAAAATCCATCCCGAGTCGGGAGACTATCCCATCTCAGTGCCACCCGCTGCCCACTCCAATCATGTGCCCAGTGGAGGTGGTATTCATTGAGCATTTACTGTGTGCAGAGCACAGTACTAAATACTTGGGAGAGTACAATACAATAGACAGAGCTGGTAGACACAATTTCTGACCTTAAGGATCATATAGTCTAGTTGGGGAGACGGATGGTAACAGAAATTACAGATGGGACAGAGGTGGGGGGTGGGTGGAGGGCATATGTCTTTCCACTTTAGGTCAAAAGTCTTACTTTACTCCTGCCCTTCCCCAGCCCATAGTCTTTCCAACCTTTCCCTAAATGCAGTGTAATGAGTAACAAAAAGGGATAAAAGTCACACCAAACAACAAAGTAAGCAGAACTTAAGCAGAGAAGCAGCATGCTGTAATGGACAGAGCACGGGCCCGGGAGCAAGAAAGTCTTGGGTTCTAATTCCAGCTTTGCTGCTTCTCTGCTGTGTGACTCTGGGAAGCCACTTAACTTCTCTGTACCTCAGTTACCTCATCTGTAAAAGGAGGTTTGAGACTGTTAGCCTCATGTGGGACAAGGGACTGTGTCCAACCCGATTTGCTTGTATCCACTCCATTTACTTAGTAGTGCCTGTCACATAGTAAGTGCTTAACAAATACCATAATTATTAATCACTATTAACTATTATGGAAATTTAACTTATAAAACACCTTTATGTCTTGGATCTATGCTTTTCTCCTCAGGTAGGCAGTCAACCAGCTTAGAATAGTGCTTGATACATTGTGAGAACTTAGCAAATACCACAAAAAAAAAAGGATGTAGGCTAGTGGGGACTGACTGGAAGACCTAGAACCTGAAACTAATTTTATCCAATTTGTATCTGCCAGGAGTTTATGTCACATCTGCACCACAATTTGTCCCCAAATGATCATTATTATCAACACTGACAAAGTTCTGCAGTACCTACGGGTAATAGAAGGATCAGCTGCCTGCTCAGCTCATTTCTCCAAAGAATCAGTGATTGGTAGGATCCATTTACGAGCAGGCCCCCCCAGAGCCATTTTTCAGAGACAAAGTTAACACAACTCCGGGATGACAGAGACATTTTATAATGGCTTCTAACACAACAGAGGAAAATTCCAACTTTTAAACAAAATAATTAATGTCCAAAATCTTTATCTCTAGGTAAATGCACACCTGGCAAAGATTTTGTTTAGTATACAAATGAAGATCCATTTAAGATTCAAATACTTAATATTTTTTCAATAGTGCTCCATCTAAGTTCAAATGGCACAATGAAAGAGAAATAAAGCCCCTTAAACCAAGCAAATTTCTAAAAATAAATTGTGTTTATAGTACCAATCAATCACTGGAATTTATTGAGCACTTACTGTGTGAAGAGTGCTTGGGAGAGTACAATGCAGCACAATAGTCTTTAAATATGGCATTAATATGTTTTTCTCTTACCTTTGACCATTTTGGCAAGTAGCTTCTTTTTTAGAGAAGCAGCGTGGCTCAGTGGAAAGAGCACAGGCTTTGGAGTCAGAGGTCATGGGCTCAAATATCGGCTCCACCAATTCTCAGCTGTGTGACTTTGGGCAAGTCACTTAACTTCTCTGTGCCTCAATTACCTCATCTGTAAAATGTGGATTAAGACTGTGAGCCCTGCGTGGGACAACCTGATCACCTTGTAACCTTCCCAGTTCTTAGAACAGTGCTTTGTACATAGTAAACACTTAATAAATGCCATCATCATCATTACTATTATTATATTTCTGGAACCCCCTTTTCCTGCATCTAAAAAGCTAAACCTTTTACACCCAAATAACCAGTCCTTGTGCCAACCAAGAAAAGAACAAAGTAATTATATTTTACTTGTTGTCCATCCATCTCTACATCCAACAGAAAATTATATCCAGTGGCTTTAAGGCACTCATTCTTCTTTCTCCCCACTACCTAGCCTCATTCTTCTCCCACTACAACCTATTCTTCACCCTTAAATCCTCTAATGAGAAGCAGCGTGGCTCAGTGGAAAGAGCACGGGCTTTGGAGTCAGAGGTCAGGGGTTCAAATCCTGGCTTTGCCAATTGTCAGCTGTGTGACTTTGGGCAAGTCACTTAAGTTCTCTGCGCCTCAGTTCCCTCATCCGTAAAATGGGGATGAAGACTGTGAGCCCCAGTGGGACAATCTGATTACACTGTATGTACCCCAGCGCTTAGAACAGTGCTTGGCACATAGTAAGTGCTTAACAAATACCAACATTATTATTATTATTATTCTCTGTACCTCATTTCCCTCATCTGTAAAATGGGGATGAAGACTGTGAGCCCCCTGTGGGGCAACCTGATCACCTTGTAACCTCCCCAGCACTTAGAACAGTGCTTTGCACATAGTAAATGCTGAATAAATGCCATTATTATTATTATTATTAATAATAATATTAGAAAAATAATACTAACCACCTCAATGTACCTCTCACTCACTGTCAACCCCTTGCTTATCTCTCCCTCCTGCCTGGAACTACCTCCCAATTCACAATCATCAGGCCGCTATTCTTCCCATCTTCAAACCCTACTAAAAGCATATCTCTTCCAGAAAGCCTTCCCTGACTAACTTCTCATCTCCCTACCCTAATTTCCCTCCCTACATAAGTCCATGCCTCTTTTTTTATGGTATTTGTTAGCACTTACTGTATGCCAGACACTCTACTAAGCACTGTGGTAGATACAAGGTAATTAGGTTGGACCCAGATCATGTTCCCTATTGGTTTCACAGTCTTAATCCCTATTTTACAGAGAAGGTAACTGAGGCACAGAGAAGTTAAGCGACTAGCCCAAGGTCACACAGTAGACATGTGGTGAACCTATGCTCTTCTGACCACACCACTTCTCTAAACCATTAAGCCTTTATGCTACCCCTCACCATCTAACCCACAGCAATCAATCAATCAATTGTATTTATTAATCACTTACCGTGGACAGAACTCTTAACTACACACGTGGGAGAGTACATTTATGTCCATGCCTTTAAATTCTGCTACTGCCTTTACCTGTAATTTATTTTAATGTTCATCTTCTGCACTAGACTCCAAGCTCCTTGAAGGCAGGGATCATGTTCATTTTGCACTCTTCCAAGCACTCAGTTCACTGCTCTGCCCACAGGAAGCACTCAGTAAATATCATTGATTGATGAGACTAAATATCAAGAAATGAAACCATTCTCAGTATTTCTTGATATTACTACCTTTCAGGGAGAAGTCAAGGCAAGAGGAAGAAAAAGGGGATTAACAGGGAAGTGGGGTAAGATAAACAGGCATCCTGACTGCAATGGGACCGAATGGAGATTCTGGTCATCTTCACATGGGGCACAGGGGGAACAGGGAGGGGAAAAAGGAGGTACTTGGGAAACTCTGATCTTCCCCTATCTCCAGAAAGTATGGAAAGCTTTAAAGGAAACATTGAGGAAAACATTTCCTTTAACATTTTGTTTCAAACTTCTTTGGGTGTTTTGGTTCTTGGTCTGTTATCCTTGGGTATTTGGAAGTCTGTTGAGGGAAGGACAGGAGAAAGACTGGGCTCAGAAAAAGGAAAGGTATGGGCATGACCAGTTTGTTGATGTGTTGGTCCCTCCAACTGCAATCCCAAAAACTAGAAAGACCTGGAGAATTTAAAAGTGGGACTGTAAACTCCCCAACTAGACTGTAAACTCCTCCACTAAAAGAGCAGCATGGCTCAGTGGAAAGAGCCCGGGTTTGGGAGTCAGAGGTCATGGGTTCTAATCCCAGCTCCACCACTTGTCAGGTGTGTGACTTTGGGCAAGTACTTCACTTCTCTGAGCCTCAGTTCCCTCATCTGTAAAATGGGGATTAAGACTGTGAGCCCCATGTGGGACAACCTGATTACCTTTTATCTACCCCAGCGCTTAGAACAGTGCTTGGCACAGTAAGCGCTTAACAAATATCATCATTATTATTCGATAGACTGCAAACTCCTCTACTAAATCTGAGCTCTGAAGAGGATGTAAACTGTAAACTCCTCCACTAAACCATAAGCTTCTCCAAAAGACTAAACACCTCCACTAAACTGTAAGTTCCTCCATTAGACTGAAAACTCCTCCACTAAACCGCTCAGCTCCCCCATTAGATTGTAGACTCCTCCACTAAACTATAAGCACCTCCATTATACTGTAGACTCCTCCACTAGACTGTAAACTCTTCCACTAGAAGACTAGAAGAACAGAATCTCAAGCTCCTCATGGTTCAGAGTTCCACAGTCACAAGCACGGTCACAGTGACTGCCACTGAGCAGCCGCCCCGTCTCGTGAGGTTTTGTGGAGGCGACATCAAGCTTCAACTGATTTTTTTCTGTCCCACTCAGGAGGCACAGTTCAGGATGAAGATTCCTTGGGGAGGCAGAGGAGAGCCAGTGTGATAGCCCAGGGAGGCAGAGTGGCAGTCATTCATTCATTCAATCACATTTATTCATTCATTCATTCATTCAATTGTATTTATTGAGCACTTACTGTGTGCAGAGCACTGTACTAAGCGCTTGGGAAGTACAAGTTGGCAACATATAGAGACGGTCCCTACCCAACAGTGGGCTCATAGTCTAGAAGGAGGAGACAGAGAACAAAACAAAACATATTAACAAAATACAATAAATAGAATAAACATGTACCAATAAAATAGAGTAATAAATATGTACAAACATATGTACATTTGTACAGGTGCTGTGGGGAGGGGAAGGAGGTAAGGCAGGGGGGGAGGGGGAGGAGGGGGAGAGGAAGGAGGGGGCTTAGTCTGGGAAGGCCTCCTTATTGAGCACTTACTGTGTGCAAAGCACTGTACTAAGTGGTGGGAGAGTACAACATAACAATAAACAGACACATTCCCTACCGACGACAAGCTTACACTCCAGCGGAGGAGGACGTCGAGCACCGTGGATGTCACAGTGAGTAGGTGGCAGCCATGGTGGACTCACTTGACCGACTGGTGGAGAAGGACCTGCTTGACATTCCAATTAAAGGAATATTTTGTTTTGATCTATGGCTCTTGGCCATATCATGTGTTTGGTTGGTGGCTTTTCAGATTATGAGGCTTGGCCACCCCTGCCCTTGTACATGCTTTGCACCAACACACAGCAGATGCTCAGTAAATGCAGATGATGATAATGATTACTGAGGTTTTCTTCCCTTTGTTTTAGGGCGTGCAATATTCATTCTATTCATTGTGTTACATTAATTTTCCTCTCCCCCTCCTCCCCATCTCTGTCCCCCCCGCCTTACCTCCTTCCCTTCCCCACAGCACCTGTATATACGTATATATGTTTGTACGTATTTATTACTCTATTTTACTTGTACATATCTATTCTATTTATTTTATTATGTTAATATGTTTTTGTTCTCTGTATCCCCCCTTCTAGACTGTGAGCCCACTGTTGGGTAGGGACTGTCTCTGTATGTTGCCAACTTGTACTTCCCAAGCACTTAGTACAGTACTCCTGCACACAGTAGGTGCTCAATAAATATGATTGATTGATTGATTCCTGTCCGTACTAACATGACTCTATGTATTATCTCCCCCTTAGTCCTCTCCTCTTGGAACAGATAATATGCAGCTTCCCAAGGGAATGCAGATATTTGATTTTTTCCACTGAAGTTTTGATTCCTGCTTAATTTCCATACCAGTAAGACGAAAAGAACTGTGTACCTTGCTTTATCTTATTCCATATATCATTCCCTCCGTGATCCACTTGGACTTAGTTTTATCTGTTCAACTTCTCAATATCCTCTAAATCCCCCCACAACACTTATGTACGTATCTGTAATTTATTTATTTTTATTAATGTCTCTCTCCCCCTCTGGACTGTAAGCCTGTGATGGACAAGGAATGTGTCTGTTATGTTGTTATATCGTACTCTCCCGAGCACTTAGTGCTGTACTCTGTGCACTGTAAGAGCTCAATAAATAGGACTGACATTCATTCATTCATTCAATCGTATTTATTGAGCGCTTACTGTGTGCAGAGCACTGTACTAAGCGCTTGGGAAGTACAAGTTGACTCTGAATGCCTCTCCACAGGGCATGCCATCATGTTTCTTCTAACAGATGTTTAGTAGAACTTAAGTACCTTTAATTTCTTCTGAAACAATGATTCATCATCATCATCAATCGTATTTATTGAGCGCTTACTATGTGCAGAGCACTGTACTAAGCGCTTGGGAAGTACAAATTGGCAACATATAGAGACAGTCCCTACCCAACAGTGGGCTCACAGTCTAAAAGGGGAAGACAGAGAACAAATCCAAACATACTAACAAAATAAAATAAATAGAATAGATATGTACAAGTAAAATAAATAAATAGAGTAATAAATATCTACAAACATATATACATATATACAGGTGCTGTGGGGAAGGGAAGGAGGTAAGAAGGGGGGGGATGGAGGGGGGACGAGGGGGAGAGGAAGGAAGGGGCTCAGTCTGGGAAGGCCTCCTGGAGGAGGTGAGCTCTCAATAGGGCCTTGAATGATTAAAAAGATGCCCTCACTTGGTTGGCTGCCTTTCCAGCGAAGTTCTAAATTCCAGTGTTTATAGGACCCAAACGGCCATTAAATGCCGTTCTTCTGGACAGAACAAGCTCATGCCTTCTTTTATTTCTTGGTTTCCTGAACAACCTCACCAAGCTCCAGTCATTCTCTTAGAGCCAGAGCTGGAAGTAATCGGGAACTGGCTAGGACTCAGCTCGGGCATAAGAAAATGCCCTGTAACCCAGGTGCCGGAGGGAAAGGGACGGGGTTGGAGGAGGGGAAGGAGTGAGAGGCTGGGGTGAAGGGGGTGTTCCTGCCCCTACTGACTCTTTAGTCAACATCAGCTACAGTCCCCAGAAGCCGCTATTCTCTGGGGTGGCAGGGGCAGCAGGGCAAGGAGGCAGAGAGCCTGCCCCAGCTCCCATTAGGAATTTTTTCCTTTCCTTATTGTCTAGAGTATACCATCTTGTCAGTGAACTATTTAGCAGCCCTTGTGTAGATGGGGCTAATAAGATCAATGAGTGTCTGTATCAATTCCTACTGCACTGTGGTTGATCCTTCTCAGTCTCTCTCACTCTTCCATATCCTGGCTTGATTAATGCACCAAGCCTCCTTGCTGACTTTCCTGCCTCCAGTCTCTCCCCTCTTCAGGCTAAACTTAAGAAACAGTATGGACTAGGGAAAAGAGGATGGGCCTAAGAGTCAGAGGTTCTGGGGTCAAATCCCAGCTCTGCCAGTTCATTCATTCATTCATTCATTTATTCAATCGTATTTATTGAGCACTTACTGTGTTGCAGAGCACTGTATTAAGCACTTGGGAAGTACAAGTTGGCAACATATAGAGATGGTTCCTACCCGAACAATGGGCTCACAGTCTAGAAGGGGAAGACAGACAACAAAACAAAACATGTGGGACAGGTGTCAAGTCATCAGAATAAATAGAAATAAAGCTAGATGCACAATTGTTTAATATACAGTTATTTAATTAGTTAGTTAACTAATTAAAGTTATTATTTAGTTAGTTAATATACAGTTGTTTAATATACAACCATGAGCAAGTCACTTAACTTCTCTGTGCTTCAGTTTCCTCAACTGTAAAATTGGGATTAGATCCTTCCTCCCTCCTTCTTGGACTGTAAGTCCCATATAGAAACAGGGACTGTGCCCAGACTGATAAAAAGGAATAATGATAATTTTGATATTGTTAAGCACTTACTATGTACCAAACACTGTACTAAGTGCTGGGATCTATAGGTATAAGATAAGCAGATCCCACATGGGGCTTGCTTTCTAAGTAGGAAGGAGCACAAGTATTGAATCCACATTTTTTGCAGATGGGGGAATTGAGGCACAGAGAAGCAAATTGACTTTCCCAAGGTCACACAGCAGAAGAGTGGTGGAACCCAGGTTAGAAACCCAGGTCCTCTGGCTCCAGGCCCGTGATCTTTCGACTAGGCCATGCTGCTTCTCTATAAATGTCTAACTACCCTAGCACTTAGAACAGTCCTTAACACAGAGTAAATAGTTAAATATAGCAATTATAATAATCCCAGGTGGAGTTAATGGATAAACAACTTGATCCTTCACTCACAGGCTTTGAGGAGGTTGCATGAGTCAGTAAATCAAAGGGCAAGTAAGGAAGAACAAGCAAGAAGTGAATGAGAAGAGTCTTGTCTCAGGGTAGCCACTGTATTGCTACAATAAAAGAACCTGTGCACACAAAACAAAAAGCCATAAAGATCAAGAATTCAAAGCTCATGTTTACATAGGCAGATAAGAAATTGCTGAGATAAGATGGTCTGGGTGGCAACTGCGGTTTTCCCCCCAGGTTCTGAATCACCATTTCTCGGGTAAATGGATTATTTTTCTTGAGCCTGGTATTTTCATGCCAAATAAAAATAAAATAGTGAAAAGTATATACTATTTAAAATAGTAAAAAGACTAGAAAGCCAGTTCTGATTGGCTGGCTGGAAAACCAACTTGTTTTCAGTGCTAACAATAAAGGTCAAGAATAAAGGTAAGAAGATTATTCTCCAGAAATGATCACTGGTGGAAATAAACAAAGGCCTTCTACCTACTCCAAATTAGAGCAATAAAACACACCATCACATTCAGCTGGAGGCCTGACCTTCATGGAAGAACTTTTGAGGAAAAACAAGCTGATCTTGATCTATAGCTTTTTTGATTTCCCTTCTTAGACATAAAAAGATCAACTTTTATTTAATCAATCAATCAGTGGTATTTATTGTGCAGAGCACTGTACTAAGTGCTTAGGAGAGTATGTTGCAGCAGAATTAGGAGACGTGTTCCCTGCCCATAATGAGTTTCTGTGTCCAGCTGAAGTTCTTTACTGGAAGATAGCTGTCCACTGCCATGAATTAGGACTGCTTATCTCTTCAAAATGGCACATATCCATGAGGGGACAATACATGGTGAACCTTTCTGGACCTTGGCTCAAACTCAGACTGACACTAACTTTAAATTCAAGGCTTCGGATCCCTTTGGCAACCCAAAAGTCATCTAGCTCCCTACAGAGCTACCTTATATTCATTAGATGAGACAAATTCAGGAGTCATATTCTTTTCCAATGCTATTTCTTTAAAAATTGGCCTAATGGATTTTATTGATTCAGTGTTGCAAATTTCAGTGGAGTTCTTCAGAGCTTCCCATACGTGCAATTGATCATGGACAGGTTCCCTAGGAAGGGAGCATCATGGTGTTGCTTAGATTTTCAAGAACAAAAAATAGTTTCTAAGGATCAGGATTTCTACCCGCTTTTTGAAAAAAACCACTAGCATATCCTCAAAAGGGCATTTTTCCAATTTTTCAGGATACACTGATCTCACATGGCAAGAATAGTACTTTAAAGCCTGTTACACTCTGAGCCAACATCAAACCTCTTCGAAACTCAAACTCAGTTTTCACAACACTTCGGTTTGTATCCTTCTACTTTTCCCATATCTATAATTTATGCCTGTCTCCCCTGTAAACACTATAAAACTCCATAGGATCAGGGATCATGTCTACCAACTCTATTGCATTATACTTTCCTAGGTGTTTAGCACAGTGCTCTACATACAAAAAATGTTCAATTATATCATTGACTGATTGTGATCAATTTAGTGGCAGACTCTCAGGAGGAACACTGCATTTTCTAAGACAAGACCAGTCTACTTGGAAAACACAGTGATGTCATTTTCCTTATTCAATGCCCTTGGCTATATAAGAAGAGAAGAAATCTCAGGGGGGGGGTCCATCCTGTTGGAGCACTGTATCTAAAAATCATAATCAATAATCAAGATATGGTAACTCCTGTCTTTAAAATGATCTCTCGCATCAACACTGCAGAACACCTCTTCTAAGTGCTTGGAAAATGCAATAGAGTTAGTAAACATGATCCCTGCTCTCATGGAGCTTACAATCTCAGGGAAACACACCTGGAATTTAAAATAATAATAATGATAGGGTTTAAGTGCTTACTATCTGCCAAGCACTGTTTTAAATGCTGGGATTAATCAGGTTGGATTGTAATCCCTTGCCCATGTGGGGCTCACAGTCTTAATCCACATTTTACAAATGAGGTAGCTGGCAGAGAGAAGTTAAGTGACTTGCCCAAGGTCACACAGCAGACAGGTGGCAGAGCCGGAATTAGAACCCAGGTCCTTCTGGCTCCCAGGATCATGCTCTACCCATTATGCAAGCTGTCTCTCATTTTAGTGTCACTGATACTTATTTTAGTGTCAGAGGAAGCAAAAGAGTACAAAGACATGTACAGTTAACAGGCAATGGTTGGGGGGGTGTGAGGTGCCCAGTGTGATGTGGAAAGTAAAGTGGAGGCCATTTTGTGGAAACATAGCCTTATCATCTTCATCATCAATCGTATTATTGAGCGCTTACTGTGTGCAGAGCACTGTACTAAGCGCTTGGGAAGTACAAATTGGCAACATATAGAGACAGTCCCTACCCAACAGTGGGCTCACAGTTCTAAAAGCCTTAGTTGAAGTAACACCATTTTGAAGAAAGGCAGAAGAGAACTTTTAAAATGTTAATACAGAAAGTTAACTTTTAAATTGTTTAAATTTAACAACTTAACTTTTCAAATTGTCAATGAGAAAAAGTTCCTTCTGGCCTAGAGAATCCTTTGTAGTTGCTGAATTCTACTGCTGACCATTGAGAGTGTGTCAACAAGCCCTGGCACCCAAGATAACCTTATCTGAGAATCAAGATGCCTCTGTCAGTGATTGAAATGTGCATAGAGGGGGTGGGATGGGGGGAGGGAAGAAGGGAGGCTTTTGTTTGGGTCTAAATGTAACCTAAAAAGTGTCTTGGGGTTTTACAGTAATCGCCTCCCCAGGTGTAGTGTTTGACTGCTCTGCAGAGAAAATTTTGGGGACCTCATGTATGCATCTCATTGACCATGCAGAGCAATGAAACAGTCAGGATTTTACATGCGACAGATGCAGAAGGGCTGCAGTGGGCCAGATCTAACTTTTATCTGTGTATTCTTTCTTAGCACTTAGCCCAGTGTTCTGAACACAGGAAGTGTTCAGTAAATACTAGTCCTACCAAGTGGCATGTGGGAGTAGGGGGGATTAGGTTGTGAAGATGAGACATTAATAAGGGAAGGGTCTCCTGGAAGAGATGTGATTTCAGAAGGGCCTTGAGATGATAACTTCATACTTCATGCTGCTGCCCGGATTATCTTTGTCCAGAAACGCTACTGGGCAATATCACTCCCCCTCCTCAAAAATCTCCAGTGGCTACCAATCAATCTGCGCATCACGTAGAAACTCCTCACCCTGGGCTTCAAGGCTGTCCATCCCCTCACCCCCACCTACCTCACCTCCCTTCTCTCCTTCTCCAGCCCAGCCCGCACCCCTCCGCTCCTCCCGCCGCTACTCATCCTCACCGTACCTCGCTCTCGCCCTGTCCCGCCATTGACCCCCGGCCCACGTCATCCCCCAGGCCTGGAATGCCCTCCCTCTGCCCATCCGCCAAGCTAGCTCTCTTCCCTCCCTTCAAGGCCCTGCTGAGAGCTCACCTCCTCCAGGAGGCCTGCCCAGACTGAGCCCCTTCCTTCCTCTCCCCCTCGTCCCCCTCCATCCCCCCCATCTTACCTCCTTCCCTTCCCCACAGCACCTGTATATATGTATATATGTTTGTACATATTTATTACTCTATTTATTTATTTATTTATTTATTTTATTTTGTACATATCTATTCTATTTATTTTATTTTGTTAGTATGTTTGGTTTTGTTCTCTGTCTCCCCCTTTTAGACTGTGAGCCCACTGTTGGGTAGGGACTGTCTCTATATGTTGCCAATTTGTACTTCCCAAGTGCTTAGTACAGTGCTCTGCACATAAGTAAGCGCTCAATAAATACGATTGATGATGATGATGAAGATGGGGAGAGCAGTGGTCTGAAGTCTGTAAAGCAGAAGGGAATTCCAGGGAGTAGGGAAGGTGTGAATGAGAGGCCCACAGTGACAGTGGTGAGAAGGAATGCACTGAGTAGGTTAGCATTGGGAAACAGCATGTTGTAGTGGATAGAGCACGGGACTGGGAGCCAAAGGTCATGAGTTCTAATCCCGGCTCTGCCATGTGTCTGCTGTGTGGCCTTGGGCAAATCACTGAGCCTCAGTTACCTTATCTGTACAGTGGGGACTGAGACTGTGAGCCTCACATGGGTCAGGGACTGTGTCCAGTTTGATTTGCTTGTATCCACCCCAGTGCTTAGCATAGTGCCTGGCACATAGTAATACTTAACAAATACCATAATTATTATTGTTATTAGCTTGAGAGGACTAAAGATTGTGAGCTGAGGCATACTGGGGAAGAACAAGGATAGGTAGGGGAGAGAGAGAAGTAGGAGTGTCCTTAAAGCCAATGGTCAGGAGTTTCTGCCAGGGGCCAGAAAGGAATAGTCAACATTTGGAGGTTTTTGAAGTACGGGGGGCATCCCGCAGAGCATGGTGTTTTTGGAAAATATCCAGGCAGCAGAGGGAAATATGGACTGAAGAGGGAAGCAGCATGGCCTATTGGAAAGGGACCAGTCTGGGAGCCAGAGGACCTGGGTTCTAATCCCAACTCCTCCACTCCACTTGCCTACTGTCAGACCTTGGACAAGTCACTAAACTTCTCTGTGCCTGTTTCCTCAACTGCAAAAATGAGGATTCAGTACCATGTTTCCCTCCAACAAACTGTGAGCCCCATAGTGTGACAGAGACTGAATTCAGCCTTGTATCTACCTCTGTGCTTAGAACACATAGTAAGTGCTTAACAAGTACCATTAAAAAAAAACTGGAGGCAGGGACATCTGATGGGAGTAGTCAGGGTTGGGATATGACAAGCACTTGGATCAGCAAAATGGCAGTTTGGATCAGTCATGCAATCAATGGCATTTATTGACTGCTTACTATCTGCAGAGTACTGTACTAAGCACTTGGGAGAGTACAATGCAATAGAATTTGCAGACACGTTCCCTGCCCATAACGAGTTTCCAGATGGAAAGGAAAGGGCAGATTCTGAAAACACGGAGGAAAAATCTCTTGACTATAAGCTCGTTGTGGGTAGGGAACATGTCTGCTACTTCTGCGATATTGTACTCCCCCAAGTGCTTAGTACAGTGTTCTTCACATAGTAAACAGTCAATAAATACCATTGATTTATGGACTGATTGATTTGATGACTGACTGAATATAGGGATTGAAAGAGAAAGAGGAGTCGAGGATAGTGGCAAGGTTGTGGGCTTGAGAGATGGGGGAGTGGTGATGTCATCAGATGTAATAGAAATGTCAGGTGGACAAGAGGATTTGGGAAGGGGATGAGGAAATTGGTTTTGGATATATTAAGCTTTGAGGCATTGGGGAAACATGTAGTGAAGCAGCGTGGCTCAGTGGAAAGAGCCCAGGCTTGGGAGTCAGAGGTCATGGGTTCTAATCCCAGCTCTGCCACTTGTCTGCTGTGTGACTTTGGGCAAGTCACTTAACTTCTCTGTGCCTCAATTACCTCATCTGTAAAATGGGGATTAAGACAGTGAGACCCACATGGGACAACCTGATCACCTTTTATCCGCTCCCACCCAATGCTTAGAAAAGTGCTTTGCACATTGTAAGCATTGTTCATTCTCAGACTCTTTTGCGGGCTCCTCCTCCCTCTCCCATCCCCTTACTGTAGGGGTTCCTCAAGGCTCAGTTCTTGATCCGCTTCTGTTCACTATCTACACTCACTCCTTTGGTGAACTCATTTGCTCCCATGGCTTCAACTATCATCTCTACACTGATGACACCCAAATCTACATCTCTGCACCTGGTCTCTCTCCATCCCTTCAGGCTCGTGTCTCCTCCTGCCTTCAAGACAACTCCATCTCAATGTCTGCTCATCATGTAAAACTCAATATGTCTAAGACTGAACTCCTTTTCTTCCCTCCCAAACTCTGCCCTCTCCCTGACTTTCCCATCACTGTTGATGGCACTACCATCCTTCCTGTCTCACAAGCCCTCAACTTTGGTGTCATCCTCAACTCTGCTATCTCGTTCACCCCTCACATCCAATTTGTCACCAAAAACTGCCGGTCTCACCTCTGCAACATCGCCAAGATCTGCTCTTTCTTCTCCATCCAAACCACTACCCTGCTGGTTCAATCTCTCATCCTATCCCGACTAGATTACTGCATCAGCCTCCTCTCTGATCTCCCATCCTCCTGTCTCTCCCCACTTCAGTCTATACTTCACGCTGCTGCCCAGATCATCTTTGTGCAGAAGTGCTTTGGGCATGTTACTCTCCTCCTCAAAAATCTCCAGTGGCTACCAATCAACCTACGCATCAGGCAAAAACTTCTCACTCTTGGTTTCAAGGCTGTCCATCACCTCGCCCCCTCCTACCTCACCTCCCTTCTTTCCTTCTACAGCCCAGCCCACACCCCTCCGCTCCTCTGCCCGCTAACCTCCTCACTGTGCCTCATTCTCGCCTGTCCCGCCATCGGCCCACATCCTCCCCCTGGCCTGGAATGCCCTCCCTCCACACATCCACCAAGCTAGCTCTCGTCCTCCCTTCAAAGCCCTACTGAGAGCTCACCTCCTCCAGGAGGCTTTCTCAGACTGAGCCCCCTCTTTCCTCTCCCCCTCATCCCCCTTCCCATTCCCCCGCCCTACCTCCTTCCCCTCCCCACAGCACCTATATATATGTTTGTACGGATTTATTACTCTATTCATTTTACTTGTACATATTTACTATTCTATTCATTTTATTTTGTTAATATGTGTTGTTTTGTTGTCTGTCTCCCCCTTCTAGACTGTGAGCCCACTATTGGGTAGGGACTGTCTCTATGTTACCAACTTGTACTTCCCAAGCACTTAGTACAGTGTTCTGCACACAGTAAGCGCTCAGTAAATATGATTGAATGAATGAATGAATGAATGAATGTAAGCGCATAACAAATGCCATCATAATTATTATTATGTTGAGAGATGTCTTCGAAAAATGAGGAAATGCAAGACTGCAGAGAAGGAAAGAAGTAGGGAGTGGTGAGGTAGATTTATGAGTCATTTGTAAGCTCCTGTGGGTTTACAAAATGGCAATTTGGAGTCAGTCAATCAATGGCATTTATTGAGCACTTACTATGTGCAGAGTACTGTGATAAGCATTTGGGAGAGTACAACAGAACTGGCAGGCTCATTCCCTGTTCATAACGAGCTAACAGATGGAGAGGAAAGGGCAGATTCTGATGACATGGAGGAAGAACCTCTAGACTGTAAAGTCGAAATGGGCAGGGAACATGTCTACTTACTCCGTTGAACTGTACTCTTCCAAGTGCTTAGTACAGTGCTCTGCACACACTAAGTATTCAATAAATACCACTGATCGATTGATCCATATAGAAGTGTTAGTTGAGGCCAAAGGGCAGATGAGCTACCCAAGGGAGTGAATACGACTGAGAATGGAAGGGGACCCAGAATTGAGCAATGAGGGCACCAAAAATTAGGAGGCAGGAGGGAAATGAAAACCCGATAAAAGAAAATGAGAAGGAATGGCTAGAGAAGGAAGGAGAACTCAGACAGGACTGTTTCAGGGAAATGGAGGTTGGATAGTGTCTCCAGGGGAAGGAGGTATTTCATTATCAAAGGTATCCAAAAGGTAGAGGAGACTAAGGACTGAGTAGGGGTCCATCAGACTTGGAGAGAAAGAGACCATTAGTGACCTTGGAGAGATCGGTATATGTTGAGTGAAGGGATCACAGGTTGGACTGTAATAATAGTAATGGTATTTTATTATTATTAATTGTATTAAGCACTTACTATGTGAAAAGCATTGTACTAAGTGCTTGAGAAACTACAATGTAATAGACATGTTCCCTGTCCACAAGGAGCTCACAGTCTAGAGGGGAAGACAGACAATAAACACAAATAAATACAGATAAATACCTGTTAAGCATTTACTCTGTGCCAGGCTCTGTACTGAGTGTAGGGGTGGATACAAGAAAATTGGGATGGACACAGTCCCTGTCCCACTTGGGGCTCACAGTCTCCATCTCCATTTTACAGATGAGGTAACAAGTACAGAGAAGTGAAACAACTTGCCCAAGGTCACACAGCAGACAAGTGGCAGAGCTGGCATTAGACCCCTTAACCCTCTGACACCCAGATCTGTGCTATATCCACTATGCCATGCTGCTTCTCTACTACACCACACTACTTCTCTAGGAAGGAGATGATCGAGGAGGGTGTTGAAGGAGAGGAACTGATGGTAGCGAGTGTAATCAACCCTTTCAAAGAGTTTGGGCAGGAATGGTAGGAGGAAGTTGGAATGATAGCTGGATGGTGTGCAGGGGTCAAGAGCGGGCTTTTTTAGGAGAGGGGAGACAGGCATGTTTGAAGGCAGAGGGGAAGGAGCCATCAGAAGAGTGAATAACTGAAGATGGTGGTCAAGGAGAGATGAAGAGTGGGTGCTGAGGTTTTTATAAGGTGTGAAAGGATGAGGTCTGAGTTGCAGGTGGAGAGTGTATATTTTGAAAGGAGGCAGGAAATCTATTCTTGAGAGATGGCTGGAAAAGCTGAAAGAGTGGGTGTGGGGGTAAAAGGAAGCTGGAAAGGTGAGAGGGAGAGTTTGAGAAGTTCCCACAGTTTCAATTTCGTCAAAAAAGTAGTCAGCACTGGCAAATTAAAGAGGAAGTTAAAAGTCTGTTGTAGGCATTGGGCATGGGAGTCAACTGGGGAAGAGAAGGGATGTTGCTAAGTAAAGGAGAGGCAGAGTCACAGCAGGTGAGAAAAAGTTGGAGATGACTGGATTTCCGCCAGCAGCGCTCTGCAACATAATCACAGGAAGAGAGGAAGAGTTCTGTAGAGGTGATCCAGGGCCACGGGTAAGATGTACAAGATCAGCAGAGAGACAGGGGAGCAAGAGAATTGAGTTCAACGGAGAGGGCAGAGTTGAAGCCAAGGATTTGTTGCTAATAAACTCTTTTATCGGTCTGGCAATTGAACACTGACTTTAAGTTGGAAACTATTAACAATTTGGAGCTGCACATAAAAAAGGAAAATAAAAATCAAGAAATCCAATTTGAATATCTCTCCCTTAGCATTACTTCTGTATTTCAGATATTGCCAATCTAAGAAAACATTACTACTCTCAACATTATGGCACTGGTAAATGTGGCTTGGGCTGAGGTTTACAAGCTAAGTAACTCTTCCAAGCACTAAGTACTGTGTCCTGCACACAGTAAAAGACTCTATAAATATGATTGACTGATTCATTGATAATGAACATTTTTGTGGACTGAAATACCCATTTGTGCACTTTGGGTGAAAAGCTAATAAACTCCCAGTAAAAATTGTCACATTTAAGAATGAGTTACTATGTCCCCCTATTTAACATATTTAAGAAGCAACATGGGCCTAGTGGAAAGAACATGGGCCTGGAGAGTCAGAGGACTTGGGTTCTGCTATGTGACCTTTGGCAAGTAGCTTTAACTTCTCTATGGCCTCAGTTACCTCATCTGAAAACAGGGATTAAATACTAGAAGCAGTGTGGCTCAGTGGAAAAAGCCCGGGCTTGGGAGTCAGAGGTCATGAGTTCTAATCCCGGCTCCCCCCACTTGTCTGCTGTGTGACTTTGGGAAAGTCACAACTTCTTTGAGGCTGAGTTACCTCATTTGTAAAATGGGGATTAAGGTTGTGAGCCTTATATGGGGACATAGACTGTGTTCAACCTGATTAGCTTGTTTGTTATCTTACCCCAGCACTTAGTAAAATGCCATAATAATGAAAAAGAAACAAGTGAAAAGCACTGTGGGTTCTGTGAGTTGTAACTATAATTGTCTTCCCTATAGATTTAGCTCCTTGAGATTCATCCTGGGATGGTTAATATGGCAAAGACAGGAGAGGTTCAAATAATGCACTTGAATCTGAATTTTATAGCTCTTACATAATAGGCTTTGGCTGGGTCAGCAAGTGTCATTTAAATAGTTAAGCTCAATGTTATTTATTGGGTGCTTGTTGTGGGCAGATGTGCAGAATACTGTACTAAATGCTTGAGATGGTGATACAATAGCATTGGTAGACACAATCTCTGCCCACAAGGAGCTTACAGTCTAGAGGAGAGTCTAATTTGCCAAAAACCTCAAAATAACACTGATGGAGATCTAGTAGTTTGACCAACCAGGAGATAGCAAAAATGACTTCTGGGGTCAGATCAAGCGGGATCTGAAACTCTGGCATTTGTAAATAGCACTGAACTGTTTTCCCATATCTTTATTTTCAGTGAAACTTGACTCAGAGATGGCTTTTATTGTTCTGTTTATGAGACCTGTTAATATCTTACTTTGTGCCAAACACTAAGCACTGGAGTAGATGCAGGTTGGACACTGTCCCTGTCTCATATGGGTTCACAGTGTAAGCTGAAGGGAGTAGGATTTAATTCCCATTTTACAAATGAGGGAACTGAGGCACAGAGAAGCTAAGTGACTTGCCCAAGGTCACACAATAGACATGTAGTGGAGTGAGGTCAACTGAGTCCCAGGTCTATGCTCTTTCCACTAGGCCAAACTGCCTCTTACCGTTGTCCTCCACTGTTCTCCCCCACCCAAGAGCCACTGTCTCCCACACTTCGACGCTATGATTTAACAAAAGGGAATCTAAAGAATATTTTTTAACAACTCTAATTTGGAAGTCATAAACCACGAATATAACCTTTTAGACAAGGTGCTCATTAATGAAATTAGCACCCTCCGGCTGTTATGTTAGTATTATAAAGGGTGAAAGGGTAAAGTTTGACTTAGTGGATGTTCTGTAAAGTTTTTGCCCAGTAGCCCTCGATGAAACTGTTAAAAGAGTATTTTATGAATCGTAAAATAACTTGCATAAACATTTATGCAGCTTAGTGCTTGAACTAGCTTTAGGATTTTTCGTTTGCACCATTTTGAGTTGTTCTGGTCACTCTTTCTGCTGACCCTTTAGAAGGTTGCCATGACACCTGTTTCTGTAAAAATATTAAAGGTATTTGTCAAGCCCTTATTATGATCCAAATACTGCACTAAACCCTGGGGTAGATACAGGATAATCAGGTTGTGCACAGTCCCTATCCCACAAGGGGCTCACAGTCTAAGAGGGAGGGAAAAGAGGAAAAAGAATAGTACTGGGAGTCAGAGAACCTGGGTTCTCTTCCTGGCACCATCACTTATCTGCTGTGTGACCTTGGGGAAGTCACTTAACTTCTCTATGTCTCAGTTTGCTCCTCTGTAAAATGGAGATTAAGACTGTGAGCCCCACATGGGACATGGACTGTGTTCAGCCTGATGAATCAAGAATACCTCCCGGAGGAGGTGACCTTTAAAGAGGGTTTTAGTGGAGGATAGAGCAAAGTTTGGTAAGCTGAGGGCAGAGGGAGTATCTGGTGGGAAATGAGCATGGTACTTCTTGACTGGAAGCTTTTTCCAGGGTCACTGGCTCTTTAACAGGTAACCAGAATGAGTAAAAATAAATACGAATGTGGGTTTGGCAGGCAGCCCAAAACAAATGCGGAGACGTAAGTTCATCAAAGAAAAGTCCCTCTAGACTACAGGCTCGTGTGGTCAGGGAGTGTGACTGTTTATTGTTGTGCTCTGCACACAGTGCTCAATAGATACAAATTGAATGAATGAAAACAGAATTATCATAATGGCCGCCTGTGTTCTTTCTGCTCAGGCTAATTTACAGGATTGGTGTTTCATTATACACTGGCTTCAGTTCAAAAGGAAGAACTTCTTGTTCCATTTCCCATAACCCGATGATTTTTAGCTCAATAGAGGATGATTTTAATATACTGGGACAAAGGAAATATAAAGACCATACAAATCTGAGAAATAATTCCATAGAGATCATCAGAGCTGGAAACTGAAGTAAGGTTGCTTGCATATTGTTGTAATTGGAGAAATAAGAAAGTGGAAAGTTTATCCTGAGGCAACTGTAAAAGAACGAGGATGATTTGAAGAGCTCTTAAAGGTCATACTTCCTGAAAAGTGGGATTAGTTTTCACTTTATACTTCTGTTTCAAGCATTAACAACTCTTTTGTTCTTTACTCTCCCAAGGTCTTAGTAAGCGCTCTGCCCACAGTAGGTGCTCATTAAACACCATTGATTTATTGATTGACAAGAAGCAGCATGGCCTAGTGGAAAGAGCATGGGCCTGGGAATCAGAGAACTTGGGTTCTGGTCTCAACTCTGCCATTTGTCTGTTGTATGATCTTGGGCAAGTCTTTTAAGCTTTTTCTGTCTCAGTCACCTCATCTGTAAAATGGAGATTCAATCCCTATTCTCCCTCTTAGACTGTGAGCCTTGTGTGGGACAGGAGTTGTTTCTGACCTGATTATCCTGTACCTTCCCCACCGTTTCGAACAGTGATTGAAACATAGTAAGCACTTAAATATTATTTTATTACTACTAATAATACTGAAAACAAATCATTTTTATAATGATTCAGTATAGGAAAATTGATTCTAAAAGTATCAATTCATTGTGACCCTGCTCTCTTTATTTTTCCCACCACCTCTTCACTTCTCTTTCTATTCTTCCCAGATTCATGGCAAGTACAGACTTGTGTGGGAGAGGGAAAATATTTTTGCCCTACCCTGCCCAGCTACAAAGTTGTTCCCTTTGAGACTAGCCCTTGGACAAAAAATCCCCAGTAGTGGGGAGAAATGGTTTCCACCCAGAACCAAAAATTTTGCCAGCCATGGTGGGTTTTGCCATGCCCTCTACACACATGAACCATGCTACCAATCAAATGTTTGATGGTATTTATTCTTTTTAAATAGTATTTGTTAAACACTTTTGACACCTGTCTACATGTTTTGTTTTGTTGTCTGTCTCCCCCTTCTAGTCTGTGAGTCCGTTGTTGCGTAGAGACCATCTCTATATGTTGCTGACTTGTACTTTCCAAGCACTTAGTACAGTGCTCTGCACACAGTAAGCGCTCAATAAATATGATTGAATGAATGAATGTACCAGGGATAGATACAAGCTAGTCAGGTTGGACACAGTCCATGTCCCAAAAAGGGCTCATAGTCTTAATCCCCTTTTTACATATGAAGTAATTGAGGCACAGAAAGGTGAAGTGACATTCCCAAGATCACACAGCAAAGTGGCAAAGCCAGAATAAGAACTCAGGTCCTTCTGACTCCCAGGCTGGTGCTGTTTCCACTGGACCATACTGCCTCTTGATTGCATACTGTGTAAAAAACATTGTAATAAGCACTTGGGAAAATACATTACACCAGTCTTGGTAGACACGCCCCCTGCTCACAAGGAACTTACAGTCTTTAGGGGAATGATAATAAAAGATATAAAAACTGGGCTCATCCTACTGTATGTTGTTGTCTTCTTATCATGAAGGCTGTCTAGAAAACCCATCCATCTTTCCTCTCAGAATACCTCTCAGAAACAGAATTTCTTTCTTTTCTTTGAGAATTCCTCTCGGAATGAATCAGTGTGACCTAGTGGAAAGAGCACAGGCCTGGGTTTTAAACCCGGCTCCTCCACTCGTCTACTGCATGACTTTGGGCAAGTCGCTTCACTTCTTTGTGTCTCAATTACCTCATCTGTAAAATGGGAAATGAAGCTATAAGCCCAACCTGATTATCTTGTATCTACCCTAGCACTCAGTACAGTGCCTGGCACATAGTAAGGGCTTAACAAATACCATTAAAAAAAAGTCCCATTAGGTTACCCAAGTCAGCTATTTCCCCTTCTTTCATTAAAGCATTCTGCCAACCCTTCATGCTTGACTTTTAATTAAAGGTCCTCTAATATTTTATGGTCAGAACTCAAAAACTTTTAAGGCTCTCTAATTCCCAGAGTCTTGCTTCCCCTTCTTACACAAAACAATCAATTGCCTTTGGTATCGTAGGCTGGGCTGTTTCTCTCCACCCCTATCTCCACCCCACCCAAATAATATAGGAAATCTCTGTTGCGGGTTTATTTGGCAGTCAACAAATACTTAGAAAATTCAGTGGTGCTTCCATCTATTCCGGATGCTGCAAGTATTTCTACTTCTTCTTCTCCACCCCACCCAAATTATATAGGAAATCTCTGTCGCAGGTTTATTTAGCAGTCAATAAATACTTATAAAATTCAGTGGTGCTTCCATCTATTCCAGATGCTGCAAGTATTTCTACTTCTTCCCCAGTTACTTTTACCTTTAAACCCTCTATTTCCCCTTCACCCATTGGCAATTTCAGAGAGGCAGAAAGGGAAAGGGAATAGCTCAGCCGGCCCCTGTTCACTCCCCACTTCCTTTTTCACTGAACAAATATGAGAGCTCTCCTATTATTTCCAGCTTTTCCTTTGATCTGGTCTTGATTTGTCCACTTTTAAACTTCAAAGTCATAACTAACTTTCCCTTCCCTCGGTCTCCTGGCACCTCACCATCAAAAGCATTTGTTAATTCCTATCTGCGTGGTACTGTTCTAGGTGCTATTAAAACTTCATTTTGTGCCTGCCCTTCCCTTTCCTGTCACATGACCCCTTGTTCCCCTCAGACATATGTTTCGCATTTGTCCTTTAATCTGCTTGGTTATCTGTGTGGTTTCCCCCTCTCCCTGCTTCATCCTGTCACTGTCTTCCTTCGCACATCTCTGCATCTCTTCAGTTTTGTGGATTGCTCTCTAAGTTTCCTGCTCTTTATCACCTTCTTGACGTCTTGGTGTCCACAGGGATTGTCTTTCTGTTGCTGAATTGTACTTTCCATGTGCTTAGTAGAGTGCTGCACACACAGTAAGCACTCAATAAATACAATTGAATGAATGAATGTTTTTTTCCCCCAGCACCCCTTAATCTTTTTTTTAGCAGTGGTCTGTACATCCTAAAAGAAAAACAGTGTGGTCCAGTGGAAACAGCATGGGCCTCAGAGTCAGAGGACCTGGGTTCTAATCCTACTGCACCAGTTGTCTGCTGTGTGACCGTGGGCAAGTCACTTAACTTCTCTGGGCCTCAGTTTCCTCATCTGTAAAATGGGGATTCAATACCCATTCTTCCTCCTACTTAGACTATGAGCCCAATATGGGATAAAGACTATGTCTGACCTGATAAACTTGTTTCTACCCTAGCACTTTGAACAGTGCTTGGAATGTAGTAAATGCTTAACAAATGATGATGATAATAATAATAAATAATAATAATAATAATGCAGAGCTCACAGTCTTCGATTACCTGCCGTATCAGGACTCTTGGCTCTTTTTCTGCTAAATAAAATTTGCTCAGAATTTCTGTCATCTTTTCCTAAGTTTCTCCACTTTTCCAGGTTAATGTGTACCTTGGCCATCTCAGACATCCCAAGCTACCCTTGGCATTCCTGATGCTGATATTTCCTAAGAAAGATAGCCTGTTATCATTCATTCATTCTTTCTTTCATTCATTCAATTGTATTTATTGAGTGCTTACTGTTTGCAGAGCACCGTACTAAGCACTTGGAAAGTACAAATCGGCAACATATAGAGACGGTCCCTACCCAACAATGGGCTCACTCTTGGCCCTGCCCCAAGAAATGTGGATTCTATGGGGAGGTAAGACTTCAAAAAATAATCCAGAAAGATTCCAGTACTCTGCCTTCACAAAGGATTTGGGTGAAATGTTTCCAAAACTTCTGGCCCTATGGATCTAGTAAACTGGGAAGCTACAGCTGCTTAGCTGGGGGTGCTCTCAGTAAACAAGAGATGCGGGTTTTCTGGCATCTGAGTAGGCAGGTGAGGAAGGGCTTCAAACTGCTCCCCACCCCCAGACTTGGATTAGATCTGAGCATCTTGGAAAGAACCAATTCCTGCAATTAGCTATGCCTGGATAGTTCTATGATCTCTCCTTTTCTCCTTCCAAATTCTGCACACACCATCCTTTAACAATAATAATAATAATAATGGCATTTGTTAAGCGATTACTACATTCAAAACACTGTTCTAAGCGCTGGGGAAGATACAAGGTGATCGGGTTGTCCTAGGTGGGGCTCACAGTCTTAATCCCCATTTTACAGATGAGGTAACTGAGGCCCAGAGAAGTTAAGTGATTTGCCCAAAGTCACACAGCTGACAATTGGCTCCTGGGACCTTTCTCCCTCCTAATAATCATAATAATAGTTATCATACTTGTTAAGCAGTTACTATGCTCCAAACACTGTTTTAAGCACTGGAATAGATACAAGATAATCAGGTTGGACAAAGACCCATGGATAAGCGAGGGGATACAATGATCCGTGAACACAATGCCCATGATTTAGCAGCGGGACACAATGTCCCGCGATCCCAGCTGGTTACTTGGACAGAGTGGAGGTGGCTTCTAGGGGTGAGTGTAGCGATGACGGGGGTGGTGGGGGCCCAGCCCAAGGGCCTCGGTGTGGTCAGGCAGGGATGCAGATGCCCGGGCGGGGGGCCACCAGGACCCCGGTTGTGGGGCATAAGCACCCAATAACAGGCTGTTGGGGGACTCTATCCTAATCCTCCTCGACCTCCTAGCTGCCTTCAACACTGTACACCACCCCCTTCTCTTCAATACACTATCCAACCTTGGCTTCCAGACTCTATCCTCTCCTGGTTCTCCTCTTATCTCTCCGGCCATTCATTCTTGGTGTCTTTTGCAGGCTCCTCCTCCCCCTCCCATCCCCTTTCGGTAGGGGTTCCTCAAGGGTCAGTTCTTGGTCCCCTTCTCTTCTCTATCGACACTCACTCCCTTGGTGAACTCATTTGCTCCCATGGCTTCAACTATCATCTCTAGGCTGATGCAACCCAAATCTACATCTCTGCCCCTGCTCTCTCTCCCTCCCTCCAGGCTCGTGTCTCCTCCTGCCTTCAAGACATCTCCATCTGGATGTCTGCCTGCCATCTAAAACTCAATATGTCCAAGACTGAACTCCTTATCTTCCCTCCCAAACTCTGCCCTCTCCCTGACTTTCCCATCACTGTTGACAGCACTACCATCCTTCCCATCTCACAAGCCCGCAACCTTGGTGTCATCCTTGACTCTGCTTTCTCGTTCACCCCTCACATCCAATCTGTCACCAAAACCTGCCGGTCTCACCTCCGCAACATTGCCAAGATCCGCCCTTTCCTCTCCATCCAAACCACTACCCTAGTTCAATCTCTCATCCTATCCCGACTGGATTACTTCATCAGCCTCCTCTCTGATCTCCCATCCTCCTGTCTCTCCCCACTTCAATCTATACTTCACGCTGCTGCCCGGATCATCTTTGTGCAGAAACGCTTTGGGCATGTTACTCCCCTCCTCAAAAATCTCCAGTGGCTACCAATCAACCTACGCATCAGGCAAAAACTCCTCACTCTCGGCTTCAAGGCTGTCCATCACCTTGCCCTCTCCTACTTCACCTCCCTTCTTTCCTTCTACAGCCAAGCCAGCACCCTCTGCTCCTCTGCCGCTAACCTCCTCACTGTGCCTCGTTCTCGCCTGTCCCGCCGTTGACCCCCGGCCCACAGCCTCCCCCTGGCCTGGGATGCCCTCCCTCCACACATCCACCAAGCTAGCTCTCTTCCTCCCTTCAAAGCCCTACTGAGAGCTCACCTCCTCCAGGAGGCCTTCCCAGACTGAGCCCCCTCCTTCCTCTCCCCCTCCCTCCATCCCCCCGCCTTACCTCCTTTTCATTCAATTCATTCAGTTGTATTTATTGAGCACTTACTATGTGCAGAGCACTGTACTAAACACTTGGGAAGTACAAGTTGGCAACAACTTCCTTCCCCTCCCCACAGCACCTATATATGTATATGTGTTTGTACATATTTATTACTCTATTTATTTTACATGTACATATTTATTCTATTTATTTTATTTTGTTAATATGTTTTGTTGTCTGTCTCCCCCTTCTAGACTGTGAACCCGCTGTTGAGTAGGGATCATCTCTGTTGCCAACTTGTACTTCCCAAGCGCTTAGTACAGTGCTCTGCACACAGTAAGCATTCAATAAATGCGATTGAATGAATGAATGAATGAATGACCTTCTGATTCCCAGGCCCATGCTCTATTCATTACACCATGCTGCTTCTCTACATATTACATGTAGAGTGCACATCTTTCTTAACACAGGGCTCTTTGGCAATATCACCCCTGAGTTATAGGAAAATAGAGTACATATATATATATATATATATACAAGAAATGTATGCACATATATATTTCACTATATATACATGTAGGTATGGCTTTATATCTAACACATATCCAAATCATTCAGTCAATGGTATTTATTGAGCACTGACTGGGCATAGAGCACTGCACTAGATGCTTGGGAGAATACAGTAGATTAGAGTTGGTTGACACGTTTCCTGCCTGAGTTTACTGTCTAGAAGGAGACCTGGGTTCTAACATCAGCTTCACTGCTTACTGGCTGTGTGACCCTAAGCAAGTCACTCAACTTCTCTGTGATTCAATTTCTTCCTCTGAAAAATAGGAATGAAATACCTGCTCTCTTCCTCTTTAGACTGTAAGCTCCATGTGCGACAGGGACTATATCTGGTATGATTATCTTGGGTCTACCTCAACTCAGTGCAGTTCTTGGTGCATAATGCACATTTAACAAATACCAGAAGACTGTGTCCAACCCGATTTGCTTTTGTCCACCCCAGTACTTAGTACAATGCCTGGTATATAGTAAGCGCTTAACAAATACCACTAATTTTATTTTAAAATATGTGTAAATGTCAGGAAAAAAATCCTGCATTTCTAAAATCCAGAGTAGAAAAAAATGCTCAAATTCTTAAAGCTCACCTCCTTTACCAAATCATCCCAGCACCCAGGACATCAGCTAATACACAGGGCTGTGAGAAAGGCCAGGCAATCCTACAGTCAGTGAGATTGTTTCAAGATATCATCAAGTGGGCTTACTAATGAAAGAAGAAAAAAGACTGGCTCCTTTCCTACAAGACTGTGCTCGTAGCAAAGTGAATATCCGGTGAACTCTGGATGAACAGCTTCTTTCCATCTGGATGTTCTGATTTAATAATAATAATAATGGCATTTATTAAGTGTTTATTATGTACAAAACACTGTTCTAAGTACTGGGGAGTTTACAAGGTGATCAGCTTGTCCCACAGGGGGCTCACAGTCTTAATCCTCATTTTACAGATGAGGTAACTGAGGCACAGGGAAGTTAAGCGACTTGCCCAAGGTCACACAGCTGACAAGCGGCGGAGTCAGGATTTGAACCCATGACCTCTTACTCCAAAGCCTGGGCTCTTTCCACTGAGCCATGCTGCTTCTCACTGCTTTTCACTGGGTTAGGATAGGCTTCAGTCCCGGGAAGGGAAGGGGCTAGTTTTATGACCATTGATTTTTTTTTCCAAATACAGAGGACTGATAATCATTCTGTCAAATAAAATGGGTATGGTTATGTATTATAGAAAATGAGGCATTCTAAATATATTAAAAATAATATTTTATTTACAACAAAGCCTCTGCAAGGTGTTTGAAACACAGGGAACTGTGATGTTAAGAGCATCAGAAGACTGCCTTCAATATTTAATACCCACTAACACAACAGAGATGATATTAAAGTCATCACTATTGTTTGATATTAGAGACTGCCATGAATTCAGGCAATCGATAGCTTTATATTTGTTAGGGTGATGTAAAATTAAAGTGCTCATCTCTGATTAAACATTCTCTTTTGGTTTCTATTTCTCCCCAAGGTGTAGTGAACAATGCATTGTTTCCTAATTCCTAAATGGGCCAAAACATTTATAAACAAATACGCAATTCAAGCATTTATCCTATTACTAACCAGGAGAATTTCATTAAAAGAGCAGAGGTCATCCTTGAATAGCAAGAGCAGCCATAGAAACAGTCGCAAATGAGTCAATAATAACAATACTTTATGTTAAGTGTTTACTATAGGCCAAGCACTGTATTAATGTACATATGTTAATGTATATATGTTTGTACATATTTATTACTCTATTTATTTATCTTGTACATATCTATTCTATTTATTTTATTTTGTTAGTATGTTTGGTTTTCTTCTCTGTCTCCCCCTTCTAGACTGTGAGCCCATTGTTGGGCAGGGATTGACTCTATATGTTGCCAACTTGTACTTCCCAAGCACTTAGTACAGTGCTCTGCACACAGTAAGTGTTCAATAAATACGATTGATTGATTGATTAAATACTAAGGTAGATATAATAAATTCAAGCAGAATGGACACAGTCCCTGTCCCACTTGGGACTCACAGTCTAAAGGGGGAGGTAGAAGAGAAATCTCATTCACATTTTACAAATGAGGAAGCTGAGCCCCGGAGTAGGGAATGTGCCTGTCTATTGCCGTATTGTACACTCCCAAGTGCTTAGTACAGTGCTCTGCACACAGGAAGCGCTCAATAAATACAATTGACTGAAGGACTAGTTAAACGACCTGTCCAAAGTCACACAGCAAGAAAATGGTGGACCTGGGATTAAAATGATTTGCATGTATTAATTAACAGTCACAGTCAAAATAAGAACTGTGGATAACTTCTTAAAAAGCAGCCTAATAATAAGTAATTGTGGTATTTGTAAGGCACTTATCATTTGCCAGGCACTATACAAAGCGCTGGGGTGGATGCAAGCAAGTTGAGTTGGACACAGTCCCTGTCCCACATGGGGTTCAATCTTAATCCTCATTTTACAGATGAAGTAACAGGCACAGAGAAGTGAAGGGACTTGTCAAAGGCCACACAGTAGACACATGGTGGAGCCACGATTAGAACCCATGACCTTCTGACTCTCAGGCTCATGCTGCTTCTCGAAAGATATTGCAGGGAGAGAAATATCTTTCTTTACCACCTAAAGGAAGGAGGGGTTTAAAAGAATAAAGCACTATCTACTGGAAAAGGAAAAAAGAAACAGTAATAACGGTCCTTAGCTTCCAAGACTGTCAATCTACTGGCATCTTTCATGACAGCAGCTTTTTTTTTTTTTCATTTTTCCTTTAATACATTCAGAGTATCTTATTCAGAGAATGATGAGTAGGAGAAGGAAGCTTGCTGTGACAAACTCCAGAAACTGAATTGAGGACATTATGTACTTTATTCAGTGGTGGGAGTATTGTGGAGGGAAGATGGGGGAGGAGGAAGGAAGAAAGAAGAAAAAGATGGTGCAGAGAAGAGGGAATGTATTACACCTTCTCTGTCTGTTTTCAGTCTTACAACTATTTTTGAGGGTATTTGTTAAGCACTTACTAAGTGTTGGGCACTATACTAAGAGCTGGAGTAGACACAGGTAATCAGGTTGGACACAGTCCACGTCCCACATGGGATGCATAGTCTTAATCCTCATTTTACAGATAACTGAAGCACAGAGAAGTGAAGTGACTTGCCCAAGGTCAGACAGCAGACAAGTGGTGGAGTCATGATTAAAATCCAGGTCCTTCTGACTCCAAGGCCTGTATTCTATCCTCTAGTCCCTGCTGCTTCTCTAATTCAATCGTATTTATTGAATGTTTACTGTGTACAGAGCACTATACTAAGCACTTGGGAGAGTACAATGTAACAATAAACAGATACATTCCCTGCCCACAACAATGTTGACTGACACTATCAATGGTGTTTATTGAGCGCCTACTGTGTGCACAATAATAATCATAATGGTGGTATTTGTTAAGCACTTACTATGTGTCAAGCACTGTTCTAAGCGCTGGGGTAGATACAAGGTAATCAGTTTGTCCCACATAGGGCTCACAGTCTCAATCCTCATTTTACAGATGAAGTAACTGAGGCACAGATAAGTGAAGTGACTTGTCCAATGTCACATAGCAGACAAGTGGCAGAGCGGGGATTAGAACTCAGGTCCTCTGACTACAAAGCCTGTGATCATTCTATTAGGCCATGCTGCTTCTTAGACTCCCTGCTTGCAACTGAGTCTCTTTCGTACCCTACTCAGTAGAGTACCCTGGCTTTTTAATATGTTATGTGACAAGTTTATAACCCACTAAGATCATTACACTGCCCTAAAAGTTGAATCATTCATTAAAATCTAAATGACCCAGAAATACAAAAGTAGTCCATGGAGAAAATACAAATGAACTTTGGTTTCTGAATTGCACCACAAAAGAATAGGGTGTAAGATGTGATGGAGAATCTCTATCTAATTTGGTAGAATCTATACCTGACAGCTCAAGTTCTGCCTTCGTAATTCACTTTTGGGGGGACAAAAAGGCATGGCACACTCACCTTTAGTAAATGTGACATGAACATTTCCATAAAAAAATCAGAACGAGACTGCAAATGACTGCGAAGTGGTGTCAATAACAGTAATACACACATCTACATGGAAATGGCTGATTTTAACCACAATCACATGGTATTACTGATGGAAATAGAAAACGGAAAAGTAGGACATTTAGGATGCCAGGAGAAATAAGGAAAAGAAATTGATCTTGGTTTCAAAACTGCACGAATTGGTTTTCAAACCAGCTTTAATCATTTACTGTTAAAATCAACTTTAAAATAACTAGCCCATTTCAACTGTTTATTTTCCCCTTCATGTTTTTGAAAACATGTCTAAAAACCTACTATAAAACAAACCACTATATATAATAATCAGGGCTTATGTACATCTCTCATATAAAGCTGTAGATTATTTAAAATTTATATATTACTCTGGATGTGCTTTGTAATCTGCTGTGCTTTATTAGACTGGAAGCTGATTGTGAGTTAGGAATATGTCTCCCAACTTTGTTATATTGTACTCTCCCAAATGCTTAGTACGCTTAGTGCTCTGCATGCAGTAAGCACTCAATAAATCCCATTAATGGTGGTAGTTATTACCAGTGTATAAACCATGGCCTATAATCACATTCTGCTTTTTTACACATATATCAGCATACTGCAGCTTTGGAATCCTGGGCCCTGGGTGCTGAAGCGCCTAATTGCGGCTCCACCACATGTCTGCTGTGTGACCCTGGGCAAGTCACTTATCTTCTCCACGACTCAGTCTTAATCCTCATTTTACAGATGAGGTTAACTATGAGCCCCAAGTGGGACAGGGACTATGTCCAGCCTGATTAACTTCTATCTGCCCTAGAATTCAGAACAGTGCTTGGCACATAGTAAGTGCGTAACAAATACCACAATTATTATTATTATTCAGTGGTTAATGGCAGTGGACCCAGCCCTGCAGGCGTCACTGCTACAACCACTCTAAAAAATAATAATAGTGGTATTTAAGCACTTACTATGTGCCAGGCACTGTATAAGCGCTCTAGAACTGTTACCCTCACCCTCAATGGACAGACCCAGAAGTTAGAGCCCTGCTGATCAATGCAGTGTCCCACCTGGAAGTTACTTGTGTAGGGGGGCAAGAACAGGGTGAAATTGGGGAGACAGCTCTGATGATAGCATATTCAATCATTCATTCATTCAATCGTACTTATTGAGCACTTTGTGCAGGACACTGTACTAAGCACTTAGAAGAGTACAATACAACAATAAACAGACACATTCCCTGTCCACAACAAGCTTGCAGTCTAGAAGGGGAGACAGACATTAATATAAATAAAGAAATTACAGATATGTACGTAAGTGCTGTGGGGCAGGGAGGGGAAATGAATAAAGGGAGAAAGTCTAGGTGACACAGAAGGGAGTGAAAGAGAAAAGGAGGGCTTAGTCAGGGAAACCTTCTTGGAGGAGATGTGCCTTCAATCCTTCAATTTGTTTATTTGTATTGATATCCGTCTCCCTGACTCAAGACTGTAAACTCATGGGCAGGGGATGTAACTGTTTTTTGTTGTGCTGTACTTTCCCAAGTGATTAATACAGTGCGCTACACACAGTAGCTCTCAATAAATACGATTGAATGATAAGGCTTTCAAGGGGGAAGAGTAATTATCTGTTGACTATAAGGAAGAAGATAAAACATGACATAATGATGTCCTGCATTGCACTAAACCTGTGATATAATCAGAGGACTTGGGTTCTAATCCCACCTCTGCCACTTCTCTGCTGTGTGACCTTGGGAAAATCACTTATCTTCTCTGTGCCTCATCTGTAAAACGGGAATTAAGAATGTGAGCCCCACATGGGACAACCTGATTACCTTGTAACTACCCCAGCACTTAGACCAGTGCTTGGCACATAGTAAGCACTTAACAAATACCATAATTATTATTATATTTATTGAGGGCTTACTGTGTACAGAGTAATGTACTAAGCAGCTGGGTGAGTACAAAGTAACAGAGTTGGTAGATACATTCTCTGCCCTAAATGAGTTTATAATAAGAATAATGATAATAACAATAACATTTGTTAAGCATTTACTGTGTGCCAAGCGGTATGCTAGGTTCTGGGGTTGTTTCAATGCCATCAGATGAGAGACAGTCCCGTCTCACATAGGGCTCATGGTCCATGGGAAAGGGAGAACAGGGATTTATTTAATCCCCCTTCGACAGGTGAGGAAACTGCGTCACAAAGAAGCTAAGTGACCTCCCCAAGGTCACACAACAGGCCAGTGGCAGAGTGGGGATTAGACCCTTCATCTTCAGATTCTCAGTCCTATTCTCTTTCTACTACACCATGCTGTGTCACCCATCATGTGGTGGTTCATTCATTCAATCGTATTTGTTGAGCGCTTACTGTGTGCAGAGCACTGTACTAAGCGTTTGGGAAGTACAAGTTGGCAACAAAGTCAATCAATTGTATTTATTGAGCGCTTACTGTGTGCAGAGCACTGTACTAAGCGCTTGGGAAGTCCAAGTTGGCAACACATAGAGACAGTCCCTACCCAACAGCGGGCTCATAGTCTAAAACAAAATGATGCCTTATTCCCAGCCCACCCCCCTCCCTGGTGGCTCACATATCTAAAACAGAACTCCATATCTTCCCACTCAAACCCTGTCCTCTCCCTGACTTTCCCACCACTGTGGACGGCACCGCCATCCTTCCTGCCTCACAAGGTCGTAACCTTGACGTTATCCTTGACTCTTCTCTGTCATTCAACCCATATATTCAGTCCATCACTCGAGCCTGTCGGTCCCCTCTTCTCTATCATTCAACCCACATATTCAGTGGGTTCATTCCCCCCCATCTTACCTCCTTCCCTTCCCCACAGCACCTGTATATATGTATATATATATATATATATGTTTGTACATATTTATTACTCTATTTATTTATTTATTTATTTTATTTGTGCATGTCTATTCTATTTATTTTATTTTGTTAGTATGTTTGGTTTTGTTCTCTGTCTCCCCCTTTTAGACTGTGAGCCCACTGTTGGGTAGGGACTGTCTCTATATGTTGCCAATTTGTACTTCCCAAGCGCTTAGTACAGTGCTCTGCACATAGTAAGCGCTCAATAAATACGATTGATGATGATGATGATGATGGGGTGCCCAGAAGACGGATCAGCCCCAGAACCCACAGTGGGGTTAATACCGGCCTTTTTACAGATCCTAAATCTGTGGGGCCAGTTCAGGCCACCACCAATCCAAATGCATGACATGTGGGTAGGATGGCTCAGGCTGGGCCACACATTTTCAAGTTAAGCGGAGCTCTTAGAATAGAAAGAAAATTGCATGAAATTGCATGAAATGCTGTGAGGTTTTGCTCCCCATCTATATGCAAACTGACAGTCTCTCCTTTAACTTGGGAACAGCTACAAAGGAGAAGTTGGACAGAACACCCGTAGCTCACTCTATCAATCAATCAATGGTATTTATTGGGTGCTTACTATATTTCCAGAAAGCTTTATTGAACTCCTATTTGTCCAATATGCCTTGGAATTTATGTCCCCCTATTTTGACAGTGGCAACCCATCCTCTCTGTGCTATTAATATAAAGAGTTAGTTCCTTGCCTTCGATGAAGCTCTCCTCCAGTATGTAATTATAAATCAATGTTTTATCTATCAAAGAAAAACACCTTCAGCAGCTAATAGGGTAACATGACCTGAGAGGCTATGGACTAGAACTGATATTCTTTCTAAATAGTGTTAGAGAAGTAGTGTGGCTCAGTGGAAAGAGCACAGGTTTGGGAGCCAGAAGCCATGGGTTCAAATCCCCGCTCCGCCACTTGTCAGCTGTGTGACTTTGGGCAAGTCACTTCACTTCTCTGTACCTCAGTTACCTCATCTGGAAAATGGGGATTAAGACTGTGTGAGCCCCACGTGAGACAACCTGATTACCTCATATCTACCCCAGTGCTTAGAACAGTGCTTGGCACATAATAAGCATTTAACAAATGCTATCATTATTATTATTATTATTATTAAATTCCTCCCCCTTACTATAAGTCCTTAAGCAAAGTACTCAATTTCTATTTCTTCATTTGTTCAGTTGTGATAACTCATGGCGTTGAATGCAATGCGATAAAAGAATGCAATGTAATCCATTCACAGCAGCGTGACCTAATGGATGAAGCCCAGGCCTGGGAATCAGATAACCTAAATTCTAATCCTGCCTCTGCCACTTGTCTGCTGTGTAACATGGGGCAAATCACTTAGCTTCTCTGTGCCTCAGTTACCTCAACTGTAAAATGAGGATTAATACTGTGAGCCCCACATGGGACAGGGATTGGGTCCAACCTTGTGTCTACCTCAGCACTTAGTAGAGTGCCTGGCACATAGTAAATGCTTAATGCCGCAGTTATTATTATTATCATTTGGCCCACTAGTCTGGCGAAAGGGAACACTGTGAAAGAGAGGGGAGTGGAGGACAAGGAGCAACCTCTGACTGTGCATTCCTCCTTAGAATTATCTTCATTCAATCGTTTTTATTGAGCACTTACTGAGTGCAGAGCACTGTACTAAGTGCTTGGAAAGTACAATTAGGCAACAGATAGAGATAATCCGTACCCAGCAACGGGCAAATAGAATAACCCACCACCCAACCCCTCCTGCTGCTCCCAGCTCTACCAACACCTTTGTAATCAGGCCCAAATTCCCTCTGTAATTTATTCAGCTGCATCTTGCTTTGCTGCTTCAGAGGTTTAATTTGGTGATATCACCACTGCCAAAACATGAATCGAGGTGCATACAGCTCAGTAAGTAAAGGATGTGTGTGTTATCCAAGGACTGCTCATATTATCCCATGGGAAGCAGCATGGCATAGTGGCTACGGCACAGGCCTGGGAATCAGAAGGTCATGGGCTCTAATTCCAGCTCAACCACTTGTCTGCTGTGTGACCTTGGACAAGTCACTTCACTGGGCCTCAGTTCCTTCATCTATAAAATGGAGATTAAGACTGTGAGCCCTATAAGAGAGAGGGTGAGCCTGTTGGGTAGGGATTGTCTCCACTTGTTGTCGAATTGTACTGTTTCCAACCCAATTATCTTGTTTCTACTCCACTGCTCAGAACAGTGCTTGGCACATAGTAGCACTTAAATACCATAATTATTATTATTATTTTTCCTTCTTCCCTTTCCCTCCTATTTGCTGCCTTCTGGCTTCACCATCCTGGGCCTCCCTGGGCAGCTTCAATCAGTCATTTATTGAGTGCTTACTGTGTGCAGAGCATCGTGCTAAGCGCTTGTGAGAGTATACTAAAACAGAGTTGGTAGACACAATCCCTGCCCAGAACAAGCTTACAGTCTAGAGGGGATAAAGTCATTCCTATAATTAAATAAATAAATTACAGATATGTACATAAGTGCTGTGGGGCTGAGGGAGGGGTGAATAAAGGGAGGCAAATCTCTCATCTTGCTGCTCCATTGCACCTCTCTAACTTTATCTCTTCTGCCTGTGCCTCTGAACCCCTGTTCCTGTTCAATGCGTTCTGCCCTCCCCTACTTCAACCTCCCTCTCTCACATGCATAGCTGCTTTCCCTCTGCCTTCAACCACGTTCAAATTAACCTGAACTACAAAACCTCTCTAGATCCCACAGAATCCTCTAGCTAACATTCTCCTCCCTCTCCTTTGCAAAATCCTTAAAAGAGCTATGTACTCACTGCTTTCACTTCCACTCCACCAACTCTGTTCTCGACCTACCTCGGTCGGGCTTTCCCTCACTTCATTGCATCAAAATTGCACCAATGATCTCCTCTTAATCTAAATCCGCTGATCCATGCAATGTTTGAATCATTTTCCACTCTGAGGTACCTTCGATGCCATGGACCGTTCAATCGGATTAACTGAGCACTTACCGTGTGCTGTGCAAAGCACTCTACTAAGTGCTTGGGAGAGTACACTATAACAACTGACACATTCCCCGCTCACAACGAATTTACAGGGTATAGACTACCCTGTTCAATACCATGGACTGCCCCTTCCTCCTTAAAATGTTATCTGATCTTGGTTTTACTGACTCTGTATTTTCCAGGTTCTTTGCCTATGTCTCCAACCACTCTGCTTCCTTCACTGACTCGTTTTTCACCTCTCATCCCCCTATCAGTGGATTAGCGGTGCCTTCAAGGCTCTGCTTGGGGTCTCTTGCTCTTCTCCCTCTGCAACCACTCTCTTGGAGAATTCATCCAGTCATTTGGATTCCCCTCTTTGGGGATAATTCACACATCTCCCTCTTTAGGATGTCCTCTCCCCTGCCATCCAATCTTGCCCCTCTTCTGGCCTCCAGGACGATGCCACTTGGGTGGGCCGCTGACATCTCAAACCCAACTAGTCCAAAACTGAAATTCCGACATTCCTTCTCAAACCCTCTCCTCCTATCTCCCTTGCCACCACCACCACCAACAATATACAAATATATATTTGTACAGATTTATTACTCTATTTATTTTACTGGTACATATTTACTATTCCATTTATTTTGTTAATGATGTGAATATAGCTATAATTCTATTTGTTCTGTTGATTTTGACCCCTGTCTACATAATAATAATAATAATGATGGCATTTGTTAAGCACTTACTATTTGCGAAGCACTGTTCTAAGCGCTGGGGAGGTTACAAGGTGATCAGGTTGTCCCACGTGGGGCTCAGAGTCTTAAGCCCCATTTTACAGATGAGGTAACTGAGGCTCAGAGAAGTTAAGTGACTTTCATTCATTCATTCATTCAGTCGCATTTATTGAGCACTTACTGTGTGCAGAGCACTGTACTAAGCACTTGGGAAGTACAGGTTGGCAACATATAGAGACGGTCCCTACCCAACAGTGGGCTCACAGTCTAGACTTGCCCAAAGTCATACACTTGGGGAGCCAGGATTAGAACCCATGTCCTCTGGCTCCCAAGCCCCTGCTCTTTCCACTGACCCATGCTGCTTCTCATGTTTTGCTTTGTTATCTATCTCCTCCTTCTAGACTGTGAGCCCATTGTCGGGTAGGGTACAAGTTTCCGACTTGTACTTCCCAAGCGCTTAGTACAGTGCTCTGCACACAGTAAGCACTCAATAAATACAATTGAATGAATGAATGAATCCTCACACACCCGGACTTTGACCATGCTCTGATCAGCAAATCATATTAATCCCAGTTAACCTAACAAAAGGTGCCAGTTGACAGAACGTCTTCATGTCATCCCAATGGAAATTTAAAAATATTTAAATGTTATGTAATTAAGTAATGCTGAGTAACTCATTATTTGGAGCAATCAAGGAGACATCAGCTTACCATGTCTACTGGGCTAGTCTTTCTTAGCCAGGGCAAAACAAGCTAGAAAACGAGGGCAAAACACTTGCATTTGTTTCAGCTATTTTAAGAAATGAACTAGTTGCTTGAATTAATTCAGGACATTGTTTATATTCTTTCCTCCATTTAAAGAGTGCCTCGGGTTCAAGCTTAACATTAATGCATTAACAAAAATAACATTTTCTGTTCTCATAGATTGTTTCATACTGAAGGATTCTATGAGGTACACAAACTAAGCAGTGTTCATCACGATCATTTCCACCATCGCAAAAGGCAGCAGCTGATTAACAGCTGCACACATCACCATATGATAGTTTGCAAGAAAATGAACATAGCATCCAATTGAAAATTAGAAGTTTAGCCTCTTATTTCTTTTAATTTGTTTGCTAAACAATGGGACTCTCTCATACACTCTTATTTTGTGTTTGAACCCGACAACTTTCAGTATTGTATCTGGCATGATCCCTTAGTCCCTGAGCAATCAATCAATCAATCAATCATATTTATTGAGCGCTTACTGTGTGCAGAGCACTGTACTAAGTGTTTGGGAAGTACAAGTTGGCAACATATGGAGACAGTCCCTAACCAACAGTGGGCTCACAGTCTAGAAGAGCAATGAAGCCATCCTCACAGCAGCTTGGCCTAGAGGCAAGAGGTGGGAGTCACAGGACCTGAGTTCTAATCCCACTCTGTCGCCTGCTGTATGAACTTGGGCAAGTCATTTAACTTCTCTGTGCCTCCGTTTTTCCACAAGTAAAATGAGGATTCAATTCCTGTTCTCCCTCCCACTTGGACTGTAAGCCCTATGTGGGACAGAAACTAACTTTTATCTACCTCAATACTTTTCAATTCATCATACTTACTGAGCACTTACTGTGTGCAGAGCACTGTTCTAAGAGCTTAGAAGGGTACAATTTAACAAAGTTGGTAGACACATTCTCTGCCCACAGCGAGCTTACTTTGAACAGTACCTACACACAGGGTAGTGGGAGAGTAGGGGGAAGGAGGCAATATGGATGCTATCCCTGGAGTTTGAGTGAAAAGGGAGAGATGTGTTTTCCTGGTGGAGTTTTGATACCTTTTGTATTCCAATAAACTGGAAACAAGTACGAGGGAAAGCAGGAAATATTCTCCGGCCCCTGCCCAAGGATTGGAGCTTTTTGACAGGCATGGGTGACTTTGGGAAGTCAGTCTGAGCCAAGTCACACTCACTCAGGCCCCGGGCCTCCAGTTCTGGGGAAAAATAGGGGGCAATGGGCCCACCTTGTAACCTCCCCAGAGCTTAGAACAGTGCTTTGCACATAGTAAGCACTTAATAAACACCATCATTATTATTATTATGTGGAGGGAGGGGATGGAAGTGGGGAGAAGGCCCTGTGGCAGAGCAGGCAGGACCCTAATCTACACTGTTTCCTCTCTTTGCCCCACACACTCTTCACTAGGAATGCCTAAATCGAGCCTTTGTAGAGTTGGTAAAAGGAAATAATTGCTTTTTAAAGCTCTCTCTATAAAAGATCAGTGTTGATCTAGTCACCAAACATAAGGATTGCTGTCCACAAAGTTGGATTAGCTTCATGATCCTCCCAGAAGAGGCTGCTGATCTCTAAATAATAATAATAATGATGGTATTTGCTAAGCGCTATGTGCAAAGCACTGTTCTAAGCACTGGGGAGGTTACAAGGTGATCAGGTTGTCCCACGGGGGGCACACAGTTTTAATCCCCATTTTACAGATGAGGTAACTGAGGCCCAGAGAAGTTAAGTGACTTGCCCAAAGTCACACAGCTGACAGTTGGTGGAGCTGGAATTTGAACCCATGACCTCTGACTCCAAAGCCCAGGCTCTTTCCACTGAGCCACACTGCTTCTCCAAAAATGTTAAGATATATGCACATAGCAGTGAACAATTACTTCACCACTACAGAATGAAAATGCAAAATAGTATTTCATTTCAAGCCTTAATTTTCAATAAGAGTTGCCTTAGCTACTTGTGATGCTTGGAATGAGCTATTTCAGGCACTAGACAAGTAATTAATGATTGAATAGCCCATCCCAGTTAATCCATTAGACTGAGCCTTGATTTCATTAATTGACACGAATTGTCACCTGCAATAAATTTAACAACCTTGAATTGCTAACTTCAGGCTGACACACCCCTTCCCACTCCTCCCCCTTCCCACTGGTTCCCTAAACCCCTGTCTACTAACCTGAGGGAAATTCTCAGCTTTTAATAGGTAGCCATGTAGAGCGGTGCAAAATTAATTACTGTGCTCCCCACAATTCCCATATTTCAAGTCTCGACAAGTGCCTTCCGCCACCAAAATACTTTCCTCCTAAGCAATGCACGGTTAAATGTACTTCAGCCTGCAGAGTTCTCTGATCGAGAGTTGACAGACAAGAGTGCCTTAAGAGTTCCTTGGAAAAGTCAAGGTGACCTTACAAAAATGTACACTTCAGGGTTGTGCATAATCTTCCTGCAAGTCAAAGAGCTCATTCAAAATTATTTGTATATAACCACAGCTGTCTAGATAAAGGAAGCTGCCTATTTGTGTCAGTCCATAACATTTTGCAACATTATTAAGCTTTCAGATCTTATCTTCTTGTTCTCACCCTTTATCAGCATATGAAAGAACAGAATTGATCTTCACCAAAGGAAGAAAATGCTATACTTTTCACTTAAGTCCTGTCAACAGGACTGTGCAGTCAAGAAACCTTACCATTATTTGCTGGGGAAAGGGCAATAAACAACTCTAAAATCCACCCTATGCCTGTGGTTTTCTTGTTGTCATCTAAAATATTTTCTTCTGCTACCGGTCTAATGAGGCCCCCATTGTAATTTACTATAAAATGCCCAAGGGAGGCAAGGGGTAGGGAAAGATTCCAATTGACTCAATTGAATGTGTAACCAATGCCGGTCACTTTTGTATCCTGCTGAAGTGGATACCTGGAGCCAAAAAAAAAAAAAAAAAGAGCAAAAAAGCACAATCCCATGTAGGGCTCTCAGCAGATTTACAGCATTAAGATGCTTGAACAGTGCTTGGCACACAGTAAGCGCTAACAAATACTATTATTATTATTATATTGTACTCCCTAGCGCTTAATACAGTGCTCTGTATATAGTAAGCACTCAATAAATTCCACTGAGTGATGTGATTCCAAATTCTAAATTCCGTTGATCGATCAAAACGGTTCCAAGTTCTAAAGAAATCTTTTCTCTTTTCCACACAACCATCATTACCATTTCTTGGCTTTTAGGCATGTAAAATTGCACCCTAAGAAATATTAATCCATAAAAATTAAGAGTAAGGGATTGCAAACCGTTGAACAGTTAATTGCACATGTAGTTATTGGCCTAGAGTTTAGCTAGTCTCCATGCTTACAAACCCACGGAACCAAGAGAAAATTTTTTAAAAAAAGTTATTCTTACAAACTCTGAAAGCTCCTAGTATTTGATGATGCAGAAATGGAATATTCTGCTCCACAAAACTGAGGATCGGCGATCTAATTATTTTGACTTCAGGTGCCAGCTAATTTAAGGATAGCTCACAGCTTGTAAATCTCTTTCTTCAAATAAACCCCGAGTCCACTCTTCCTCAGGCATTGCCATATAAATTTTATTTTGTTTAGTTTTGGGGTAAGTTTAAGGAATGGTTTTCAAAATGACACATGTTTCTTATTTACTTTAATATTGCATCAGATAATTTACAAACAAGTGGCTCATGCCCTAAGCCAAGCCTGTAATTCAGTAGCAGCCTTAACTCGGAGCCTCTCGGAGCTATGGCCACAGAGGGGTAGGTTTCCTAAGAGAGAACTTTCGAGTGGGTGAGAGATGCTAGGTAGGCAAGCAGCCGAGGAGATGAAACCATCATCTTACCCAGAATACAAGCAGGAGAGATTGTCAGACCAAATCCTCATCCCCTCCCTTCATTTAATTCAATCGTATTTATTGAGTGCTTAATGTGTGCAGAGCACTGTACTAAGCGCTTGGGAAAAGTACAATACAGTAATGACAGACAATCCCTGCCCACAACGAGCTCACAGTTGGGGGCCTAAATTGGAGCGACTATTTGAAAGGATTAGGAGGGGTGAGTTAAGAACGTTAAGAAACTCAGAAACTCTCATTGTACAGAAAAAAGTCTATTCACCAAGGTCAAATTGTAACGAGAAGAGGCCCTAAGAGGTACTGTCAACAGGTAAAATTGCCCTCTAGACTGTAAGCTCATTGTAGGCAGGGAATCTGTTTTCTTGTTCTATTGAACTCTCCCAAGTGTTTAGTACAGTGCTCTGCACACAGCACTCAATAAATACAATTGAATGAATAGAGCAAAAGAGACAGTGACTCTAAACTAAGGCTACACAGACATTCGGAGAGCTGAGTGTTATCCCGGAATTCATGGAAGTCAATAGTGACCATTAAGACTGGAAAATCTGCATTTCCTCAAAAACATTGATGATGATAACATTTATTAAGAGCTTATTGTGTGTCAAGCACTTGGGTAAATGCAAGCTAATCGGGTTGGACATAGTCCTTAACCCATTTGGGGCTCACAGTTTTAAGCGCCTGGCACATAGTAAGTGCTTAAAAACTGTCATAATTATTATTAATCCCCAATTTCCAGAAGAGGGACCTGAGGCACAGAGAAGCTAAGTGACTTTTGCCTAAGGTCACACAGCAGACAAGTGTTAGAGCCAGATTTAGAACACAGGTCCTTCTGATTCCCTGGCCCCTGCTTCTTCCAATTTTAGTGAGTTGTCTGAATTTTCCCGACAATTGATAAGAATTCCATACTCCCTTAGTTTCATAAGAAAGAGAGAACAGCTATTAATATTTTAGAGGGTAAGGCACAATGCCTAGATGTTTATAAAGGAGACCCCTGGAGTGAACAGGAGCAGGGGGAGAAGATCTATTAGAATTCTCCCGCGTCTAAGGCCCAGACCTCAGGCCTCGTATTATTGATTCATTCATTCAATCGTATTTGTTGAGCGTTTACTGTATGCAAAGCACTGTACTAAGCGCTTGAGAAGTACAAATCGGCAACATAGAGAGACGGTCCCTACCCGAGAACAGGCTCACAATCTAGAAGATGACATCTGTTAAGTGCTTACTATGTGCAAAGCACTGTTTTAAGTGCTGGGGAGGATACAAGGTGATCAAGTTGTCCCACGTGGCACGTGGGACCCACAGTCTTATTCCCCATTTTACAGATGAGGTAACAGGCACAGACAAGTTAAGTGACTTGCCCAAAGACACTCAGCTGACAAGTAGCAGAGACGGTATTTAAACCCATGACCTCTGACTCCCAAATCCGGGCTCTTTCCACTGAGCTGTGCTGCTTAGTGTGGCCAGTTTCACCAAAAAGGAAAAGGCACAGGTTGCTAATTCAGTTGAGGATGTCTGTAAGATTATATATCTGTATATATATAATATATTAATAATAATTAATAATATTATATATGTATAATGTACATATGTATATATGTATAATGTATATATACACACATTTAAATCATGTTGATCGCCCAGAAACTAGATGATTCATTATTCAAATCCTCAAGTGGTTCACAGCAGGGGTACACTGAAACTGAACACATCAGGGGCTCAGTTTCCTCATCTATAAAATGGAAACTCAATACTTATTCTCCCACCTACTTATTCATTCATTTGTTCAGTCGTACTTATTGAGCGCTTTACTGTGTGCAGAGCACTGTACTAAGTGCTTGGGAAGTACAAGTCAGCAGCATATAGAGACAGTCCCTACCCAACAATGGGCTCACAGTCTAGAAAGGGGAGACAGACAACAAAACAAAACATGTAGATAGGTGTTAAGATTGTCAGAATAAATAGCATTATAGCTATATGCACATCATTAACAAAGTAAAGTAGTAAATATGTACAAGTAAAATAAATAGAGTAATAAATCTGTACAAATATATACAAGTGCTGTGGGGAGGGGAAGGAGGTAGGGCGGGGGAGATGGGAAGGAGGAGAGGAAGGAGGGGACTCAGTCTGGGAAGGCCTCCTGGAGGAGGTGAGCTCAGTAGAGCTTTGAAGGAAGAAAGAGCGCTAGCTTGGTGGATGTGTGGAGAGAAGGCATTCCAGGCCAGGGGAAGGACATGGGCCGGGGGTCGACGGCAGGACAGGCGAAAATGAGACACAGTGAGGAGGTTAGCAGCAGAGGAGCGGAGGGTCTGGGCTGGGCTATAGAAAGAGAGAAGGGAGGTGAGGTAGGAGGGGGCGAGGTGATGGACAGCCTTGAAGCTGAGGAGTTTTTGCTTGATTCGAAGGTTGGCAGGCAACCACTGAAGATTTTTGAGGAGGGATTTAAACTTAGTTAAATGCCATACTTAGACGGTGAGGCCCACGTGGGAAGGGACCTGCGTCCAACCTGATATACTTTGCATCTATCCCAGAACTTAAAACAGTGCTTGACAAAAAGTGCTTAATATAGTAATGATAATGGTAATGATAAATAATAAATCAGGACTCCTACATCCCATGATGACAGAGATTCTTCCTCTCTAGTCTCAATCATCAAAAATCCTGGATTAGTTGGGTTAAATTTCTAAGAAGTTATCGTGGTTGACTGTTCTTGCGGCAACAAGGCAAAATAAATGCATTAGACAATAAAGATAAATCTTCATAATCAATCATATTGCATTATACCCACCACATTGCTCTGCACTTAGTAAACTCTCAGTAAGTGCCATTGATTTTTTCTATGGCATTTGTTAAACACCTACAACATACTAGTCACTGTACTAAACACTAGGGTAGATACAAGCTAAGCAGGTTGGACACAGTCCCTGTCCCTCATGGACTCACAGTCTTAATCACCATTTAACAGATGAGGTAACTGAGGAGCTGCGAAGGTCACACAGCAGATATGTGGAAGAGTTGGGATTAGAACCCGGGTCCTCCTGACTCCCAGCCCCTTTTTTTATCCACTAGGCCACGTTGCTTCTATTGTTGACTGATTTATTGAGGGCTTACTGTGTGCAGAGCACTGTACTAAGGTCATGGTTTGGTGCACTGTAACGGAGTTGGCAGACATACTTCCTGCCCACAAAGAGCTTACAGTCTAGGGGAGGATACAGACACTAATATAAATAAATTATGAATATGTATGTAAGTCCTGTGGTGATGAGAGTGGGATGAATAAAGGGAACAAATCCAAGCTCAAGGATGACGCAGAAGGGAGTGGGAGAAGATGAAATGAGGGGTTAAAATCGGGGGAAGTTCTCTTGAAAGAGATGTGTTTTTAATAAGGCTTTGAAGTGGGGAGAATGATAGTTTGACAGATATGAAGTGGGAGGGAGTTCCTGGCTAGAGGCAGGATGTCGAGGGGTTGGCAGTGAGACAGACAATATTGAGGTACAGTGAGTAGGTTGGCATTAGAGGAGTGAATTTTGTGGGCTGGGTTGTAGTAAGAAATCACTAAAGGTAGGAGGGGATAAGGTGATAAAGTTCTTTAAAGCCAGTGATTGATAAGGAGTTTGTTTGATGTGCAGGTGGATGGGCAACCATGGGAGGTTCTTGGGTGGGGAAACATGGACTGAATAATTTTGTAGAAAAATGATCCGGGCAGCAGAGTGAAATATGGACTGAAGTGAGGAGAGACAGGAGGCAGGGAGGTCTACAAGGAGGCTGATGCAGTATTCAAGGCGGGATAGGGTGCTTGGATTTATTTGTTAGCAGTTTGGATGGAGAGGAAAAGGCAGATGCTGTGAAGAGTGAACCAGTGGGTAACCATGAGGCGATAAGCAGAATAATAATAATAATGTTGGTATTTGTTAAGCGCTTACTATGTGCCAAGCACTATTCTAAGCGCTGTGGAGGTTACAAGGTGATCAGGTTGTCCCACGGGAGGTGGGGGGGCTCACACAGTTTTAATCCCTATTTTACAGATGAGGTAACTGAGGCCCAGAGAAGTTAAGTGACTTGCCAAAGTCACACAGCTGACAGTTGGCAAAGCAGGGATTTGAACCCATGACCTCTGACTCCAAAGCCCGGGCTCTTTCCACTGAGCCACGCTGCTTGACCATGTGGGATACAGCAGTTGGAAAAGGAGTGACTCTTTAAGAACAGAGGCTTCAGAAAGGTCTTAACACCAAATAATAGACACGGCACCCGGCCTGTGGGGAGCAAATTTAACTGCACAGCAAGGGACAATCTTTCCATGGACAAGATATGGATGGAATTTCAGTCACAAGTAGGTCTTATCAGCCACACTCACACCTGCTGATAAACATCTCCCCATCACTAAGCATCGTCATCATCAAACCCCAGGGGACAAAAATCTGTGCGGATGCGTACAGTTTGTATTCACAGATGACATTATGGACAGATTACTATCCGCTTGTGCACGTATGGCTGAAAAGATTAAAATGCAGGCAGTCCCTTCCACTCTGTTCACAAGTAAGGACTGTCTTTGGTTTGTTATTACAGCTATCTCTAGCAACTGGGGCTGTTTTCAGTTCTGCCTCTTTTTTAAAAATGGTATTTATTAAGCACTTACATGTGCCAGGCTCTGTACTATGCACTGGTATAGATATAAGATTATAAGGTTGGACACAGTCTATGTCCCACATGGGGCTTACAGTCTTAATCTCCATTTTATAGAAGAGATAACTGAGGCACAGAGAAGTGAAGTGACTAGCACAAGGTCACACAGCAGACAAGTGCTGGACCTGGGATTAGAACTCAGATCCTCGGACACCCAGGCCTGTGCTCTTTCCACTAGGCCATGTTGCTTCTAAGACTCTCTGCCTTTTGGAAGCTTTTTCTCAAAGAGGGACATCTCTTTCCTAACTGTGCCATGCTGATTTGGTCTATTTCCTATTGTTTTCCCCAACATTGCATCTCCATTGCATTGTTTGAGGATGCGCTTCACCGTGTTTTGAAAACATTTTCTCTCCCTCTCCAGCTTGGGGATGCTCTACTTCAGCAACTGAGAAGTCCGCTGCTCCATTCTCCTTCAGACTGTGTCCAATAAAGCTACCTCCCAGGAATTTCACTGTTGCTGGACTTTTCCTGCCACTTGTATGGCATGTAGATGATGCTACTGAAATGCCTCAAAAAGTCAAATGTAAGTCCTGCATCAAGTTCAGATCTCCAATAAAGGGTTGTTGGGTTTTTTGTGCTGGTTGGTTTGTTTTTAAATCTGGCCAGAGGAAAGGGAAATGGCAGTTGGTCAAACTGTAAGGTTACAGCAGCAGGGGCTAGCAGATAGAGCGTGGGCTTGGGAGTCATTCATTCATTCAATTGTATTTATTGAGCACTTACTGTGTGCAGAGCACTGTACTGAGCGCTTGGGAAGTACAAATCAGCAACATATAGAGACAGTCCCTATCCAACAACAGGCTCACAGTCTAGAAGGGGGAGACAGACTACAAAACAAAACAAGGAGTCAGAAGGTCATGGGTTCTAATCCCAGCTCTGACACTTTTCTGCTGTGTGACCTTGGCCAGGTCACTTCATTTCTCTGGGCCTCAATTACCTCACCTGTAAAATGGGGATTGAAATTGTGAGCCTTTTGTGGGACAAGGACTGTGTCCCACCTAATTTGCTTGTATCCACCCCAGGGCTTAGTACAGTGTCTGGCACACAGTAAGCGCTTAACAAATACCACAATTATTATTGTCAGAACTGTCACAGGGGCTTTTCCCAGTTGAGCAGAGAGCAAAGAAGAACCACATCATTAAGAACCAAGTCTCTCCCAAAATCTGTTAATGCAAGCAACAGACATCAGCAGAGAAAGACTCTCTTGTTCGAGAAGGCACCACTTTCTAAAGCTTTCAACCTTGCCAGGCCTGAGGTAACCCCTCTAGATCTCCAGGAAAAGTTGATGCGGAACACTAGGAGAACTGCCTACAGCTTGACATTCATTGTCAGCTTCCTCCCTCTCATAGAGAAGATTAATTCATTCATTCATTTATTCAATCTTATTTATTGAGCACTTGCTGTGCACAGAGTACTGTACTAAGTGCTTGGGAGAGGAAAATATAATAATAAGCAGACACATTCCCTGCCCTCTAGGCTGTAAGTTCTTTCTGAAGAGGGAACATATCTTCCAACTTGGTTATATTGTACTCTCCCAAGAGATTAGTACAGTGCTCTGTACATAGTAAGTGCTCAATAAATGTGATGGATTGTCAACACTTTTTCATTCATTCAGTAGTATTTGTGGAGTGCTTACTGTGTGCAGAGCACTGTACTAAGCTCTTGGGAAAGTACAATGCCACAATAAAGTCAGATTCCCCACCCACAAGGAGCTAGGTCTTCCTCACAAAGGATCACTCCACCAAGAGTGATGGGGCATAACAAAAATACTGGCTGCTAGAACTTTCTGGGAGATCAAACATAGCTTTCATTATGAAAAGCAGCATGGCCTAGCGGAAAGACCATGGGACTGGGAGACAGAGAACCCAGGTTCTAATCCCAGCTTTGCCAATTGTTTTCTGTGTGACCTTGGGCAATTCACTTCACTTCTCTGTGCCTCTGAGCCTCAGTTCCCTTGTTCTTCTTCCTAGCCTGTGAGTCCCATGTAGGACAGTGACTGTAACCAGCCTAATGAACTTGTATCTACCCCAGAGCTTAGTACAGTGTTTGTCACATAATAAACACTTAAATACTATAAAGAAAAAAGAAAAAAAAGTTGAACCCTGCTACTAATCTGCAGATTTTCAGTTTGTTCTGGGGTTTGTAACTAGTAGCAGTGGTATTTCCTGAACTCTTCTTTACTCAATCGTATTTATTGAGCATTTACCATGGGCAGAGCACTGTACTAAACACTTGGGAGAGTAAAATATGACACAGTTGGTGGACAAGCTCCCTACCAACAATTAGCTCCAATCAATCAGTGGCATTTATTGAGCACTTACTATGTGTAGAGCACTCTACCAAGCACTTGGAAGCTCATCGTGATCAGGGAATATGTCTACCAACTCAGTTACATTTTATTCTCCCAACCACTTAATACAGTGCTCTGCACGTTACAAGCGCTAATAAGTATGATTGAATGATTGGGAGTTCACACTATAACAGATTTGGCAGATACATTTCCTGCACTCAGCGGGCTTACAGTCTAGAGGGGTAAAATAAAGAGTTCTGTTTCAGAAATGTTTAGTTTGAGGTACCAGGGGGACATTTAGATGACATTATGGATAGATTAATATCTGGTTGTGCATTTGTAGCTGAAAAGTTTAAAAACTCAGAAGGTCCCTTCCACTTTGAGCAATGCACTATACTAATCCCCTGCGAAAGTAAAACAGAAGTACAAGGACATTTCCTGATCATAAGATGTTCACATGTGGGCAGAAAACATGTCTTGGGCTTTTGTTTTGCCTCCCAAATTTGTAGTCCACTGCTGTGAATTTAGCAGGTCTTCAATAAATAGCATTACTACACCTACTAGAAGCAACGTGGTCTGGTGGATACTGGACTGGAAGTCAAAGGACCTGGGTTCTAACACTTTTCTGCTGTGACACCTTGGGCTAGTGACTTAACTTCGCCATCCCTCAGCTATCTCATCTGTAAAATGGAGATTAAGTCCGGGAGCCCCATGTGGGGCAGGGACAATGTCCAATCTGATTATTTTATATCTGCTCCTGCACTTAGAACAGTGCTTGGCACCTAGTAAACAGTTAACAATACCATTATCATTAATACCGGGCACACAGTAAGCACTTAATGAATACCACTGAGGTTTTTTTTAAAAGCTACTAGTACCTAATGGATACTAGGCTAACCATGAACTTTTCCTGCCAAACTCCTTCAAGACAGGGTGGCACTGGGGAGACGTAGGTGGAGAATGAGCAGCAGCATTGGGGAGGGTCAATTTCTCTGCATTTATCATGGAAAACTATAGTCATATTATTCTAGTTGGTATGTCACATGTGTAGAGAATAGCTGCCTAACCCACACAGATAAAACTTACACTCACAGTTCTCTACCTTTGTCTATTACTTTAATGTGTGAGTCACATTATTCATTTTGAACATGTACTTTTGTTCCCCCTCAGCTTCTTCTTAGCAATCTGTAATTTCAGATGAATCTTTTTCATATCTTTGTTTTGTGCCACCAGAGTGCTTTTGTGCATCGAAACACTTGCTGTCTTTCATCTTTGCTACATAATTCTCCCTACAAAGTATTTTGATGTCCATCAAGTACAGACAGTTGCTTATCAGACAAGACTATGAGAGGAATTTGGATAAATTCGTGGAAGAGAGGTCCATAGTAACTAGAAGTAGTGTGGCCTAGTGAGAAGAGCACAAGCCTGGGAATCAGAGAACCTGATTACCTGGAATCAGAGAACCTGGATTCTAATCCTAGCGCTGCCATTTATCTGCTGTATGACCTTGGACAAGAAGCTTAATTTCTTTGAGCCTCAGTTATTTCACCTGTAAAATGGGGACTAATCAATCGATGGTATTTATTAAGTGTTCACTGGGTGCAGAGAGCTCTGCTTAGTGCTTGGGAGAGTACAATACAGCAGACTTGGTAGACATGTTCCCTGCCCACAACAAGGTTACAGTCTAGATTAAGATTGTGAGCCCTATGTGGGACAAGGACTGTGCCTAACCTGATTATCTTGTATCTATTAGATCATTAAGTACAGAGTCCAGCACATAATAATAATAATAATGGCATTTATTAAACACCTACTATGTGCAAAGCACTGTCCTAAGTGTTGGAGAGGTTACAAGGTGATCAGGTTGTCCCAAGGGGGGCTCACAGTCTTAATCCCCATTTTAAAGATGAGGGAACTGAGGCACAGAGAAGTTAAGTGACTTGTCCAAAGTCACAGAGCTGACAGTTGGCAGAGCTAGGATTCGAACCCATGAGACTGTGAGCCCACTGTTGGGTAGGGACTGTCTCTATATGTTGCCAACTTGTACTTCCCAAGCGCTTAGTACAGTGCTCTGCACATAGTAAGTGCTCAATAAATATGATTCATTGATTGATTGATTGACCTTTGACTCCAAAGCCTGTGTTCTTTTCACTGAGCCATGCTTAACAAACACCACGAAAAACAAAATTAGGAAGGTTGGAGGGAAAAGTAATATGTTAGATAATAATAATAATTGTGGGGGTTTAAGTGCTTAATAGGCACCACAAACTGTACTAAGCGCTGGGGTGGATACAAGGAAATTGGGGCTCACAGTCTTAATCCCCATTTTACAGATAAGGTAACTGAAGTACGGAGAACTGAAGTGACTTGCCCAAGGCCACACAGCAGACAAGTGGTTGAGCTGGGTTTAGAACCCATGACCTTCTGACTCCAACGCCCATGCTCTAGCCACTATGCCATGCTGCTTCCCATAATGATGATTCATTATCACAAGTTTGTATGTGAAAAATGAGTACCATAATATTACTTCTCCAACTACTCTTTGGCACCAGGGTTGGTGCAAGCACACAGGGCTGGATGAACCCTTAGCTTGACTCAGTATGATTTATTTTGTGGAATCTAACATCAGCTGTAGTCCAGTGAAGAAAAGTGACTGGTCTATTATTATTAATCGTATTTATTGAGCGCTTACTTTGTGCAGAGCACTGTACTAAGTGCTTGGGAAAGCACAATATAACATCAAACACATTCCCTGCCCACAACGAGCTCACCGTCTAGAGGGGGAGACAGACATTAATATAAATAGGTAAATAAATTACAGATAAATACATATGTACCTAAAGGAAGGGAGAATGAATGAACGAGCAAGTATGAGTGGCGTAGAGGGAGAGGGAGAAGAGGAGAGGAGGGGAAGGCTTTCTGGAGGAGTTGTGCCTTCAAAAAGGCTTTGAAGTGGGGGAGAGCAATTATCTGTCTGATATGAGGAGGGCGGGCATTCCATCATCATCATCATCATCAATCATATTTATTGAGCGCTTACTGTGTGCAGAGCACTGTACTAAGCGCTTGGGAAGTACAAGTTGGCAACATATAGAGACAGTCCCTACCCAACAGTGGGCTCATAGTCTAAAAGGGGGAGACAGAGAACAAAACCAAACATACTAACAAAATAAAATGAATAGGTATGTACAAGTAAAATAAATAAATAAATAGAGTAATAAATATGTACAAACATATATACATATATACAGGTGCTGTGGGGAAGAGGTCAGAGGTAGGATGTGGGTGAGAGGTTGGTGGCGAGATAGATGAGATCGAGGTGCAGTGAGAAGGTTAAGCATCAGAGGAACTAAGTGTGCGGGCTGGATTGTAGGAAGAGAGAAGAGTTTTGAAGTAGGACGGGGCAAGGTGGTTAAGTGCTTTAAAGCCAACGGTGAGGAGTTTTTGCTTGATATGGAGGTGGATGGGCAACCACTGGAGATTCTGAGTGGGGAAACATGGTCTGAACATTTCTGAAGGAAAATGATTCGGGCAGCAGAATGAAGTTTGGACTGGAGTGAAAGGGTCAGGAGGCAGGGAGGCTCATACAACAATCAAAGCGGGATAAGATAAGTGCTTGCATTAAGGTGGTAGCAATTTGGATGGAGAAGAAAGGGTGGATTTTGGTGATGTTGTGAAGGCAGAACTGACAGGATTTAGTGATGGCTTGAATATGTGCGTGGATCAATAGAGAGGAGTCAAGAACAATACCAAGGTTACAGGCTTGTGAGACAGGAAGGACCTTGCTCTAACCATTAGGCAATGCTCCTTCTCAGATTTTCTGCTTTCCAAACCTTTGCCAACATACTAAAGACTCCTTTATCAGCTACCTTTGTGGTCTCTACAGGATTATGGAGAACCCCTCCATCTGTGTTTTGCTCTCCAGGCTGCTTTGAGGCTCTGTTGGAAGCCCATGGATCCCTAGGCCTTCCCAGGAGGATCCCTGCACTTCACCCTCCTTTCATATCCTCCACAGCACTCAAAGGTTGAAGCAGTATTACCCAGTGGAAAGAGCAAGGGCCTGGGAATCAGAAGACCTCAGTTTTAATCCCGGCTCTGCCACCTGTCTGCAGTGTGTGACCTTGGGTAAGTCACTTATCTTCTCTATGCCTCAGTACCTCATCTGACTGAATGCCTCAAAAGAAACACGGGTTCAAAGTTAAAAAAATGAGGGAAGTTACATGAGATAACTGGAGCTTTTGATAATTTGGCCTTGAAAGAAGTTACAAAACTGAATGGCAAAGAGTGACTGAAGAGAAAGATAAGGTTTTCCAAGTAAACACAGTACGCCTTTGGTGATTAAAAGTGTACTCTTCAACCAATGGGAAGGAAAAGGACTTTTTTGTAGGAGATAGGTACAAAGATATTTTTAGGCATCAACAAAGGAAAACAAATGATCATTGGGAATATTAAAGGCTAGACTAAATCATGAATTCATGGGCTATTTTAGGAAGAAGGAAATTTAAATTAGTTTCTGGATTCTGCTCTTTAGGAAAATCCTTATTTTCTGTGATTTAGAAGGGATGGCCTCCAATTTGTCATTTGGCAGTAGTGGGAGTAATTGCGCTGTCCTTTAATTTGAAGATGATTTTCCCCGATGATAAATGTGTGAATATAGCCCCAAAGCCTTTTAATCATCCAGTATCAAATTCAGCAAACCCACCTGGGAAGTGGGTGGGTGTGGATGTTGGCGGGGGTGTTGTCAGTGTGTGTGTTTCACTCAAATTTGAAATAATTTGCCTACTGCTTGGTGAAATAACAGGATCAGCGAATCTGAGGCAATAAATCTCCCCGACAAAACCTTTTGGAAAGGATATTAACATTTTTGAGCTCACCCTGGACAAGGATACAGTGAAACAAGTGTCATGTGTTCACTCTACTGAAATTCCTATTTAGGGATACAGGTGTAACTTCTGTAAAAAATGGGATCTTGGGTGAAACTCATACCGGCAGGAAACAAAAAATCACCAGTGCATCTTGTCTGCTGTTATTCAACTTGTCTGTTGTGGTGCCTTGGGCAAATCACTTCATTTCTCTGGGCCTCAGTTACTTCATCTGTAAATTGGGTATTAAGACCCTGGGTCAGTGATTATGTCCAACCTAATTTGCTTGTATACATGCCAGTGCTCAGTACAATGCCTGGCAAACAGTAAGTGTTTAATGCAGTTTGGAGATTGTCTTTGGACCCACTTTTATGGAACTGTATGACATCTCATTACATTAAGGTGAGCCTTATTTGTATTTTTATTAGACACAAATACTATACAGAGAAGAAAATTGAGGGAGAAAAAAGTACAAGCTAGGAAATGCTAGAAGGTGTGTGAAGAAGCATCAGAATTGAAAATGGGAAAGAGAAGAAGAGTAAAGAGGAACAGCTGTGTAACTGCATCCCCAAATAAGGTAAGAATATTAGTAATAATAATAGTGGCATTTAAGGGCTTGTTACATTCCGAGCACAGTGCAAAGCACTGGGATAAACTCAATACTATCTGATCAGTTACCTGATGGGATTTTTAAGGTGATAATATGGATTACCAAAGGATAATTAAATATAAGGGAGCAAAAACTAAACACTCACTCTTTTGGTATAATGTACTCAAGCAGCTTCCTTTACCCATTGGGCAAACACTGCTGTTGCCCAGAGCACATACTATTACTATCTGATGGCCTCATGGCTGGATAGCACATTCCCATCACCGGTTTCCCATCTCCCCCACCAACCCCTGCCTCATTTATTCCTAAACTTTACCTTTCCCCAAGTCTCCATAGGTATACTCACCAACTACTCGAGCTCGTTTCTGTGGTCTATGAGATAGACATGTCTGGGTACATTAGAAAAGTTAGTGGCATTAGGGATTTTCATATTTTACAGCAGGTTAAATTATCCCTTCACATAATAATAATGATAATGACAAAATGATGTTTAAGCACTTACTATATGCCACACTGGGTAGGGACTTTATATGTTGCCGGCTTGTACTTCCCAAGCACTTAGTACAGTGCTCTGCACACAGTAAGCACTCAATAAATATGATTGAATGAATAAATAAGCACTGGGGTGAATACAAAGTTGGACACAGTCCCTGTCCCAAATTCATTCATTCATTCAATCGCATTTATTGAGCACTTACTGTGTGCAGAGTACTGTACTAAGTGCTTATACAGTCAATCCCCATTTGATAGATGCGGTAACTGAGGCACAGAGAAGTTAAGTGACTTGCCCAAGGTCACAAACAGCACACAGGTGGCAGAGCCAAGATTAGAACTCATTCTCTATCCACTAGACCATGCTGCTTCACATGCCTCCAGCTTTCCATACCTATAGAATGGAATACCTATAGATATTCCATACCTATGTAATGTTCATTACATTGCAATTTGCTTCTTACACATCACAAAAGCATCACATTTTTGGAAAACGCCCAAATGAATTCAGCTGTAACCTCAACTCTTTTTTTGAAGGAAGGGTGGGGAAAGGAGGGACAGAACAGAAAGGGTTCTCCGGCTTCTTCAGCTGATCCACATTATTCATTCATTCAATCATATTTATTGAGCACTGTGGCTCAGTGAAAAGAGCATGAGCTTTGGAGTCAGAGGTCATGGGTTCAAATCCTGGCTCCACCAATTGTCAGCTGTTGACTTTGGGCAAGTCACAACTTCTCTTTGCCTCAGTTACCTCATCTGTAAAATGGGGATGAAGACTGTGAGCCCCCCGTGGGACAACCTGATCACCTTGTAACCTTCCCGGTGCTTAGAACAGTGCTTTGCATATAGTAAGTGCTTAATAAATGCCATTATTATTAGTAGTAGTAGTATTCTTACTGTGTGCAGAGCATTGTGAAAAACAAGACTGTGTCATGCATCTTATTTTATTATCTGTGTTCTTTAGGCTTAGGAATGAACACATTAAGTACAGTATGTTCCTTTTCATAAAGGAAAATGACAACAAAATGATTTTGAGAGCCAATTTAGAGATCTTTTTCTCTTTGCAAATTTTGAACATGCCTCAGATTTGTGCAGCACTTCATTTCATTTTCCAACTCTTTGTGAGAAGGAATAACTACATATTAAGGAACAAGTCTTCCCAACATCTTTGCTGAGTTGATTGATGGGTAGTGGTGATGATGGAACAGATTCTGATTTTTCTTACCCACTTATTTCCTTTTGTTCCCTGCCACCCTTCACTGTCACTATTTCAACACTGGTGGAGAAGAGCACGGATTGTGTGCAAAAGCACCTGAAAGCGTAGGCCTTTATGGGCAAGGCAGACGATTAGAAAAATACATCAGCGCAGCATTTTTTATTTTGGCGGGGTCGGGGGGCGTGGTACTTGTTAAGTGCTTACTATGTGCTGGGCACCATACTAACCTTTGTAGTAGATACAAGCTACTCAGGTTGAATACTGTCCCTGTCCCATATGGGGCTCAGAGTCTCAATCCCCATTTTACAGATGAGGTAGCCAAGGGAAAGAGAAATGAAATGAGAAAGAGAAGTGAAATGAGAAAGAGAAAGAGAAATGACTTGGCCAAGGACACACAGCAGAGACTCCCCATTCTAGACTGTGAGCCCGCTGTTGGGTATGGACCATCTCTATATGTTGCCAACTGGTACTTCCCAAGCACTTAGTTCAGTGCTCTGCACACTGTAAGCACTCAATACATAGGACTGAATGACTGAATGAATGAATGAATGAAGTGGTGGAGCCTGGATTAAAACCCAGGACCCTCTGACTCCCAGGACCTTGCTCTTTCCATTAGGCCATGCTGCTTCTCAGATTTTCTGCTTTCCAAACCTTTGCCAACCTACTAAAAACTTCTGCATCAGACTCTTTACGGTCTCTATAGGATTATGGAGAACCTCTTCATCTGTGTCTTGCCCTCCAAGCTGCTTTGAGGCTCTTTTGGAAACCCATTGATCCCTAGGCCTTCCCTGGAGGATCCTTGACCTTCACCATCCTTCCACATCCTCCACAGCACCCATAGGTCGAAGCAGTATTGTTCAGTGGAAAGAGCATGGGCCTGGGAATCAGAAGACCTTGGTTTTAATCCTGGCTCTGCCACCTGTCTGTTGTGTGTGACCTTGGGCAAGTCATTTAACTTCTCTGTGCCTCAGTTACCTCATCTGCAAAATGGGGATTAAATCCTACTCCCTCCTAATTAGTCTGTGAGCTGCATGTGGGACAGGGACTGTGTCGAACTTGATTAACTTGTACCTATTCCCTGGGCCTGGAATGCCCTCCCTCTGCCCCTCCGCCAAGCTAGCTCTCTTCCTCCCTTCAAGGCCCTACTGAGAGCTCACCTCCTCCAGGAGGCCTTCCCACACTGAGCCCCTTCCTTCCTCTCCCCCTCGTCCCCCTCTCCATCCCCTCCATCTTACCTCCTTCCCTTCCCCACAGCACCTGTATATATGTATATATGTTTGTACATATTTATTACTCTATTTATTTATTTATTTTACTTGTACGTATCTATTCTATTTATTTTATTTTGTTAGTACGTTTGGTTTTGTTCTCTGTCTCCCCCCTTTTAGACTGTGAGCCCACTGTTGGGTAGGGACTGTCTCTATATGTTGCCAATTTGTACTTCCCAAGCGCTTAGTACAGTGCTCTGCACATAGTAAGCGCTCAATAAATACGATTGATGATGATGATGATGATGAATTGTATTTATTGAGCACTTACTGTGCGCAGAACACTGTACTAAGCGCTTGGGAAGTACAAGTTGGCAACATATAGAGACAGTCCCTACGCAACAGCAGGCTCAAAGTCTAGAAGGGGGAGACAGACAACAAAACAAAACATATTAACGAAATAAAATAAATAGAATAAATATGTACAAGTAAAATAAATAGAGTATTAAATATGTAAAAACATATATACATATATACAGGTGCTGTGGGGAGGCGAAGGAGGTAAGGCGGGGGGATAGGGAGGGGGAGGAGGGAGAGAGGAAGGAGGGGGCTCAGTCTGGGAAGTGCTTAAAAAGTACCATAATTTTTATGTTCCTGATAGCAGATGCAAAAGTTGCCGCGCAAGTAAGACTGGGGCAGGAGTGGGAGAAGGAGGAAGGGGAAATGGGGATAAGAATGTACTGGTCTGCCATGAGGACACTGGAGAGTATTGTGTGCTCTGTACAAAAGCGATGTTCACCTAATGGGTAAAGGAACTAACTCAACTTCCGTGCTACCAGAGGGATTATTGGTGGGATTTTTGAGTTGACAATGAAAGTGGCAAAGTACAGTTGATTAGGGGTGAACAAATGAAGAGTAAACAATGGAAAAAGATCTTTAACTGCATCCTGGTCTCAGAGAGAAGCAAGAAGAGATGAAGCAGCATGGCAAAGCAGATGGAGCACAGGCCTAGGAGTCAGAAGGTACTAATACCGGCTCTGTCACCTGCTGTATTACCTTGGACAAGTCATTTCCCTTCTCTGGGCCTCAGTGACTTCATCTGTAAAATGGGGATCAAGACAGTGAGCCCCACAAGGGACAGGGACTGTGTTCAACTCAATTTGCTTCTATCCACCCCAGTGCTTAGTACAATGCCTGGCACATAGCAAGCTTTTAACAAGTACCATCAATATTATTATTATCATCATCATCCCTGGCTTCACTCATGTCCTAGACTGTAAGCTTGTTGTGGACATGCAACTTGTCTGCCAACTCTGTTATATTCTTCTATCCCAAGCACGTAGCTCTGTACATAGTAAGCACTCAATAAATACCATTAATTGATCAATCCAGGTAAGAAGAAAACCTTAGGTTACAATGAGGCTTGAATAAAAGCTGAGCAGAAGAACGGGTTGAATTACTGGTGGTTTGGGGATAATAATAATAATAATGATGGCATTTGTTAAGCGCTTACTACGTGCAAAGCACTGTTCTAAGCGCTGAGTACCGCCCACACTCTCATCCCCACCCATTGTGTTCCTAGTGGGGCACAGAGTAGAGCAAGTAAGCAAGCAGGCAGGGGCGCACCATACTGTACATTTATATACCTATCTTTAAATTATAAATCTCTGATTTAAACATATTCATGTCTGTCTCCCTCTCTAGAGTGTAAGCACATTATGAGCAGGGAACGTATCCGTCAATCTGTTGCACTGTATTCTCCCAAGCGCTTAGTCCAGTGCTCTGCACATAGTAAACACTCAATACCATTGATGGATTGATTGAGGGTGAGGGCAGTCTTCAGCCAGCTACAGGGACAACTAGGCCTAGCCTAAGTCTCCTGATGCTCACAGCGGGACTCTTCCATCATCATCAATCAATCGTATTTATTGAGCACTTACTATGTGCAGAGCACTGTACTAAGCGCTTGGGAAGTACAAATTGGCAACATATAGAGACAGTCCCTACCCAACAGTGGGCTCACAGTCTAAAAGGGGGAGACAGAGAACAAAACCAAACATACTAACAAAATAAAATAAATAGAATAGATATGCACAAGTAAAATAAATAAATAAAGTAATAAATATGTGCAAACATATATACATACATATATACATATATACATATATACAGGTGCTTTGGGGAAGGGAAGGAGGTAAGATGGGGGGATGGAGAGGGGGACGAGGGGGAGAGGAAGGAAGGGGCTCAGTCTGGGAAGGCCTCCTGGAGGAGGTGAGCTCTCAGTAGGGCTGCCTCATTTACAGTGCAAAAGCACTACAAGGAATCCTACTCCCACAGCAATAGAAACTGCATTTCTTGATGGAAAGGTTCCTGACAAAGGGGCACAGCTGCTCTCAGACTTGTTTCTTTTTTTTCCCCAGATAAGCAGCTCCCAAGATGGATGGTTTAGGGTCGCAGAAGCAAGCAATCTAAGATCCTGCTTTGCGGGCCTGGGAAGCAGAGGATGTGGGTTCTAATCCCAGCTCGGCCATGTGTCTGCTGCGTGACCTTGGGCCAGTCACTTCACTTTTCTGTGCCTCGGTAACTTCATCTGTAAAATGGGAATTAAGTCTGTGAGCCCCACATGGGGCAAAGACTGTGACCAATCTGATTTGCTTATATCTACCCCAGCACTTAGAACAGTGCTTGGCACATAGTAAACACTGAAATACCACAGTTATTATTTAAAAATCAACCCCGCATCCCCTGGGATCTCAGCAGAACCTCAAATGATGAAGCCCAGCAGAAGGGAACTCGAAGAAAACAACATTAGAGAGAACATCCTGGTGAGTGACAGTTAGGATTGGGATGATGGCTTTTTCGCAGAGGGTTTGGGAAGATCATGAGTGAAAGACAGAATTAGAAACTGAGCTAAGCAACGAGTACAGTAAATGCAATAACAGATCAAAGAGATGCGTGTGACCTAATGAAGATAACACCGGCCTGGGTGTCAGAAGATCTGGGGTCTCATCTCAGCTCTGCCACTTGCCCGCATTGTGACCTTGGGCAAGTCATTTAAATATTCTCTGCCTTAATTTCCTCACCTCTACAAGGGGAATTCAATAACTGCTCTCCTTCCCTCCTAGACTGTATCCAAACTTGATTGCCTCATATCTACACCAGCACTTTGTTCGATGCTTGGCACAAAGTCCTTAAATACCATGGTTATTATTATTATTAGTAGTAATAATATCTGGGATCTAAATCACATCTCAGCCACTTGGTTTGATCATGGGCAACTCATTTAAATTATCTATACCTTAGTTTCTTCATCTGTAAAATGAGGATAAAAATACTTGCTCCCCTTCCTAACTAGATCTTGAGCCTCATATGAGACAGAGACTTTCTATCTCAACAAACACCACAATTCTTATCAGCATAAGGTGATCTTTATACAGAAAAGAACCTGTTGCTTATTGATCTGATCAGCTACATTCATACTCAAACATAAAAATCTCACCCTTATTAGGCTTGTCATTGAACAGTTATAGCTATAAATGCTAGCATCTGATCTAAAATGTGTTTGCAATTATATTAGTGGAAGGTCAGAAATTACTTAAAGGTCAAAGATGACCAGATATACTGAGCTCTCTAGGGAGAGGATCCAGAGACGGAAAAACAGAAAGAAAAAAAAAAAGCTCTATTTTTTGTAAAACCTGAAGGACACAACTTCAACTGCAAAATGTGTGCATTAAGAAAGGTTAGAAAATAATTGTGGTAACAATAATAATAACAATAATGGTATTTGTTAAGTGCTTACAATGTGCTAGGCACTGTATTAAGCACTGGGGTGGATACAAGCAAATCGGATTGGATACAGTCCTTGTCCCATATGGGGCTCACAGTCTCAACCCCCATTTTATAGATGAGGTAACTGAGGCACAAAGAAGTAAAGTGACTTGCCCAAGATTACACAGCAGAGAAGTGGTGGAGATGGGAATAGAACCCATGACCTTCTGATTCCCAGGCCCGTGTTCTATCCACTATGCCAAGCTGCTTCTAATGCCAGTCTGAGAATTAAGATTGATCCCAGTAAAAAGAACATGACATTAATTACACCCTAAGTGATAAGAACACCGATCAGGTTGAAGCTGTTAGCTCATTTGTTGATATCAACACTGAACTTCAAATGTAAACTCATGTTTGTATTTTCTCTTCAACCAGGGTGGGGTATAAGGAGCAGATGCTGTCTTTCTGCCCTCTCCCTCAATGCAGAGGTCTGCACTCCCAGCAAACGTTTTGAAATTTCCTTTAAAAGACCTATCCCCCCTGCTGAAAATAGTTCAGTCATCAGGATTTCCATCCCCTAGAAACCAGAGGAGATGGGGCCTTGTTACACCCTCCCCTCCTGGAGCCATAACAACCAAGCAGGTGTTGGGCCTGTTCCCAGTTGATTAATCTGGTCAGCTGCTGATGGGCTACTATTTTAAGGTCACCACACAGGGTGTGCACTTCAGAAAGTCCTCCCAGGGTCATCTTCTCTGAGGAAAGTTGATTAAAGAGATTTGTAGGGTAATGAGGGAGTTGGCAATCCTGAGGCGGTTAAATCAGCACTTTGAGGATGCTTTATTCCAGCTTAGAATATACATTTAACTGTCTCGTGTCCAGAGATGATCCTACTGATGACCGGCTTCTGCCTGAATTCATAGAGGCAGATATGTGGCTAGCACTTACTAAAATAATAATGGTGTCTGTCAAGGACTTACTATGTACCAAACACTGTACTAAGCTCTAGGGTAGAAGTTCTGACAGTCCCTGGCCCACATGGCTCTCACAGTCTAGATGGGAGGGAGAACTAATACTGAATTCTCGTTTTATGATGAGAAAACTGAGGACCTAAGAAGTCAGCTGACTTGCCCAAGGTGACACAGAAGATAAGTGGCAGAGCTGGGATTAGAACCCCAGGCCCTCAGACTCCTAGGTCCAAGTTCTCCCCAAAAGGCCATGCTGTATTTTATACATCAGTCAATCATATTTATTGAGCGCTTACTTTGTGCAGAGCACTGTACTAAGCGCTTGATCACTTGCTATAGGAAGTTCCTTGTTCAAGGTTTTTGGGAAGCAGTATAGCCTACTGGAAAAAGCACGGACCTGGGTTCTAATCCCAGTTCCACCACCTTTCTGCCCTGGGATCTTGGATAAGTCACATAACTTCTCAGTGCCTCAGTAACCTCATCTGTAAAATGGGGATTAAAAATGTGAGCCCTTTGTGAGACATGATGATGATGATGGCATTTGTTAAGCGCTTACTATGTGCAAAGCACTGTTCTAAGCGCTGGGGGAGGTTACAAGGTGATCAAATTGTCCCACTGGGGGCTCACAGTTTTAATCCCCATTTCACGGTTGAGGTAACTGAGGCACAGAGAAGTGAAGTGACTTGCCCAAAGTCACACAGCTGACAGAGCCAGGATTTGAACCCATGATCTCTGACTCCAAAGCCCGTGCTCTTTCTACTGAGCCACGCTGAGACATGGTCTTTGTCCAACCTTGGATCTATACCAGGGCTAGATCAATCAATCAATCAATCAATCGTATTTATTGAGCGCTTACTATGTGCAGAGCACTGTACTAAGCGCTTGGGAAGTACAAATTGGCATCACATAGAGACAGTCCCTACCCAACAGTGGGCTCACAGTCTAAAAGGGGGAGACAGAGAACAGAACCAAACATACCAACAAAATAAAATAAGTAGGATAGAAATGTACAAGTAAAATAAATAAATAAATAAATAGAGTAATAAATATGTACAACCATATATACATATATACAGGTGCTGTGGGGAAGGGAAGGAGGTAAGACGGGGGGATGGAGAGGGGGACGAGGGGGAGAGGAAAGAAGGGGCTCAGTCTGTGAAGGCCTCCTGGAGGAGGTGAGCTCTCAGCAGGGCCTTGAAGGGAGGAAGAGAGCTAGCTTGGCGGATGGGCAGAGGGAGGGCATTCCAGGCCCGGGGGATGACATGGGCCGGGGGTCGATGGCAGGACAGGCGAGAGCGAGGTACAGTGAGGAGATTAGTGGTGGAGGAGCGGAGGGTGCGGGCTGGGCAGTAGAAGGAGAGAAGGGAGGTGAGGTAGGAGGGGGCGAGGTGATGGACAGCCTTGAAGCCCAGGGTGAGGAGTTTCTGCCTGATGCGCAGATTGATCGGTAGCCATTGGAGGTTTTTGAGGAGGGGAGTAATATGCCCAGAGCGTTTCTGGACAAAGATAATCCGGGCAGCAGCATGAAGTATGGATTGAAGTGGAGAGAGACACGAGGATGGGAGATCAGAGAGAAGGCTAGTGCAGTAGTCCAGACGGGATAGGATGAGAGCTTGAATTAGCAGGGTAGCGGTTTGGATGGAGAGGAAAGGGCGGATCTTGGCAATGTTGCGGAGCTGAGACCGGCAGGTTTTGGTGACGGCTTGGATGTGAGGGGTGAATGAGAGAGCGGAGTCGAGGATGACACCAAGGTTGCGGGCTTGTGAGACGGGAAGGATGGTAGTGCCGTCAACAGAGATGGGAAAGTCAGGGAGAGGACAAGGTTTGGGAGGGAAGACAAGGAGCTCAGTCTTCGACATGTTGAGCTTTAGGTGGCGGGCGGACATCCAGATGGAGATGTCCTGAAGGCAGGAGGAGATGCGAGCCTGATCGGAGTTGTGGAAACAACTAGGAGTGTTTTATTAGGACACTGTGGAGTCTCTTTCTGCGATGAGTTTTCAGCAAGCGAGGATCAATTATTTTCTTGGGCTGAAACTGGTCCTGCTGATAAGATTGTTCTACCTTCCCTGCAGTAGGGCAGTCAGTGTGCTGCACAGTGTTTTCCCCGCACCTTAATGACAAAAATTGACCTGATACAGTGTGTGGCATAGAGTAAGAGCTCAAACACCACTTAAAAAAAATTCCTCAGGACCCAGGTGTCTGGACTGCAGTTTGCCAACTCCCTCAATATCTTAGAAATACCTTCAAGGCCCACTGTGAATTAAATCCAGAGAGTGTTGGGCCCATATTATGATGCTGGTAGCATGGCCCAAATGTAGTTTAGGTCGTGTGGTTAGAGTTGGGCTGAGTATGCCTAATCAATCTCCCAAGGGTGACTACTCCTCAGTGTCACTGGCATTTGCAATCCCACTTGCGGATACACAGAGTCTTCCATTCATATTAAAATACATAGACATGATTTTTGTTGTTTTTGATGGTATTAGTTAAGCGCTTACTATGTGCTGGGCATTCTATAGGATCTAAAGATTCTAATAGGCTCTAAAGAGCAGCGTGGCTCAGTGGAAAGAGCACACGCTTGGAAGTCAGAGGTCATGGGTTCTAATCCTGGCTCTGCCGTTTGTCAGCCATGTGACTTTAGGCAAGTCACAACTTCTCTGTGCCTCAGTTACCTCATCTGTAAAATGGGAGTTAAGACAGTGAGCCCCACGTGGGACAACCTGATCACCTTGTATCCACCCCAGCGCTTAGAACGGTACTTTGCACAAAGTGCTTAACAAATGCCATCATTATTATTATTACAAAATAATCAGGTTGGACACAATCCCTGTTCCACATGGGTCTCACAAATCTTAATTCCCATTTCACAGATGAGGGAACTGAGGTCTAGAGAAGTGAAGTGACCCAGGTCCTTTTGATTCCCCGGCCTGTGCTCTATCCACTAAGCAACGCTGCTAGGACAGTGCCCTAACTAAGGTCCATGGTCTCTCTTGGCTTAGACCCAACAGCAGAAGTCCTAGAAGAGGAGTGAGGAATGGGAAACAGGTTATGGATAGAGCTATCCCAAAAGGTTCCTCCAAAGTTCAAGCCAAGATTGTGCCTTCACATGCTGGAAAAGTTCTTTGATTTTTAGGTTCTCATCCTCCATGGTGGAAGACAGAGGATTTTTAAATTGCCGTTGCTTTCTATGATGAATTCCCTCCTGGTTTGAGGTGAGGGAATAGCCATCATTATGGGCATGGAACATATCTACCAATTCTATTATACACTCCCCAGGCTCTTAGTACATTGATCTGCACACAATAAGTATTCAATCAATCGTGTTTATTACACATAATAAGTATTTAATAAACACGATTGATTCTTTGATACTGTTGTCCTTACAGATTCTTATGGGATGTAGACTGAGCCCTCTCCTTCCTCTCCCCCCTCCTCCCCCTCCCCATCCCCCCCACTTTACCTCCTTCCCCTCCCCACAGCACCTGTATATATGTATATATGTTTGTACGTATTTATTACTCCTTTATTTGTACATATTTATTCTATTTATTTTATTAATATGTTCTGTTTTGTTCTCTGTTTCCCCCTTCTAGACTGTGAGCCCACTGTTGGATAGGGACTATCTCTATATGTTGCCAACTTGTACTTCCCAAGTGCTTAGTACAGTGCTTTGTATACAGTAAGCGCTCAATAAATATGATTGAATGAATGTAGAAAAGTCTTCAGCTTAATGGCAGTCTGAAAAAAAAATCTTGGCTCTCTTTAGCTGTGGCACCGCTTTGCTCAACTTGATCAGCAGGTCATGACAAAAGCTTCTTTGTGTCAGTATTGCAAAGAGCTGCAAGATATTGATGACACATTGGGTACTTAGCTTTTTGATCTGTCATCAGTCCTGCTGGGACTAGCTATGATTAGACACTGTCTTAATGGCCAATTCATAGAAGGTTTTTATGGAGGTTGATGTTTGCCACAGCTAATGGAATACAGGACCTGTTATTCCAATGCGGTTGATGGCTGATGTATTATTGTAGAGCTCCTCGAAGAGGCCTTCGTTGTCAAGTGGTTTGATATTGACCCATAATCACCTGCCAAGGTAGAGAGGATTTTCATTCCATATTGAACAACGGACTACCTAAGGCTCAGTGTCACAAAGTAGAATATGAACATCCTTCAAATCTCCTTATCATAAAGCCAATAAGGTGCCAATTTTTGGACAGTGAATGTACCCATAATGTACTTCTCTTATAAATGGAAGATTGTGTAAATTATTACTGGCTGATGAGCTGCCCACTTGTTTAATGAGACGACTGCTGTTTACCTTTCTTGGTTCTGTGAGAGCCAATTATTTTTCCTCTGTGTTTCACAAGGCTGCCAATACGTACGTTACGATTTCCCATGACAATCCACTTGACAGCTGTTGGCTCTGCTGTGCCGAGTCTGTCCGTATCACGGCCGAATATTTCCTTTCTCCTTGACAATGCTGTCACGGTAATGGCATTTGCTTTGATTACAGCATAGCGTTTCTATTTTAGAGATGGGGTCATTAGAGCCTCACTTATGCCTCTGATCCAATTTACGAGGCCCAGAACAAGGGCCCCACTGATCGCAAACCAGGCACCCAAGAGTCTTTGCTTGAAAGGGAGAAGGCCTTCGGAAAACAGCCTAGCTGGTGCCTCTTTCTGGGAGCTAGCTGTCCATCAGGAAATCTTTTGCTCAATCACGTGGTGGTGGCAGAGGGCACATTTCTTCACCTTTCCTTCCTTCTTCTGCCCTTTTCTCCTCCCAGTTTTCTCCCCACCTCATGTAGTCAGTGGCTTTAAAAGGAGTTTGCTCTTCACCCTGAACAAAAGCCCTGAAACACTGCCATCTCATGGGACTTCTTCAGGAGGAGCCCCTCGGCGAAGGATTTGTGTAATTAAGTAAACCAACACAACTGTTTTGTAAGCATTATAATCAGCTTCCAGGAATAAAACCTTTCACATCCAACAGATGAAATGATCATTTCAATCAAACCTCCTTTCTCTAGCTCATAATCTTGTTCATCTGAGGGAAGCATTAGTGTGATGAGGGTGGGGGGCAACGGCCTACATTGTATTAGAGGAAAGAACCAAACATTCCTCTGACTAGTAGGATTATTTAGGGCTCTGCAGAGAATTAATGTGTGGCCACTCCTCGGGATGAGTTTTTTCCAAAGCCCTACCCACCTTTCCAAGGTCGTGTCCTTTGTTACAACACAAATGGCAAACTGATCTGAAGAAATGGCTTGGAGATGATGGATGGATTTCCCCCCCTTGGGCAAGGCTCTATACAGCAGTCTTAACAATAGACACCCCCAGTATTTCCTTTCCATGTCAGTTTCCTTTGTGTAGAGAAAATGAATCAAATCAGAATCATTATTTACCTGATATAAACTGTCCCTCACTCCATTAATGATGGCATTTGTTAAGCGCTTACTATGTGCAAAGCACTATTCTAAGTGCTGAAAATTTGGAGACATTAATGTTAGAGGAACTGGGTGGTCTATAATAATAATAGCATTTATTAAGTGCTTACCGTGTGCAAAGCACTGTTCTAAGCACTGGGGAGGTTACAAAGTGATCAGGTTGTCCCATGGGGGGCTCACAGTCTTAATCCCCATTTTACAGATGAGGTAACTGAGGCACAGAGAAGTTAAGTGACTTGTCCAAAGTCACGCAGCTGACAATTGACGGAGCAGGGATTTGAACCCATGACCTCCGACTCCAAAGCCCGTGCTCTTTTCACTGAGCCACACTGCTTCTCTATAGAGAATTAGAGAATAATCAATCATTTTATTGAACACTTATGGTGCGTAGATTACTGTACTAAGCACTTGGGAGAGTACAATATAACAGAGTTAGTAAACATATTCCCTGCCCACCATGAGCTTACTACAGTCTAGAGGAAGCTTACAGGGAAGCTCTTTCGAGGCAGGAAATGTGCTTTGTGCTACTGTTGTATTTCCCAAGTGCATTGCATTAATTGAGCTTTCAGAGAATACTATTACTGCCATCACTATGTCTGTGATGCATTACTTCACCATCCCTACCATGCAATAGCTTATATCAAGTATTTATATATCCCGGTGCCTGTGATGATATTGTAGTAGTACCAAAAGCTTTTACTGAGCATCCACTGTGTGCAATGTAGAGTGTTAGAGAAATGCAAAACAAATAAGGGATACATTCTAATAATAATGACAACAACAAATGTGGTATTTGTTAAGTGCTTACTATATGTCAGGAATTGTATTAAGGGGTGGGGTGGATACAAACAGATCAGTTCGGACATAGTCCCTGTCCCACATGGGGCTCACCGTCTTAATCTCCATTTTATAGATGAGGTAACAGGCACAGAGAAGTAAAGTGACTTTCCAAGGCCACACAGCAGACAAGTGGCAAAGCGGAATTAGAACCCATGACCTCCTGACCCCCAGGCCCGTGCTCTAACTAAGCCATGCTGCTTCCCCTGGACTCCTGTTCCACAAGGAGCTTACATTCAAAATGGGGGAGACAGATATGAGAAGGTTTACAAATAGAATAATCACAATGAATACTCAAATGAGCAACTGAATAAACACAAAGATAAATTCTGATGATATAAAAAAAATACAAGAGTGCTAGAGGCAGCAGATGGATTTTTACCACTCGGGGGGCTGGGAAGTCTTGTCAGAGGGGGAACAATTAGAGAAGCAGCGTGGCTCAGTGGAAAGAGCCCGGGCTTTGGAGTCAGAGGTCATGGGTTCAAATCCCGGCTCCGCCAATTGTCAGCTGTGTGACTTTGGGCAAGTCACAACTTCTCTGGGCCTCAGTTACCTCATCTGTAAAATGGGGATTAAGACTGTGAGCCCCCTGTGGGACAACCTGATCACTTTGTAACCTTCCCAGTGCTTAGAACAGTGCTTTGCACATAGTAAGCGCTTAATAAATGCCATCATTATTATTATTATTATTATTATTATTTGAATATTGGGGAGGTCTGTGGTCTGTCAGATTTGGGGAAGAAACCAAGGGAAGGGAGGCAGAAAAGTAAACCACAAATCATATTTGAGTGCTTACTGTGTATAGAGCCCTGTACTAAGCACTTGGGAAAGTATAACAGAATTGGTAAATATGATCACTAAAATGTACCTTCATCTCCTCTATCTCACCACCCACACCCTTGCCCTCATCCTGCAATTCCCTCCCCCTTCAAATCCAGACACCACCACTCTCCCTACCTTTAAGTCTTTATTAAAAATCACATATCCCCCCCCTTCCCGGTCCGGTCCTGACTGACTCTACCCCCGCCCGCCCCCAGGTAAAAAGCCCTTGTTAGCACCTTGTTAGCACCATGTTACATGTTACATTAACGACAACCTCATTCACACCTCCTCAGCCCTCCCATGCTAGTTGACTGTTCGCTCCCCTCCCCAGGTTTCTCTGCTCCCTGACCCCCCTTAACTGGCCCACCCTACTCCAGCTCTTAATAGTTTGTATCTGCTCTCTGTGGCATCATTGTTTGCCAATTCTATTATTGCCATAGCATATTGATTGCTCAACTACACCCTGTGATGCCATCGCCTACTTTTATCATTGCTACTGTTTTATTGCTTCTGCATCTCAATTGTTAACCCCCCACTGTACTGTCACCATCTCCCACCCAGCTGTTTCCCTCCCTCTCACCCACCAAGACCGCTCCCCCTCAACCCCTACCAAGGATTCCTCTGTACCAGCGCAGGTCCTCTGCTTCTCCCTCCCGACCCCCCCTCCTCCCCTTCTCCCCGCCCCCACCCCATCCCAGTTCTCCTTTCCCATCGCCACCCCCCTTCCCACTCTCCCCGCCCAGGCCCCCGCCAACTCATCCCAATCCAAACCCTCCCCACCCCTCGCACCCTTCCCCCTCCCTCCCCACCCTCGACAGCTGATGCCAAGTGTGGCCTCTGGAACCCCCGCTCCGTTTTAAGTAAGATTCCTTTCATCCTGGACCTTTTCCTTTCCAGTTCTCTACTCCTCCTCGCCCTAACTGAAACATGGCTGTCGTCGGACGACACGGTCTCTTCTGCTGCTCTCTGCAGTGCAGGCCTCTTCTTCTCCCACTCCCCCAGACTCACTGGAAAAGGAGGAGGTGTCGGTTTCCTTCTCGCCCCCCAATGTCGCTTTCGCACTATCCCTCCTCCCCCTTCCCTTTCCTTCCCCTCCTTTGAAGCCCACATTATTCGCCTCTACCACCCCCTCCAGATTCTTGTAGCCATCATCTACCGCCCTCCGGGCCCCACTTCCAACTTCTTTAACGACTTTGACCCCTTCCTCACATTCCTTCTCTCCTTCTCCATGCCCACTCTGATCCTTGGAGACTTCAATATCCACATGGATATCCCTAACGACTCCTCTGCCGCCCGCCTTCTATCTCTCCTTGACGCTGCCAACCTCTTCCTCCACCCCACCTCACCCACTCACCAACTTGGTCATACCCTCGACCTCATCATCTCCTACCGCTGCACTGTGTCCACCCTCACCAACTCTGTGATCCCTCTCTCTGATCATAATCTTCTCACCTGCCTCCTCACTCACACTCCTTTCCCCTGTAAATCCGTATTACTCCCTCACAGAGATCTCCGCTCTCTGGACCCCACCCATCTTTCGGAACGCCTCACACCCCACCTCGCCGCCCTCTCCTCTCTACCCAGTCTTGATGATCAGATTACTGCTCTCAACTCTACCCTTTCTACTCAGCTAGACTCGCTCGCTCCCCTTTCCCTTCGCCGCTCTCGCACCACTAACCCACAGCCCTGGATCACTGCCACTGTCCGCCTCCTTCGCTCTTATGCTCGAGCTGCCGAACGCTGCTGGCGAAAGTCTAAACACCATGCCAACCTCGTTCACTTCAAGTTTATCCTTTCCTGCCTTAACTCAGCCCTCTCTTCTGCCAGACAAAACTATTTCTCCTCCCTTATTGACACCCATGCCCATCACCCCCGCCAGCTCTTCCGTACATTCAACTCCCTTCTCAGGCCCCCGGTTCCTCCCCCTCCTCCTTCCCTCACCCCCAACGATCTGGCCTCCTACTTCATTAACAAAATTAAATCCATCAGGTCCGACCTCCCCAAAGTCTCTTCCCCCCTTTCTCCAACCCCCCGGCTCTCAACATTCTCTGCTACTCTCCCATCCTTCCCAGTGGTATCCTCAGAGGAACTCTCCTCCCTCCTCTCAAGTGCTACTCCGGCCACCTGTGCTTCTGACCCCATTCCCTCTCATCTTATGAAATCTCTCGCTCCATCCCTTCTCCCCTCCTTAACTTCCATCTTCAACCGCTCACTCTCCACTGGTTCCTTCCCCTCTGCCTTCAAACATGCCCATGTCTCTCCCATCCTAAAAAAACCCTCTCTTGACCCCACCTCACCTTCTAGTTATCGTCCCATATCCCTCCTACCATTCCTTTCCAAACTCCTTGAACGAGTTGTCTACACGCGCTGCCTAGAATTCCTCAACAACAACTCTCTCCTCGACCCCCTCCAGTCTGGCTTCCGTCCCCTTCATTCCACGGAAACTGCGCTCTCAAAGGTCACCAATGACCTCCTGCTTGCCAAATCCAACGGCTCATACTCTGTCCTAATCCTCCTCGACCTCTCAGCTGCCTTTGACACTGTGGACCACCCCCTTCTCCTCAACACGTTATCTGACCTTGGCTTCACAGACTCCGTCCTCTCCTGGTTCTCCTCTTATCTCTCCGGTCGTTCTTTCTCAGTCTCTTTTGCAGGCTCCTCCTCCCCCTCCCATCCTCTTACTGTGGGAGTTCCCCAAGGTTCAGTGCTTGGTCCCCTTCTGTTCTCAATCTACACTCACTCCCTTGGTGACCTCATTCGCTCCCACGGCTTCAACTATCACCTCTACGCTGATGACACCCAGATCTACATCTCTGCCCCTGCTCTCTCCCCCTCCCTCCAGGCTCGCATCTCCTCCTGCCTTCAGGACATCTCCATCTGGATGTCCGCCCGCCACCTAAAGCTCAACATGTCGAAGACTGAGCTCCTTGTCTTCCCTCCCAAACCTTGTCTTCTCCCTGACTTTCCCATCTCTGTTGACGGCACTACCATCCTTCCCGTCTCACAAGCCCGCAACCTTGGTGTCATCCTCGACTCCGCTCTCTCATTCACCCCTCACATCCAAGCCGTCACCAAAACCTGCCGGTCTCAGCTCCGCAACATTGCCAAGATCCGCCCTTTCCTCTCCATCCAAACCGCTACCCTGCTAATTCAAGCTCTCATCCTATCCCGTCTGGACTACTGCACTAGCCTTCTCTCTGATCTCCCATCCTCGTGTCTCTCTCCACTTCAATCCATACTTCATGCTGCTGCCCGGATTATCTTTGTCCAGAAACGCTCTGGACATATCACTCCCCTCCTCAAAAACCTCCAATGGCTACCGATCAATCTGCGCATCAGGCAGAAACTCCTCACCCTGGGCTTCAAGGCTCTCCATCACCTCGCCCCCTCCTACCTCACCTCCCTTCTCTCCTTCTACTGCCCAGCCCGCACCCTCCGCTCCTCCACCACTAATCTCCTCACTGTACCTCGCTCTCGCCTGTCCCGCCATCGACCCCCCGGCCCACGTCATCCCCCGGGCCTGGAATGCCCTCCCTCTGCCCATCCGCCAAGCTAGCTCTCTTCCTCCCTTCAAGGCCCTGCTGAGAGCTCACCTCCTCCAGGAGGCCTTCCCAGATTGAGCCCCTTCTTTCCTCTCCCCCTCGTCCCCCTCTCCATCCCCCCGCCTTACCGCCTTCCCCTCCCCACAGCACCTGTATATATGTATATATGGTTGTACATATTTATTACTCTGTTTATTTATTTATTTATTTATTTTACTTGTACATTTCTATCCTACTTATTTTATTTTGTTGGTATGTTTGGTTCTGTTCTCTGTCTCCCCCTTTTAGACTGTGAGCCCACTATCGGGTAGGGACTGTCTCTATGTGATGCCAATTTGTACTTCCCAAGCGCTTAGTACAGTGCTCTGCACATAGTAAGCGCTCAATAAATACGATTGATTGATTGATTGATTGATTGATTCCAAGAGACCTTCCACAATTAAGTCCTCATTTCCCCTACTCCGTCTCCCTTCTGTGTCACCACTGCACTTGAATTTGTAGCCTTTATTCATCACACCCTCAGCCCTATAGCACTTACATTTGTAGCAGTAATACCTCTCTCCCCTTTTAGACTGCACTCTCACTGTGGGCAGGGAAAGTTTCCATCAACTCTGTTACATTGGATCCTCCAAAGCATTTAAACAGTAAATGCTGTTTACACAGTAAACACTCAATATAATTGATTGATCGATCAACAGAGTAGCAATTTGGATGGAGAAGGAAGGTAGAAGAGGAGTTTACAATCCTAGTTTACTTCAGTTCATCCATTTAAATAAATCTTTTTTAGGCTGCTCAGGGGCTTTTCATACTCCTTACTAAGTGGGGAACCGGGGTGTGAATGTCTGGATCTCTCACAGGGTCTGTTCAAATCCCAGCTCTGCCAATTGCCAGCTGTGTGACTTTGGGCAAGTCCCTTCACTTCTCTGGGCCTCAGTTCCCTCATCTGTAAAATGGGGATTAAGACTGTGAGCCCCCCGTGGGACAACCTGATCACCTTGTATTCCCCCAGCGATTAGAAAAGTGCTTTGCACATAGTAAGTGCTTACTAAATGCCATTATTATAAGGGTCAAGAAAGCAATAGAAGGATGAGTGAGGGAAAGGACAGAGAAAGTAAAACCCCCGTCATGGGGACAAAATACTAAAGAACCTGACTTTGCCTTGTCCTCTCCCAGCTTCTGCAAAGGTGAGTAGTGTGAAAATACTACTAATACTAATAATATTAGTAGTCTATACTGTAGGCCTGTTGTGAACAGGGAATATGACTGTTCACTCTTTATTGTACTCTTCTCAGCACTTATTATAGTACTCTGTGCACATAGTATGTGTTCAATAAATATGATTGAATGAAGATAATTGTGGTATTTGTTAAGCACTTAGCAAGGGCTGAGCTCCACACTAAGCACTAGATATAAGATAATGAACATTCATTCATTCAATTGTATTTATTGAGCGCTTACGGTGTGCAGAGCACTGTACTAAGCACTTGGGAAGTACAAGTTGGCAACATATAGAGACGGTCCCTACCCAAAAGTGGGCTCACAGTCTAGAAGGGGGAGACAGAGAACAAAACCAAACATATTAACACAATAAAATAGAATAAATATGTACAAATTAAATAGAGTAATAAATACATACAAACATATATACATACAGGTGCTGTGGGGAGGGGAAGGAAGTAAGGTGGGGGGGATGGGGATGGGGAGGAGGGGGAGAGGAAGGAGGGGGCTCAGTCTGGGAACAGAAACTGAACCTCCATTTTCCAGATGAGGAAAGTGAGCACAGAGAAATGCTTTGTCCAAGGTCAAAACAGCAGTCAGGTGGTGGAGATGGAATTAGAACCCAGGCCTTCTGACTCCCAGGCTTGTGCTCTTTCCATTAGGCCAAGCTCCTTTCGATGAATATTTAAGAAGATGGTTCAGAATTTTCCTTCCCCTTTTGGATAAATGTACAGCAGAGGTCAATCTATCAACAGTATTTCTTGAGTTTAAATTGGGCTAATCACTGTTCATTCATTCAATCATATTTATTGAGTGCTTACTGTGTGTAGAGTTCTTGCTTCTCCTACCAAAGGTCCCCCAGATTAGCCACCCACTAAGGAGCCCCAGCACTGATGTCAGCCAAAAGATGAATCATTTTAAAGTGTTACAGTTAAATTTTTACAGAGAAGCAGCATGGCCTATTGGAAAGAACCCAGGCCTAGGAATCAAAAGGACCTGGGTTCTAATCCCAGCTTCCTCATTTGTCTGCTGTGTGATCTTGGGCAAGTCACTTCTTCACTTCTCTTTGCCTCAGTTACATCATCTGTAAAATAGGGGATTAAGATTGGGAGCCCCATGTGGAACAGCAACTGTGTCCAACCTGATTTGCTTGTATCCACCCCAGCACTTAGTATAGTGCCTGGCATATAGTAAGTGCTTAATAAAATTATTTTTTTATTATTAAGAAATTATGGACTTTGCTTTCAAGTCAGGCAAAACCCGATTTTTCCTCTAGTGAAGAAAATGCCAGGGATTTTTAGGGATCAGGGGAGCAATACACAGCCCTAGCCTAGCTAGTTTAAGGGGAACATAAGAGGCATTGTCCCTCTCCAAGAGCTGTACAATTCACTGGAGATACAACTAAACCAAAATACTGACAGAGCTCATTTTAAACTCCTTTAACTGTGACTGTGTATGGGACAAGGTTGGTTCAAGGAATGAGTCTGGGTTTCTCTCCACTTAAATCAGGAAATCAAATTAGTGGCATTTATCAGCCATTTACTGTATTCAGAACACTGTACAATGTGCTTGCGAGTACACAGTAGACAACCCCTATATGCAAGACTTTACTGACTAGGAGGGAGCTTATATTGCTTGGGAAAAATGAACTTGAAAAAAAAAGAACGAGATGGCTTGACAGATGGGGTGAGAAGTTGAGTGGAAGATGAGGAGCTATAAAAGAAAGGCTTAAAAAAAAATAGAAGTTGAAGTGTGCTCCACCCACATTAGGCATCCAATAAACTCTGTGGGTGAGGATGCAAAGTGATTGTGAGTATCTACGATTTGACTGAAGTGAAAGAGGGGATGATTAAGGAGATTAAATGGAATGAAGAGTTGTGTGATAGAGCCTAGAAGCCAAGACAGGGGCCTCTGGATTTGATGTGGTGAAAAATGGGGAGCTAGAGGAGAATTTTAAAGGCATTTTCATAACTAAAGAAATGGATAAGAAAGATGTTTCTGGCAGTACTATTTTATAATAACAGAAGCTAAAACAAGAGACTGGAATAAGTCAGAAAGGAAAAAGCTCAAGTTAAAGAGGTTGCTAAGGGTTTAGTTCTTTAGATAGGAAAGTGATATTTATTTAGCACTTACAGAGTGTACAGTGCTGTGTAGTAAGTGCTTGGGATAGTACAATAACAGAGTTGTAGACGTGTTCCCTGCCCACAAAGAATTTACAGCGTAGAAAAAAAAATATGCTGTATCTCTTTTGGTAGATCACTGGTATTTTGGCTGTAGGCCCTGAAGATCCTTGTTGTCTTTGGGGCCTGCTTTTTGCCATAAATTTCTTCTGACTTCTATCAAGGGAGATAGCAATGACAGAAGGAGCATCTGGGGGTCTTCTGATTCATCTGTGAGCCCAAGTGCTCCTCCTGGACTTCTCATTTGGCAGCTCACATTCTTCTCACCCAACCGTCTGAGCATGTGCAGATACTTTACCGCCAACAAAAATGTGAGGCAGAAAAGCAAATCACCTTCTCTCCTCCCTCCCTTGGGTTTTAAAAGGGCAGACATGTGATTCCTTCAATGCAGGGCTCACATGGGCCATATTTGAAAACTGCCTATCTCTGTTCCTTGGGGAAGCAGCAACTTATGGCAAAATGTGGGGCACAGAAACTGAATGACCCTGAGCTGTCAAAGATAGCACTCTAAGCTTTTGAATTGAGCAACAAGATGAGGGAGTGATTTCAGTAAATAACATGCAGGGGTACACTAAGCAGGGAGGCTACTGTTGGGAAACAAATCAATTTTCTGTTTCCCTATTTCTTTTCATTATTTAAAAAAAAAAATGAATTAAGCCAAAACAGGGGAGAATATTGAGAGAGCTGCAGAGAGGAGAAGTCCCTGATGGAAAGATACACAGCTGGAGAAGGTGAAACAAAAGGATGAGGAAGTATTTTTAGCCTAGCTTGAAGAGTTGAGTCGACATGTGAAATGCCTCTGACAGCCATTAGCGATGCCCACACCCAGCTCATCCTTCTCCGGAGACTGATATTGAATAGGAGGATTTCCTGAAGTGAATTCACTAGATGAGAACGAGCCAAATCTTAAATAATGACTAAAGGACAGTGGTTGAAAATATATCAGTCGTCAAAACCACCACAAACTCTTGTCAGCTGTAACTAGAGAGTTTAAAAAGGTCAGTATTCATTTGTACTCCTATTAGAGGGTCAGAAAAGTAGAACACAAAGATGTGATGTGCCGAAATTCTAAAGTTTGTGCATGTGCAGGCTAAATTAACTTCTGCCAGCAATCCATGGGGAAAGTGATACTGTAAGACAAAACTGGAACTACAGTACATGGAAATTCAAAATAGCAAATCATTGCCACCTCCCACTCTAGACACATTCCTTTATAAAAGATGAAAAACGAAAGTCTTGCCTTTTTGTATTCTGCTGTAACTATATTCACCACAGCATTTCACTGCACTTTGTTTTCAATATTGGAACAAAATCTTAGCTCTTCTCAACGGACACAAAAAATAACTAGATAAGATCATTTTAATGGATCTCCCAAGTCCAGAGTGTTTGTTAATCTGAAAATGTGTTACAAAATGAAACTGATTCAGTTTAGCATTGGAGCATCACATCCAATCACCTTTTGAAAAATACTAGAAAGGAGAAGTGCATTGCTTCAGGACTTATTAAAATAAGATCTGATGATACCTTTAAGTGCTTACACACATTTTTTCCAGTGTGGTAATAATAATAATAATAATAATGATGGCATTTATTATGCGCTTACTATGTGCAAAGCACTGTTCTAAGCGCTGGGGGGGTTACAAGGTGATCAGGTTGTCCCACGGGGGGCTCACAGTCAACCCCCATTTTACAGATGAGGGAACTGAGGCCCAGAGAAGTTAAGTGACTTGCCCAAGGTCACACAGCTGACAATTGGCAGAGCCGGGATTTGAACCCACGACCACTGACTCCAAAGCCCGTGCTCTTTCCACTGAGCCACGCTGCTTCTCTGCAGCGTGGTACTAAATACAATTATTATTCATCATCTGCAGTTTTGTTTTTTTACTTAGAAGGTTGTACTGGGAAGACAAATATGAGTCATTTAAAGTAAAGATTTATCCTATTTATACATTTTCTAAATTATGTTCAGTCCATTTATTCATCATTCATTTATTCATACTAGCCATTTTATTCATTTTTCAGTTGTTTTCTTTTCCTTCTAAATTATGTCACCTTTCTAAATTGAATGTTTCTTAAAAATTACAAACTATTTTTCCCAATAAGTTTTTTTTTTCACCAAGCCAGATATTCCTAAAATATTCAATATTGCTGTTATTGCACAACATCTTGATACATTCTGTTCTGGGAGCTTCATTCCCATCCTTAAATATTCAGTACATTCTTTCTTTGTATTTTACTCTACCATTCATGCAGAATGTTCTGGCTCCTGGGCAAAGTTTTGTGGGTCTTGACTCTTGGGATCCATGATCAGCTTTTCATTCAACACCAACCTTATGATGGCCTTGCGTTTTCCAGGTGGTTTTACCCTTTAAAATTTTGGCAAGATTTGCTTTAATCACTTCAAACTTTTCTTTGCCACCATATTTTCTTCAAACTGCACAGAACAATCACTTCCCATTCTTACCTTTGTTGTTCTCATGAAGTCCCTGTGAGTCTGGGAATTAGACATTCATTCCCCAAATTCAATCTTTCAGGCCTGGAATTCCCTCTTATTTCATACCCAACAGTCCACCACTCTTCAACACCCTCCCTTTCAAAAATCACATCTCCTCCAAGAGGCTGTCTCCCTCCCCTTTGTGTAGACTATGAATTTAACTATGTACCCTTGGGAAGTAGGGAAGCAGTGTGGCTCAGCGGAAAGAGCCTGGGCTTTGAAGTCAGAGGTCATGGGTTCAAATCCTGGCTCTGCCACTTCTCAGCTGTGTGACTTTGGGCAAGTCACTTCAGTTCTCTGGGCCTCAGTTACCTCCTCTGTAAAATGGGGATCAAGACTGTGAGCCCCACGTGGGACAACCTGATCACCTTGTAAATTCCCCAGCGCTTAGAACAGTGCTTTGCACATAGTAAGCACTTAATAAATGCCATCATTATTATTACCCCTTAAGCATCTTTTTCCCCTCTCTCAGCCCCACAATACTTATGCACTCTATTTCCCCTGTCCCTGGTCTGTTTTGATATCTGCCCTCTCTGTAGACTACAAGCTCCTTGTGGGCAGGGATTGTTCCTCTAACTCTGTTGTATTGTACTTACCCAAGCACTCAGTACAGTGCTCTGCACATAGTAAATGCTCCTCAAATATTATTGATTGACTACGGAATTGCAAACAAAGGTCAAGTCCACAATCATGCCCAGGGAGAACTCAAGCCACAACTCCTTATTTCTCTCCTCCTCTGGGGGTACATCTTCCATGGCTCCAATCAATCATACTTATTGAGAGCTTACTATGTGCGGAGCACTGTACTAAGCACTTGGGAGAGTAAACTACAACACAATTAGCGGACATGTTCCCTGTAGCTTACAGTCTAGAGGGGCAGAAAGACATTAATATGAATAAATATTATATACTTTAATAATCTGTACATGAGTATTGTGGAGTTGGAGCAAATTAGTGTCTAAAGGTTTAAAGATCCACCTGCTAGAGAAGCAGCGTGGTTTAGTGGAAAGAGCATGGGCTTGCAAGCCAGGGGTCATGGGTTCTAATCCTGGCTCTGCTACTTGTCAGCTGTGTGACTTTGGGGAAGTCACTTAACTTCTCTGTGCCTCAGTTACCTCATCTGTAAAATGGGGATTAAGACTCTGAGCCCCACTTAAGGCAACCTGAATACCTTTTATCTACCCCAGAACTTAGGACAGTGCTTGGCACATCATAAGCGCTTAACAAATATTATTATCATTATTATGATGCAGAAGGGGAATAGAGGGCTTAAATTGGGGATGGCCTCTTGGAGAAGATGTGAACTTAATAATGTTTTGAAGGTGGAGAGAGTGGTGGTCTGGCATATATGGAGGGAGAAGGAGTTTCAGGCCAGGGGAAGGACGTGGGAAAGGGGTCAGCAGCGAGATAGATGATAGTAAGGCCCGGTGAGTAATCTGGTGCTAGAGGAGCAGAGCGTGTGGGCTGAGCTGTAGTTGGAAATTAGTGAGGTAGGATGGGGCAAGCTGATTGAGTGTTTTAGAGCCAATGGTAAGGACTTCCTGTATGACGCAGAGTTGGATGGGTAGCCATTGGAAGTTCTTGAGGTGTGGGGTGACATGGACTGAACATTTTTGTTGATAAATGATCCATGCAGCCAAGTGAAGTATAGATTGGAATGATAAGAGACAGGAGGACAGGAAGTCAGAGAGGAGGCAGATGTGGGATAGGATAAGTGCTTGGATCAATGTGGAGAAGCAGCATGGATCAGTGGAAAGAGCATGGGCTTTAGAGTCAGAAGTCACGGGTTCAAATCCCAGCTCTGCCTATTGTCAGCTGTGTGACTTTGAGCAAGTCACTTCACTTCTTTGGGCCTCAGTTACCTCATCTGTAAAATGGGGATTAGACTGTGAGCCCCCCGTGGGGCAACCTGATCACCTTGTAACGTCTCCAGTGCTTAGAATAGTGCTTTGCACATAGTAAGCACTTAATAAATGCCATTATTATTATTATCATCAGCATGGTAGCAGTTTGGGTGAAGAGGATAAGGTGGGGTTTTGCAGTGCTATAAAGGTAGAACAAGATTAGCAGTGTGGCTCAGTGGAAAAGAGCCCGGGCTTTGGAGTCAGAGGTCATGGGTTCAAATCCCGGCTCCGCCAATTGTCAGCTGTGTGACTTTGGGCAAGTCACTTAACTTCTCTGTGCCTCAGTTCCCTCATCTGGAAAATGGGGATGAATCAATCAATCAATCGTATTTATTGAGCGCTTACTATGTGCAGAGCACTGTACTAAGTGCTTGGGGTACAAATTGGCAACACATAGAGACAGTCCCTACCCAACAGTGGGCTCACAGTCTAAAAGGGGGAGACAGAGAACAGAACCAAACATACCAACAAAATAAAATAAATAGGATAGAAATGTACAAGTAAAATAAATAAATAAATAAATAGAGTAATAAATATGTACAACCATATATACATATATACAGGTGCTGTGGGGAAGGGAAGGAGGTAAGATGGGGGGATGGAGAGGGGGACCAGGGGGAGAGGAAGGAAGGGGCTCAGTCTGGGAAGGCCTCCTGGAGGAGGTGAGCTCTCAGCAGGGCCTTGAAGGGAGGAAGAGAGCTAGCTTGGCGGAGGGGCAGAGGGATTGGGGGCATTCCAGGCCCGGGGGATGACGTGGGCCGGGGGTCGACGGCGGGACAGGCGAGAACGAGGTACAGTGAGGAGATTAGCGGTGGAGGAGCGGAGGTTGCGGTCTGGGCTAGAGAAGGAGAGAAGGGAGGTGAGGTAGGAGGGGGCGAGGGGATGGACAGCCTTGAAGCCCAGGGTGAGGAGTTTCTGCCTGATGCGCAGATTGATTGGTAGCCACTGGAGATTTTTGAGGAGGGGAGTGACATGCCCAGAGCGTTTCTGGACAAAGATAATCCGGGCAGCAGCATGAAGTATGGATTGAAGTGGGGAGAAACACGAGGATGGGAGATCAGAGAGAAGGCTGGTGCAGTAGTCCAGACGGGATAGGATGAGAGCTTGAATGAGCAGGGTGGCAGTTTGGATGGAGAGGAAAGGGCAGATCTTGGCAATGTTGCGGAGCTGAGACCGGCAGGTTTTGGTGACGGCTTGGATGTGAGGGGTGAATGAGAGAGCGGAGTCGAGGATGACACCAAGGTTGCGGGCTTGTGAGACGGGAAGGATGGTAGTGCCGTCAACAGAGATGGGAAAGTCAGGGAGAGGACAAGGTTTGGGAGGGAAGACAAGGAGCTCAGTCTTCGACATGTTGAGCTTTAGGTGGCGGGCGGACATCCAGATGGAGATGTCCTGAAGGCAGGAGATGGATGAAGACTGTGAGTCCCCCGTGGGACAACCTGATCACCTTGTATCCTCCCCAGTGCTTAGAACTGTGCTTTGCACATAGTAAGCGCTTAATAAATGCCATCATTATTATTATTATTTGGTGACAAATTCAATATAATAATAATGGTATTTGTTAAGGGCTTACAAAGTGCCAAACACTGTTCTAAACACTGGTATAGATACAAGGTAATCAGGTTGTCCCAGGTGGGGCTCACAGCCTTAATCCCCATTTTACAGATGAGGTAACTGAGGCCCAGAGAAGTTAAGTGACTTCCCCAAAGTCTGGGGAAACTTTACTGTTGGGTAGGGACCGTCTCTATATGTTGCCAACTTGTACTTCCCAAGCGCTTAGTACAGTGCTCTGCACACAGTAAGCGCTCAATAAATACAATTGAATGAATGAATGAATACCCTAGTTCCCCAGACAAGTCTGGAGACTCCAAGTACCCTGCTCTTTTCACTAGGCCATGCTACCGCTTTTTGGAGTAGAAGGACAAAAGAGCCAGGTTCTAGTTCCTGCTTTGCAACTGGCCTGTGGTATGAACTTGGGGAAATCACTTAATCTCTCTCTGCCTGTTTCCTCATCTGTAAAATGGGGATAACAAAACCTGCCTCTCCCAACCTTACAGAGATGTTGTGAACATGAAACAGAAGCAGTGTGGAGTAGTGGATAAAGCATGGGCCTGAAAGTCAGAAGGTTAGAGGAGCAGCGTGGCTCAGTGGAAGGAGCACGGGCTTTGGAGTCAGAGGTCATGGGTTCAAATCCCACTCTGCCAATTGTCAGCTTTGTGACTTTGGGCAAGTTACTTAACTTCTCTGTGCCTCAGTTACCTCATCTGCAAATGGGGATTAAGACTGTGAGCCCCCAGTGGGACAACCTGATCACCTTGTAACTTCCCCAACACTTAGAACAGTGCTTTGCACATAGTAAGCGCTTAATAAATGTCATTATTATTATTACCACTTGTCTGCTGGGTAACTTTGGGCAAGTCACTTCACTTCTCTGGACTTCAGTTACCTCATCTGGAAAATGGGGATTGAGTCTATGAGCCCCACATGGCACAGGGGCTGGCTATTATTTTCCCTCTTTTACTCCATGGAAACAGCATTCTCTAAAGTAACCAATGACCTTCTTCTCACCAAATCTGATGACTTCTATTGCAACCTAATCCTTCTAGACTGCTCAGCCACCCACCTCTGACTCTGGACCACCCCCATGTCCTAGAAACTTTGTCCAACCTCGGCTTCACCGACAATGCCTGCCCTCTCTTGGTTCTTCTATTTCTCTGACGGTTCCTTCTCAGTTTCTTTTGCTGACTCTTCCTCTGCCTCCCACCCTCTGACAGTAGCTGGAAGGAGGGGAATCCTTCAAGGTTCAGTTCTAGATTCCCTTCTATTCTCCCTCTAAACCCAGTCCCTTGAACTCATTCATTCTCATGATTTCTATGCAGATAATTCCCAGATCAACAATTCCAGCTTTGCTCCTTCCCTCAAGACATATCTAATTGAATGTCCTGCAAACAACTCAGCCCACTGTTGGGTAGCGACTGTCTCTATATGTTGCCAACTTGTACTTCCCAAGCGCTTAGTACAGTGTTCTGCACATAGTAAGCGCTCAATAAATACGATTGATGAACTCAAATTAAGCATGTCGAAAACTGAATGCCTTATTTTTCCACCCAAACCCTGTCCTTCCCCTCAACCCTTTTAGCAAAGCAATTATCATTTAACAAGGCCTTTGTCTTGTGTGTTAAAGGTAATCAACTCTTTTCTGCCTCCCATCCCCTAACTGGGTGTCCCTCAAGGCTTAGGTCTGGTTCCCTTTCTATTCTCCATCTATACTCACTCCCTTGGAAAATTCATTCAGCTGCCTCCCATAGCTTCAACTACCATCTCTTAAGCGGGTGATTCCCAAATATTTAGCTCCATCCCTGATCTCTCCTTCTCTGCAGTCTCACATTTCCTCCTGCCTTCAGAATATCTCTATTTGTATGTCCTGCCTACATCTCAAATTTTAAAAGTGTCCAAAACAGAACTCCTCATATTCCCACCCATCCCTGTCCCCCCCATGACTTCCCCATCACTGAAGACACCACCAGACTCACTGTCTCACAAACCTGGAACTGTGGTGTTATCCTTAACTCATCTCTCCTATTGTTGGGTAGGGACTGTCTCTATATGTTGCCGATTTGTACAGTGCTCTGCACACAGAAAGTGGTCAATAAATATGATTGAATGAATGAATCCCTCATTCAACCCACATATTCAATCTGTCACAAATTTCTTTCCATTCAACCTTTACAACATTTCTACATTTCACCCTTTTCTCTCCATCCAAACTTCTGTCATGCTGATCTAAGTGGTTTGACTACTGCCTCTGCCTCCTTGCTGACCTCCCTGCCTCCCGTCTCTCTCCATTCCAATTCATACTTCACTCTGCTACCCTAATCATTTTTCTACAAAAATGTAGAGTCCATGTTTCCCACTCCTCAAGAACCTCCAGTGAGAAGCAGCGTGGCTCAGTGGAAAGAGCCTGGGCTTTGGAGTCAGAGGTCATGGGTTCAAATCCCAGCTCCGCCAACTGTCAGCTGTGTGACTTTGGGCAAGTCACTTCACTTCTCTGGGCCTCAGGTACCTCATCTGTAAAATGGGGATGAAGACTGTGAGCCCTCCGTGGGACAACCTGATCACCTTGTAACCTCCCCACTGCTTAGAACAGTGCTTTGCACATAGTAAGCGCTTAATAAATGCCATCATTATTATTATTATTGCCCATCCACCTCCACAGCAAACTCACTCACTGGCTTCAAAGCACTCAGTCAGCTTGCCCCTCACTAACTCCCCTATTACAACCCAGCCAGCATATTTTGCTCCTCCAAAGCCAAACGACTCACTGTACCTCAATCTCTTCTCTCTCGCCATTAACCTGTTCCCATGCCCTGACTATGCCTGGAACTCTCTCTGTCTTCATATCCAGCAGATGTTCACTCTCCCCACCTTCAAAGCCTTATTAAAAAACACATTCACCTCCAAGAGGCCTTCCCAGACTAAGCCTTCATTTCCACTTCTTCCACTCCCTTCTGCATCACTCTTGCACTAGGATGTGCAGTTTTTAATTCACCCCTCCCTAGGCCCCATAGCACTTATGTACCTATCTATAATTTAATTTATTTATAGTAATGTCTTTCTCCCCCTCTAAACTGTAAGACTATTGCAAGCAGGAAAAGTGTCCACCAACTGTATGATAGTGTACTCTTCCAAGTCCTTAATTCAGTGCTCTGAACACAATAAACCCTTAATAATGATTGACTGATAACTATGCTGAAGGCAGGGGCAGTGAAAAGCTCTAAGGAACTGTGGTAGGCTGCAGCTGATTTATTTTCGTTCGATTGGAAACTTGGGACTTATTGAGATTGGGACATAATAAACTCCATGCAAAGTATCAACCATGTGAAAATTGCTGTAATGGGAGGGGAATGAATAATACACTTATTACAAATAAAAAGTAAAAGCCAGTTCACTTTACATGAGAGCATTTATAAGCCTCACGTTAAAAACCAGAACATGAAAATTGATTGCAGTTTGCTGGGATTGGATAGTATAAATTATGACAAATAATAAACTTCTGATTTTTTCTTTGAAAGAAAACTTGCATACAAACAGCTCAACTGTTTAATAATTTCAAGTGGAAAAATTCAGGCTCCTGTGTTATTCATTTTTCAGGTGTGATTATTCATAAAGCTTCGAATCAAGTATATGCACTTAAAGGTGAATGTAGCATAATTCAAGCATAGTAGCATTTTATTTTCTAGTAAATTATCATAATAAAGTGAGAAAAATTAAAATACTGAGAGTACTAGACATAAGTAATCTTACATTCAGAAATGCATTTGAAATCTTATTTGTACCTTTATTTGTGGACCAATCTGTCAACAGCTCATTCAAATGCTATTTACATTTTTACTCCCAAATAGAAGAAAGTCACCTAGTTGCAAACTGAGGTGAAAAAAAACGCTTCCAGAAAAAAAAAAAACACAAAAAAACCTGATGCAAATCTTGTTTAGGATTTTGACAACATACCTTTCATTTCAAAAGAAGCTATTTCTTTGGAAATGAAAAACATGTCAGCTTATCTCTTTCTCAGTCCTTACTCCACCACTGTCTTGCTATGTGACCTTGGGTAAGTCATTTATTGCTCTGCATCTCAGTTCCTCAGTGCAAAATGGGGATAAAACACTTGCTCTCTCTCCTTCAGACTGTGAACCCTACGTGAGATAGAGACTGTCTGACATTATTATTTTATATCCAAGTACTTTGCACAGTGGTTGTCACGTAGCAGTCTTTGATAAGTATTACCATTATGAGATCACACTGCCTCACATAATACAAAACCAACCAATACCATTCATTGAACGCTTACGGTGTAGATAGCATTATCAAGTGCATGGAGAGTACAATACAGTGTAGTATACAATAGGCACATTCCCTGGGAGTTCTATGGGCTGCATTTTTAGATCTGCACATTTAAATGCACCTAATTATTTTTAATAAGAAATTAATAATCAATCAATAAATTAATTATTAAATAATAATTATATTGTTTTATAATTATTAGTTATTATTGATTATTAATTATTATTATGATAAATAGTGATTATTTAATTATTTAATTGATGCATTAAATGCTGCACATTTTTAGGCTCTGAGCCCACTATTGGGTAGGGACTGTCTCTATATGTTGCCAACTTGTACTTCCCAAGCACTTAGTACAGTGCTCTGTACACAGTAAGTGCTCAATAAATACGATTGATGATGATGATTTGTCTGGGGCTATTAGGCCCCAGAGAGTTGGAATGGCACGTCAGATTAGTAGGGAGACTGGATGGGAGTGTGCTGATTGGTGGGGAGGGACAAAAAATAAAGGGGGGGCAGCAGTGGGAAGAAGTGGAAAGAGACCGGGCTTGGAAACCAGGGGACCTGGATTCTAATCCTGAATGTCACTTGCTTGCTGAGTGACCTTGGGGAAGTTACTTACCTCCTCTGTGCCTAAATTTCCTCATCAGCAAAGTTGAAATTCAATTCCTGTTCTCCCTCCTAGACTGGCAGCCCCACGTGGGACAGGGACTGTTTCAGATCTGCTGATCTTGAATCTACCCCAGTGCTTAGTACAGTGTTTGGCACCTAGTTAGCACTTAACAACCTCAATTATTATTATTATTATTATTATTATTATTATTATTATTATTATTATTATTATTAAAGAAGGACAAGCAATGGGGTGGCTAACATCAGTACTAATAATTATGGTATTTGTTAAGCACTTACTGTGTGCCAGACACTGTACTAAGCACTGGTGTGGATACAAGCAAATCAGGTTGGACACTGTCCCTATCCCACGTGGGACTCCCAGTCTCAATACCCATTTTACAGGTGAGGTAACTGAGGCCCAGAGAAGTAAAGTGACTTGTCCAAGGTCACACAGCAAAGAAGCGGCAAAGCCAGGCTAGAGGAGGAGAGGGGATAGAAATTCTAGTTAAAAGACCTCTTTGGGAAATCTTTCATGAGCTCCCTACAAACTACAGGGACTGGTTGAATGGAATTCAATGCCCCCCTCATCTGGTAAAACTGAGATTTATCAGAGTCTAAAAAAATCACATAGCAACTCAGAGATGGAGTTGGAAGCAAAATTTTTGGCTTCCACTACTCAAGCCACCAGAACTCTCTTATTAAAATCGTAACAAGGTCCATTTACCTTTTATAACAAGATCCAGGTGATCGTCTCTGATATTTTGCCCTCCATAAGTTTGTGGTTTTTATCACTGATGTTAGAAAGAATTGGGTTTATATCCTGGAGGAAGAGCATATCCTAGTTGGAGTATGATGAAACAATGTTTTCCTTAGGAGAGGAGGCAATGATTTTAGCAGCAAATGCTAACTGCCAAGTCCCACTTTGGTGATTGCCACTTAATTCTCCCAATGTAATTACACTCAAATTCTCCTAAAATAACTCTTCAAAGCTATACTATGTCAAGAAAATTAGGAGGGAAGTGTTTAGCCTTAAAAAAAGTTAAACTTTGCACTTTTCACACATGAATGATGTGAGACTTTTTTTAAAGAAACTATAAAGCAGATGTGGAATTTGAATCTTTAGGCATATTTTTATCCAATTGCATGGACCATCCAAGCTCTCTAGTTTATTAAAATTCTCTATTTGGGAAATAGTTGAGGCTTTTTTAAATAAATTGCATCACAGATTGCTGGGAAACTATTTGGACTAATGTGGCCTGCTTGTCACTTCTCATCCATTTGCTTTTTATTGTTTCATATAACTAATGAAACACTATTCTTCAGTTTCACTTTCTCAGGAACACTGAACCAGATTCGCTCAGGGCTTGAACCCATTTAGTGTACACACAAATTGGCTGAAATAGCCTCATTCATTCAGTCGTATTTATTTGTACATATTTATTACTCTATTTATTTTACTTGTACACATCTATTCTATTTATTTTATTTTGTTAGTATGTTTGGTTTTGTTCTCTGTCTCCCCCTTTTAGACTGTGAGCCCACTGTTGGGTAGGGACTGTCCCTATATGTTGCCAACTTGTACTTCCCAAGCACTTAGTACAGTGCTCTGCACACAGTAAGCGCTCAATAAATACAATTGATTGATTGATTGCGTGCTTACTGTGTACAGAGCACTGGCATTCACTGAGAGCTTACTGTGTGCAGAACACTGTAATAAGCACTTGGAAGAGTACAATACAACAGAGTTGGTGGACATGTTCTCCTCCTAAGATGAGCTTATTGTTTGGAGGGAGAGGAGTCTCAATATACAGCTAACCTCAAGGAGCTGATATGGCTCTATTTACACCTGCAAATTGCCTGAATGATTCAGGCTCCTCAAATTCAGCTTGGCCTTCATTATATATTAGGTATATAATATATATATATATACATATATATATATATATATATTAGGCATTTTAGAATGACAAATTTATAAAACTATTGGTGTAGGTATCATCTTAAAATACTGCTCCAACCATACCACTCCCTATCTTAAAACCTTTCAGTGGGTACCCATTTCTCTTTGAATAAAACCATTGGCTTCAAGGCTCTCCACTAAATATTCTCCCTCAACCTCTTACCAAACCTTCTTTGCTCTTTCCAAGTTAGCAAGTCACCATATTCTGCCTTCTCCAAGCCCCTGCTCATATCTTTCCCCTGCCATAGGGCACTGTCCCAGCCTAAAACCACCAACCACCCTCTCTTTCAAGACCCTTCTAAAAACTGCCTCCTCCAAGAGATGTTCTCTGATATCCCCCATTCTCCTAGACATGTCATACTTAGGACTCAAGTCTGTAATGCAGGTATGGTAAATGACAAACAGGACAACACAACAAATGTGTGTGTGTGTGTGTGTGTATGTGTGCATATGTATTCAGGATTTGGGATCCTTCATTGGCCATCTCAGTCAATTGGTCAGTAATATTTTTTGAGCCCTTACTGTGTCCAGAGCGCTGTACTAAGCACTTGGACAACTACAATATAACCTAGCTAGTAGACAAGTTCCCTGCCCCCAGTGAACCACATGAAAAGATAATTCATCTAAAGCATCTTCTTTAGCACAGCATATGTAGCCTTCACATGTTTAGTGGTTTATTGGTTGTGTAGCTTTTTTAATCATTGCTATTTCTGAACTTACTCTTTGACTTGGTGCAATTTATGCCGCCTTCTCTTCCCCTTTCCAAAGCACCTGCGATGCTCTGACCACAGCAGGCACTGAATGCATAATAAAATAATAATCATAGTATCTGGTAATCACTATGTGCCAAGCACTGTACTAAGCAATGGGGTAAATTCCAAATAATCAGGTTGGACACAGTCCCTGTCACAGTCTAAGCAGAAGGGAGAACAGGTACTGAATCCCCATTTTACAAGTGACTAAACGGAGGGAGAGGGAAGTTAAGTGATTTACCCAAGGGTCATAAAGCAGGTAAGTGGAGGAGCTGGGATTAGAACCCAAGTCCTCTGGCTCCATGGCTTGTGGTCTTTTCACTGGGCCATGCTGTTTCCATACTGTTAAGATTATTCTAGTTAGCCTATACATATAATAGCAAATACACAAATGAATGCAAGCACTTACTGTGTGCAGAGCACTGTACTAAGTGCTTGGAAGATCATCATGTTGTAATGGATAGAGCATGAGCCTGGGAGTCGGAAGGTCATGGGTTCTAATCCCTGCTCCACCACTTGTCTGCTGTGTGACCTTGGGTTTAAATTATCTGTGCCACAGTTACTTCATCTGTAAAATGGGGATGAAGACTGTGAGCCCTACGTGAAACAACCCGATGACCCTGTATCTACCCCAGCACTTAGAACAGTGCTTGACACGTAGTAAGCACTTCATACCACTATTATTATTATTATTATTACATCAACAGGCACATTCCCTGCCTACATGCTTAGGTACCAGAAAGATGGAAGCCCAATTTGTTTTTCTGTATTTCCTCATAAAAATACCATATTTGCTTTGCATCCTGTTTATCTTCACTAAAGCTTGGCAAAACAGAAAAGGTCCATATGAATGTGTGTAAATAAGGAAGAATATTTTTACCTCAAGCTTTCCACTGCTGACAAGATTCTAGCCAAAGTCTTTCTGAAAGGGCTATTTGAAGAATGTGGTCAACTTCGCACAATCTGAACTACCATGTGGCATCAGTTCAAACGGGGGCACACAGATAGGATCTTTGTAGGGCAACATACACAGGATGAGTGCAAAAAGTTCCACCAGGACCTCTCTGTTATATTCTTCAATCTGATTAATGTGGCAGAATGGATACTGTACAGGCCTGAGAGTCAGAAGGTCATGGGTTCTAATGCTGACTCTGTCACTTGTGTGCTGTGTGGTCCTGGGCAAGCCACTTTACTTCTCTGTGCCTCAGTTAACTCATCTGTAAAATGAGGATTGAGACTATGAGCCCCATGTGTGACAGAGTCTGTGTCCAACCTGATTTGCTTGTATCCACTCCAGCAACCAGTACAGTTCCTGGCACATAGGAAGTGCTTAAATACCATAGTTATTATCAAAACGTTTTTTCCATCAATAAATTATATTTATTGAGCGCACTGTGTACAGAGCATCAAAGTGAGAAGTTGGAGAGTACAATCCCATGGAGGTTGTGAGACAAAAAGCGCTTACAGTCTAGTGGGGGAGTAAACAATTAAATACATTATAGGTAGGATAAGCAATGAAGCATAAGAATATACATACTACATAGGTGCTTTGGTAGCAGGGGGGTGGAGTGAGTGTGTAAGTACCCATCAACCGGGCAAGAGTCTGGATATTACTAAGCAAATATGGCTCTCCTAGAAAGTCACCAAAATTCTTAGGCTACTCCATGATGAAATGATTGGTCAAGTCAAAGATGAAGAAACCCTGTCTAACCCTTTCCCCATTAACAACAATTATGGTATTTGGTAAGCATTTACTGTGTGCCAGCCACTGTACTAAGCACAGGGGTATACACAGGCTAATCGGGTTGGACACAGTCTGTTTTACTTTACGGATCCCAATTTTTCAGATGAGGTAACATGCACAGAGAAGTTAAGTGATTTGCCCAAGGTCAAACAGCAGACAAGTTGCAGACCCAGGATTAGCAAACCTAATGGCTGGTCTGCTCAATCAATTGATCATATTTATTAAACTCGTGGTAGGCAGAAAATGTGTCCTTTTACTGTTATACTGCACTCTCCCTAGTGCTTAGTAGAGTGCTCTGCGCACAATAAGCACTCAAATATTATTGAGTGAATCAATGAGCGCTTACTGTGTGCAGAGCACTGAACTAAGCACTTGGTAGAGTACAGCACAGTTGGGGAGACAGACATATACCTAAGTGCTGAGGGGCTAGGAGTGGGGTGAATTTCAAGTGCTTAAAGAGTATAAATCCAATTGCAAGGGTGATGTAGAAAAGAGGAGGAGTGGGGAAATGAGGGCTTAGCCAGGAAGTCCTCTTGGAGAAGATGTGATTTTCATAAGACTTTGAAGGTAGGAGAGTGATTGTCTGTCAGACATTAAGGGGGAGGGAGTATACAGGTGAGTGATTGGTAATTGATGAGTAGGTTGGCAGAGAAGCCAAGTGTGTTGTTTGGATTTTAGTTAGAAAGCAGTGAAATGAGGTGGGGGGACAAGGTGATTGAATGTGTTAAAGCTGATGGTAAGGAGTTTGATATGGAGTTGTGTGGGCAATTACTGGAGGTTCTTGTGGAATGGGGAACTATGGACAGAATTATTTTTAGAAAAATTATCTGGGCAGAAGACTGAAGTAGGGAGAGACAGGTGGCAGGGAGGTCAGTGACATGGCTGATGGAGTAATCAAGGTTGGATAAGTGCTTAGATCAGTGTAGTAGCAGCTTGGATGGAGAGGAAAGGGCAGATTTTAGCAATTTGTGACAGGAGGGATTTGGTGATAAATTGAATATAGGGGTTAAATGAAAAAGATGTGTTAAGGATAAATGCTAAGGTTATGGGCTTGAGAGACAGGGTGGCCAATGGTGCTGTAAACAGTGATGGGAAAGTCAGGGGTAGGACAGAGCTTGGGGTGGGGAAGGTGAGTATTTTAGATGTGTTAAATTTGAGGTGCGGTGGGACATCTAAGTAGAATGTTCTGAAGGCAGGAGGAAATATGAGACTCCAGAAAAAGGAAGGAGCAGAGTTGATTCTGCTCTGGAGGCACACACGTAGTATGACATTCAGGTCATTATGAATCACTGTGCAGATTCAGGACAATGCTGGGACCTGATAATAAATCTAACAAGCCCCCTCCAAAAAAACAGCCCCAACACACACCCTCAAAATAAAACCCCCACCAATGATGGACCTATCAGTCTACACCCAGTAAATGCTTCACAAGAGAAACAATGTGGTTTAGAGTGTAGAGAATGGGCAAGTGAGTCAGAAGGACCTGGGTTCTAATTCCAGGTCATCCACTTATCTGCTGCGTGACCGTGGACGAGTCACTTCACTGTGCCTCAGTTCCCTCATCTATTAAATGAGTATTAAGACTGAGTCCCATGTGGGACAGGGACTGTGTCTGACCAGCTTGTATATACTCCAATGCTTAATACAGTGCTTGGCACTTAGTTAAGTTCTTAATACCATAAAACAAATTTTCATCAGCAATACAAAACTTAAAGCAGGGAATTTTGACCCATGCCTCCACTTGCTCCAGAGTCTCGCATTCCAGTTCCGGGTTAATGTGCCATCTGATGCAGCTGCAGAACTCTGTGGTAGGAGTTGTGGAGAAGGGAGGTCTTGGACTTCCAAATAATTCATAAGATGACATCAAACTAGTCCTTACTGCTTTACTGGAGCCTCCTTCCAAACTGTTCTGCTTGCCTTCACCACTGACAGATAGATATCTGATGAGTAAATGTCTCCAACTTTTCCAGAGCACATTGGCAACCATAGGAATAAGGCATCCAAAATACAAAATGTGTTTTAGATGTTTAAGGCAACATTAGAAAAGTAAAATCACGCTGGATGTGGATGTTGGAAGAGGAAATCCATCCAACTCTGTCAGACAAAATGGCAACACCAGAAGGATTTGGATAGAAATCTGGACACCAATTTTTGCAGTTGCAATGTGACTTTTAGGTGCCTCTGACAAATGTCTGGAGCTGATCTTCAGCTAATGACAGTCTGTTAAGCTTTGTACATGTCTGATGACATCAAGGCCTTGACCTAGTTTTTAGTGATGCTTTTCTAGTTTATTCTTTGCTTAATTGTGGTTTAAAGTAGGCATCTTAAAAATGAAAACCTTCAAATATACTTCTTTTTAACAATGCATTTGGAAGTACATTGCTGTGGGACCTGCACTCTTGGAGAAGAGTGAAACCTTGGGGTCTTAAACTGGGGCAGTATTCCAAAGAATCACTTTGCACTGGGCAGCAAAACTGTTCTCAAATGAAAGAGTAAAATTGACAAAGCCAAATTTAACTGCAAAGATGTGCAGAGTTAAGAAACCAAACACTGAAAGTGAAATAACTTTATCCAGAACCAACCCAGTGAAAAATGTCTTGATACATTTTTGACAGCACTCATTGAAAACCCTCAGTTGGACAAGTCTTAGACATTTAACTATGCTAGGTACTGGCCTTTTTCAATGCTACGCTGGAAGTCAATAGGACAGAGCACAAGAAATGTGCTTCCTCCTGAACAGAGAGAAGGAAAAAAATAAAAGATGATCAAAATTTCTTCTTACTGCAATGATAGAATTACCGCAAATGCAATATTCCTTAAGACAAAATAGAACAAACATTTTCCAAAATTTAGTCTAATATGATATGACTAGAGAAAAATTTAAAGTGATGCACAGCATCTCATCATGGCTAAAATAAGTACCGCACTAGACTCAGAAGTCAATAATTATTTTCCCCAAAGATGTACTGATCAATTTACTGATGCTTCCCTTAAGAAAAGCCATCTATATAATCATTTATAAAAAGATATATAACACCCAAAAGCAAAGTTTAAAGGGATGATTTAGTTAATGTGCAAAAGCTCTGGAGCTTTTGATTGCATTGTTATAGCCATTTAGTGTCTACTAAATTTGAAACTATTTCGATCGAGTAACAGGAAAACACATTCTTCCATCAATTTGAAAAAAGTGTGGGATGCCAAGTGTACAATTATAGATGGATGCAGTCAAATTTCTTTTTTTCTATTCTTTTGAGAACTTGTTTCATAGCATCTTTGTGAATGCAAAACAGATTAATTGGATCAAAGCCCAGTCTGCTCCCTGCATTTTTATCGCAGCTGAAGAGAGACCTTCAGTTTAGCCTAGAGGACCTTTGATTATTCCTGTTTTTGTTTATTCCAAATTGGCTGTGGATCTTGGTCATGGGAGCAAATATTACCATCTCTGGTTTTAAAGGATAGTAAAGGCTTTTAGAGAGGCTTTTTTATCTCCCTCCACCATTAGTGCTTCACTTTCGCTAGTGCTAATCCGACCAAGCCTCACCATTTAAACGGTCAGCTTCCTGATGTACTGCTCATGGCAACACAAACCCAAATCAGAGCACTGTGTGCAGAGCACTGCAGTAAGAGCTTGGGAGAGAACAATACAACAGTGTTTGGAACACATTCCCTGCCCACAAGGGGCTTACAGCCCAGAGTAGGAGAAGGACATTAAAATAAAATTACAGATAGGTACATAAGTGCTGTCCCCCTCTCAATTTCATGCCTGGAGAGTTTCCAGTACTCTACCAGTCTCACCTATGGGAAGGAGAGTGAAGCAGAGGCATACGCATCCCATTTCTAGCTTGGCTAGTGGAAGGCAATCTGCGACAAGTCAAAACTCCCCTGTACTGGGAGAGCATCATGGGCAGAGACTCAAGATTACTGTGTAGAAGGAGGCAATTCTAAGCTACTTCTATATTTTTAACCAAGAAAACTCTGTGGATACACTACCAGAATGATTGCAGATGGAGATGGGACATTCTGGAAGAGATGTGTCCATGATATTGCTACAGGTTGGAGTAGACTCAACAGCATAAGACAAGACATAAGTGCTGTGGGGTGATTATCAATAGTTCATTAAAGAGTACAGATCTAAGTGCTTAGGTGACATTCTCACCCACATCCTACCTCTGGTGTGGAATGCCCTCCCTCTTCATATCAGATAATTGCTGTCCCTTACTTCAAAACTTTATAGAAGGCACATCTCCTCCAAGAAGTCTTCCTTGAACTAAACCCTCCTCTCTTCTCCCACTCCCTCTACGCTGTTCTTATTTGCTCCTTCATTCGTCCTCCCTCCCATCTCCACAGCACACATCTGTAATTCATTTATCTAGTTATTTATATTAATGTTTCTCTCCCCCTTTTAGACTGTGAGCTCACTGCTGGGTAGGGACTGTCTCTATATGTTACCAACTTGTACTTCCCAAGCACTTAGTACAGTGCTCTGCACACAGTAAGCGCTCAATAAATACAATTGATGATGTTATACCGTACTCTAAGCACTTCGTACAGTGCTTTGCATGCAGTAAGCGATCAATAAATACAACTGAATGAATGAGAAATAAAAGTTTCACCGAGGAAGGCCACTTCGAGGAGGTGTGATTTTACCAGATTGTGTCAAACAATTTAGGGTTTGGCTGTACTAAGTACTGTTCTCCCTTCTATTTAGACTGTGAGCTCCACTGAGAAGCAAAAACTATATCCAACCCAAGCATTTAGTACAATCCTTGGCACATGGCAAACACTTAAATACCACAATTTCTACTGTTAGCAGTAGCCACAGGTTTGGCAAGAGCTCACATCTCTTCTGTTTTGGGCCTGATGTACCCTCCCACCTCTTCCCAGACAGAGGCATTAGAAGCCTGATGTGGTTGGAGAGGAGAGAGTCATCCCCTAATTTGGGCCTGAGCCTGCCCCTAACCCAGGCATTTTTGTTTCCCAGGCTGTCAGCCCAAAAGGTGAGATCAAGCTAAGGTCTCTGGGCCAGTTCTGGCCTCAGTCACACCTCTACAATCAAGGTTCTGATTTCAGAGTAATTGCATGTGGGGGTTCGGTGCAAGAAGGAGCAATCCAGAGAACAAGCATTAGGAGGACCTGTCCTCGTGTTTTGTTTTGTTGTGTGCCTCCCCCTTCCAGACTGTGAGCCCATTGTTGGGTAGGGACCATCTCTATATGTTGCCAACTTGTACTTCCCAAGCGCTTAGTACAGTGCTGTGCACACAGTAAGCACTCAATGAATATGATTGAATGAATGAATGAGGATGGACTCTTCCATTTGATAATACCAAGAAAGGGGGTGAGACACTGATATGATGGAAGTTCATAACATCTTGGAGGGTGTGGACAGGACATTCGAAAAGCAATTATCAAGGTTCTGATTTCAAAGAAATTGTAAGTCGGGGGGGAAGGAGAAGAATTATTAGGAGGCCGGACTCGTCAATTTGAAAAGACCAAGGAAGGGTGTGAGACAGGATCATGATGGAAGTTTATAACATCTTGGAGGGTGTTGATAGCACATTCACCAAATAGTTATTCCTCAGAGAAGCAGCATGGCCTAGTGGAAAGAATATGGGCCTGGGAACCAGAGGACATGGGTTCTAATCTCATTTCCATCACTTGTCTGCTGTGTTACCTTGGGCAAGTCTCTTACCTTCATTGTGCCTCAGTTTCCTCATCTACAAAATGGGGATTCAATACCTTTTGTTCTACTTTGATTGTGAACCCCATATAGGACCTGATTATCTCATACCTACCCCAGCTCTTAATAAAGTACTTGGCACATAGTAAGTACTTAAATGCAATTATTATTAATTTTTAAGCAGATTCCACCACTCCAGAATGAGGCAGCACCCAGTGAAGCTGCAAGGTGGTAGATTTGAAACAATTAAAAAAGAAACCCTTCCTAGAGCAGGTGGAAAAATTGATGAAATTCATTAATGTAGGCCAGAAATATCAGTTTAGTTTGAGTGAAGTTTGAATAAATTAATAACGAGAGATACATATTGGGTTACTGTTATATAGAGAAGACAGAATCCCTGTGATTCATATTGTGTATTATGGATGCTAGAGCCGGGAAATCAACACACAGTTCCTTCAAACATTATGTTAGCACTCTAAGTAGTGATACTACAGCATGGCTCAGTGGAAAGAGCCCAGGCTTGGGAGTCAGAGGTCACGGGTTCTAATCAAGGCTCCACCACTTGTCAGCTGTATGACCTTGGCCAAGTCACTTAACTTCTTTGGGCCTCAGTTCTCTCATCTGTCAAATGGGGATGAAGACTGTGAGCCCCATGTGGGACAACCTGATTACCTTGTACCTACCCCAGCGCTTAGAACAGTTCTTGGCACATAGTAAATGGTTAACAAATACCATCATTATTATTAATGATGATGTTGATTATGTACCTACTATGTTCCAAGCACTGCCCAACCAAGACACTCAGGTCAGATACAGTATGGCTCCCACAGGAAGCTCAGAGTGTAAGGAGTGAGGGAGAACTGGAATTTTAACCCATTTTACAAATGAGAAATCCAAGGCACAGAGAGATTAAGTGATTTGCCCAGGTGGCAGAGCAGGGTCTAGAACCCACCTCTTCTGACCCCAGGACTGTGCACTTTCCATTAACCTGATGACTCAGAACTGGTATTTACTGAGCACCTAGTGAATGCAATATACTGAAATACGCTGCAAAGATGCACCAATGGAGTGTAGTAACATACTTTATATTCAGAACAAGTCACATCAGATGAAACTCCATAACCACAAAACAGAATTAGCACCCGAGTCCAAACCAAAATGGGGAGAATTCCTAGTGAGGGACGATGGCTACTGAGGGGTGCCTACTGACAAAATGACCTCTGAAAACTTAGCCCAGAATGGGATCTGCGGTTCAAGAATCTTGCTAGTCTGGGGACCTCAATCACATGATCAACATCTGATGGTGACTCTTACTGTATGGTCTGTATTTGCCCACGGAAAACAGAAGTTCAGGATCACACATCAGATGAGACACAGGAGAAATTTCCTATTCTCAGATCTCTTGATGTCTAAACCTGAATTCCTCCCTTTGCTTCACATTCTCAGTAATTCTCACTTTCTAAAATTCATGCCAAGATACAATTTACGAAGCAGTCACACATTATTTACAGGTTCTTGCACTTTCCCAACAAGCCTACACCATTTACAGAGTGGTTATAGTCAGAGCTCCCAAGTCACCAAAGATCAGTGATCACATTTGTACCTCAAGTGTGTCACCAAACTTTTGGTTTGAAACTGTATTGATAGACATCTATTTTTGAACTGAAAAGTGCCATTAGCCAGCCATTGTAGGGTGCATCGCATAAGACCCCGTTGAAATTTCTTCATTTCATCATCACTGTCAGTCAGCATTTAGTTAGCCCCTAAGAGTTCTTTATTAGGAGGTTGGGAGTCCGCAATAAAAGTACTAGAAAGTCAACTCGTTGTGGGCAAGGAACATGTCTACCAACTCTGCTGTATTGAACTCTACCAAGCACTTACTACAGTCTTCAATAAATACCATCGATGATAGTAGATGACCCAGGCCTTGCCTTCGAGGATCTTACAATCTAATGGAGGATACAGGCAGATACAAATGAAAAACAAAGTGAAAACAAAGCGTGTACCACTGGTGAAACCACAAGCAAAGAGAGAGAGAGGAGAGAGAGGAGAGAGATGGAGAGAGAGAGAGAGAGAGAGAGAGAGAGAGAGAAAGAGAGAGAGAGAACAAGTAAATATGTTAATGAAAGAAATGATGTACACAAGTCCTAAGGGTGGCATTATTAGGCAGTAGTAGTAATAATATTAATTAAGCACTTACTATTATGCACTGTACTGGAGAATGCCTCTTGGAGAAATGGCTTAATAGGAGGGCATTAAAGGCAAGAAGGAATAATAATAATAACAATGATAATGCTATCATTATTATAATAATGATAATGATGGCATTTATTAAGTGCTTACTATGTGCAAAGCACTGTTCTAAGCACTGGGGAGGTTACAAGGTGATCAGGTTGTCCCACGGGGGGCTCACAGTCTTAATCCCTACTTTACAGATGAGGGAACTGAGGCCCAGAGAAGTTAAGTGACTTGCCCAAAGTCACACAGCTGACAATTGGAAGAGCCGGGATTTAAACCCATGACCTCTGACTCCAAAGCCCGGGCTCTTTCCACTGAGCCACGCTGTTTGGAAAATTTTAGTGTGGAAGTTCCATGCAAGGGAAAGCGAAGGCACACACCAGGCTGTAGACAGGAGAGTAGAGACCAAAGTACCTATAGTTTGGGAAGAGTGAAAGTGTGAGCTGGGGTGTAGCTGGAGAAGATAAATAAAGATAAGGAGTCTAAAGATGGAGAGCTTTGAAACCAACAATCAAGAGTTTAATGTTTGAAGTGGAATGAAATAAGGAACTACTGGAAGTTTGAGGAGGATAATGATGCTTTCTGAAGAGTATTGTAGAAAGGTCACCTGAGCAACAGATTGTAAGATAGAGTTAACTATAATAGTAATGATGTTTGTTAAGCCCTTACCATGTGTCAAAGATTATGTTGCCAACTTGTACTTCCCAAGCGCTTAGTACAGTGCTCTGCACACAGTAAGCGCTCAATAAATACGATTGAATGAATGAATCTGCCCTTTCCTCTCCATCCAAACCGCTACCTTGCTTGTTCAATCTCTCATCCTATCCTGACTGGATTACTGCATCAGCCTCCTCTCTGATCTCCCATCCTCCTGTCTCTCCCAGCTTCAGTCTATAATTCACTCCGCTGCCTGGATTATCTTTGTACAGAAACGCTCTGGGCATGCCACTCCCCTCTTCAAAAATCTTCAGTGGTTGCCTGTCAACCTACAAATCAAGGAAAACCTCCTCACTTTCGGCTTCAAGGCTGTCCATCACCTCGCCCCCTCCAACCTCACCTCCCTTCTCTTCTTCTCCAGCCCAGCCCGCACCCTCCCCTCCTCTGCCACTAACCCCCTCACTGTGCCCTTTTCTCACCTGTCCCTCTGTCAACCCCCAGCCCATGCCCTTCCCCTGGCCTGAAATGCCCTCCCTCCACACATCTACCAAACCAGCTCTCTTCCTTCCTTCAAAGCTCTACTGAGAGCTCACTTCCTCCAGGAGGCCTTCCCAGACTGAGCCCCCTTTTTCCTCTCCTCCTCCCCATCCCCCCTAGCCCTACCTCCTTCCCCTCCCCACAGCACTTGCATATATTTGTACAGATTTATTACTCTATTTTACTTGTACATTCATTCAATCCATTCAATCGTATTTACTGAGCGCTTACTGTGTGCAGAGCACTGTACTAAGCACTTGGGAAGTACAAGTTTGCAACATATAGAGATGGTCCCTACCCAACAGCGGGCTCACAGTCTAGAAGGGAAGGCTTCACTGCCTCATGTTAAAGAGCAGGGAGCTCAGGGGCTTCAGCTAACTGGCTGATCCCAAGGATCAGTCCCTTTTTATTTTATTTTACTTTTTTATAGCACTGACTAGGCTGCTCTGTTCAAAGCACCATGGTGGGTACAAGGTAATCAGGTTGGGCGCAATCCCTGTCCCACATGGGGCTCACAGTCCATTTTACAGAGGAGGTAACCGAGACCCAGAGAAGTGAAGTGATATTTACTATTCTATGTATTTTGTTGATGATGTGCATATAGCTATAATTCTATTTGTTCTGATTATTTTGACACCTGTCTACATGTTTTGTTTCGTTATCTGTCTCCCCCTTCTAGACTGTGAGCCCGTTGTTGGGTAGGGACCATCTCTATATGTTGCTGACTTGTACTTCCCAAGCGCTTAGTACAGTGCTCTGCATACAGCAAGCACTCAATAAATACTATTGAATGAATGAATGAGTCAAGCACTGTTCTAAGCATTGGGGTGGATTCAAGAATTCATTCATTCATTGATTCATTCAATCATATTTGAGTGCTTCCTGTGTGCAGAGCACTGTACTAAGCACTTGGAAAGTACAATTTGGCAACAGATAGAGACAATCCCTACCCAATAATGGGCTCACAGTCTAGAAGGGGGAGAAAAACAAAACAATAATATCAATAACATCAACATAAATATAATTATAGATAATACACATTAATAAAATAAATAGAATAATAAATATGTACAAATGTACACAAGTGATGTGGGGTGGATAAGGGGGTAGAGCAGAGGGAGGGAGTAGGGATGATGGGGAGGGGAGGATGAGCAGAGGAAAGGGGGCTCAGTGATAAGGCTGAGATAAGATAAGAATCACTGAAAGGGGAAGACAGTGACCAGTAGGGAGACTGATGTCTCCTTTCAAGGTATGTCTCCCTTCAAGGCCCTGCTGAGAGCTCACCTCCTCCAGGAGGCCTTCCCAGACTGAGCCCCTTCTTTCCTCTCCCCCTCGTCCCCCTCTCCATCCCCCGTCTTACCTCCTTCCCTTCCCCACAGCACCTGTATATATGTATATATGGTTGCACATATTTATTACTCTATTTATTTATTTATTTATTTTACTTGTACATTTCTATCCTATTTATTTTATTTTGTTGGTATGTTTGGTTCTGTTCTCTGTCTCCCCCTTTTAGACTGTGAGCCCACTGTTGGGTAGGGACTGTCTCTATGTGTTGCCAATTTGTACTTCCCAAGCGCTTAGTACAGTGCTCTGCACATAGTAAGCGCTCAATAAATACGATTGATTGATTGATTGATGTGGTGGTCAAGCTGAGAGGTGACAAGGGGGCTCAGTGGTGATGAAGGCAAGAAGGATGGCTAGGATAGAGACGACTTGGCCAAAAGTGAGGCCTTGGAGATTTCAGTAGGCTTGGTCTTGGCAGAGTGGATAGGGTGAAAAATAGATTGCAGAGGGTCAATAAGTGAGTTGGTGGAGAGAACATAGAGTTTGCGGGTGTTTACAACCCACTAAAGGCTTTGGACAGGAACTGAGGGACAGTACCCAGATTGCCATCTACCTGTAATTTTGTGGATGGTTTGTAAAAATGAGTTGAAATTGGTCCTATCTAAACGGCCCTTAGAAATATTTGGCGTCATAAAGACAGCCACTGGAAGAATCCAAGGGGAGGGAGCCACCACCACCACCAGTGGTATTTACTGAGTGCTTACTATGTGCAGAGCACTGTACTAAATGCTTGGGAAGCTGCAACAGATTTAACAGAAATGTTCCCTATTACCACCTCCCTCTATGACCACGGCTACCCCATTTAAAGCGGATGGTGCCTGGGTGATTGCATTTACGAAAGGAAGGACCAAAACACAGTACCATCTTTTGCTTAAACAGGAATCCAGGTGCTATATCTTCCAAATATTTGTTGCTGAGTTTTCAGGGTAACCCCTGTGGGGCAGCAAAATGCCCCTCTCCCACCCTCCATCACCTGAGGCCACAATCATAATAATAATAGTATTATTATTATTATATTTGTTAAGCACTTACTATGGGTCGAGCACTGTTCTAAGCACTGGGGTAGATACAAGATAATCAAGTTATCCCACAGGGGCTCACACAAGGTTACCAGGAGCCAGATCCGGACCTCAGGGATTCTCCCTTCGGCTTCCCCCATGCAACCCAACTTCCAGGGCCCCAGAGATCCATGGTCATTGATCCCAAGACCACCCTGACTGATGGATTGATGGGTCAAGAGAAGGATGATTTTTTTAAAAAATGGGGAACACTAAAGTCTGTCTGTAAGGAAGGAGGAAGGAAAATAAAAGGCTGAAGGTAGCTATAGAGAAGCAACGTTTCCTAACGGAAAAAAACCGTCAGGCCTGGGAGTCAGAGGACCTGGGTTCTAATCCCTGCTGTATGACCTTGAACAAGCACTTAAACCTCTCCATACCTCAGTTATTTAATCTGTCAAATGGGGATTAAACATCCCTTCCCCCTCCTCAAACTGTGAGCCCCAAGAGGGACAGGGACTGGGTCTAACCTGGCCATCTTGTACTTACCAGAAACTATATTTACCAACATGATATATTCATTCATTCAATCGTATTTATTGAGCGATTACTGTGTGCAGAGCACTGTACTAAGTGCTTGGGAAGTACAAGTTGGCAACATATGGAGACGGTCCCTACACAACAGTGGGCTCACAGTCTAGAAGGGGGAGACAGACAACAAAACAAAACATATTAACAAAATAAAATAAATAGAATAAATATGTACAAATAAAATAGAGTAATAAATACGTACAAACATATATATAGGTGCTGTGGGGAGGGGAAGGAGGGGGAGAGGAAGGAGGGGGAGAGGAAGGAGGGGGAGAGGAAGGAGGGGGAGAGGAAGGAGGGGGAGAGGAAGGAGGGGGAGAGGAAGGAGGGGGCTCAGTCTGGGAAGACCTCCTGGAGGAGGTGAGCTCTCAGTCGGGCTTTGAAGGGAGGAAGATATATAGTATCGTACTCTCCCAGGGATTTAATCTAGTGCCCTGCATGCAGTAAGCACTCAACAAATTCATTCATTCAATCGTATTTATTGAGCACTTACTGTGTGCAGAACACTGTACTAAGTGCTTGGGAAGTACAAGTGGGCAACATATAGAGACGGTCCCTACCCAGCAACGGGCTCATAGTCTAGAAGGGGGAGACAGACAACAAAACAAAACATGCGGACAGGTGTCAAGTCATCAGAATAAACAGAAGTAAAGCTAGATGCACATCATTAACAAAATAAATAGAATAGTACATATGTAAAAGAAAAATAGAGTAATAAATCTGTACAAACATATACAGGTGCTGTGGGGAGGGGAAGGAGGTAGGGCGGGGGGGATGGGGAGGGGGAGAGGAAAAAGGGGGCTCAATCTGATTGATCTACCCTAGAATTTAGTACAGTACTGGGTAAATAGTAAGCACGTATATACCACCATTATTGCTGTTGTGGTTATTACTTTTAGACTGTGAGCCCACTGTTGGGTAGGGACTGTCTCTATATGTTGCCAACTTGTACTTCCCAAGCGCTTAGTACAGTGCTTTGCACACAGTAAGTGCTCAATAAATACGATTGATTGATTACTGTTATCATCATCATCTGAAAGAAAGGGGAGGAGAGCTAAAGTATCTTTCACACCAAACTGCAGTTAACAATAATTGATTAATTTTATAAGAAAGAATTGTCTTTTAAGTTCAAACTTTGCCAGAGCTACTTAATAATTAGGTATCCCAACTAGGTTAAGACTTCGGCAATGCTAGAAATCACTCCCTTTCCATGCAAATATATTGCAACATGAAGAGTGTAATTTGGAAGTAAAGTTTATGTCCTCAATGCCAGAGCTATGGCAAAGATAAACTCCTCCAGGCCCTGGGTGAAAATGAAAGGTGAGAGTGAAGAGTGTTGAAGAGGGGAATGCCAGTCACACAAGTCTCAATTCCTGTTTCAACGTGAGCAGGTGGTTTTGAGGTTGGAAATAACCAGTTCTCAATTCACTAAGTTTTCCCCTCAAATGTTTTCCCTTCATCATGTTTAACTGAATGTTTACTGAGCAGTTCCAGTGAATTAGGTTGCAAGAAGAACAAATAATCAAACATGGTTCCTCCAAGTGCACTCAGACTTCAAGTTAGAACTCCGATAAACCTGGAAAAGCTAGTATTTTCCTCTAACTTCCCAAATTCCCTCGACGATATTTGGCGAGTGCTTGGGACAGTGCACAGCAACAGAGTTGGTAGGCTCAATCCTTGCCCACAAGGAGCTTATAGTCTAGAAGGGGAGACGGACATTAAAGTAGATTAGTGATAGGGGACAGTAGATCTGGTGGCACATTCACCAGGCGGAATCCACTGCCATTTCCAAAATGAATCCCCCATGCCGACATTTTATAAGAGACTCTGAAAGTGGCCTCCTTCTCCTCCCTTCCACAGCAACCAGTGGAGGACTGGGATGTAAAGAAAGGTGTCCTAGTGATGGAGTGTTTTACCCCCTTTTGCCAACCATCTTGGCTTCTGGGCCTTCCCTACCCAAGGGATCAGTGAGTTGAGCAGATAGGGCTGGGGGTTGGAAGAGCCCCAGGTTGGTCTGTTCAAGAGAAAGGGTGCAGATGTCAATTATAATAATTTTGGTATTTGTTAAGTGCTTACTGTGTGTCAGGCACAGTCAGATCCCAGTAAGCGCTGGGGTAATACCAGCAAATCGGGTCAGACGTAGTCCCTGTCCCACATGATTGGCTCAAGACTGTGAGCCTCATTTTACAGTTGAGATAACTGAGGCACAGAGAAGTCAAGTGAATTTCCCAAGGTCACACAGCAGACAAGTGGCAGAGCTGGGATTAGAGGCGCTAAGGCGGGACTTGGGTGTCCCTGGGCCGCAGGTGATGGCCCAACAGGTAGAGTGGTGCGATGACCTCATCTGGCTGCCATTTTGGCAACTGTCTACCTCATTCTGATAGTGAGCCCCATTTGGGACAGAGACCAGTGGTGTCCAACCTGATTACCTTGTATCTACCCCAGTACTTGGAACAGTGCTTGGCACATAGTAAGTGCTTAAATACAATAATAATAATAACAATTAGTGGGTTCAAATCAAAAGCATTTCTCCGGGGTCCCCTCAATCTCTCCAAAGTCTTTGCGTTTCTCACCCAGGTCCCTGGGAACTTGGAGTCCACATCAGAACCACAGAACTCAGCTGAGGGAGCCGTGGTGGAGTGATACTGGAAATAAAAGTATACAGACATAAAATGTCTAGTCCCTAACTGTGAGCTTATTGTGGGTGTGTCTCTCTCATACTGTACTCTCCCAAACACTTACTACAGTGCTTTGCACACAGCAAGTGCTCAATACAATTGAATGAATAATCTGGACCAGTCAATAGTATCTAGGGAGAAATTACTCAGGGAGAATATAATTTTTAGTAGATATGATCCCGGTCCTCAATAATTTAAAACCTAGTAGGGGAGAGAGAGAGTAAATTACACTTCAGGGAAGGGAAAGCAGTAGACAGGGGTCAGATCACCTGAAAACTGGACTGTCCACTGCAAAGCCAGGTGAATAGACACCATAAGTATGTCTACGGGCTAAAATTCTGAAAACATCCCTCCTCAGCAGCATGCTGTCCCCACTAGTATTAGTTTGACATCGAGATAAAAGTTTTCCTCCTGCAGGTTCAGGTCACTAGAAGCATATCAATAAAAAAAAAATCATTTCCAAAAAACACCACTTTCGCACTGCAAACACAATTATGTGGGCTCAAGACTAAAGGGCCTGCTTATTTAGTACTGATGTTTGCTCCTGTCAATTGTTGCTGTGTTGTGTTTTCATACTGCTTGCATTTCAGGGAAGCAAAATGTACATCTAACACGTAGCATGCATTGGTGAAGCCCCTCCACATGAGAAACAGCTTTCCCTCTGTTACTGAAGGTACAGCTCTTGTCAACGTGAAAATATCTGCCCCCTTTTTTGAAGAAAAATTTGAAACACACAAACGTTACTTTGGAAGAGTCCTGGGCCTTTTTTGTTTGATATCCGGAATGGTTAACTGCCCTACAACCTCATGCGTAATCTTCAACTCTCCAGAACCTACAGGAAAGCCACTCACAACCGCATTTACGCACATTGGCCCCACAGTCAAACCATGTGAGCAGCGAGGTGGAAACAACAGATTTGGGCCAGTGCAGCTGGAAAAGGCTGGTGATATAAATAAACTGCAGACTGGCCCTTGAGCCCTCCACAAACAACCAAAAAGCTGCCCTACACGCCACCTATTGTTTTAGTGCTTAGGGATCAGTAACAGAAAATTAGCACATTTTTACCTCAAGCCTTTCCCTCTAAGAGTTTACTGGGAGGTAATGGGTAGCAGGGTGAAATATATTCCAATGAGGAGTTTTAGGGACTGAATTGATGATTGTAACCTCTGCCAAGAGGATTTAAGATCCTTGAGAACAGGGATCATATCTACCAAGGCTATTGTACTCTCTCCAGTACTTAGTAGAGTGCTCAGCACACAGTAAGCGCTCAGTAAATATTGACTGATGGTGTGAAGATTTAACATTAAATTACAGCCTTGGAAGACAGCAGTACCCAGACTGTGAGCCTGTTGTTGGGTAGGGGCCGTCTCTATATGTTGCCAACTTGTACTTCCCAAGTGCTTAGTACAGTGCTCTACACACGGTAAGCTCTCAGTAAATACAATTGAATGAATGAAAACAGCTGGTGCCCCTAGTTGATGGGAAAAACGTACTCAGAGAATGGTCCAAATCCCTAATGAGACCAGCCCTTTTGGGTTTGGAAGGAGTCTGGATTAATGTAGCTCCTTACTGCAGATTTCAGCAACCTCCTCTCAACAGCTGAAAGTAGAAGTGCCCAGACTGTGTGAAATAGTGCTCCTGTGGTTTCTGTGGTCCTTCTCATTCAACCTTGACAGAAAATGCAGCATTGCCATTTTCTGAAGATTTCCCATTGTTGTAAAATCACCAGACTACTCTCCAATAGACCAACTAGAGGATTCATAAAATGATTGTAAGTGTGCTTAAGGGCAGGGATGGTGTCTATTACTATTGAGCAAGTGGCCCACACAAGTGCTCTACACATGAGGCACTCAAATACTAATGAATATAAAAAGTATTATACACATACACACAACTAGAAAACATTCTCATATGCACATTTCAATTCCACATTCAATCAATCAATCGTATTTATTGAGCACTTACTGTGTGCAGAGCACTGTACTAAGTGCTTGGGAAGTACAGGTTGGCAACATATAGAGACAGTCCCTACCCAACAGTGGGCTCACAGTCTAAAAGGGGGAGACAGAGAACAAAACCAAACATACTAACAAAATAAAATAGAATAGATATGTACAGGTAAAATAAATAGAGTAATAAATATGTACAAACATATATACATATACAGGTTCTGTGGGGAAGGGAAGGAGGTAAGATGGGGGGATGGAGAGGGGGATAAGGGGGAGAGAAAGGAAGGGGCTCAGTCTGGGAAGGCCTCCTGGAGGAGGAGCTCTCAGTAGGGCCTTGAAGGGAGGAAGAGAGCTAGCTTGGCGGATGGGGAGAGGGAGGGCATTCCAGGCCCGGGGGATGACGTGGGCTGGGGGTCGATGGCGGGACAGGCGAGAACGAGGTATGGTGAGGAGATTAGCGGCAGAGGAGCCGAGGGTGAGGGCTGGGCTGGAGAAGGAGAGAAGGGAGGTGAGGTAGGAGGGGGCGAGGTGATGGACAGCCTTGAAGCCCAGGGTGAGGAGTTTCTGCCTGATGCGCAGATTGATTGGTAGCCACTGGAGATTTTTGAGGAGGGGAGTAATATGCTCAGAGCATTTCTGGACAAAGACAATCCGGGCAGCAGCATGAAGTATGGATTGAAGTGGGGAGAGACAGGAGGATGGGAGATCAGAGAGAAGGCTGATGCAGTAGTCCAGATGGGATAGGATGAGAGCTTGAACGAGCACGGTAGCGGTTTGGATGGAGTGGAAAGGGCGGATCTTGGCAATGTTGCGGAGCTGAGACCAGCATGCTTTGGTGACAGCTTGGATGTGAGGGGTGAATGAGAGAACGGAGTTGAGGATGACACCAAGGTTGCGGGCTTGTGAGACGGGAAGGATGGTAGTGCCATCAACAGAGATGGGAAAGTCAGGGAGAGGGCAGGGTTTGGGAAGGAAGACAAGGAGTTCAAGTACAATATCCACATACCTTTAGACTGTAAGCTAATTGTGGGCAGGGAACATGTCTACCAACTCTGTTATATTGTACTCTCCCAAATGCTAAATACACTGCTCTGCACATAATAGGCATTCAATAAATGTGATTGACTAATTTCAATGCTTACTCTGTCTTTGACATCCTTGAGATTTACTCTTAAAATATATGCATAGTGATTTTTAATTATTTAAGCAGAACCCTTTAATGTATAATTATCAAATCTGGAGTCTGAAAATAATGTTTACACTCCCTCTAGTTCCCAACCTGAAAATCAGAACTGAGCAAACGGTGTAAAGAGATGCCGAAACCAGAGTTGCAAGCCATGGAGATGTAGGTTACAGTCACATACGAGAAGACACTTATGAGTCTCCTGAAAATTAAAGAAAACAGCTCAGTTGGAAATTATTCAAACTAATGGTTGATGCATTAGACAATGGCCACAAAGCAATCTTTTCACTAATGCTAAATCTTGGCAATTGAGAAAAGTATTCCAGTTTCTACGGGGAGGGTAATGTATGGTCAGTTTTAAAGAGGATGTCCAAGGAGAGAGAAGAAAAAGAACTACTCCTGTTTGGATTTGGCCGTTGAAATCGTTGGATCTCTGGCCCAGGGGGGAAAATGAGTGAAACTGTTTGAGGTGATGAGCAATTATTTTCTTTTAAACCATATTTAATTTGTTTCAAAGGTAAAATGAATTAGAAATTAAATGTGACAAGTCTTTTACTGACAATTTACCATCAACATCTTGATATTGCCATATCAACCCTCCAACCCCACAACACATGCACATTTTAAAATTATTTACTTATTTTAATGTCAGTCTCCCCCTCTAGACTGTAAGCTCGTTATGGCGAGGGAACGTGTCCACTGATTGTTATACTGTACACTCCCAAATGCTTAGTCCAGTGCTCTGTACATAGTAAGCACTCTACCAATGGATTATGTGCTTGTTATTTTTCAAATATTTCAACTTTTCCCTTTTCAGTTTGTTCCTTCTTTTGTAAACTCATGCCTTTCCTTCTGTTTGACTGCTTAAACCACAGTATGTTTCCAAATGTTAGCTTCTGTTTCCTTCTCTTCATCATGCAGTTATTTTTCTTCATATTAGACTATTTCTTCTTCTCCTTAATCTTCTAATAATATAATGGTATTTGTTAAGTGCTTACTGTGTGCCAAGCACTGGACTAAACCCTGGGAATACAAGAAAATTGGGTTAGACACAGTCCCTGTTCCATGTGGATCTCAGAGTCACAACTCCCATTTCACAGATGAGGAAACCGAGACACAGAGAAGTGAAGTGATTTGCCCAAGGTCACACAGCAGACACGTGGCAGAGCCAGGATAGAGAACCCAAGACCTTCTGATTTCCAGACCAGTGTTCGATTCACTACTTCATGACTGCTTTTAGTCTCTTCCCCTGCTTTAAATTTTATCCATTCTTTGCTCTACTCATCGTTTCATTTCTTCCTCTGTCTCACTCAGCATATCAGCATATGCAGGTTCTAAAAGCTTTCAGTGATAGCATTGGTAACAACAAAAAAATAAAAATTAAAACCTGCACATTGCTTAATGGCCCACAGCTGTCCAATTTTCAAGCAAACAAAAGGCTAATGCGCAACTAGTTCTTTTGAATGAGAGTTTTATATATACATATATATAATAATAATGATATTTGTTAAGTGCTTACTACGTGCTCAGCACAGTTCTAAGCACTGGGGTAGATACAAGGTAATCAGGTTGTCCCACTTGGGGCTCACAGTCTTAGGTCTCCATTTTACAGATGAGGTAACTGAGGCACAGAAGTGAAGTGACTCACCCAAGGTCACAGCAGAGAAGTGGCAGAGCTGGGATTAGAACCCACGTCCTCTGATTCCAAAGCCTGTGCTCTTTCCACTGAGCCATGCTGCTGCTTCTCTCTCTCTCTCCCGCCTATTTGTTTGAAGTCACAAAAATCAGCATTTTTCCCCAGAGGTAGAATGGTTAAAAACAACCCAGCTCTTCTTGTAGCTGCTCTTCCCTTAACTGTAGCATTAATACTTTTGATGGGGCCTTTGGATTTTCCAGACTTTTCCAGAGTAGCAACAAGATAACGGGACAAGACAGGGGCAGGTTAAAAAAAAAAAAAAAAGCTGAAAAACCCCCCACCAAATGTGTATGGATGTTAGCTTTCCTGCAGTGAGAAGTGAAGAAGCATTTGTGGTGCCTGACTCCAAAAATCATTAACCTCATGGGCATGGGACAAGTCTTAAAAATGTTTGGTAAAGTAGTAGTAATAGTTATTTATTAAGCACTGTGAGAAAATGGCCCTCCTGGAGTGTACAATCTATAAAGTACCAGAGAGACTCTGCCTTTAGAAGATTCTGGTCGAAAATGGATATTTCCATTAGAAAAATAATTTCCAAAAATATATACGCCCATGTATTCAGTACTGCATGAAACTAGGTATGGTTTGAATGATGAAGTAAAAAAAAAATAAAAACAAAAAAAACAGTCCACCTCTCTCCCCATCTTTAAAGCCCTACTCAAATCATGTCTCTTCCAGGAAGTCCTCCCTGACTACCCTCTCTTTTCTCACCCTATTCTCCCTTCTGCATTACCTGTCCACTTGCATTCATATCCACAAGCACTTTGATACTCACCTCCCCATCAGAACACTTAAAATGCATATCCTCATATACTGTTGCTTTCTGTATCTGTAATTTATTTTATTTTGTCTCCCCACTAAGTTGTAAATTCCTTCTGGGTAGGGTTTGCTAACTGTACTGTACTCTCCAAAGTCTTCCCTCCCCCAACCCTCCCAAAGTGTAAGCTTGTTGTGGGCAGACGATGTGTCTGTTTACTGTTATATTGTATTCTCCCAAGACCTTAGTACAGTGCTCTGCACACAGTAAGTGCTCACTAAATATGATTGAATTGGTACAGTGTACTGCACACAGTACACACTACCACTGATTGATTGAAGAACATGAGACAATAAATAACGCTACATACCACTACTGGGTCAGAAAAATGTCCACTCAGCCCACTGTTCTGTCTGCAAAAATGGCAGTGAGATCTGCGGATTTCTCTCAGAGGACTTCCCTTTTTTGTCTGTATTCAATCATTATGTCCCTACATCGACAATGTTCTCTCATAAGTGCTCAAAAAAAGGCTGCAATGGTCCTGAGTGAGACCTAAGTTTCTAAAAGAGAAGCAGCATGGCCCAGTGGATAGAGCATGGGCCCGGGAATCAGAAAGACCTGGGTTCTTATCCCATCTCTCTCACTTGTCTGCTGTGTGACCTTGGGCAAGTTACTTAACTTCTCTGTGCCTCACTTTCCTCATTTGTAAAATGGGGATTAAGACCATGAGCCCTATAAATAGAGTAATCAATCTGTACAAACATATATGCAGGGGTTGTGGGGAGGGGAAGGAAGTAGGGTGCTCAATAAATACGATTGAATGAATGAATGTGCATTTAGCTTTAATTCTGTTTGTTCTGACGACTTGACACCTGTCTCCATGTTTTGTTTTGTTGTCTGCCTCCCCCTTCTAGACTGTGAGCCCCTTGTTGGGTAGGGACTGTCTCTCTATGTTGCCGACTTGTACTTCCCAAGCGCTTGGTACAGTGCTCTGCACAAAGTAAGCGTTCAATAAATACGATCGAATGAATGAATGAATTGTGGGATAGGGACTGTGTCCAACCAGATTATCTTGCATTTGCCCCAGCGCTTATAACAGTGCCTGGCACATACGAAGCACTTAAATGCCACAGTTATTATCTTTGTGAAATCCTGTCACATAGGCTGTACAGTTTAGGAGAGCAATCACTCCTCCAGGAGATGACACTTTCATCTCTTGGTGGTTGTGTGACCTTGCTTTACAACTGCATAAAGGACCTGAGTTTTGGGTGGTGGATATGGGGGTCTGTTTGAAGACGTTCACTGAACCCTGCTCTCTTCTGTCCCTCTTTCCTGGAACAACTTCCCTCTTTCCATCCACAGACCACTGCTCTCCCATCTTCAAAGCCCTCCTGAAATCACATCTCCAGGATGTCTTCCTTGATTAGTCACTCAGATCCCCAACATATATTCCACAACAGGCATTTTAGCCCTCTGCTTCACCTAAGTACTCACAAATCTCCTATAACACTTTTGTATCTCTCTCCATACTTTATTACTTCTTCCTATCTGAAATTTATTTTAGCATCTGTCTCTCCTGCTAGGCTGTGAGCTCCTTGAGGGCAGACATTGTGTCTGCTAATTCTATTGGATAGTCCAGCACTTAAAACAGTGCTTGGCACATAGTAAGCGCTTAAATACCAACATTATTATTACCGGAGAAATTGAAATGCACAAAATGTCAGAGCTGGAACACAGTATGGGAGCACTTAGTTCATAGATATGCCCTGTTGCCTCTCTATTCCTTCCCCATTCTGGAAACCCTGTGTGACCTACTGGAAAGGGTAGTTATTATTTTTTACAGTTTTTGTTATGCTTATTATGTGCCCAGCACCTTACTAAGTGCTGGGATACACAAGCTAATCAGGAAGGACTCAGTCCCTGTCCCACATGGGGCTCACAATCTTCATTCCTATTTTACAGATGAGGTAAGTGAGGCCCAGAGAAGTTAAGTGACTTGACCAAGGTCACACAGCAGAAAGGTGGCAGAGCCCAGATTAGAAACCAGGTCCTTGTTACTCCCAGGCCTGTGGTCTATCCATTAGTTAACACGGTTTCTTGCTAGGAGTGCAATCTCTGAAAATGAAGGACAGCTATACATACAATCCATATGGGGACTGTGCCTCTGCTTCCACTCTACCTCATAGGAATGTTGCAGGGAAGAAAAAAAAAAATAGACAAAGCAAGCACTTTGAGCCCTCAGAAAGAAGGTGGCATGAATTCAACCTGGAGCTTTCTAATCATTAATAAGCTTGTCACTCAGAGAAATGGGTAATTGCAGGCTGTCTATGTTCTAATTTGAACTTGGTATTTTTTCAATAGGTTTGAGGGAATCTATATACAGGAGCATGGATGTAGTCTAATCCTGACTCAGTTACTTTTCTGCTACATGCCCTTGGGCAGTCACTTCACTTCCTTGTGCCTCACCTCATCTGTAGTCATTAAATCGTGTTTACTGAGCACAGAGCACCGTACTAAGTGCTTGAAAAGTACAATTCAGCAACAGATAGAGACAATCCCTACCCAACAATGGGCTCACAGTCTAGTAGGAGGAGACAGACAACAAAACAAAAATAAGTAAAAAGGCACCAATACGATCAAAATAAATAGAATAATAGATCCATACACACATCATTAATAAAATAAATAGGGATTAAGAATGGAGGACAAAGACTGTATCCAGCCTGTTTGCTTATATCTACCCCAGCCTTAGTATATTACCTGGCATATATTAGTCACAAATATTATTTTTAAAAAAATGGACTCCAGCTGTATTCCTGACAGAGACCATTTTTTTCTTCCCAGTCCAACACTAATATCTGATATTTATGTAAAGATTTAAGTAAAATTCAAACAAGTTATTGAGTGCTTATTGTGCATTGGCTCTGTGCTAAGCACAGGGGAGAGTCATTAACAATGTAGTTCATTTACAGAACTTCCGAAGTTCCTTTGGAATGTTTGCATTTTCCAGCATGACGATGATAACAACAACAACAACAACATGTTGAGCATTTATGTACCAAGCACTGTACTAAGTGCTGGGATGGGTACAAGCAAAATCTGATTGGATCCAGTCCCTGTCAATTATGGGGCTCACAGTCTCAATCGCTATTTTACAGATGAGGTAACTGAGGCACAGAGAAATGAAGTGACTTTCCCAAGGTCACAGCAGACAAGTGGCAGAGCTAGAATTAGAACCCATGACCTTCTGACTCCAGGGCCCGTGCTCTATCCACCACGCCATACTGCCTCATGATTTTTTGACCAATGGGAACAGGACAGGATGGAATTATTTTCCATAACTCATGGCTCTACTGAGCCTAGTAAGAGGTTGCTCTTTCATGGCTCTTTCTAGCCAAACAAGCATGAAGATGGGGGCCGCTGCTCTTTCTGTCCCAAAAAGCATGAAGATGGGGGTGGTGCAGGGAATAAGAACTGGACCTAGAGTTTCAGAAGTTTGGTCGGAGCCTGCTAGAAAGCAGAGTCTATATTTTCCTAATGGAGGGTACATTTCTCCCCGCGCTCCCCCTCCCCCAGCCCTCCATCTTTCGGGAGTGGGTATGGTTAAGCAGTTTAGGAAGCTAGAGAGAATAGCTACAAGGTCGTCTGAGGAAGTGGATCCAAAAATGGACATGGCTCTTACTGATTTATAGGAAGTGCTAGCAGGGCCTAGCATCAATCACTAAATCCGGTTGGTTCAACCTTCACAACATCACTAAAAACCGCCCTTTCCTCTCCATCCCAAACTGCTAGCACATTAATCCAAGCATTTATCCTATCCTGACAGGACATCAGCCCCCTGTCTCTCTCCACTACAGTCCATAATTCACTCTACTGCCCAGATCATTTTTCTACAGAAATGTTCAGATCATGTTTCCCCACTTCTCAAGAACCACCAGTGGTTATCCACCCACCTTCATATCAAACTCATTATCATAGGATTTAAATCACCTTCCTCCCTCCTACCTCACCTCACTGCTCTCCTACTACAAAACACAGCCCACATATTACCAACCTACTCACTGTACCTCAGTCTCATCTATCTCACTGCCAATCTCTCACCTAGTCCTGCAACACTCTCCACCGCCTAAGCCTTACTGAAGGTACATCTCCTCTAAGAGGCCTTCCCTGACTAAGCCCTCATTTCCTCTTTACTCACTTTCTTCTGCCTCACCCTGATTTGCTCCCTTTATTCACCCCTCCCTCAGCCCGACAGAACTTATGTACATACCCGTAATTTATTTATATTAATGCCTGTCTCTCTAGACTGTGAGCTCCTTATGGGTAGAGAACATGATTACCAACTCTTATATTGTATTCTCTCAAGCACTTACTGTGGTGCTCTGCACATGGAAATCACTCAATAAATATGAATGATTGATGAATTGACTGGAACACAACTGCTAAGTCTGTTGTACTCTATCAAGTGCTTAGCATAGTGCTCCATACATAGTATACACACTACCATTGATTTTCCCATATATTTTTTACATGTAAACTAAGATCACTTTCCATCACATCAAAAATATGATTAAGAATTTCTAAATTCTGTTTCTAAATGTTTTGTTTAAAATAGCTCTGTGAGACTACAGAGTTGATTTCTGAGCTGTGTGTTGTCAGCTGCTATCAGCTACCCCATTTGCGTCATTCAGTTTGTTTTGTGGTAGCTTCTGTGGCCAACTGTATCAGAGGAAACTATCATCACAGTTCTGCAAATTTCAATCAGTTAAATAAACCTGTTCTCCAAATGTCATTTTCACACATTTGCATGCACAACAGTGATCATAAAGCATTCTAGTAAATGGCAAGGGTGATAGGAAGATATACTCTCATGGATTCTATAGGGAGATAAAACGCAGTTTTCAACAATCATCATCAGACCCTCAGAAACTTCATTTGACTCACAAAATAGTTGCTGGCTTACTTGGACCTAACAATGTCAACCTCCTTCTTCTAGCCAGCTGCACCTCTTTTTACCTCTCTCTGAATTACTGAGCAAAGCAAAGACAACATGTGCTTCTGCTAGCAACAATACACTTAAAGTTCTGTTCAGATCAGATTCCATGGAAACCAACCAGAAGGTGAATGGAAAAAAGAGGCAGAATAAATTAAAATCGTTTTTAATCCACTATTGTATTTGATTCCATTTGGTTCTATTCCAGGCATAGAGAAGTGCTTACTTTCACAGATAAGTTAACTAATACCATTAAAGATGTACATTAGGGCTTATCCAAGACCCTACCATCTAGGAAAACAACAATACTCTGAACATTAACATTTCTGCATATTTACCACGTTGGAACGATTCTGAAATTCCTGAACTCTAAATTCAGTTCTTATTTGTGTTTTCTAAAGAAATTTGTTTTGTGCTTTACTAAAGATGACTTTGTTTTAGTGTTCACATTGATTTTCTGATTTTCCTCTCTGATTTTCAATTATTTTGTATTTAATTTGGAGTGCATCCCCACTCCACTCTTACGTAGTTAACAATGATGAGAGTTTGTGATCACAGCCTACATAAAAGTAGATGGCACAGCGAGACATGGGAAAAAAAAAATCAGTGACAGCAGTTATATCTACTTGAATGCAATTGCATTTTTTTTTAAATAAAGTAGCTTTCATGGGCAAAACTGCTATTGGAGATATTGTATCTTTATCCCCAGCTTCTAAGCTGAGTATATTAATCTGCATTTTCATCGACCTGAACTCTACCACACAAATACACAGTGTATGCTGATGGAAAAGAGTCAACATGCCATAGCTTTTTCAGAGTAATGATCTGTGACATATGTTCGTTTTCTGTATGGTGTTAAAAAAGAAGGAAACAATTACCTCTCACAAACAAAGAAATTTAGGTGAGGTCTTCTTTGCATCTTCCAAACATAGCCCACATTAACTGTCTTAAAAGTAACCATAGGCTACACCATTGTGTTTAAATGAACAAACACACCCTGACACTTCTCTTTTAAGGGAGTCAACTCCCCTTCTGTTAAGGAAGGAAGCCAGAGTATTACCATACTAGCTACTACCAAAAAACAGTGATGACATTTTCATTAGCCAGGTGATATTCAAGCACAGCATGCAGTATTCCCTTGGTTACTTTTCAGAATGCAATTTGAAAAGCCATAGTCAAAGAGGATGCAAGATTAAGATGGAAGGAAAAAAAATAACCCTACTAAAATATAGCTACAGACTTACCTTCAACACCTCAAAATAATAGCTTGTAGCTTGCATCAAAGTTCCTGCAGAGGGGGACTGTGTAATTTATACCTATGGCAGCCCAACCCAGACACCTAGATAAAGTGGTTCTAGAGAGGTTGCTCATTCCTCAATCCCTCTCAAAGGGAAAGCTCATTTGCACAGGATGATACCACTCACCTGCTGACTCCAGCTGGAGACACTGCCAATTACAGGGGAGAGGAGGGAAGCTAGAGAAATGAGCCAGAACCTCTCATCTCATGAAATCTCTCGCTCCATCCCGTCTCCCCTCCTTAACTTCCATCTTCAACTGCTCACTCTCCACTGGTTCCTTCCCCTCTGCCTTCAAACATGCCCATGTCTCTCCCATCCTAAAAAAACCCTCTCTTGATCTCACCTCACCTTCTAGTTATCATCCCATCTCCCTCCTATTATTCCTTTCCAAACTCCATGAATGAGTTGTCTACACGCACTGCCTCGAATTCCTCAACATCAACTCTCTCCTCAACCCCCTCCAGTCTGGCTTCCGTCCCCTACATTCCACGAAAACTGCCCTCTCAAAGGTCACCAATGACCTCCTGCTTGCCAAATCAAACGGCTCCTACTCTATCCTAATCCTCCTCGACCACTCAGCTGCCTTCGACACTGTGGACCACCCCCTTCTCCTCAACACGCTATCCGACCTTGGCTTCACAGACTCTGTCCTCTCCTGGTTCTCCTCTTATCTCTCCGGTCGTTCATTCTCAGTCTCTTTTGCAGGCTCCTCCTCCCCCTCCCATCCCCTTACTGTGGGGGTTCCCCCAGGTTCAGTTCTTGGTCCCCTTCTGTTCTCAATCTACACTAACTCCCTTGGTGACCTCATTCGCTCCCACGGCTTCAACTATCATCTCTACGTTGATGACACCCAGATCTACATCTCTGCCCCTGCTCTCTCCCCCTCCTTCCAGGCTCGTATCTCCTCCTGCCTTCAGGACATCTCCATCTGGATGTCTGCCCACCACCTAAAACTCAACATGTCCAAGACTGAACTCCTTGTCTTCCCTCCCAAACCCTGCCCTCTCCCTGACTTTCCCATCACTGTTGACGGCACTACCATCCTTCCCATCTCACAAGCCCGCAAACTTGGTGTCATCCCAGACTCCGCTCTCTCGTTCACCCCTCACATCCAAGCCGTCACCAAAACTTGCCGGTCTCAGCTCTGCAACATGCCAAGATCCGCCCTTTCCTCTCCATCCAAACCGCTGCCCTGCTCGTTCAAGCTCTCATCCTATCCTGTCTGGACTACTGTATCAGCCTCCTCTCCGATCTCCCATCCTCTTGTCTCTCCCCACTTCTAACCATACTTCACGCCACTGCCCAGATTGTCTTTGTCCAGAAACGCTCTGGGCATGTTACTCTCCTCCTCAAAAATCTCCAGTGGCTACCAATCAACCTATGCATCAGGCAGAAACTCCTCACCCTCGGCTTCAAGGCTGTCCATCACCTCGCCCCCTCCTACCTCACCTCCCTTCTCTCCTTCTACAGCCCACCCTGCACCCTGTGCTCCTCTGCTGCTAATCTCCTCACCATGCCTCGTTCTCGCCTCGACCCCAGGCCCATGTCATCCCCCTGGCCTGGAATGCCCTCCCTTCCCACATCCTCCAAGCTAGCTCTCTTCCTCCCTTCAAGGCCCTACTGAGAGCTCACCTCCTCCAGGATGCCTTCCCAGACTGAGCCCCTTTCTTCCTCTCCCCCTCCCCCCTCTCCATCCCCCCTGCCTTACCTCCTTCCCTTCCCCACAGCACCTGCATATATGTTTGTACATACTTATTACTCTATTTATTTATTTTACTTGTACATATCTATTCTATTTATTTTATTTTGTTAATATGTTTTGTTTTGTTCTCTGTCTCCCCCTTCTAAACTGTGAGCCCACTGTTGGGTAGGGACCGTCTCTATATGTTGCCAATTTGTACTTCCCAAGCGCTTAGTACAGTGCTCTGCACACAGTAAGCACTCAATAAATATGATTGATTGATTGATTGAAGAGCCATTGTGGCCTAGAGAAATGAGTAAGAAATTCTGAAGAACTATTGTGGCCTAGTGAAAATAGTGTAGGTCTGCTTTGGGATCTGGGACATGTCATTTAACTTCTCTGTACCTCAGTTACCTCACCTGAAAAATGGGGTAAAATACTTTCATCAATAGTATTTATTGAGTGCTTATTATCTGTAGAGCACTGTACTAAGAGTTTGGGAGAGTACTAACTGCTGGAGTTCTAGCTGCTTATTTGACAATTTGCTTTAAACATTGACTCTCTCTTTTCCTTTGTGCTGAACTAATTTTTCATCTCCCAAACAAACAGGGAAGAGATTGGAGAACTATGCAACCCACTGTTATCCCTGTAGAACTTTCTCCTCCACATAGAGTGAAGTCTGGGGAAAGAAAAAACAAAACAAATGGTGCCAAATTACGTGACTTCAGGTGAAGAAATTATTTCCACCTGAGTCTTCCCTGTTCACAATCATTTGTAGTATCTAGTTGTTTTATTTCTTTGTCTCTTACCATCTCCTTTAATTTCTCCCATTATTCCACACATCACTCTTTCTAATCTGTTCATGGTTAGTTCAGTCTCTTTCTTGATTTGTGGACAGTTCTCTAGTTATCACAAATAATTAGTTGGCAGATATGGTCCCTTCCCACAAAAATTTACATTTTAGAGGGGGAGACAGGCATTAATATAAGTCATTTATAGTATATAATTTAAAGATATGTACACAAGTGCTGTGGGTTGAGGGTGGAGTGAACATCAAATTCCCAAAGGTCAGAGATTCAAGTGTGTAGATGACATAGAAGGGAAAGGGAGCTGGGGAAAAGAGGGCTTAATCAGGGAAGGCCTCTTGGAGGAGTTGTGACCTTAATAATACTTTGAAGGTGGGGAGGGTGGTGGTCTGGTGTTTATGGAGAGGGAGGGAGTTAAAGGCTAGGAGGAACCTGTCTCCTTCCCCCTTAGACTATGAGTCCCATGAGGGACAGGGATTGCCTATGATCTGATGGATCATATATATCCCAGTGCTTCATACAGTCCTTGGCACATAGTAAGCACTTAAATTGCCACAATTATTATTATTGTGAGATGAGAGGCAACTATCTTAGGCCTTGCAAGAAGTGGGTGGGTGAATTCACTCATTTAATCACATTTATTGAGCGCTTACTGTGTGCAGAGCACTATACCAAGCTCTTGGAAGTAAAATTCGGCAACAAATAGAAACAATTCCTACCCAACAATGGGCTCACAGTCCAGAATGACCAGGGAAGCTGTCTGGACAGTGTGCCTCCACAGGAACTCAAAGAGAATTATAGCAATGAGTTTCAAAGGGGGCATTTCGAGGTGTAAGTTAGGAATAAATTCCAGATCAGAGATGGCCAGTTATTCCTGGATCTAGTTTGATAGCCTGTTGATACATCTGGTGCCACTGAAATCCTTACATAGGAAAGTATTCATTAGCTGCTTTATGACTGAGGAGGACAATTGAGGAGTGATTGTTAATCATAAGGAGGAAGTGACCTTTTGATGTTCCTCCAAAATCATCATCATCAATCGTATTTATTGAACGCTTACTATGTGCAGAGCACTGTACTAAGCGCTTGGGAAGTACAAATTGGCAACACATAAAGACAGTCCCTACCCAACAGTGGGCTCATGACAGCCCTCAGGGAGCAGGAGAAGCCAGTTAGCCCTAGGTTACTTCTCACACCTTCTGGAGTTTCACAGAGAAGCAGCTTGGCCTAGTGGATAGAGCATGGGCTTGGGAGTAAGAAGAACCTGGGTTCTAATCCTGAATCTACCACTTGCCTGCTGGGCAAGTCACTTCGCTTCTCTGTGCCTCAGTTGCTCCAACTGTAAAAAGGGGATTAAGACTATGAGCTCATGTGGGACATGAACCATGTACAACCAGTTTACCTTGTATTTACCTCAGTGTTTATTACATCTCCTGGCAAAAAACACATAATGCTGAATCTACAGCCGAATTGCACAGACTCGGTACCACTTCTCCCATTTACTTTGAAATTTTCCAAAACCACTTATTTTTTGTTATGCCTGGAGGGCATCATCAGAAATCAATTACTAGAAATGTTGGGTTTGTATGCGTGAACCCCGTTTGTAAAAGAAGTTGGATCTGGGCTTTTCTTTTTTATGTAAATATTTCTTTAGATGCTGACTTGATAGGTGGACCTTAAGTTAATGCGGTGGAAATGAGTAGCAGGGTGGGGCATTCTTTGATCTTGTTAAACTCAGTGACTTCAGACTTTTCATTCAATCAGTCTTCCATTGGTGCAGATCCTGTTCACCTAGGGTGCAATTCAAATTCATTTTTGAGCTTAATTCGTTTTCGAAAACAAGTCTGTGTGAGAGCAAATGAGGTACCAGAGCTTTGTAATTAGTGTAAATTCTTTACCAACCCCCTGACCCTCCCCCTGGAGTGTTTGTTTGCTTGTTTGTTTTTTACATTGGTTATGTACAATTCACAGGATATTTGTTACTCATTGACTAGGTAGAGGTTATCTGTCAACAAGACTTTCTCCAAACATTGAAATTCTCCAGTGACCTGCTATGGGGCAAGGAAGATTCAGATGCTAGTGGTATCAAATATTTCTTTCTGCATCAGATATTTAAAAGACATCTATAAGACTGTGTTGAAAATACAATTGAGATTTTTTCCTCTTGGCTGGGTCATCATAACACTATGTTAGAAAATATTTGGACAGTGTTAACAGCCATTGGAAAACGTTTAGTACATATTTACTATTCTTTTTATTTAGTTAATGATGTGCATATAGCCATAATTGTGTTTGTTCTGATGATTTTGACACCTGTCTACATGTTTTGTTTTGTTGTCTGTCTCCCCTTTCAAGACTGTGAGCCCGTTGTTGGGTAGGGACTGTCTCTATATGTTACCAACGTGTACTTCCCAAGTGCTTAATACAGTGCTCTGCACACAGTAAGCACTCAATAAATACGATTGAATGAATGTATGAATGAAAAAGTAAGTGCTTAACAAATACCACTAAAAAAAAAACCCATAGCACTTATGCACATATTTTCATACTCTTATTACTTTCTTTTCTCTGTTGGTCTCCCTACTAAGATGTCCTTGGGAGAAGGAATCATGTGCATTAATTACACTGAACTTTCCCAATTACTGGGAACAGTGTTCTGCACACAGAAGTTGCCCAAGAAATACTATTACCTAACTGATGTCCTTATCACTATCTCTTTGTGAGAACACTCAATAGTGGAGAGCATGAAAAATAAAAGTAGAATAGGTGTAGTGCTTCCAGAAGTTTCATTTTGAAGCACTGAGATTTTAGTAACCAAAGATTGTATAGCATAAATTTGTCTTAGAAAATATGGTCACGCTATTCAGATGGTGGAAATTTGTACTGGACAACCATGCCTGATAGAAAATTGAGCCCACTGTGGGCAGGGATTTTCTTTATTTGTTACTGAATTGTACTCCCCAGGTGCTTAGTAAAGTGCTCTGCACATAGTAAGTGCTCAATAAATATGATTGAGTGAATGAATAAAATTAAAACACATAGATAGAATTTCTACTTCTAATTATTTGAGATAACTAGAGAACTGCCCACAAATCAAGAAAGAGAGAGAACTAAACATGAACAGATTGGAAAGAGTGATATGTGGAACAAATGTATTGAAAAATTGGAGAAATGAAAGGAGATTGTAAGAGACAAAGAAATACAACAATTAGATACTAGAAATTATTGTGAACAGAGAGGACTCAGTGGAAATATATTAATTTGTTCACTTGAAGTCAGGCAATTTGGCATCAAGTTTGTTTTTTTTTTTTTTTCTTTCCCCAGATTTCACTCTAAGTGGAGGGGAAAGTTCTATAGGGATAACAGTGGGCTTCGGAGTTCTCTAATTTCTTCCCTGTTTGTTTGGGAGATGAAACATTAGCTCAGGACAAAGGAAAAGAGAGAGTCAATGTTTAAAGCAAATTGTCAAATAAGCAGCTGGAGCTCCAGCAGATTCCCCATCTGTTTCCTTTTTGCCCATGGAGAGTTCATTTGAAAACAATTTGACATTCTGTTTGGTGGCCGGCAAGTACACATTTAGATGACATATTGATGGCCTTGCCATTGGCTATTTTCTATTTCCTATGACACTTTCAAAATGAAGAACAATTATTTTATGCTCTGCTTTTAGGTCTCCCCTAGCCCCACCCCACCATTCCCACTCTCCACCATGGGAGGGATTGCTCCAACAATCAAATTAAATTTCATTTTTTATTTTTCATTTTCCATTTTTTTCAGTTAAAATAATCAATGAGCCTCAGAGGGCTCTATGGCAATCAAACTTGAAAATGGAGTCATGCAAAAGGCAATGATATATGTATATTTGACCAAGTAATAGTGACATTAAAATTCAGAATTTACAATAACACGCATGTGCTTCTAGCTCAGAAATGTGACATGTTTTATAGACATTATCTAGCCTATCCCCTTCAACAAAATGGATACAATAAAACACATGCATCGAAATATCTGTTACCTAAATCAACCGTTTATCTGAAACAAACCCAGCTTAGATCCTTGGAAAAAAGTTCTCACCTGTCCCGCTGTCGACCCCCGGCCCACATCCTTCCCCTGGCCTGGAATGCCCTCCCTCCGCACATCCGCCAAGCTAGCTCTCTTCCTCCCTTCAAAGCCCTACTGAGAGCTCACCTCCTCCAGGAGGCCTTCCCAGACTGAGCCCTCTCCTTCCTTTCCCCCTCCTCCCCTCCCCATCCCCCCACCTTACCTCCTTCCCCTCCCCACAGCACCTGTATATATGTTTGTACATATTTATTACTCTATTTTATTTGTACATATTTATTCTATTTATTTTATTTTGTTAATATGTTTTGTTCTGTTGTCTGTCTCCCCCTTCTAGACTGTGAGCCCGTTGTTGGGTAGGGACCATCCCTATATGTTACCAAATTGTACTACCCAAGTGCTTAGTACAGTGCTCTGCACACGGAGCGCTCAATAAATACGATTGAATGAATGAATGAATGAAAAAGTGAAGAAGAAATAGGTTGGCTAACTCCTTGAAATTCAAAAAGCTCCTGTCTGAAATAACCAAATCCAATTGCGTCCAACATACAAAAGTTTTGATTATCTAAACAAGTCTCAATCCTAAATCGTTCAAATGATTCAGTTTTCCCCATAAAATAATTTCCATTTTATTGGTTGGAATATAAATGAGCAGAGATGTGTGACTTCTAATGGTGGAAAAAACACAGACAGGATCATCAGATAGGGTATTCTTAATGTAGAGAATTAGTATTGGGACACAGAGAGAGCAGAGCCCTTTAAAATCCCTTAAATGGCAGGCAGGAGGAATGTCAGGAAGGGAGCATGTACTTGAAACCTATAGTACAAAAACACTGGTTTGGCCAACATTTTCCGGAAGCTATTGGGTTAGTCTCAGGAATATCCCAGGAATAACGAGAAGCATGGTGGCCTAGTGAAAAGAACACGAGTCTGGGAGTCAGAGGACCTGGGTTCTAATCCTGAATCTGCCACTTGTTTGCTGAGGGACCCCCTTTACTTCTCTGTGCCTCATCTATAAAGTGGGGATTAAATACTCCTCCCTCCATTTTAGACTGTGAGCCCTGGGTGGAACAGGAACTATGTCCAACCTGATTATCTTGTATCTACTTAAAACAGTGCTTGGCACATAGTAAGCATTTAACACCTACCACAATTCTTTTTTATCTTCGTCTTAATATTTTTATTATTATTATTTTCTGCAGCAGATTGACTCTTCTGCCTATCTTGGGAAAGCCCTCTCCCTAACTCTGTCCCCCACACATGCCCTGGGGGTAGGGTTGAGTTCTCATCAGGGAGAAATGGGAAAGGAAATTTATTTTGAAGTTTCTTTTTATGTGGTGTGCTTGTCTGCCTAGTCCTCTGAGATCCAGCCCGATTAGATTACACATGGTAAAGTGTTTCTATCTGATTAAGCTACAATCTAGGGTAAAAAGCAGTCCAGGGTGAATTATTTGGGGTGTTATCTTAGACTATAACCAATAAAACCTTCAGGCAGCCTCATGACCTTAACACAGAATGACTGATTTCTGTTAATAATAACGTCGGAGGTATATGTTGAATGTTTACTACATTCCAAGCACTGTACTAAACCCTGGGGCAGGTGCAAAGTGATCAGGCCAGAGAGAATCATATCGTTTAACTTTGCCCTGGCAATTCTGAGCCCCATAGGCTTTAAAAGGTGGAAGTATGTCTTCATTCATTCATTCGTTCAATCATATTTATTGAGCACTTTCTGCACGCAGAGCACTGTACTAAGTGATTGGGAGAGTACAATATAACAGCAAATTGACACACTCCTTGAGGTGTCTGTACAGCACAACTTTGGTATTTTCTGTTTTGTACTATCCTTTCCAATCTCTGATACTAAGTACATCCTAACTTGGGTCAATATCTTCTTTAGCAATCTGGTTGAAGCGTGGTCATTGGAGTACTGAATCACATCAATCACATTAATCAATCAAACAACCTATCAATCAAACAAGAGTATTTACTAGGCACCTACTGTGTGCAGAACACTATGTTAAGCTATTGGGAGAGAATAGTAGAATTAATAGATATGATCCCTCTTGCTCTTAAAAACCTACTGACTCCAGTCCTTCCACAGTGTTATAGCCTACTGGAAAGAGCACGGGCCTCGGAGTCTGAGGATCTGAATTCTAATCCCTGCTTTGCCACTTGTCTGCTGTGTGACCTTGGGCAAGTCATTTAACTTCTCTGTGACTCAATTACCTAATCCGTAAAATGAGCATTAAGACTGTGAGTCCTACACGAGAGAGAGGCCGTGGCCAACTCAATTATCTTGCATTTACCCCAGCACTTAGTACAGTACCTGGTACATAGTAAACACTTAATAAATAGCATTAAAAAATACCCCGATGCCTTTTCCAAGTCTTCAGAGATACTTTCTTGCAGTTGCCTCTATTCGTATTAGCTCTTGATCGCCAAAGCAGGAGAGGCTGGGAAAAGAAGGGGAGAAGAGGAACATCACAAATGGAGAATAGAAAGTACCTAAGGTAGTTCCATAGGTGGAGTAAGTATAGAAAATTTAATCCCACCAAGAAAAACATTAATGGAATAAAGGAGAACGCGTGGTATAGCATTAAAAAAGATTCAGATATTGCATTAAAAAGATTTTCCTACTGGTTAAATCCGGGAAAAGGAATTTAGCTAGTGGCTTAGTAACACTTTGGAAATGCTGACGGAGACTGAAAGACTTGCTAGTCTCTTAAGTGCATAGGAAGCACACAGCAACATCTTTCAGATTTTTCTATTACAGCTAGGAATCCATAAAGTATTCACTTGTGAGTAATTGTCTTAATTCACAGAGCCTGAAAGACTTGTCGCCTCTCTCTAAATACCACCCAAAGTGATCAGGAAGCAAAAAGCAAAGCTCCTTCAGCTATTTCCAGCACTGAACGTACAATACCATAAAGGGATTCGTGTTTGATTCATTATTTTTATAAATTCACAGAGAAGCTGGACTTTGCCAGATACCAAATTGAACATTTGTTTCTCCACAGATCACGGTCCACTTACAACTAGCAGAGAGAGGCCTGAGAAGCCCTATCTTCCACTGGGATCATTAAGATGAGAAAGATGAAGAAAATCAAATACTTCAGCAGCAATGCAGTTAGCGTTTAGCTGCACAACCCCTGCTGGGTGTCCCAGCAGACATCTAAAATGAGATTCCTCCATAGGAACAATAAGGAAGTTGAAAGTTATTGTGCATTTTATAAAATTGTTGTAGATAGTCTTTTTGTAATATCGTTAACCAGACAAGTCTAATTCATCAGATAATTGGAGGGATAATCAATCATATTTATTTATCACTTGCTGTGTGTGGAGCACTGTACTAAGTGCTTGGGAGACTGTAAGCTCATTATAGGCAGGGAATGTGTCCGTTTATTGTCGTGTTGTACTCTCCCAAGTACTTAGTACAGTGATTACGTATAGTAATCACTCAATAAATACAATTGAATGAATGAATACAATGTAACAGAGTTGGTAGATCTCAGTGGAAAGAGCACGGGCTTTGGAGTCAGAGGTCATGGGTTCAAATCCCGACTCTGCCAGTTGTCAGCTGTGTGACTTTGGGCAAGTTATTTAACTTCTCTGTGCCTCAGTTCCCTCATCTATAAAATGGGGATTAAGACTGTGAGCCCCACGAGGGACAACCTGATCACCTTGTATCCCTCCAGAGCTTAGAACAGTGCTTTGCACATAGTAAGCGCTTAACAAATACCATTATTATTATTATTATTATTATTATTATTATTATTATTATTATTATTCCCAGAGCACCATGAGCTGGTATAGAATACATACTGAGCTATTATCAATCCTAGGTGTAGGTAGGGTCAGATTAGCATAGTGGATAGAGGACTGGCCTGGAAGTACCTGGCAAATAGTCAAAAGGAAGTCAAAAGGTCATGGATTCTCATCCTGGCTCTGCTAATTTTCTGCTCTGTGACCTTGGTTAAGTCACCTCACTTCTCTGTGCCTCACTTACCAGTTATCAGTTAGGTACTAATGGCCCCTGATTGTCAAAGAAAAGTTAGAGAAGGGTTTGAACTATTCAGACTCCTTTATTCAAGGTTTTCGTTATTCTTCACTCATTCAATCGTATTTATTTCGCGCTTACTGTGTGCAGAGCACTGTATTAAGCGCTTGGGAAGTACAAGTTGGCAACATATAGAGACGGTCCCTACCCAACAGCAGGCTCTGTTATGCACTTACTGTGTATGAAACACTGCTCTAAACACTGGGGCAGATACAAGTTTATCAAGTTGGACACAGTCCCTATCCCACATGGGCTTCACAGTCTAAATGAGTCAGAATCCCCATTTTGCAGCTAATAAACTGAGGCCCAGAGATGTTAAGTGACTTGCCTAAGTGAATTGAGAAGTGGCATGGTTTAGTGGATAAAGCAGGTGCCTGGGAGTCAGAGGTCATGGGTTCTAATCCCAGCTCCACTACTTGTCTTCTGAGTGGCCTTGGGCAAGTCACTTCACTTCTCTGTGCTTCAGTTACCTCATCTGTAAAATGAGGATTGAGACTGTGAGCTTCACTTGGGACAGGGACTGCATCCAACCTAATTTGCTTGTATCTACCTCAGCGCTTAGAACAGTGCCTGGCACATAGTAAGCGCTTAACAAATACTATAATTATTATTATATTAACCTTCAAATGGGTTGACTATGTGACACCCCTCCTCCCCTCCCCAGGCCATGGGATACATGATGCAATATGGTGATGTCATCACAGTCACAGAAACCAAGAAGAAGTGAGAGAAGCTCAGGGCTCCTCACGGCTACAGGGTGCTCTCTGATTGGTTAAAAATCTGCCTTGGCAGGAGGGACAGAATATGTGGGAGGTAAGATTTATCTATAAACAGCATCAACTGATAACCCTATTTCAATGTGGGCAGGGAATGTATCTTTTTATTGTTGTATTGTACTCTCCCAAGCACTTAGTACAGTGCTCTGCATGCAGTAAATGCTCAATAAATACGATTGAATGAATGAATCTCCATGCCCCTATGATGCAGTCACATGTTTTCTACTTACTTGGAGATCGTTAGCTTGCATCATGAATCAGTATCATGTATCAGTATCATGTATCAGTAACTGACTGATTGGCAACTGCTAGCAATCAGTCGGGCAAGTATTGGTCGACTCTATCAGCACATATTAAATTAAGCAGCTTTCAGTTGGGTGCTTATAGAACCACAGTGCTAGATGTTCACATTTCTTGGACAGGCTGGTATTCCATGGCTCTGGGGATGAGACAGCTTAGCAGAGTACTGCCGTGTGGGGAAGTTCGTTTAAATGCCTGACAATTCACCGTTTCACTCCCACACAATTCAGATTACATTTAATATTTGCAATTTGTGGAGAAGCCTCAACCATCCTCCCTTCCAGTCTGTCAGTCGTTCATATTTATTGAGTGCTTACTGTGTGCAGAGCACTGGACTAAATGCTTATGAGAGTACAATATAACAGTTGTATTTCCTCAAAACTCATATTCAGAGAGACAGGGAGGGAGAGAGAGAGAGACAGACAGAGAGAGAGACAGACAGAGAGAGAGAAAGACAGGGATCAATTCATTCAGTTGTATTTAAAGAGTGCTTATTTTGTGCAGAGCACTGTACGAAGCACTTGGGAGAGTACACTATAACAATAAACAGACACATTCCCTGCCCACAGTGAGCCTATATTCTAGATAGGGAGATGGACGTTAATATAAATAAATAAATTATAGATATGTACATAAATGTCATGGGACTGGGAGTGGGGGTGAATAAAGGGAGCAAGTCAGGGTGACACAGAAGAGAGTGGGAGAGGAGGAAAGCGGGGCTTAGGCAGGGAAGGCATCTTGGAGGAGATGTGCTTTCAATAAGGCTTTGAAGTGGGGAGAATAACTGTCTGTTGGATTTGAAGAGGGAGGGCATTCCAGACCAGAGGGAAGATGTGGATCAGTGGTGAGATAGACGAGTTCAAGGTACAATGAGAAGGTCAGCATTAGAGGAGCGAAGTGTATGGGCTGGGCTGTAGAAAGAGAGTAGTGAGGTGAGGTAGGAGGGGGCAAGGGGATCCTTGGTTGATTTAAAACCAATGGAGAGGAACTTTTGTTTGATGCAGAATTAGTTGGGGAACCATTGGAATATTTTGAGGATTGGGGAAACATGGTCTGAATATTTTTGAAAAAAAAAGATCCATTCTTTCATTCATTTGTATTTATTGAGTGCTGTGTGCAGAGCACTGTACTAAGCGCTTGGGAAGTAAAAGTCGACAACATATGGAGAAACGGTCCCTACCCAACAATGGGCTCACAGGCAGCAGAGTGAATCATTGACTGTAGAGGGGAGAGGCTGGGTGGTCAGCAATGAGGCTGATGTAGTAACCAAGACAGGACAGGATAAGTGACTGTATTAACATGGTAGCAGTTTGGATAGAGAGGAAAGGGTGGATTTTAGCGATGCTGTGAAAGTGGAACCAAAAGGATTTAGTGATGGATTGAATATGTGGGCTGAATGAGAGAGAGGAGCCAAGGCTAACCCCAAGGTTAAGGGCTGATGAGACAGGAAGGATGGTGATGTTGCCTATAGTGATGGGAAAGCCATGGGAAGGACAGGGTTTGGGAGGGAAGATAAGGGATGAAGAGAGAAGTAGAAAGAAAAGGAGAGGGAGATAAGGATCTTGAGCAGGGTCATTCAGCTTGTCCCAGCCTCCAGACAGGAAAGGAAAGGGAACAATAATAATAATGCTATTTGTTAAGTACTTACTATGTGCCAGGCACTGTACTAAGCACTAGGGTGGATACAAGCAAATCAATCAATCAGTCAATCGTATTTATTGAGCACCTACTGTGTGCAGAGCACTGTACTAAGTGCTTGGGAAGTACAAGTTGGCAACATATAGAGACGGTCCCTACCCAACAGTGGGCTCACAGTCTAGAAGGGGGAGACAGAGAACAAAACAAAACATATTAACAAAATAAAATAAATAGAATAGATATGTACAAGTAAAATAAATAAATAGAGTAATAAATATGTACAAACATATATACATATATACAGGTGCTGTGGGGAAGGGAAGGAGGTAAGTGTGGGGGGATGGATAGGGGGAGGAGGGGGAGAGGAAGGAGGGGGCTCAGTCTGGGAAGGCCTCTGGAGGAGGTGAGCTCTTAGTAGGGCCTTGAAGGGAGGAAGAGAGCTAGCTTGGCGGATGTGGGGAAGGAGGGCATTCCAGGCCAGGGGGATGACGTGGGGTGGGGGTTGACGGAGGAATCAGGTTGGATGCGGTCTTTGTCCCATGTGGGGCTCACAGTCTTAATCCCCATTTTACAGATGAGGTAACTGAGGTGCAGAGAAGTGAAGTGACTTGCCCAAGGTCACACAGCAGACAAGTGGCAGAGTCAGGATTAGAACCCATGACCTTCTGACTCTCAGGCCTGCACTTTCTCCACTATGCCACAGTGCCATGATGCAGCAGCGAGAGTTGCCCCTGCCTGCCCCATTGCTCCTGGTCTCCAGTCCTACAGCTGGCACTGGGAAGGGGGAGGTGGAGTTACAAGAAGCAGTGTGGCTCGGTAGAAAGAGCATGGGCTTTGGAGTCAGAGGTCACGGGTTCAAATCCCGGCTCCGTCAACTGTTAGCTGCATGACTTTGGGCAACTCACTACACTTCTCTGGGCCTCAGCTACCTCATCTGAAAAATGGGGATTAAAACTGTGAGCCCCCCGTGGGACAACTGGATCACCTTGTAATCTCCCCAGAGCTTAGAAAAGTGCTTTGCACATAGTAAGAGCTTCTTAACAAATACTATCATTATTATTACAAGCAGTAACTGGGAAGGGGTGGGGATAGGGGAGCTGCAAAGGATTGAGTCGCGGCAAGAGAGAACCAAAGCTATGATCTAGAGGAAGCCTGGGAGTCAAAGGACCTGGATTCTAATCCCAGCTCCACCACTTGTCGGCTCACCTCCTCCAGGAGGTCTTCCCAGACTGAGCCCCCTCTTTCCTCTCCCCCTCCTCCCCCACCGTACCTCCTTCCCCTCTATTTATTTTACTTGTACATATTTACTATTCTATTTATTGTATTTTGTTAATATGTTTTGTTTTGTTGTCTGTCTCCCCCTTCTAGACTGTGAGCCCGCTGTTGGGTAGGGACTGTCTCTATATGTTGCCAACTTGTACTTCCCAAGCGCTTAGTACAGTGCTCTGCACACAGTAAGCACTCAAATATGATTGAATGAATGAATGAATGAATGCAGAGGCTGGGGAAAGTGGGCACAAGCCAGCTGCTTTTGCAGATGGCTTTCAGCAGGAACAGACACAGCTAACAGAGCTTCCGTGGCCATTCATTTTCTTTTAATGGTATTTTTTAAGTGCTTACTGTGTGTCAGGCACTGTTCAAAGCTCTGGGGTAGATACAAAGTAATCAGGTTGGACACAGTTCCTATCATTCATTCATTCATTCAATCATACTTATTGAGCACCTACTATATGCAGAGCACTGTACCAAGTGCTTGAAAAGTACAATTCAGCAATAAAGAGAGGCAATCCCTGCCCACACCAGGCTTACAGTCTAGAAGGAGGAAGACAGACATCAAAACAAGTAAAGCAGGCATCAATATAAATAGAATTATAGATATATATGTATATACATAATAATAATAATGATGGCATTTATTAAGCATTTACTATGTGCAAAGCACTGTTCTAAGCTCTGGGGAGGTTACAAGGTAATCAGGTTGTCCCATGTGGGGCTCACAGTCTTAATCCCCATTTTACAGATGGGGGAACTGAGGCACAGAGAAGTGAAGTGACTCACCCAAAGTCACACAGCTGACAAGTGGTGGAGCTGGGATTTGAACCCATGACCTCTGACTCCAAAGCTTGGGCTCTTTCCACTGAGCCACACTGTTCTTCGAAGTACATAAGTACTTTGGGGCGGGGAGAGGGGAGAAGAGCCAAAGGGAGAGAGTTGAGGTGACGCGGAATAGAAGGGGAGCTGAGGAAAAGGGGGGCTTAGCCTGGGAAGGCCTCTTGGAGGAGGTGAGCCTTCAGTAGGGCTTTGAAGGGGGGAAGACTGACTGATTGGTGGATTTGAGGAGGGAGGGCATTCCAGGCCAGAGGTAGAATGTGGGCCAAGGATTGACGGCGGGACAGACGAGACCGTCCCACATGAGGTTCACAGTCTTAATCCCCATTTTATAGATGAGGTAACTGAGGCACTTAGAAGTTAAGTGACTTGCCCAAGGTCACACAGCAGACAGGTAACAGAGCCAGGACTAAAACCCAGGTCCTTCTGACCCCCAGCCCCGTGCTCTATACACTGGGCCATGCTGCTTACCTGGTCTCATCCCAAGATTTATGTCTCTTTTTTTAGCAAAGAGATGATAGTAGAGTGCCTTTATTACACATCTGTCTGGTGGCTGAAATATTTATTGTTAAATGTATAACTTCACTCCCTTGAAAAGACTCCCCCAAGCTCTTAGAACAGTAAACACTCATTCTCGCCTGTCCCGCCGTCGACCCCTGGCCCACGTCCACCCCCTGGCCTGGAATGCCCTCCCTCTGCCCATCCGCCAAGCTAGCTCTCTTCCTCCCTTCAAAGCCCTACTGAGAGCTCACCTCCTCCAGGAGGCCTTCCCAGACTGAGCCCCCTTTTTCTTCTCCTCCTCCCCATCCCCCCCTCCCCTACCTCCTTCCCCTCCCCACAGCACTTGTATATATATTTGTACAGATTTATCACTCTATTTTACTTGTCCATATTTACTATTCTATTTATTTTGTTAATGATATGCATCTAGCTTTATTTCTATTAATTCTGATGACTTGACACCTGTCCACATGGTTTTTTTTGTTGTCTGTCTCCCCCTTATAGACTGTGAGCCCGTTGTTGGGTAGGGACCGTCTCTATATGTTGCCGACTTATACTTCCCAAGAACTTAGTACAGTGCTCTGCACACAGTAAGCGCTCAATAAATATGATTGAATGAATGAATAAATACCATTGATTGATTGATTGATTAATTAAAAGATGAGCTATACCTCAGGCCCCCAAGTCTGGAAAAAAGCAGTTCTTGAAAAATAAAGTTTTGCATAGATCCTCTTTGTGGAAAATGGTTTAAATGATAATGGGCAAAGGTGAGGGAGTAGTTGAAAGATGTACCTCTTTACCAGCCAGCGGATGGAGAAGATGGACTACGCAGAAAAAGCAAATGGGTAAGAAAAGGAGGATAAAAGTTTAAAAAAAAGGTAGTCGGGCTAGAGAGGAAATGTCAGAGCATTAAAGGAAAGAATCAAAAAAACAATTTAAAATACCCATGGTTGGAGGGAAGCAGGGAAGGTGTATCACCTTTCTAGGTGTTAATTAAATCATAGAAATATAGCACAGTACAGAGGCTTCTTCTTCTTCTTAGTCAACTGTTACAGTTCGTATCTGTGGGATTTAACACTGTAAACCTTGGAGGGAGAAGCAGTGGAGTCTAGTGAATAGAGCACGGTCCTGGGTGTCCAATCTGATTAGCTTGGAGCCTAGCATTTAGTATCATGCCTAGCACATAGTAAGCACTGAACAAATACTATTTTTTTTAAAGCATAATGATCTGGGTAGCAAAATGTTGTATACATTAGAATGGGAGACTAGTGAGGAGGGCCACTTTGGTGTTCCTTATCCATAAAATGGGGCTACAGCACCTGTTCTCCAGCCCCGTGGACTGTGAGCTCCCTGAGAAATGGACACTATTTGACATGATTATCCTGCATCCTCCCCAGCACTTAGTGTAGTCCTAGAATTAGAATAAGTAGGTTACAAAGTATAATTATCATTTAGGAATATTTTCAGCTTGCAATCTCTTTAGAAGAATTTCTTTTCATCCTTTCTCCCCACAGAATATCTACACTTCTAGGGTGCAAAATCTCCTCTTAATTCAACCTTACTTCAGTAGATCGTCTACCTTCAACGACTCAAAGTTTTCCACTCTGCTTCCAAAATATCTCCTTGGGACACTTTCCAATTGACCTTAGGAAAAAAAAGGAAAAACAATTAGTCAAATTTGCTTAAGCTCACTGTGGGACAAGCACTGCACTGATGAAAAGCAGCATGGCTCAGTGGAAAGAGCACGGGCTTGGGAGTCAGAGGTCATGGGTTCGAATCTCGGCTCCGTCAATTGTCAGCTGGGTGACCTTGGGCAACCACTTAACTTCTCTGTGCCTGTTTCCTCATCTGTAAAATGGGGATTAAGACTGTGAGTCCCACGTGGGACAACCTGATCACCTTGTAACCCCCCCAGTGCTTAGAACAGTGCTTTGCACATAGCGCTTAACAAATACCATCATCATCACAATAGTCTAGGAAAGTCTAACTTGTACCAGGGTCTTAGCCATTTGGGTGGAGAGGAAGGGGCGGATCCAAGAGACGTTGTACAGGAAAAAATGGTAGGCTCACCTTCCTCTTTTTCTTTATTTCCTCCTTTTGCTCTTAGGGTCACTGCTTTCTTGATGGCACTTGAAATATGCTGATTGAAATGCAGCTGTGAGAGCAGAGCTATGCCAGTGACCCTGTCAAGTCAGTTTTGTTGAGAGGACAGAAGGTGTAAGTCCAACAGCTGTGTTCCCTAGCCTGGAAAATGGTATGACCATGCCTCTTCTATCATTGTAATAGAATAGAAATCTCATCTAATGTTCAGGACATGTCACCCCACTCTTCAAAATAATAATAATAATAATGGCATTTGTAAAGTGCTCACTATGCGCAAAGCACTGTTCTCAGAGCTGTGGAGGTTACAAGGTGATCAGGTTGATTGATTGATTAATAGATGAACTATACCTATATACTATACTATAACTAGTATATATAGTACATATAGTATAGTATATACTATAGTATATATATAGTATATATATAGTATATATATACTATATAGTATATATATATAGTATATATATACTATATAGTATATATATACACTATACCTATATACTATACTATAACTGGTAGCTATTTGGATGGAGAGGAATAATAATAATAGTAATAATAATAGTATTTGTTAAGCACTTACCATGTGCCAAGCACTGTTCTAAGTGCTGGGGGGGATACAAGGTAATCAGGTTGTCCCACGTGGGGCTCACAGTCTTCATCCCCATTTTACAGATGAGGCAACTGAGGCACAGAGAAGTTAAGTGCCTTGCCCAAAGTCACCCAGCTGACAATTTGCGGAGCTGGGATTTGAACCCATGACCTCTGACTCCAAAGCCCAGGCTCTTTCAAAAAACTCCAGTGGTTGCCCATCCACCTCTGCATCAAACAAAACCTCACCATTGGTTTTAAATCAATCAATCCCCTTGCCCCCTTCCACCTCACCACTCTCCTACTACAAGCCAGCCCACACACTTTGCTCCTCTAATGCTAACCTTCTCATTGTATCTCGATTTTGTCTATGATGATAATAATATTTGTTAAGTGCTTACTATGGGCGAAGCACTGTTCTAATCACTGGGGGGGGGGGATACAACGTGATCAGGTTTCCCCACATGGGGCTCACAGTCTTAATCCCCATTTTACAGAGGAGGGAACTGAGGCACAGAGAAGTTAAGTGACTTGCCCAAAGTCATACAGCCGAAAAGTGACGGAGTCAGGATTAGAACCCATGACCAATGAATTCCAAGCCCGGGCTTTTTCCACTGAGCCTCACAGCTGACCACTTGCCCACGTCATGCTTCTGGCCTGGAATGCCCTCCCTCCTCAGATCTGACAGACAGTTACACTTCTCCTTTTCAAAGCCTTATTGAAGACATATCTCCTCCAGGAGGCCCTCCCTGACTAGCCCCCCCCCTTCCTCTTCTGCAACTTCCTTCTGCGTTGCCCTGACTTTCTCCCTCTGTTTTTCCCCCCACCAGCTCCACGTCACTAATGTACATCATCATCATCATCATCAATCGTATTTATTGAGTGCTTACTGTGTGCAGAGCACTGTACTAAGCGCTTGGGAAGTACAAATTGGCAACATATAGAGACAGTCCCTAACCAACAGTGGGCTCACAGTCTAAAAGGGGGAGACAGAGAACAAAACCAAACCTACTAACAAAATAAAATAAATAGAATAGATATGTACAAGTAAAATAAATAAATAAATAGAGTAATAAATATGTACAAACATATATACATATATACAGGTGCTGTGGGGAAGGGAAGGAGGTAAGATGGGGGGATGGAGAGGGGGACGAGGGGGAGACGAAGGAAGGGGCTCAGTCTGGGAAGGCCTCCTGGAGGAGATGAGTTCTCCGTCATTTATCTTTTCATATTAATGTCTGTCTCCCACTCTAGACTGTAAGCTTGCTGTGGGCAGGGAATGCATCTTTTTACTGTTGTACTGTACTCTCCCAACTGCTTCGTACAGTGTTCTGCAGACAGTAAGTGCTCAATAAATACAATTGAATGAATGAAAGTCCAGGTGCCTCAGCCACCCCCTCCAACACTCTAGTTGACCAGGAGAAGGAAATCCCCCGCAAAAGAGCTGTCATACCTTGCATCCCCAACATGGTCTAGGGGAAAAAGCACAGGCTATTTGAATCAGAGGACAAGGGTTTTAATCCCAGCTCCACCACTTGTCTCCTGTGTCACCTTGGTCAAGTCATTTCCCTTCCTGAGCCTCAGTTTCCTCCTCCATAAAATGGGAATGAGACCTGTTCTTACTGCCTCTTAGAATGCGAGCCCCATGTGGAAGGGGGCCTATGTTCAAAATCATCTTGTACTTACCCCAGCACTTAGTACAGTTCTTGGCACCCAGTAAGCACTCAACAAATACCATTACAATTCTAATCCCAGCTCTGCCACTTGTCAGCTGTGTAAGTTTGGGCAAGTCACTTAATTTCTCTGTGGCTCAGTTACCTCATCTGTAAAAAGGGAATTAAGACTGTGAGCCCCACGTGGGACAACCTGATTACCTTGTATCCCCCCCAGCACTTAGAACAGTGCTTGGCACATAGTAAGTGCTTAACAAATACTATTCTTAGTACTATTATTATTATTATTATTCCTCTCCATCCAAATAGCTACCAGTCTGTTCCAGGGATTTTCAATATCCCAGTTTAACTACTGCATCAGCCATATTTCTTATCTACCTGCCTCTAGTCTCTCCTCTCTTCACTCCACAATTCACTCTTCTGATCATTTTTTCTCGAATGTCATTCTGCTTACATCTCCCCATTTGTCAAAAACCTTGTTCTCCATAAACTGTATTCCTCTTTGCATTAAGCAGAAACTCCTGACGTGCTTTAAAGGCACTCATTCAGCTCTTCTCCTCTCCCTTCCCTCTATATCCAGCTTGCACTCTTTGGTGTTCTCCAGCTAACCTACTCACTGTGACTCATTGTCACCTGCTGACCAGTTTGTAGTAATCCCCCTCTTGTCTGAAACACCTTCCCGCTTCATACCTGATAGACCACTGCCCTCCCCATATACAAAAATCCTTCTGAAAATCACGCCTCCTCCAGGTATCCTTCTTTAATTAATTTCTAATATTCCTACTGTGTAACCCTCCAACTGTCACTTCAGCATTTCTACTTAAATAATCACAACCTCCACCTGGTAGCACTTATATACATATCTTTATATTCTGTTTCATAATCATAATAATAATCATATTTGTTCAATGTTTACCATGCGCCAAGCACTGCTCTAAGGGCCGGGGTAGATATAATCAAATCAGACACAGTCCCAGACCCACACCAAGCTCACAATCTAAACGGGAGGGAAGCAGGTATAGCAGCCGAGTGGCAGAGCTGGGACTAGAACCCAGATCTCCTGGCTCCCTGTGTTCTTTCTACTAGGTTACACCTCCTACACCCTCTCAGGATCACACCTGGAGAGTTTCCAGCACTCTAGCAGTCTCGACTACGGCTGGGAGAGTCAAGCAGAGGCATACTCATTCCATTCCTAGCTTGGGCGGTGGCTAGAGAGTGGAGGGCAATCTGCTTCAAGTCAAAACTCACCTGTGCTGGGCAGCAGTGGCATGGGAGAGAGTTGAGGGTAGAGACTCATTTACTGCGTGGAAGGAGGCAATGGTAAGCCGCTTCCTTATTTTACCAAGAAAACTCTACGGATGCACAAACAGAACAACTGCAGATGGAGGTGGGGTGTTCTGAGAGAAATGCGGCCCTGGTGTTGCTAAGGGCCGGAGATGACTCGACAGCAAAAGACAAGACTCTTCCTACCTGTGACTTATTTTAGAATCTGCCTCTCCTATTAGATTGCAAACTTTCTGAGGGCAGGGATCATACATCCTGATTCTATTAGGCTCTCCCACATGCTTAGTGAAGTAAACTTTACGAGGTTGGTGCTCAGAAAAATTATCGATTGATCAGAGGGAGCTAGTTCAGAGGTGGGGAGGGGCTCTGCATCCCCAACAACAGCCCAGGAACAAGGAGGTTACAGAGCCTCAAAAGCAGCATGTGGAGTGGCTGCTTGCAGTATTTCCCCTTAGATTCTAAGCTTCTGGCAGGCAGGGATCATATCTACCAATTCTACTGCATTTTCCTCTCCCAAGCGCTCAGTACAGTGCTCTGCACAGCTAAGTGCTCCATGAATACCATTAATCGATTGATGGATTGAACTGCACAGAGCCATCAGCCACAGACAACAAGGCAGTGAATCCCACTCCTGAAGGGAAAGAGGCCAACTGAATCCATTCAAGTTTAAGCAAATTCCCAGACTTGTTTGGAAATGTTTGGCATATTCTGGGAGCCCTTAGAATCATTTGGAATATCCCGGGAGGAAGATAGCACCTTGACCAGTGGTGGGAGAACACCACTAGACTGTAAGCTCGTTGTGGGCAGGGAATGTGTCTGTTATATTGCTATATTGTACTCTCTTAAGTGCTTAGTACAGTGCTTTGCACACATTAAGTGCTCAATAAATATGATTGACTGACTGACTACCACTTTTGGGTCAGAGTCTAACTTTCCTGAAGGGAATTCAAAGAGTGAGAAGTTTCTTGTTGGCTATGAGGAGTTGTTTGCTTGTTCCCTTGAGACCCACACAGATGAGCTCTTCATGCAGTACATTTTTTAACCCAGAGCAGTTTAACTTGGGATTTATCTTAATTTTGGGTCTCCCAAATTTTTCCCCAAGGTTGTGCATAGATTGTAACCATCAATCAGTAATATTTGTTGAAAATCTACTGCGTGCAGGTGCGGCACGAAACACTTTGGCGAGAACAATGGAATTAGTAGACATGATCCCTGCCCTCAAAGCAGGATGTTGGTTAAAATATATATATTTTTTATTTCTGCTTTCTAGATTTCTTTACAGTACGGATGATAAAGTTGTTCAAAGATATTTTCAATTGTTTCCCGGGGCAGAGAGGAAAATGGGAAGAGGTGTGGAGGGTGAAAAGGGTTTGGTAAGGAAGGCGGAGACACAAGTTAAGGTTGCTTAAAGTTCCAGTTTTTTCCCCGCTTTCTGGAACAGATTTATCTCAATATAAAAATAGTCATTATATTTTGCTTCTCCACCCTTCCAGATCCTAAGAGGGATTGTCTTAGTCAGTCATTGCCCTCAACTAGTAGCATCGAAGAAGCTGTGGAGCAATCTGACTTTATCCTTCCTGTCAGGGTTACTCATTAAATTTATCATATCTACTGTTTTACATTGTGTTACCGCTGAGTTCACATGCAAGGTTTTGGCTTACATAAAACTGATGAGGCATTCTTTTCCCTTTCCCTTTCCTTTTAAGGCAATATTTCACTTAACAAAACTGTAGTACATAATCAAACCAAAAAAATGCATTCAATTTTCAGAAGTAGGCATTGACAATTTCTTACAATTTGATTTATGTAGGATATGCTGAACTTGCATTTATAAACACAGTTTACAGTCATATGGTTATTATTAGAGCTTAGTTTGTTTTGACTTCAATTGAATTACTCCAATTCAGCTACTTAATTGAAAATGTTTTCAATATAGAATTATGGTTTGAGTTTATGATTAGAAAATTCAATTCCGCTTCCATGACGAGCATAGTTAAGATTCCTTGAATGAGCCATGTTAAATGATTCATAGTTTTGAAAATTTACTTATCAAGTAGGCAGAGTGGTCCAAGCATCTTTTCATAATACCTGTCTGGGAAACAGATTTAGAAAAATATAATAAGCGTTTTGTTGTTTTTCAAAGTGAATCCCTGGTCAGGACTTGTAAAACCAAGTAGATAATGTATGCACACACAAATGCATATGCATAGGTACCTGTATATAGCTACCTTTTGATTTTATAGAAAATGGTATTTGTTCAGTTCTTACTATTTGCAAGGCATTCATTGATTCATTCATTTGTATTTATTGAGTGCTTATTGTGTGCAGAGCACTGTACTAAGCACTTGGGAAGTACAAATTAGCAATATAGAGAGATGGTCTCTACTCAACAACAGGCACACAGTCACAGACACTGTACTAAGCATTGGGGTATATACAAGTTAATCAGGTTGGACATGGTCCATATCTCACATGGAGTTCAATCAATTAAACAAAGCTACTCTCTCTCTCTCTCTCTCTCTCTCACACACACACACACACACACACATACACACACACACACCTTCCTAGGTACACTATGAGGTGCCTGAGAGAGCCAATACATTCTCCAAATATAATCAAGTTCCAACGAGTCATTAAAGTGTCTATCTGGAGTGAATGGGTGAGCAACATCATTAGTTGTTGATGAATGATGGACACGTTTTCCCCTAGGTGAGTCCATCCTGCTTCTTCGGTGGGATATCTGGGTCCTCATTCATTCAATCATATTTATTGAGCGCTTACTGCGTGCAGAGCACTGTACTAAATGCTTGGGAAGTACAAGTTGGCAACATACCTCATGTGAGAAGGGGTAGTGGGGTGGTGGGGTGGGTGATTCCTTCCTTGTGCAGTCCTAAATCTTTGGTGCCCGGATGGAGGGAAGGGGGAACGAGGGCTCCGGTGTCCGAATGAGGGTTCCGGTGTCCCTGCCTTGGTGCAGACCTAGGCCTCAGTACATGAGAGTGGGGATGGGGTGACGGTGGGCCAGGGTGTCTTCCCTCTTGGCAATCCCAGGCCTACTTGGCAGGGCTCGGGGGGCGATGACATTCCCCACTGCTCAGTCCTCAGGCACCTACATGCAGTGGGTGACTCTTCCCTCAGACCTCTGGGGTGAGGGAAGGGGCTGGAGGGTTCAGTGCCCCTTCCCCCAGAGCCATCCTATGTCCCCACAGTGGGGGAGGGATGGGGAGAGATCCTCCCCTTGACTTAGTTTTTGGTCCCCTCATTTTCCAGGTGGGCGCAGGAGTGGTCGGCAGCCCTTCCCTCAGGCACCATCAGAGGTGTGTGTGGTGGGGAGGAGCTGGAGAGCTCAGCATACTTTCCTTCTGTTGCAGTCCTATACCCCCCACAGGGAATGGGAGTGGGGTAGGGAGGGGTGAGCGACCCTTCCCCTTCATGTGTGGGTCTGGAGGGGTTACCCCACCTCGGATCTCTGGTGTCATCACTGTTGCCTCTCACAGCCGTGCTGCCATCGCCACCATCTTGCCAGATTGGTCACTCAGTTGCTGAGAAAGGTCTGAGAAACCCTACTTGGGAATACAGTGCTCATCCCATAAAGGAGAAGGACAGGTAAAGGGGCCTTAAAAATCACCTTCCTCACACAAGACTCATGAACCAACTAATCAGTGGTATGTACTGAGCACATACTATGTGCCTAGCACTGTATTAAGTGGTTGGGAGACTACAATAAAACAGAGTTCATAGACACATTCCCTGCCCACAATGAGCTTCAGTCTGGAGGCCTAGAGGTCCATAGAGTGCAAAAACCCCAACAGAAAATGACCAAATCCAAGAGGCAAAATTTAAAGTATCTCCAGGCTCTAGCTGGTACTGCAAACAGCAAGTGAAAGAGGACATAAAAGGAGCACCTTCACACGTGTGTGGTGAGAAGATGAAAATCGGCATTTTCAGTCACACCCATCCACGTGGACAAAATTACATTGTCAGTACATCATCTTCGCACACAAAGAATGGAACTGCTCTCTCTCACACACACACCACTATGAGGTGCCTGAAAGAACCAATACACTCTCCAAGGGGTCTGTCTAATTTACTTCAGGGAATAGTTAAGACTCAATGCAAACAGGTGTTGCACCAATGAATTTCCTAGCCCATGTGGACAAGGAGTCATTTTCAAACCAATGTTAGAGAAATACATTAAACAGTTCTACTACTTCTCTGTTGTTTTTTACATTTTTAAAATGTAGATGGCACATTACAGAAATACATTTTCAGACAGGATTAGTGATGGTCAGGACACATCAACTCATCTCTGAAAATTTTCAAGGGACATACCACAGAAAGTAGGGTTGTTTAACACTTCCAGTCTGTTCCATAAGGCCTGTAATTTCTAGATGAAACTGAGCAAAGACACATAGATCTAACAGATGACCAAGCTAACATAACAGTGAAATGAGAAATGTGCTTTTTGGGAAATTACCCACGGCCAATTCCCAGTTTACAGCTTGCGTTAGGGTCCAACAATCAAAACGAGAAGACTCCACTACAGAGGGGCTGCTAATGGCCCTCAGCGATACCAGACACTACTTTGCTGACCTAAAAGTAACAGTTATATTTTATATGCCAAGCTACGCCATAAAGGACTCAAAGTTTCTTTACGGACTCAAAGTTTCTTTACAGGAACCTGTAGAACCTAGAGCCTTTCTCTGGGTCATCTGACCTCTCCAGAGTTATTGGGACCTGCTTCCAAGCTATAGGATGTGGAGGGAGAAGGCAAGGTAGAGGGATGCTGGATGTTTAAAATATAAATATTGGACATAAGGGCATCTACTGCCTTATCAGTATTGAACAGGTGACAGACCAGCTGAAAACCACATTTTCTGGAATAATGACAACCTATCCACCAAGCAGGTAAGTAGGTCTCAAATGTAGTTTTGTCTAAAAAATTTATTCATTGCAGTGGAAGACAAATCACTGGATCTGGAAGTCAGGATTTCTTGATTTTACTACTATCTTTGCCTGGTGGCTCTTTTTTAATTATGCACCAGGCACTGTACTAAGCACTGGGGTAGATACAAACTAATCAGGTAGGGCGCAGACCCTGTCCCACATGGGACACGTCATCTTAATTCCCATTTTAGAGATGAGGTAACTGAGGGCCAGAGAAGCGAAGTGACTTGCCCAAGGTCACACAGCAGTCAAATGGCAGAGGCAGGATTAGAACCCAGGTTCTCCTGACTCCTAGGCCCTTGCTCTATCCACTAGGCCACACTGCTCAGACTGAGCCCCTTCCTTCCTCTCCCCCTCGTCCCCCTCTCCATCCCCCCATCTTATCTCCTTCCCTTCCCCACAGCACCTGTATATCATCATCATCATCAATCGTATTTATTGAGCGCTTACTATGTGCAGAGCACTGTACTAAGCGCTTGGGAAGTACAAATTGGCAACATAGAGAGACAGTCCCTACCCAACAGTGGGCTCATATGTATATATGTTTGTACATATTTATTACTCTATTTATTTATTTATTTATTTTGCTTGTACATATCTATTCTATTTATTTTATTTTGTTAGTATGTTTGGTTTAGTTCTCTGTCTCCCCCTTTTAGACTGTGAGCCCACTGTTGGGTAGGGACTGTCTCTATATGTTGCCAATTTGTACTTCCCAAGCGCTTAGTACAGTGCTCTGCACATAGTAAGCGCTCAATAAATATGATTGATGATGATGATGCTCTGTACCTATCCCATTCTTTAATTCACAGGATTAAGTCACCTTTGAGAAGTAGATGCGTTCCTTGAAGGAAGTCGTTACAACGAAATGCCAGGTTATGGTGCCATCACTTGGTCCAGGGTAAAGAGAGTCTGTCTGGAAATCAGGAATCCTGGGCTCCAGTTTCAGTTGGGCTTCCTCCAGCTAGGCCATCAGACTACTATTCTAGAAGGTAAGCTCACTGTGGGCAGAGAACATGTCTATCAACTCTGTTACAGAAGAGAAGCTTCTCTATTAGAGAAGCAGCGTGGTTCAGTGGAAAGAACCCGGGCTTTGGAGTCAGAGGTCACACGTTCAAATCCCGGATCCTCCAATTGACAGCTGTGTGACTTTGGGCAAGTCACTTAACTTCTCTGTGTCTCAGTTACCTCATCTGTAAAATGGGGATTAAGACCGTGAGCCCCACGTGGAACAACCTGATCGCCTTGTAGAACAGTGCTTTGCACATAGTAAGCGCTTAACAAATACCATTATTGTTATTATTATTACTACTACAGTGTGCTCACCCAAGCTCTTAGTACAGTGCTCTCAATACAGTGACATGCACACAGTAAGAGCTTAATAAATACAATTGACTGATTGATTGATTGGAGGTGAAGGATTCTCACTGAACCACCAAGGGCTCTCTGCAAGGAGGTGGACCCAGCAGGCATCCCAAAAAATAGCAAAAAGACCACAACAGCCATCGAGGTGACAGCCTGCTGTTATGACACTATGCTGTGATCACTTCAGCCTGTAACAGACTTGTGCGTGCTTTAAGCAATAAGCTGCATCCCAATCTGTCTACTCTCCCATTGCACTCCATGCCCCAGTGGGAGCACAGCTGGCAAAGGAGAGCGTGCCAATGGTGCTGTGCAAACCACTAGCACTAGAACCAATATCTCCACACAGGTTCTCGACCCTGAAACCACAGGACGGAGGCTCGTCTGTTGTTCCCTGCTGGAGAAACGATCGAGACTTTTCAGGTACGATGAGGAATCATTCCGATTGTGAACGCCATGTAGGACACAGACTGGAGCCAACCTGATTAGCTTGTAACTACCCCAACACTTAGTACATTACCTGGTATATAGTAAGCATTTAATTAGTACCATCAAAAAAATAGCAGGGTAGAATCAAAACACTTCAAAAGTCTTTTTCATTAAGGGCAGAAAAATCAAAAGCATGGATCTATGCTTGTGTCGAAATCATCATCATCATCATCATCAATCGTATTTATTGGTGCTTACTATGTGCAGAGCACTGTACTAAGTGCTTGGGAAGTACAAATTTGCAACAAATAGAGACAGTCCCTACCCAACAGTGGGCTCACAGTCTAAAAGGGGGAGGCAGAGAACAAAACCAAACATACTAACAAAATAAAATAAATAGAATAGATATGTACAAATAAAATAAATAAATAAATAGAGTAATAAATATGTACAAACATATATACATATATACAGGATATACGTATATACAGGAAATCAAAAAATGTTGCTCTCTGATATTGTCCTTCCCTGTTTCAATATCCAGTTGAAAGGGAAAGATAGCACTAACTCTGACTATGAGCCAGAACAATAGTTCATGAGCTGATATTCAAAGAGAAACTGTTGTTCACAAAGTTGAAAACTATTGTCTGAGAAATGATTATGTGGAAATGAACAGCTTCCTTCACAATCTACCTGCCATCCTATTGGTGGGGCCCTTGAGGAAAGGGAAGCAAAGTCTATCAGGGGTCAATGTTAGAGGTGTTGAAGGTTTTCATGGAGGCAAAACTATTGCATAATTTCATTAATTTGTGGCAATATTTGCCTCACTCCCTTTAGAAGTCAGTCTAATAATCTGCAAGATTGTCAGGTTCTGGGACTACTATTATATTAGTTTTCATAGTCTATGTTCTTTGGGCATGACTTGAAACAAAATTACCTCTTTCTTTCTCCCTTCCTTAGGGTGATGAAAATTGAAGCTCTAAAATTGGCTTTACTCATGAATGATTTAATCCCCAAATTCCAGCCAGATTCTCTTAATAAACTTTCTGGAAAAAAATATATTAGTACTGTTGATGAATCTCTGAGATTTATAGATCAGTTAAGGACAATTTTTCTCAGTTCAATCATATTCAGATAGTCTTTCCTTGCAGTGACTTTGAATTTCTACTTTTAGGAATTTCTTTAAATCCCAAATCAAATATTGAACTATGATGTCTAAAGATTTTCTTCTAGATAGGTGGATTATGGAGAATTTTATATAAGTAGAATTGTGTATCCATAATTGTATTATCAATTATCCCAGCTCCTCCCCTTATCTACTGTGTGACCTTCAGCAAGTCACTTCCCTGCGCTGTAGTTCACTGTTCTCCTTCCTACTTAGACTGTCTCATGTGGGGCCTGATTATCTTGTATCTCAATTTGTACTCGCAGAATTTACTAAAGAGCACAGTCCTGGGTTCTAATCCCAGCTCCCCTTGTCTGCTGTGTAACCTTGTGCAAGTCACTTCACTTCTCTGTGTCTCATTTATTGCATCAGTAAAAGGAGGATTAAGATGGTGAACCCTATGTGGGACAGGAACTGTGTCCAACCCTATTTGCTTGTATCCACTCTAGCACTTAGTACAGTGCCTGGCACATAGTAGGTGCTTAACAAATTAAAAAAAAGAGAGTGCATGGAATGTCTTCCCTTTGCTTAATTAATCAAAGGCCAGGCACCCAGGAATCAATCAATCAATCATATTTATTGGGGACTTACTATGTGCAGAGCACTATACTAAGCCCTTGGGAGAGTACAATATAACAGTTATTAATAATAATAATAATACTAATGGTATTTGTTAAGCACTTACTATGTGTCAAGCACTGTATTAAGCACTAGGGTGGATAAAAGCAAATCGGATTGGATAAAATCCCTGTCCCATGTGGGGCTCACAGTCTTGATTCCCATTTTACAGATGAGGTAAGTGAGGCACAGAGAAGTTAAGTGACATGTCCAAAGTCACACAGTAGACAAGTAGTGAAAGCCAAATTAGAACCAAGGGCTTGATTAGAACCCAGAGCTTTCTGACTCACAGGCCTGTGCTCTATCCACTGTGCCATGTTGCTCCCTTGGTAGACATGTTCCCAGACCAAGAGATCTGCCTTGGGTAGGGCCAGAAAAAAGATTGGAGACCTACGTTTGGATTAGGCTCAGACACTGAAGGGGTGATTCGGGGTAAATGTTTTTCCCCACAAGGTTCTGGAGGATATTCATTCATCAGATTCACTGAGAACCTGAGCCCCATGGAGGACAGGGACTCTGTCCAAATGATTAACTTGTTATCTATTAACTTATTATCATCAGGCAAAAACTCCTCACTCTCGGCTTCAAGACTCTCCATCACCTCACCCCCTCCTACCTCACCTCCCTTCTTTCCTTCTCCAGCCCAGCCCGCACCCTCTGCTCCTCTGCTGCTAACCTCCTCACTGGGCCTCGTTCTCGCCTGTCCCGCCATCGACCCCCAGCCCACGTCCTCCCCCTGGCCTGGAATGCCCTCCCTCCGCACATCTGCCAAGCTAGCTCTCTTCCTCCCTTCAAAGCCCTACTGAGAGCTCACCTCCTCCAGGAGGCCTTCCCAGACTGAACCCCCTCCTTCCTCTCCCCTCACCATCCCCCTGCCCTACCTCCTTCCCCTCCCCACAGCACCTGTATATATGTTTGTACATATTTATTACTCTATTTTACTTGTACATAGTTACTATTCTATTTATTTTATTTTGTTAATATGTTTTGTTTTGTTTTCTGTCTCCCCCTCCTAGACTGTGAGCCCGCTGTTGGGTAGGGACCGCCTCTATATGTTGCTAACTTGTACTTCCCAAGTGCTTAGTACAGTGCTCTGCACACAGTAAGCGCTCAATAAATACGATTGAATGAATGAATGAATGAATCTACCCCCGAGCTTAGAACAGTGCTTGACACATGGTAAATGCTTAACAAATACCATAATAAATAAATGAAGTAAATGAGGAGAGTGAGGAATTCCCCCACATTCCTTGGTAATAGGGGGCGGGGCAGCGGGCTTGCATTAATAAACTGGGTTCAGCTAGTGAGAGGAAACGCTCACCATTTTAAAGTTTTTAAAAATAGATATATATATTCCAATGCATGTGGTTTAATAGTAATAATAATTATGGTGTTTGTTAAGCACTTACTATGTGCCAGGCACTGTACTAAGCACTGGGGTGGATACAAACAAATTAAGCTGGACCCAGTCCCTGCCCCACATGGGGCTCACAGTCCCAATCCCCATTTTACAGATGACGTAACTGAGGCTCAGAGAAGGGAAGTGACTTGTCCAAGGTCTCACAGCAGAGAAGTGGTTGAGCTGGGATTAACATCTATGACCTTCTGACTCTCAGGCCCCTGCTCTAGTCACTACACCACGCTACTTCTCCCTTAAGAACATGAGAAATACTATTACTGGATCAGATTAAAAATCAATCAATCAATGGCATTTATTAAGCATTTACTGTGTGCAGCACACTGTACTAAGTGCTTGGGAGAGTATGATACATTGGAGCCGGCAGACCTCAAGCAATTTACACTCTATAGCCCACTCAGCCCAATATCCTGTCTCCAAGAGTGGCAACTGGATTTTTAGAGGTAGTAGTTACAATATTTATTAAGCATTCACTAAGTGCCAAATATTGTGCTAAATGCTGGGGTAATTACAAATGTAACAGACCAAACATAGTTCCTGTCCCTCCTGGGGCTCAAGGTCAAATAAAGACAACAGTAACAATAGATTGCAAACATCAAGCAAAAGAATCATCATATCGAGAAGATAATGTCAACAAATCCCAAAGAATAGAGCTTGGCTGTGGGAATCCTTAAACTCCCTCCTGCCTAATCCCAGGAGAACCTCCACCATTTAGATGCCTCTCTTCTGAAATGGGTGTTTATTCCTTCCTTGTTTACCTTGTAACTAGCTTTCTATGCATGATAGAATATTGCTTCTAGTTCTATTATTATGCAGCTCAAAAAAAAAACTTTAGTGCAGGAACTTGTCAAAGGCTTCTTAAAAATCTAAATATACCATGGTCACCAGTTCCCCCTTTTCTTTGTGTTTATCTGCTCCTTCAAAGAACCCTAGCATGTAGTGTGATGTGATTTCCCCCTACGGTACCCATGTCATTAGTCTTTCTCCATAAAATGGTCTTTTTTCCCCCTACGGTACCCATGTCATTAGTCTTTCTCCATAAAATGGTTTTTTTCCAATTGTTCACTGATTTTAATTATTAAATTTAGTTATAAATTCTGCTAATATTCCATGTATGGACGTATGACTCATCAGTCTGTATCCCCCAGGACTACCTTTGTAGTCTTTATAACAGATGGGAATTATACTAATGAACCTCCAGTTTTCTGGTAAAAAAGACTTTTAGTAATAATTGGATACACGGTTTTGTCAAACGGTCCACTACTTGCCCCCTGAAGTTCTTCTCTTCATTCAAGTTGAAGCTCCTTTTGAGCAAGGAACATGTCTCTGCATTACCCTTTACACTTCATCAGGGAATCAATCAATCAATTGTACTTATTGAGCGCTTACTGTGTGCAGAGCACTGTACGAAGCGCTTGGGAAGTACAAGATGGCAACATATAGAGACAGTCCCTACCCAACAGTGGGCTAACTCTGTTCTATTGTGCAGTGCTCTGCAAACAGTAAGTGCTCAATAAACATCACTGATTGAGTGATTGGTTCCCAAATAATTAATACAGTGAAGTGAAAACCAGTGTACTCCTGACTACTATTTTTTTTTCCAGTGGCATTTGTTAAACATTTATTATGTGTCAGGCCGTGAACTAAGTGCTGGAGTAGATACAACCTAATTAGATGGACACAAGTCCCTGTCCCCCATTTCATAGATGAGTGCACAGAGAAGTGAAGTGACCTGCCCAAGCTCACATAGCAGACAGGTGGCAAAGCCAGGATTAGAACTCAGGTCCTTCTGACTCCTAAGTCTGTGCTTTACCCACTAGGCCATGCTGCTTCTCTAGGGCCAAGGAAAACAAAATGGGGCAAAACAATTATAATGCCTCAATCAGTCAATCAATTAATGGTATTTATTGAGCACTTACTGTATCCTGTCCCGCCATCGACCCCCGGCCCATGTTATCCCCAGGGCCCGGAATGCCCTCCCTCCGCCCATCCTCCAAGGTAGCTCTCTTCCTCCCTTCAAGGCCCTACTGAGAGCTCACCTCCTCCAGGAGGCCTTCCCAGACTAAGCCCCTTCCTTCCTTTCCCCCTCGTTCCCCTCTCCATCCTCCCATCTTACCTCCTTCCCTTCCCCACAGCACCTGTATATGTATTTGTACATATTTATTACCCTATTTATTTATTTTACTTGTACCTATCTATTCTATTTATTTTATTTTGTTACTATGTTTGGTTTTGTTCTCTGTCTCCCCCTTTTAGACTGTGAGCCCACTGTTGGGTAGGGACTGTCTCTATATGTTATCAACTTGTACTTCCCAAGCGCTTAGTACAGTGCTCTGCACACAGTAAGCGCTCAATAAATACGATTGATTGACTGACTGATTGCAGAACACTATACTAACGATTTCTGCTCTCCTCTGGAAAAGGATACCTCTCCGTTAGAATAAGAAGATGGAAAAATATATTTTGAATAAATTCCTGGGAAAAAGTGAATGCATGCTTTTCTTCCTTAAAAAAGCTGATATTTTGTAGCTGTTTGTCTGCTGAGACCATGCCCTGGTAGGCCAACATTTCAAAGTGAACTTCCTGCCAGGAGAATCTAACCCAGTACCACTCAGGATGCAGCCAGAAATGAGTAGACATTCACTTTTGAAGGAAGTTACTCTGTGGGTAACAGTTCAGCATCAAATCCTCTGCTGTACAATCACTGGCACCGGATCAGAGAAACAGCATCGTCCAGTGGATACAGCATGAACCTGGGAGTCGGAAGGACTTGGGTTCTAATCCTGCCTCCACCACTTCTCTGCTGTGTGACCATGGGCCAGTAACTTCACTTCTCTGTCCCTAAATTACCTCATCAGTAAAATGGAGATTAAGACTGTGAGCCAGATGTGGGACAAGGGACTGTGTCCAACCCAATTTGCTTGTATCCACCCCAGTGCTTAGTACAGTATCTGGCACATTGAAGTGCTTAACAAATGCCACAATTATTATTACCACCACCCCCCCGCCGCCTCCCGGAGACTGAAAATTCATTATGGGCAGGAAATGTGTCTGTTTATTGTTGTATTGTACTCTCCCAAGCACTTAGTACAGTGTTCTACACATAGTACAGTGCTCTGCACATAGTAAACGCTCAATAAGTATGAGTGAATGAGTGCTTGAGCTGAATTGGTCCAGGCTCTGGATTTCTAGCCCTTGCAAGCAGCTAGAGAAGCAGTATGGCTTAATGGATAGAGCATGAGCTTGAGAGTCAGAAAGATCTGGGTTTGAATCCCTGCTCTGCCACTCATCTGCTGTGTGACCTTGGGCAAATCATTTCACTTCCTCTGTCTGAAAATGGGGATTAAGACTGTGAGCTCCATGTGGGACAGGGACTGTGTCCAACCTGATTAACTTGTATCTACCCAGTACTTTGAACAGTGCTTGACACATAGTAAACGCTTAACAAGTACCGCAATTATTATTAATTATTATTGCAAGGCTCTACTTAGACAACAGGGAGGGCAGCAGGAAGGATGAGAGCAGTAGGTTCACAGGAGTTCAGCTAGGGGACAGAGAGCTAGGAAAGCAGAAATAAAAAAAAAGGAAGCAGGCCAAAGGAAGAATGAATACTGGGCAAATTCAAAGTGAACCTACAATGAAAATATAAAATCAAATGAAAGGTTACCCCTTCTAAAATGACCTCTGAGTTTTCTGGCTTCTTAAGGATCATTCAGAGGCCTCCTTTTGCAGGAAAACGTGAAAGAATAAGAGTGGAACAGGTACAGCAAACACATTAGGAAAGGGGAAGGGATTTAGAGAGATTATGTCCGATTGCAATTTTTAAAAAGTATGTAAATAGAAAAAAAAACCTCAGCCTGCCCAGGAAATAGTGAAAAAGGCAAATAGAAGGGAGGGGCCATTATGGAACCTGAAGAGAGTAAGAAACGGAGCAAGTATTCTCATCTTGGACAGGGGAAAACCCACTTAACCTCTACATCCAAGAGATTTCAGACCTACCCATGCACTGTGAATGGCACCAGAACCATGGGCTGAACCCCTAGGAAGCGGCAAGTCAAACTGAAAAAACAATGCACAGCTTAAAATACCCTGCAGCCTCTGCCATTTGTCTAGGAGGAAGTCATTGCTTTTTTAACTCTCCCCAAACATTCTAAGAGAGAGACAGCTGTGAGCTCATTGTGGGCAGGTGAATATGTGTATTTGTTGTATTGGACTCTCCCAAGCACTTAGTACAGTGCTTTGCACACGGTAATAAATAAATGATTATTACTTATATGCCCCTTCTTTCCTCTCCCCTCGTCCCCCTCTCCATCCCCCCGTCTTACCTCCTTCCCTTCCCCACAGCACCTGTATATATGTATATATGGTTGTACATATTTATTACTCTATTTATTTATTTATTTATTTATTTTACTTGTACATTTCTATCCTACTTATTTTATTTTGTTGGTATGTTTGGTTCTGTTCTCTGTCTCCCCCTTTTAGACTGTGAGCCCACTGTTGGGTAGGGACTGTCTCTATGTGATGCCAATTTGTACTTCCCAAGCGCTTAGTACAGTGCTCTGCACATAGTAAGCGCTCAATAAATACGATTGATTGATTGATTGATTAATACGTACGAGTGATTGAATGAATGGTAGTCCTATTCTCCAAAGGCCAGTCATTGCAGACTTCTCCAAATTACTGAAAGATACTCTGGGCAGGGAACGTGTCTACCAACTCTGTTATATTGTACTCTTCCCAGTGCTTAGTAAAGTGTTCTGTACACAGTAAGCACAGTAAGCACTACCATTGCCTGATTGATTAACTGATACAGTAAAACTCATGCAGAGCAAGATGGCTCATAGCCAGTAATTCTGAGGCAACTAATTTTTTTTAAATTTTGGTTTTAAGACCATCAATAAGCTACTATCAAATGACGGTTGGTTTAATGAAAATGCAGTATATTAGCAGGCTAGCTGGGAGAGTAATGAGGTAAGTCGAGGAGGAATTTTCAAAATTCAGTTTTTAAGTGGGCAGCTATAAGGATGTGTGCTGATATGCTGCCATCTAGTGACAATATGAATTAGGCCGCTAAATAAGAAATTTTTTGACGCTTAGAACAGTGTTTTGCACATAGTAAGCCCTTAACAAATACCATCATTATTATTTAAGCTGGAACATTCCTCACCGTGCATTTTAATCAATCGACGGTATTTATTGAGTGCTTACTGTGAACAGATCACTGTACTGAGCTCTTAGGAGGGGTATCAGTACGAGTGATAGACCTGATGCTTGCCCACAAGGAACTTACAGTCTAGAGGAGAGAATAATTTGCAGAAAATCCCAAAATGAAGCTAATGGAAGTCAAGTAATTGAAATATTAAAATATAGACCACATGTCACTATTTCATTATTCAATATCTTAAAAGCCTGCTTACTTAATCTGAATTTTAATTTTCAATTTTTCTTTCTGATTCCCAAATTAACCACCTAAAAATCCTCTAGATCCTCTAAACTCACTCGTTGTGGGCAGGGAATATCAATCAATCAATCATATTTATTGAGCGCTTACTATGTGCACAGCACTGCACTAAGCGCTTGGGAAGTACAAAGTGGCAACATATAGAGCCAGTCCCTACCCAACATTGGGCTCACAGTCTAAAAGGGGGAGACAGAGGACAAAACCAAACATACTAACAAAATAAAATAAATAGAATAGATATGTACAAGTAAAATAAATAAATAAATAGAGTAATAAATATGTACAAACATATATACATATATACAGGTGCTGTGGGGAAGGGAAGGAGGTAATTTACTGTTATTCTGTACTCTCCCAAGAGCTTAGTACACTACTCTGCAGACAGTAAGCACTCACTACATTTGATTGTATGAATGAATGATTGTAAACTCAATTGTGGTCAGGAAATGTGTCTACCAACTCTGCTATATTGTAGTCTCCCAAGTGCTTAGTACAGTGCTCTGAACACAATAAGTGCTCAATAAATGTGACTAATTGATTGATTTCTAGAACAGTGTTAGGTCTTACGCTAATTTTCCCTCCTTCCCCGACCTGAAATGCCATAGAAGTCAGGGAGGAAAAGAGGCTGCAAAATGTTGAAGGATGAGAGGGGGGACCCAAGAACTTAGGTCAGTGTTCCCAGTAAGCCTTGATAAAAAAAACAAAACATTGCTTGATTTGGTTTTGTGCTTTGTCCCTTGGGATAGGAACCAAAGATCAGAAAAATACACTGGAAAAATAGGCTATGAACAGAGATTGTGAAGAAGGAATTCTTCTGGGTTCTATCCCTGGTTCTAACACTTGTCTGCTTTGTGACCTTGGGCATGTCAGTTAACTTCTGTGTGCCTCAGTAATCTCATCTGTAAAATGGAGATTAATACTCTGAACCATTTGGGGGTCATGAGGGACATGGACTGTGCTCAATCTGATTAGTTTATATCTGTCCCAGCGCTTAGTTCAGTGTCTGGCACATAGGAAGCACTTAAATACAATAATAATAAAAAAAGAAATGGAAGTGGCTCTTTCTGGAGCATCTTATTCCTCAAATAGAATGTAATGATGACCCTGTTGTGAGGATGTGATTGTGCTTGCGTGAGCAAGGAGGAGACCTCAGTCGAAGCAACAAGTGGAGCATAAGTCATTCCCCCACCTTCAGCATCTTTTCTCTCCTTCTCTGTCTTCTTCCATTCTGTCACCCAGATAATAGTAATAATAACGATGGCATTTATTCATTCATTCAATCGTATTTATTAAGCACTTACTATATGCAAAACACCGTTCTAAGCACTGGGGAGGTTACAAGGTGATCAGGTTGTCCCACGCGGGGCTCCCACTTTTAATCCCCATTTTACAGATGAGGTAACTGAGGCACAGAGAAGTTAAATGACTTGCTCAAAGTCACACAGCTGTCAATTGGCGGAGCTGGGATTTGAACCCATGACCACTGACTCCAAAGCCCGTGCTCTTTCCACTGAGCCATGCTGCTTCTAAATATGAGGACATTAAGTGGATAAATATCCTACAGGTGAAGATAGAGGGGATGCAGGTTTCACCGCTTCCTTTACTTTCCTTTCTTTTCCATTCCCAGCCACCTCCCCATCTCCCTAGATTGCAAGAAAAGCCGTTGACAGGGAGAGCTGAACAGGACTAAGAAATGTAATAACACCTGTAGAAAATGATTCCTAGTCCCAGAGTTCGTAATATTTGGAATAGAGGTGAGCGTTGCAAGCCAACTTGTTGCCAACTTGTACTTCTCAAGCGCTTAGTCCAGTGCTCTGCACATAGTAAACGCTCAATAAATACGATTGAATGAATGAACGGAAGGGTCCTCCGCGGGTGATGGAAGGGGGCGGTGCCGCAGCCCCTTCCTCCCTCCCGCCTCTCCAGCGGCGCTGAGAGAGCTCCGCTGCTCCGGCGCTGCTGTGGTCCCTCCCCTCGTTGCTAGGGGCAACGGAATTGTCAGCCGCGGATGACGAAAGGGGGCGGTGCCGCAGCCCCTCCCTACCTCCCTCCCCTGTCCCATCTCTCCAGCGACGCTGAGAGCACTTCACTGCTTCATCGCTGCTGTGGTCCCTCCCCTCGTTGCTAGGGGCAACGGAAGCGTTATCCGCTGATGGTAAAAGGGGGCGGTGCCACAGCCCCTTCCTCCCTTCTTCCCTCCCCTGTCCCATCTCTCCAGCGACGCTAACTGAGATTGCACCACTGCTTCAACGCTGCTGTGGTCCCTCCCCTCGTTGCTAGGGGCAACGGAAGCGTCATCCGCGGATGATAAAAGGGGGCGGTGCCGCAGCCCCTTCCTCCCTCCCTTCTTCCATCCCCTGTCCCATCTCTCCAGCGACTCTGAGAGCGCTTCACTGCTTCAACGCTGCTGTGGTCCCTCCCCTCGTTGCTAGGGGCAACGGAAGCGTCATCCGCGGATGACGAAAGAGGACGGTGCCGCAGCCCCTTCCTCCCTTCTTTCCTCCCCTGTCCCGTCTCTCCAGCGACGCTAAGTGAGAGCGCTCCACTGCTTCAACGCTGCTGTGGTCCCTCCCCTCGTTGCTAGGGGCAACGGAAGCGTCATCCGCGGATGACGAAAGGGGACGGTGCTGCAGCCCCTCCCTCCCTTCCCTTCCTTCCTCCCTTCCTTCCTTTTCCCGTCTCTCCAGCGACGCTAAGTGAGAGCGCTTCACTGCTTCAACGCTGCTGTGGTCCCTCCCCTCGTTGCTAGGGGCAACGGAAGCGTCATCGGCGGATGATGAAAGGGGGCGGCGCCGCAGCCCCTCTCTCCCTTCCTCCCTTCCTCCTGTGCCCCGCCTCTCCAGCGGCGCTAAGTGAGAGCGCCTCGCTGCTCCAGCGCTGCTGTGGTCCCTCCCCTCGTTGCTAGGGGCAACGGAAGCGTCATCCGCGGATGACGAAAGGGAGCGGTGCCGCGGCCATCTCTCCCCCCTTCCTCCCTTCCTTCCTTCCTTCCGTCCACTTGTGCCCCACCTCTCCGGCAGCGCTAAGTGAAGGCGCTTCGCTGCTCCAGCGCTGATCTGGTCCTTCCCCTCGTTGCTAGGGGCAACGGAGGCGTCATCCGCGGGAGATGTACCGCTCCCCTCCCTCCCGCCCCCATCCTCGGAGGCGCTGAGCGAGGGCACCCTGCCGTCCCTTTTTTGGTCCTGCGCCGTCCGCGGTCTCCTTCTCCATCCTCCTCCATCCTCCTCCATCCTCCTTCATCCTCCTCCTCCATCCTCCTCCATCCTCCGGCGCCGGCACCGCTCTGGTCCCTCCCCGCCCTTCCCGTGTGAGTATGTCCCTGTGGGGCTGGCCAGGCCCTGCACGCTCCCGTGGGGAGAGGCCGCGATGGATCGGGCGGTAATCGTAATAATGATAGTGTCTGTTAAGCGCTTACTATGTGCCAAGCGCTGTAGTGGCCGTCTGAGCCCCGCAGGGCGCTGGGCTAAGCGCT